>NC_072010.1:128018995-128680185 GCF_027791375.1 Indicator indicator | reverse complement strand
GGGTAGATTCAGATTGGATGTTAGGAAGAAATTCTTCCCCATGAGGGTGGTGAGACACTGGAAGAGGTTGCCCAAGGAGGTGGTGGAAGCCTCATCCCTGCAAGTTTTTGCAGCCAGGCTGGATGTGGCTGTGAGCAACCTGCTGTAGTGTGAGGTGTCCCTGCCCATGGCAGGGGGTTGGAACTGGATGATCCTTGAGGTCCCATCCAAGCCTAACAATTCTATGATTCTATGATACTCTTGGTCAGTTTAAACTGCACCAGTTTTGCTTTCACCTCTATTTCTTTTGGTCTTGCTAGCCTGTTATACATCATCTGGACATCAGGAATAAAATTTTTCCAAGCAAGAATGGTCAGGCATTGAAATGTGCTGCCCAGGGAGGTGGTGGAGTCCCCAAGCCTGGCTGTGTTTAAAGGTGGTTTGGATGTGGTGCTTGGGGATGTGGTTTAGGGGTGAACTTTGTAGAGCAGGATTCTCAGTTGACTTTGGTGATCCTGAGGGTCTTTTCCAACCTGGATGTTTCTGTGATTCTGTGATCTGTTCCCTGCTTCATTTGAAGTTCCTCTGGTATCTGCACACCCACAAGCCTTACCACTAACACTTTCATACTGAGTCATCAGAAGAACGTTGTTTGCTGTGAGGACAAAGACAAATTCTGGGAAAGCCAAGCCAGGACAACTCCAGCTTAATAGGTTATTTGGTTACAGTCTGAGAGCTGCCTTTCAGCTGTTTCTAGAATTTCAGGTGTGTAATGCATGAAAGAAGTGGCTGCTTGAATGACATGCAGTTCCCTCATTAAAGTTGGATCAGCTTCTCTCTGGATCCAATTAATCATGGTGAATGGTTCACAAGGTGGTCCTTTGTCAAAGGATAAAGCAGTCACCTCCCATGGCTGGATGTAAGAGGTGAAGCTATGTGCAGGCTGCAGGCAGGAAGCTTTGTAGCCCTTCTTGCCATTGCTTGGGGTGCTATGCATGCAGCAGAAGTTACTGTTCCAGATGCAGATCAAGCTTGTTTTTTTTTTTTTTATCACAGAGGGTGCTGGGAAAGTGTGGTTGTGGTATTAAGGCCAAATCTGCTGTGAAATGATCCCAGGCATCCTTTGGGCTTTCCTGCAGATTAAGGGAGCTTCTCCTCCCCCTCTACTCTGCCCTACTGAGGCCCCACCTGGAATACTGTATCCAGTTCTGGGCTCCCCAGGTCAAAAGAGACAGGGATCTGCTGGAGAGAGTCCAAGGGAGGGCTGCAAGGATGCTGAAGGGACTGGAGACTGCCTGATGAGGAGAGGCTGAGAGCCCTAGGGGTGGTTAGTGTGGAGCGGAGAAGACTGAGAGGGATCTGATCAATGTCTGTTAATAGCTGAGGGCTGGGGGTCAGGAAGGAAGGGACAGGGACAGGCTCTGCTCACTTGTGCCCTGGGATAGGACAAGGGGCGATGGATATAAACTCCAGCACAGGAGGTTCCACCTCAATATGAGGAAGAATTTCTTTACTGTAAGGGTCCTAGAGCCCTGGAATAGGCTGCCCTGAGAGGTTGTGGAGTCTCCTTCTCTGGAGCCTTTCCAGCCCTGTCTGGATGTGTTGCTGTGTGACCTGTGCTGGATTCTCTGGTCCTGCTCTGGCAGGGGGGTTTGGACTGGAAGATCTCCAGAGGTCCCTTCCAACCCCTAACATCCTGTGATCCTGCAGCACTCTGGTGGTGCAGGGCAGTGAGCTCTTGTGTGGCTCATACAGCCTCTGAAATAGCCAGAGAGAGAACCTATGATTAAAGATGTGCCTTTAGTGCAGGTGCTGTGTTCACATCAAAAAAGGTCACAAATCTCAGAGCTTTTGGTGCTGTTTAGGGCTTGGTTAACTATGGTGTACCTTCCCGCAGGATCAAAACCAAACCTGTTTTTAGTGAATTAAAATGGTGGGGAGGAAAGATGCAATTGATAGAAAGGCCAACATCAAATCTCTATAAACTCCTTCCTTGTTAGTGAGATGAGAAAATATCAAAGGGCTACTGCTGTATGTTTCCCTTCTCACTTTCTGGTTGTAATAAAGGTAGATGCTCAGGCTGCTGTGCTGAAGAAAAGGTCTGCCTGTACTGCTAAATTATTAAATGGAACACTTTGGGTAAGTTTGTTTGATTGTGACAAGATCTGTCTTTGAAAAATAATAGAAATCCCTCATGGGCCAGAAAGAAAAAAAAAAAAGGAGAGGGAACTTTGCAGCCTGCAGTGCCTTAACGTTTAATCTCTTGCTTTACAGCTCCACACCAGTGCCCGGTGGCATTTATTTTGCTGTGCTTTAACACATGCTGCCTTTCAGCAGTGCTGTCTGTCCCTCAGGAATCAAACCTAATCCAGGTGGCTGAAGAACGGATGGCCTGCATCAGGAATAGTGCAGCCAGCAGGAGCAGGGAAGTCATCCTGCCCTGTACTCAGCACTGGTCAGGCCACACCTTGAGTGCTGTGTCCAGTTCTGGGCTCCTCAGTTCAAGAGAGATGTTGAGATGCTGGAAGGTGTCCAGAGAAGGGCACCAAGGCTGGGGAGGGGTCTGGAGCACAGCCTTGTGAGGAGAGGCTGAGGGAGTTGGGGGTGTTCAGCCTGGAGAAGAGGAGGCTCAGGGGAGACCTCATTGCTGTCTACAACTGCCTGAAGGGAGGTTGTAGCCAGGTGGGGGTTGGTCTCTTCTCCCAGGCAAGGTTTAGGCTGAATGTGAGGAAGAAATTCTTCCCAGAAAGAGAGATTGGCCATGGGATGGGCTGCCCACGGTGGTGGTGTGGTCAATATCCCTGGAGGTGTTTAAGAAGAGACTGAATGAGGCACTTAGTGCCATGCTCTGGTTGATTAGTTAGGGTTGGGTGATCAGTTGGATTTGATGGTCTTGGAGGTCTCTTTCAACCTGGCTGATTCTGTGAAGAAGCATGGCTTGACTCAGCCATGCAGCATACAAAGTTCACAGCAGCCAGAGATTTTGAGTTGCTGCATAATGATTTTTCTTTGCTATTCTCAGGCTGTGGAAGTCAGCATGCAGGAGAGAGTGAAAGCAGGTGGTGGTGTAAGAGGGAAAGTTCAACATGCTCCACTCAAGGGAAAAAAAACCAACTAATTTCTTGTATGGTTAAAAGGCACAATGGTGTGGTTGCAAAGCCAGAGATCTGAGAAAGTGTGAGAGATCTGGGACAGTGTGGCTGGAAAGCTGTGTGGCCAAGAAAGGGACCTGGGGGTGCTCATGGCCAAGCAGCTGAAGAGGAGCCAGCAGTGTGCCCAGGTGGCCAAGAAAGCCAAAGGCATCCTGGCTGGGATCAGCAATGCTGTGTCCAGCAGGAGCAGGGAGGGGATTGTCCCCTGGGACTCAGCTCTGGGGAGGCCACACCTGGAGTATTGTGTCCAGTTTGGGGCACCTCAATGCCAGAGAGATGTGGAGGTGCTGGAGGCAGTGCAGAGGAGGGCAAGGAAGCTGGGAAGGGCCTGGAGAAGAAATCTGATGGAGAGAGACTGAAGGAGCTGGGGATGGTTAGTTTGGAAAAGAGGAGGCTGAGGGCAGACCTCATTGCTGTCTCCAGCTACCTGAAAGGAGGTTGTGGAGAGGCTGCTGCTGGTCTCTTCTGACAGGGAATTAGTGACAGAACAAGAGGGAATGGCCTCAAGCTGTGACTGGGTAGATTTAGACTGGACAGTAGGAAACATTTTTTCCCAGCAAGAGTGGTCAGGGATTGGCAGAGGCTGCCCAGGGAGGTGGTGGAGTCCCCAAGCCTGGCTGTGTTTGAAGGTGGTTTGGATGTGGTGCTTGGGGATGTGGTTTAGGGGTGAGCCTTGCAGAGTAGGGTTCATGGTTGGACTTGGTGATCCTGAGGCTCTTCTCTAACCTGAATGTTTCTGTGATTCTGTGAATGTTGTTTCAAAAGCCTGCTTGGCTTTGAAATGTGATCCAGGCTCCTGGAATAATTCTGGTAAGCAAAGCTGCAGAGAGCTAGCGAGGTGTTGCCAGGGAAGAAGAAAAAACATCACAGTATCTTCCCTGTTACATGGCCAGAAATGTGCCTCTTGCAGCTCCAGGAGACAAATTAGTGCCTGATTATGTCCAAAGCATCATGTCTGTTACAGCCATGCAACTGTGAGCAGCATTGCAGGACGCTATGGTTACACATCACAGCAATGACTCAGGGCAAAAATCTGTTTCAGGGGGTATAAAAGGCATCTTGTGCAGACCACAGCAGACAAACTCATTCATTTACATCATCACACATAATGGGCATGATTTAATGGCAGCAGGGTCTCAGCTGGGCTTGATGTTAGTTCTTCCAGGTTCACAAGGCCTTGCTAAAGCCTCTTTATCTGACAAAGCTTTACAAAGCCATCTTAACTGGCAGGCAATGCAAGGAACAATATTAAGCCTGAAATGGTTTGGTTGCAGAAGTCTGGCTCTAATTGTGCATATAATCAACACAACTATGACTAACTGTTCTCATCCTGAGTGCATCTTTCTTTTTTTTTTTCTCCCAAATACCTAACCAGAACAAATATCCATCTGATGCTGACATGAAGGGAGCTGCAGGAAGGATGGAGAGAGACTGCAAAGGCCTGTGGTGACAGGACAAGGGGCAATGGCTTCAAACTAGAGAAGAGGAGATTGAGATTGGATTTTAGGAACAGGTTCTTTATTATGAGGGTAATGGAACACTGCAACAGGTTACCCAGGGAGGTGGTTGGGGCCCCATCCCTGGAGATATTCAAGGTGAGGCTCAACAGGGCTCTGGGCAACCTGATCTAGTTGAGGATGTCCCTGCTGACTACAGAGGGATGACCTTTGGATGTCCCTTCCAACCCAGACCATTCTGTGATTCCATGATTTACAGGAGCAGAGCTGGCAGAGCAGGATGCGAAATGTCTTCTGCCCAGCTCTATTTAAAATTCTCAGGCTCCAGGTTGTTCTAAGGTCATTGTATATAAGATATGTATTATGAGAATTCTAAGATTTCTGAATGTCATTCCAACTGGAAATTAGATCTCTGAGAGAGTTACAGACCCCTCTATGTTCTCCCTTCCTCTCTGCCAGTCATTTTCAGTAAGCAAAACGAGCTCCTTCCAGCTAAGGGTTGTTAACCTGTTCCATCCACTTTGATAAGTGAGGACAGGCTGAGGGAGCTGGGGTTGTTCAGCCTGGAGAAGAGAAGGCTCCAGGCAAAGCTCAGAGCAGCCTCCCAGTACCTGAAGGCAGCCTACCAGAAGGCTGCAGAGGGACTGCTTGCAAAGGGCTGCAGTGATAGGACAAGGGGCAATGGTTTGAAATGAGAGAAGAGCAGATTTAGATTAGATATTAGGAACAAGTTCTGTACCATGAGAGGGGTGGAACACTGCAACAGGTTGCCCAGGGAGGTGGTTGAGGACCCATCCCTGGAGATCTTCAAGGTGAGACTGGACAAGGCTCTGAGCAACCTGATCTAGTGGAGGATGTCCCTGCTGAATGCAGAGGGGGTTGGACTAGATGCCCTTTGAAGGTTCCTTCCAACCCAAACCATTCTGTGATTCTATCTCAGACAATGAAAATTAAAAAAAAAAAATCAATGATGGCATCATCCAAAACCTCACCAAAACTTATACTACAAACTGATTTTAAACTATTCTCCTTGTCTTTCCAAAACTTCATCTACAAACTGCTTTGAAAGTATTCTCTTTGCCTTTGCAATACTTTATTTTTTCCCCCTGCTTCAATAGATCTACTCAAGCAGCACTTTTTTTCCCCAGGCTGGGAATTTGGCATTTCCTTAAAAGCAAGTGAAATATTAATGATAATATTAGTCACAGATAACATACTCAAAAAGGCTCTTATGATGAGGGAATCTGACCTTTTGGGTGCACAAGGCATGGAGTTTGCCTCAGAAACTGAATTAAAATATTCCTGTGTGGCAAATCTGCATTCAAAGAGGATGTATGGTCCGGGGTTACCCAAGCCAGCTCTAACCAAATCAGCCTGGGTACCAGCTGCTGTGTAACAGTGTTAGCTGAGAGCTCCATCAGGGCTGAGTTCTGCTGAGAAGCAGGCAGCATGAACTCAGGTAAAGCACTGCTGCTGTGCTGTGCTCTTACTCCATATTTCATCATTTGGCTACTCTGGGGATTTTCAGCAGCTAAAGGTCTGTTACATAATTTTTTTATATTCTTTGCATGCGTTTAGGCTTTGGAATGAAATTGTTCAGAATCAAATTTGACTTAGCTCTGCATTTATGTATATGGAGTATAATCATAGAATGGGTTGGGTTGGAAGAGACCTCTAAAAGTCACCCAGTCCTGCAGCAGCAGGGACATCCTCCACTAGATCAGGTTGCTCAGGGCCTTGTCCAGCCTCACCTTGAACATCTCCAGGGATGGGACCTCAGCTACCTCCCTGGGCAACCTGTTGCAGTGTTCCAGCACCCTCATGGTGCGGAACCTGTTCCTAACATGTGATGTAAATCTGCTCTTCTCTCATTTCAAACCATTGCCCCTTGTCCTGTCACTGCAGGCCTTTGCAAGCAGTCCCTCTGCAGCCTTCTTGTAGGCTGCCTTCAGGTACTGGCAGGCTGCTCTTAGGTCTGCCTGGAGCCTTCTCTTCTCCAGGCTGAACACCCCCAGCTCCCTCAGCCTGTCCTCATAGGAGAGGTGTTCCAGCCCCTGATCATCTTCCTGACTCTTCTCTGGACCCACTCCATCAGGTCCATGTCCTTCCCAGAGCTGTACACAATACTGCAGGTGAGGTCTCACCAGAGCAGAGTGTCAGAATCACCTCTCTGGATCTGCTGGCAATGCATCTTTTGATGCAGCCCAGGCTGCCCTTGGCCTTCTGGGCTGCAAGCTGACACTGCCTGCTCCTGTCCAGCTTCTCATCCACCAGAACTCCCAAGTCCTTTTCCACAGGGCTGCTTTCTATCACCTCATCCCCCAGCCTGTACTGATAATGAGGATTGTCCTCCCCAGGTACAGGACCCTGTACTTGGTCTTGTTGAACCTCGTGAGCTTCACCTGGATCCACCTCTCCAGCTTGTCCAGATCCTTCTGCATGACATCTAGAATGAACAGAATAGATTTCATTTTAACAGCTACTAATGTCAGTGAAAATAATCATCCTACATGTGGACAGAACTATAGAATCTGAACTGAATTTGTCCTGGAGATGGTCTGAGCTATAGATTCTCAATGAATATAGATCTAACTTACAGATCCTCATAGAAAATGTCCTTGGCCAGAGACATGACCAATAAAGAGGACACTCTTTTAATCTCTCCCCCCACAGCAGAAATAAGATAGCTTCCTATAACTAAAGCATGTGTTCTTCTCAGGAAAGGAAGAGTTAGGTCACAAAGTCACAGAATCACTGAGTCACAGAATCACAGAGTCACAGAATCAGAGTCACAGAATCAGTCACAGAATCACAGAGTTGCAGAATGAGACACAGAATCACAGTCACAGAATCATAGAGTCACAAAATCAGTCACAGAGTCAGAGTCACAGAATCACAGAGTCACGGAATCACAGTCACAGAATCAGTCACAGAGTCAGAGTCACAGAGTCTCAGAATGTTAGTGCTGGAAGAGACCATCCAGTCCAACCCCACTGCCAGAGCAGGATCAGCTATTACCAGATCACACAGGAACACATCCAGGTGGGTTTTGAATATCTCCAGAGGGGGAGACAGAGGTCATGAGATACATTTCTTTCTTTATTTCTGTTTTTTCACTGGATGCTCTGAGATGCTGCAACCACAGTGGTCAAACCAAAGGCTGTGCTGGATGTTAGCTGAGCTGTTAGAGACAAACAGACTTCTCTCCCAGATGGCTCAACCCCCACAGCTCCTAACTCTTTGGCCTTATGACAAAACCCTAGAGCTGCATGAGTGTTACATGCAGAACCAGACCACGCCATGTCTTCTCTGCCTCCAAACAACAAAGTAAAGCTACTTCTATCTAAAGAAAAAAAGACCAAAAAAACCCAACAAACCCACATTGGCTTACATTTGAAATGGAGTGCTGAAAACCACCAGTCTTTTGGAAAAATGCAGTGATGTGCCTAGAAAGTGTGTGGGGCAGGAAGAGCTTGAGAGGCAGAACCACATGGCAGAGCTGTTTGTAACTCCTCCTAGCTTGTTTTTTTTTTTTTGTTGTTGTTTTGTTTTAATCATTTGAATCCCTTTTATTTCCCAGAAACTGTTCTCACAGAAATAGCAGAAACACACAAACATTCAGGTTAGAGAAGAGCCTCAGGATCACCAAGTCCAACCATGAACCCTACTCTACAAGGCTCACCCCTAAACCACATCCCCAAGCACCACATCCAAACCACCCAATCCAGCCTTGGGGACTCCACCACCTGCCAGGGCAGCTTGTGCCAATGCCTGACCACTCTTCTAGGGAAATATTTTTCCTACTGTCCAGTCTAAACCTACCCAATCACAGCTTGAGGCCATTCCCTCTTATTCTATCACTAATTACCTGTGAGAAGAGACCAGCAGCAGAGGGACCTGGACAAGCTGGAAGGGTGCCCTGGGTGAACCTCATGAGGTTCAACAAGAGCAAGTGCAGGGTTCTGCACCTGCTTTGGAACAGTCCTCACTATCAGCACAGACTGGGGGATGAGGTGGTAGAAAGCAGCCCTGAGGAAAAAGCCAGTGGCAACCTGGGCTGCATCAAAAGCAGCATTTTCAGCAGATCCAGAGAGGTGATTTTGAGACTTTGCTCTGGTGAGACCTATCCTGGAGTGCTGTGTACAGGTCTGGAGCCCTCCATACAGGAAGGACCTGATGGAGCAGGTGCAGAGGAGGCCACGAAAATGCTCAGGGGGTTGGAGCACCTCTGCTATGAGGACAGGCTGAGGGAGCTGAGGGTGTTCAGCCTGGAAAGGAGAAGGCTCCAGGGAGACCTGAGAGCAGCCTTCCAGTACCTGAAGTGGGCTACAGGAAGGATGGAAAGAGATTGTCCCTGCAGTGACAGGACAAAGAGCAATGGCTTCAAACTAGAGCAGAGTAGATTTAGATTGGCTGTTAGGAACAAGTTCTTTCTATGAGAGTGGTGGAACACTGCAACAGGGAGGTGGTTGAGGCCCCATCCCTGCAGATAATCAAAGTGAGGTTCAACAGGGCTCTGAGCAACCTGATTTAGTGGAGGATGTCCCTGCTGACTGCAGAGGGTTGGACTGGATGACCTTTAGAGGTCCCTTCCAACCCAGACCATTCTATAATGCTATGATTCAGGGTAATCAGCTGAATAGCAACTTTCTGTACTGTACCTTTTTTAGCTTGATTACAATAAACTGCAGTGAAAGAATTGAATTTTCTTCAGCTCAAGCAATTTCTGTGTTAAAGTATTGAGAACAGATTAATAATTTTCAGGAGGGGGACCATAATATCTTAGTAACTCAGCTGTGTGAGCTCTCAAGTAGCACAAGCTGCAGAACACAGCCTTGCAGTCCTTTGTGAAGCCAAATAACACCAAGTTAAGCTAAAGCACAGCTTTCAGCAAGGCATCCTCTAATAAGCCATGCTAAAAGGTAGGCTTTTAAGCTGAAGATTTGGAGTGTGAACAATAATCCTTTGTAAAGGCTTCCAATGCCTAATTATGGTCTCCTTTCCTCCATTAAATAGAACTGCAGTGGAATTTCTATTAGGCACAATGCTGTCCCCTGGGCTATGACTACCTTACAGAACAAGGAAAAATCACAGAATCATTCATGTTGTAAAAGGCCTCCAAGATCATCAAGTCCACCCATCAAGCCAGCACACCACCATGATCACTAAACCATGGCCCAAAGTGCCACATCTATAGATTTTTTAACACCTCCAGGGATGGTGACTCTACCACCTCCCTGGGCAGCCTGTTCCAACCCCTCACCACTCCCTCAGAAAAAGAAATTTTTCAGAATCACAGAAAACCTCTGGCTGGAAGAGAACTCAAAGATCATCCAGTTCAGGGTCAATCCTAAACCATCCTACTCCTGGCTGTGTGCACTCAGCCATGGGAACAGAAAGTACTTTTGCCTTCTTAATGAACCATGCTCTGACTTAATCATCTGGGTAAGCAATGTGGCCTGGATGTGGCTGGCATGTGGGCAGTAATGTTTCTTTTCTTTTAAGGGGGAAAACCCATTCTACACTTTGGTCTGTGGCTGTAGCCAGATCCTCTGCTCTTTCTGCTCTATTTCTCCTGTCCAGGTAGCTGCCATAGCTCTCAGAATCACAGAAATCACAGAAAACATCCAGCTGGAAGAGACCTCCAAGCTCATCCTCAACCCAGCACTAACCCATGTCCCTAAGCACCAGCTCCACAGCTGCTTGAACACCTCCAGGGGTGGTGACTCCACCACTGCCCTGGGCAGACCATTCCAGTGTTTGAGAACCCTCTCTGTGAAGAAATATTTCCTAACATCCAGCCTTAACCTCCCCTGGTGCAGCTTGAAACCATTTCCTCTGGTTCTGTCTCTTGCCACCAAGGACAATATCCAACCTAAACCTCCCCTGGCACAACTTGAGGCCATCCAAGCTGTTTCCCACTCCTGCATCAGGAATTGCTCAAGTTTTGGAGGATTTTAAGAGCAGCTAGATACTGTAGTGATGGGCACATCATAGAATCATAAAGATCCAGAGATGATTTCCAAGGTGCAGATAGCATATCTGCAAGTAAGACTGCAGCATATGCCAGCAAGCTTCACTGGCTGAACGTGGGTAGCACAAGCAGCCCTAGCAACAAGGCAAATGTGATGGCACAGGCTTGGTGCAGGCTCTGCCACTCCTGTGAGCCCTCTGGGGCTACACAGAGTCCCTGTGCTGGATGCCAGCCCAGGCACAAGCCTCTGCCACTTAATCTCCTTACACATTGCTGCTTAGCTGATGGTGAGGGGATGCAGTGCCAGGCTGAGGCTGCTCTGTGCTTTGGGCAAAAGTCAGTGGTGGCTGTTGTGGGTAGGAGCTGGAGTTGCCCTCTCTGCCTCCAACAATGGGAGATTCACCTCCGCAATGGAGGTTTACCTCCAGAATAAATCACCAGACTAGCTCAGAAAGTCTGGAAGCAAAATGAAGTTATGTTTCCAGTTGCCAAACTCTCCCCAGTTCAAAACAGCATGAGCCTTTTGGCTATGCTTTTAGGCTTTTTGGCAGCAGGAATTTGTTATTCATTTGGGTGGGGTTTTTGTTTGGTTTGGTTTGAGTTTTGTTTGTTTCTTTGGTTTTGGTTTTGTGTTTTTTTTTTTTTCTCCAGTGAATTACAGAATCACAGAATTGTTCAGGTTGGAAAAGAGCCTCAGCATCACCAAGTTCAACCATTAACCCTACCCTACAAGGCTCACCCCTAAACCACATCCCCAAGCACCACATCCAAACCACCTTGAAACATGTCCAGGCTTGGGGACTCCACCACCTCCCTGGGCAGCCTCTGCCAATCCCTGACCACTCTGGCAGGAAAAAATGTTTCCTAATGTTCAGCCTAAACCTCCCCAGTCACAGCTTGAGGCCATTCCCTCTTGTCCTATCACTAATTCCCTGTCAGAAGAGACCAGCAGCAGCCTCTCCACAACCTCCTTTCAGGTAGCTGTAGACAGCAATGAGGTCTGCCCTCAGCCTCCTCTTTTCCAAACTAACCATCCCCAGCTCCTTCAGTCTCTCTCCATCAGATTTCTTCTCCAGGCCCTTCCCAGCTTCCTTGCCCTCCTCTGCACTGCCTCCAGCACCTCCACATCTCTCTTGGACTGAGGTGACCCAAACTGGACACAGCACTCCAGGTGTGGCCTCCCCAGAGCTGAGTCCCAGGGGACAATCCCCTCCCTGCTCCTGCTGGACACAGCATTGCTGATCCCAGCCAGGATGCCTTTGGCTTTGTTGGCCACCTGGGCACACAGCTGCCTCCTCTTCAGCTGCTTGTCCTTTATCACCCCCAGGTCCCTTTCTGCCAGCAGCTTTCCAGCCACACTGCCCCAAGCCTGCAGCATTGCTTGGGGTTGTTGTGCCCCAAGGGCAGGACCTGGCCCTTGGCCTTGTTGCAGCTCCTCCTGTTAATGTTGGCCATGGATCCAATCCATCCAAGTCCCTCTGCAGAGCCTCCCTGCCCTGGTGCAGATCAACACTGCCACCTCACTTGGTGCCATCTGCACACTGACTGCTGACACACTCTGTGTCTGCATCAAGGTCATCAACAAAGATGTTAGACAGAAGTGATCCCAACACTGAGCCCTGAGGAACACCATTTGTGACTGGCTGCCAGATGGATAATGAAGGCAAAGTTTGATCCCTTTATGATCTTGAAGAGCAGTCTTTGAACAGAGCTTATTCTTTTTTCTTTCTCTAGCACCACTGCTAGCCAGCAAATCAGGTACAAGTGGTTCCCCTTGATTTCTAACACACAAAAGCATTAATTGTGTAATTATGCAGCATGGATACAGGACAGCAGTTTGGTCACAAACAAATCTTACCCTTTCTTTATGTATTTATTTGCTGGGGGCTTTTGTTAGCACCTGGAGATGAGTTGCTTCAACATATTATGTGCCAGCAGTCATGCTGAGCAAAGTGATGAGTAAGTCAAGTCCTGCAAGGTTCCTGCATGGTGACCATATCTGCTCACAGCCATCACTGCTATTAATGGCAGAAAACAAGCTGGGAAATGCACAGGCCAGGTACTCATGCCAGGCTGTGTGGGGCTTTGCCACCTGTCTAAGCCTTTAGGGCACTATTTCTCAAACCAAGAGCTGAAAAATGGTCTGCAAAAGGACTGCAACATTTTAACTGCTTTGTCTCTACTCTTCCTTCCTTATCTTCCAGAAGGAGGCAAAGGTTCATTAAGAAAAACCAGAAGTAACAAATTAAACATTCCAGCTCATCACAGAATCACAGAATGTTAAGGGCTGGAAAGGACCTCAAAAGCTCATCTAGTCCAACTTCCCCCGCCAGAGCAGGAGCACCTAGAGCAGATCACACAGGAACACATCTTGAGTATCTCCAGAGAAGGAGACTCCACAATCCTGTGCCAGGGTTCTGTCACCCTCACAGTGAAAAAATTTTCCCTCATGTTTCTGTGGAACTTCCTATGCCTCTGCTTCCACCCATTGCCCCTTGTCCTATCACTGGGCATCACTAATAGTTCAATGATCACAGAATCACAAAATGTCAGAGGTTAGAAGGGACCTCCAGAAGTCATGGAGTCCAACCCCAGGTCATGGAGCCCAACCCCAATGACAGTCAATGTCATTATAAAGGCTGAACACTGGCTTCTTAGACCTTTTTATTTCCATGTTCTTTGGGATTTAAAAGAACTTCAAGATGTAATCATACCTCTGGGTGCTACCACTTTATATGCTTGAGGAACTTAATTCCTATTTATTTATTTATCCAATGCAGTGTAAAAATGCCAGCAGAGATCTTTGCAGTGTCCAGGTGGTGCCCTGGGCCCCAAGGTTATGTTCCTTTTATAGAATCATAGACTCATAGAATGGTCCAGGCTACAAAGGACCTCCAAAGGTCATCCAGTCCAACTCCCGCTGCACTCAGCAGGGACATCCTGCACTAGATCAGGTTGCTCACAGCAATGTCCAGCCTCACCTTGAGTATCTCCAGGGAAGGGGCCTCAACCACCTCCCTGGGCAACCCGTTCCAGTGTTCCACCATTAGATGAGGAAAGCCAACAAATGGCTTTCTGAAAAGCAGCCCTGGTGATGATGGAGCTGTCTGTGCTAGACTAGAGCTTCTATTTCCTTATGCTATTAATTAGCTGAATTGTCATTCACCTAATGAAAACATCTTGGATGCTTTCCTTCATCTTCATTTTCATTTTCAGGGACAAGTCGTGCTACAGTGCCAGCCTCTCACAAGATGGATTGGATTGCTAGAGTGACAGTGCATTAGGGGGAACAAGCCCTCCAAAAAGAGAAATGCAATCAAATCCATCAGATGCAGAGAACCTTTGTATGTTAGGAACAAGTTCTTTACTATGAGGGTGGTGGAACACTGGAACACATTGCCTAAGGAGGTGCTTCGGGCCCCATTCCTGGAGATATTCAAGGTGAGGCTCAGCAGGGCTCTGGGCAACCTGATCCAGTGGAGGATGTCCCTGCTGACTGCAGGGGGTTGGACTGGGTGAGCTTTGGAGGTCCCTTCCAACCAGGTTGCTCACAGCCACATCCAGCCTGGCTGCAAAAACCTCCAGGGATGAGGCTTCCACCACCTCCCTGGGCAACCTGTGCCAGTGTCTCACCACCCTCATGGGGAAGAATTTCTTCCTAACATCCAATCTGAATCTCCTCATTTCTAGTTTTGCTCCATTCCCCCCAGTCCTATCACTTCCTGACACCCTCCAAAGTCCCTCCCCAGCTTTCTTGTAGCCCCCTTCAGATACTGGAAGGCCACAAGAAGGTCTCCTGGGAGCCTTCTCTTCTCCAGACTGAACAATCCCAACTCTCTCAGTCTGTCTCCATAGCAGAGGTGCTCCAGCCCTCTGCTCATTCTTGTGGTCCTTCTCTGGCCACCTTCCAGCATATCCAGATCCTTCTTGTAATAGAGGCTCCAGACCTGGATGCAGTACTCCAGGTGTGGTCTCAGCAGAGTGGAGCAGAAGGGGAGAATCACCTCCCTCACCCTGCTGGCCACACTTCTCCTGATGCAGGAATCCTGCACTTGACCTTTGATTAGGAGAAATAACAGAAAACTAACCTCTTCCACCTGCATCAGACCTCCAATACCACCTGAAGTAAAAATCTCTTTTTCCAGGGAATGGGTGCAGAGGCAGGGTTCCAGCTCTGTATGAAAATTACTGATCTATGGGAAGAAGACAGATACATGGAAGGACTGTTTGTAATTGGAACCATCAAAACATCACAGCACACATCTGAATCAAAGATGACCACACTGTCATCATTTTCCCCTTCCTGACACTATGCTATTAGCTGAATGAGCCTGGAATTGTTGTAATGTGATGTGAGGAGCAAACAAGACACAAATCATCTCGACGTGTTGGGAGTAAGATTGATTTTGGTTTATTGAACCAAGCAAAGTCTGTGCCTGGTATGGTTTGGTTAAATTTTTGTGCACTCTTCTTTGCCTGATCTTCCATGGAGCATGTACAGAGATTTTTGTCTATAATTTTCCATGGAGTTCTTCTGGAAGCACTCTTGCATCAGTGGACTTGGATAAATATTTGATTGCTCATGACCCAGTGCAGATCCTTTAGTGCATAAGAAATACAGACAAGCATTTTATGCTTATTTGTTCATAGAAATGAGGCTGATTCTGTTTTCCCCCTCCCCTTTTTTTTTAATCAATGTATAAAAGAAAGCAGACTTGCTGTCACCTTATCACCTCTGCTTCTGTGGAGAACAATCCATGGAAAAGAAGTAAACACCCATCAGCTGTTGGTGTGAGTCATCCTCATGAATAATGGAGGTAATGAGAACAGTGAAGTGTGGATCTGACGTGGTGTCTCTGTTTCTGAAGTAGGTTATTCTTCTCCTTTTTTGATATTTCACAACATCACAGAATGTTAGGGGCTGGAAGGGACCTTGAAAGCTCAACCAGTCCAAGCCCCATGCCAGAGCAGTAGCACCTAGAGCAGGTCACACAGGAACACATCCAGATGGGTTTGGAATATCTCCAGAGAGAGAGACTCCACAACCCCCCTGGGCAGCCTGTTCCAGTGTTGTGTCAGCCTCACAGGGAAAAAATGTTTCCATAGAACTTCCTATGCCTCAACTTCCACCATTTCCTCTTGTGTTGTCATTGGGCATCACCCAGCAGAGCCTGGCTCCAGCCTCTTGGCACTCCCCCTGCACGTCTTTATCAATGTGAATGAGGTCACCCTCAGGCTCCTCCTCTCCAAGCTCAAGAGCCCTCAGTTCCCTCAGGCTCTCCTCATAAGGAAGATGTTTCACTCCCTTCATCATTTTTGTGGCTCTGCACTGGACTCTCTCAAGCAGTTCCTTGAGGTCCTTCCTGAACTGAGGGGCCCACAACTGGACACAATATTCCAGATATGCCCTCATCAAGGCAGGGTAGAGGGGCAGGAGAACCTCTCTTGACCTGCTAACCACAGCCCTTCTGATCCACCCCAGAATGGCATTGGCCCTCTTGGCCACAAGAGCACAGTATGAAGCAAGAGGCTGAGGGCAGAACTCATGGCTTGCCCCTGTGGCCTCATACCTACTTTGCAGGGGTCACTGCAGCTCTGGAAGGTTATCTACTGCTACCTGGATTAAAAGGCACTTAATTACTCTTAACGAGGTGTCAAGCAGCTGGGTGAAGGAAGTTCTGGGGTGTTGTTTGGGGGTTTTTGAAGACGTTTTCAATCTCTAACTGCATTGTCGTAGTTACAGCTGGGGAGCCTGGGAGATGTGCTGCTGAAAATGATTACTCAGACCTGTGTGACTGTGATTCATCTAAGAGCTTGGAAAAGCAAAGATGCTCCAGTTTCTTCCCCAGCCCCATCATTTCTTCCTTGATTGCTTTATTTGAAACAAAGCTTGGACAAGACACACAACACAGAGAGGGAAAAAAGAATTTGATTTTATTATGGCCACAGGCAGAATAAGAAAGGTTCTTTTGTACCTACCCATGACAGAAAAATTGTAGGCTAAAGATTCAATTTGAAGCAATGGTTTTCCTTCACTTCATTTGCTAACCATTTGGAGGGCATTACATCCTCATTTCTTGCAGGCAATCATAGATCCTGGGGACTGGAAGAAGATTTGTTCTGGTAATAAAAACCAACAGGCCAGCTACTCTGAGCATCTTTTGCATGCCAGTAGCTGGTTATCAACTGCTCTTAAGGAAACTTGAAAAAGAGGATTGTGCAATTGAGAACCAATCTCCTCTTGAGGGTTTCAGAAGAGTTTTGGGTTGGGTTTTTTTTTTTTTTTTTGTTTCATAGGTAAGTGTAGCTTGTGGGATGGCATATCAAGGCACCAGTGCTGCCAAAGCACTTGTGGTTTGTTTTCTCCTGAATGAGAGAGTTCTGGATGTTTCCATAATGCATAAACATATCAGTTCCTCTTCTAAAAAAAATATTTGAAACTCTAGAAACATTGCTATTTCACAGGCATTATTATAGCTGATGTGTGAAATGTAGCCTTGAGTTATCCAACCTTGCAAATGTTTTTTTTCCTTCTCTTCCTCCCAGGCCTTAGCCATTTTCTGACTCAGATTCTAACCATGCTCTTTCCCACACACAGGCATGACCTGAGACATGACTACATGAAGCTCTCATTCCTGCTGGGGTCTTCTACATACCTGATGGCAGCTCCCATCTTGAAGTACCATTCCCTCTGAGGGTAAGGAGAGTGAATAATGGCAATGAGTAAGCAATCTCTTAAAAAAATTATTAATTTTTTTTTCAGGCCAAAATTGCTACTGGTAAAAAAATAACCTTTTAAGACCAAAATAAATCATATCCATTTTTAAAGTGCCTGTCCAGCCCCTTCCATGGGGACGTTGATAGGACCAGCTCCCTCTGGGCTTTCCCCACAAACCTTACCCCTATCAATTTGTCTCCCTGCAACAGTTTTTAATCTGCCCTGGGCATTCCACAGTGACTCACCACCATTTAATGGGGATTAAGATGTTTTTAATTGTTTATAATCCTTTTGACCTTCTGCCTTGGCTGAGAACCTGGAAGTGTGCCATTGCACTTCAAGCAGGAGCTGTGGCGGCTTAGAGCAAAGCAAGCTTTGTAGGCAGAGGTAATATTATTTTGTTTATTGGCCTGAGTGCTGTGGTTGGGGCAAACAGACAGCTTTCATGAATGCAATGGCTTGGGCAGGTCTTAAAAGGAAGTTTACAATCATAGAATGGTATGGGTTAGAAGGAACCTCCAAAGATCATCCAGTCCAACCCCCTCTGCAGTCAGCAGGGACATTCTCCACTAGATCAGGCTGCCCAGAGCCCTGTTGAGCCTCAGCTTTGAATATTTCCAGGGCTGAGGCTTCTACCACCTCCCTGGGCAACCTCTTCCAGTGTCTCACCACCCTCATGGGGAATAACTTCTTCCTAACTTCAAATCTAAATCTCCCCTCCTCTAGCTTAGATCCATTTCCCCCAGTCCTATCACTATCTGACACCCTAAAAAGTCCCTCTCCAGCTTTCTTGGAGCCGCCCTGGAAGGCCACAAGAAGGTCTCCTCAGAGCCTTCTCTTCTCCAGACTGCACATCCCCAACTCTCTCAGTCTGACTCTGCAGCAGAGGAGCTTCAGACCCCTGCTCATCCTCGTGGCCCTTCTCTGGTCATGTTCCAGCACCTGCAGATCTTTCTTGCAATAGAGGCTCCAGAACTGGGTGCAGTACTCCAGGTGTGGTCTCAGCAGAGTGGAGCAGAGGGGGAGAATCACCTCCCTCGCCCTGCTGGCTGTGCTTCTCTTGATGCAGCTCAGGATACAGTTGGCTTTCTGGGCTGCAAGTGTACACTGATTGCTCATGTCCACTGGGAATGTTCCCAACCTGTCCAACACATTCCACTTTCTGATAGCATCCCAGTTTGTCTTCATCCTGCTCCCAAGATTAGTATCAACCTTCTGTGTTCCAACCCATACAAATCAAAGTCACCTAGTTCATCCATCCTCACCCTGTACAGCTAAATTTCAGTCCATTTTCTCCAGTCAGCAGGCACCATATAAGCATAGAGATAATTCTATAATATTTCGATTTTGTAATGAGCTGCCTCAGGAAAGAAAAGAGGGAAAAAAAAGAGTAGAAAAATGGACAGGAAAATAAAAAGACACTCTAGGGTTTGAGATCGCTAAGCCTGTGATTTTTATATGCTTAAGTGAAAGCTTTATCATTTATACAGGACACGAATGTCCTCATTGATTTTTATCAAGTTCAATAGCAATTGTCCCTCCATCAAACTCTCTTGAATATCGCTGCACTGGAATCACCTTAGATAACTTGATCCCATTCAAACTACAATTTCCCAGTTGTGGTAAGACACAAACATGGTTGCCTGAAGGAAATCAGCCACTATTCAAAAGCTCAGGGCTTTGCAGACCTCTTGAGAGATCACTCAAAGAGATGACTTTAATTATTTAGATATCCTTTAGGTGTGCTCTCCTGAGCAGAATTTAAGCCACTAATTCTACCAGCCCTAATCTGGGACCTATAGAAACAATCATTCACAGCTTAGAATATCATAGAGTCAGACAATGGCTTAGGTTGCAAGGGACCTTAGAGATCATCTGCTCCAACATCCCTGCCTCACAAGGAGATTTGGTTGCTCAATGCCACATACAGCCTGGCCATGAACACCCCCAGGGAGGAGGCATCCCTGGGATATCCTAACCCAAAAGAAATTTTGTCAGAATCAGAGCTCCTGCCTTTCATATAGCTCCAGCCTCACTAACTTCAGACCAAGAAAAAAATCACTTGGGGTTAGTATGTACCAAAGAGATGGAGATATTCTTTGAACAACTGTGGTAGTGTGAGGCTGGGGTGCCTTTAAGAAACCACAAAGTTGAAGACCCCCAGGGGCTAGAGAGGTCCAGGAGGTGGACTGGGAAAGTGTATTTCATTCCCGTAAGTCCTGCATGCCTATAAACCCAAGCATTTCTCTTTGGTCTGCCCTTTTCCCCTCCCTCTCTCTTCCTGGGGACACACAGAGGATGTTCTCTCTTGCAGGGGAGGCCTGCTGTCAGCCTTGGCAATGCTGCCAATTAGATCTGGAGCTGCCTAACTGGGGCCTGGAGCTGCCAGGCCAAATTTTAGCTGTGCCACAATGGTGTGGTATGAGGGGTAGAGAGGTGTGGTAGTGGGGGAGCATGAAGGCTTGGGTTTGCTGCCCTGCTTCAAAGGGAGGTTTGTGTGAAGCTTTGGCTTAAGGAGCTTCTGTGTTAAGCCCAGACTATGGATCTTGGTGTGTTTTGTACTGTTTTGTACTGTTTTATATAGTTATGAATAGCATTTCCATTTCAACTTTCCATCCTATCCAATCCTTTGTGTGAACACTTTCCTTTTACCCCTTTTGGAGAGGTAAAAGAGCATCTGTCTCACTCTAGACTAAGACAACAACAAACTGAATTTGGAATCACAGCTTCTCAGCACAGCAACCATCCTTGGAGCCTCTGCAAGGCATTCTGCAGCCCATCTACTGTGCCATATGCCCTCCTGGACACAATCACAGAATCACAGAAACATTCAGGTTGGAAAAGACCCTCAGGAGCACCAAGTCCAACTGAGAATCCTACTCTACAAGGTTCACCCCTAAACCATATCCATTATCCCCATATCCCCTAAACCATATCCCCAGCAGAATCATAGAATCATAGAATCACAGAATCAGTCAGGGTTGGAAGGGACCGCAAGGATCATCCAGTTCCAACCCCCCTGCCATGGGCAGGGACACCTCACACTAGATCAGGCTGGCCAGAGCCTCATCCAGCCTGGCCTTAAACACCTCCAGGGATGGGACCTCAACCACCTCCCTGGACAACCCATTCCAGGCTCTCACCACTCTCATGGGGAAGAACTTCTTCCTCACGTCCAGTCTGAATCTCCCCACTTCCAGCCTTATTCCATCCCCCCAGTCCTATCACTCCCTGATATCCTAACAAGTCCCTCCCCAGCTTTCTTGTAGCCCCCTTCAGATACTGGAAGGCCACAATAAGATCACCTCAGAGCCTTTTCTTCTCAGAGCCTTCAGACTGAACAGCCCCAACTCTCTCAGTCTGTCCTCATAAGAGAGGTGCTCCAGCCCTCTGCTCATCCTTATGGCTCTTCTCTGGACACCTTCCAGCATGTCCATATCCCTCTTGTAACAGAGGCTCCAGAACTGGATGCAGTACTCCAGCTGGGGTCTCACCAGAGCTGAGCAGAGGGGGAGAATCACCTCCCTGGCCCTGCTGGCCACACTTCTCCTGATGCAGCCCAGGCTCTGGTTGGCTTTCTGGGCTGCAAGTGCACATTGACAGCTCCTGTTGAGCTTCTCATCCACCAGCACTCCCAAGCTGAGACTAAGCTACTGTGATGCACCAGGGTGAGCTCATGCAGCCAATGATCAGCAGATGGACTTTTTTCTCCATCTCCCAGTGGGAAGTAATTCCTTCAGCGTAGCCACACTGAGATTTTGGTTGGTTTTCACATAGAGACACAATGAACAGGAGAACAGGTACTAGAAATCTCTTCTCTTACAAATACTAAGAGCTTAAAGACCTTTTGAGGCATGTTTTCATTCAACACCCTCCACTCCAAATTAACATCTCCAACAAAATATATTGGATAAAGCACATTTCTTACTCTTCCCCAGAGTATTTAACAACATAAGCCCCAAAAATGATGAAGGGAGTGGAACATCTTCCTTATGAGGAGAGCCTGAGGGAGCTGAGGGCTCTTGAGCTTGGAGAGGAAGAGCCTGAGGGTGACCTCATTCATGTTGATAAAGATGTGCAGGGTGAGTGCCAAGAGGATAGAGCCAGGCTCTGCTGGGTGATGCCCAAGAGGCAATGGTGGAAGTTGAGAGTTATGAAATTCCATGGAAACAGGAGGAAACGTTTGTTCTCTATGAGGGTGACAGAGCCCTGAACAGGCTGCCCAGAGAGGTTGTGGAGTCTCCTTCTCTGGAGATATTCCAAACCCACCTGGATGTGTTCCTGTGTGACCTGCTCTAGGAGCTCCTGCTGTGGCAGGGGGGGTTGGACTGGGTGATCTTTGGAGGTCCCTTCCAGCCCCTAACATTCTGTCATTCTGTGATATTCTTGTCTCCACAGGTACTTACTCCTTTGTTGTTATTGTTTGCAAGTCTGATAGGTTCATTGCAGCTCTTGCAGCTGCTGTTTCTTTCTCAGACCTGAAGAGGGGCTTGTGCGTCTAATCACTCCTCTGTTGCTTCCAGCTTTAGCACAGCAGCCTAGTGAGACATTTCACTTCTCCCCACAAACTCTGCCTCACTTCTGCTCTTAGACCATCCTGGCTATACCACTGCAACACCCACAAAAAATGGTTCAAACTCTGTATTCCTTCTCTTCTTACCTTTCAGCTCTGTGTCTGTCATGCAGCCTGAACTAAACTGATTTAATTATGAAATTCCTCCAGGACTTGTGGGCTCCTGTGATCACCACCTGTGCTGTTGGTTTTTTTTGTGCTCTAGCAACCTAATGCTTCTGAGCCACCTCTTTGCCTGGGGTAGCCCTGCACAGCCCTTAGGGCTGGCGTGCAGCTCTGCCAGCTGACACTGGCACCTGGCTGCAAGCTGGGAATCTCTGCCCTCAGAGCAGCTTGGGAAGCCAATCTCACTTAGTGCCTTCTGGAGCCAGCAGCTGTCAGAAACATGTTCATTGCAGAAGTAATGAGAAACTAATAACATCTGGCATTTGTTTAGTGTTTTCCTCTGAAACAAACACTCTGCTTGCACGAAGCTGGGAAACCTCAGAGATTGTCGAGTCTAACCCCCCTGCCAGAGCAGGACCAGAGAATCCAGCACAGATCACACAAGAATACATCCAGATGGGTCTTGAAAGTCTCCAGATAAGGAGACTCCACAAGTCAGAGCAAGTTGCAGATCTGCTCTGAAGGCCACCTGCCCAGCTGACTAACTGGGATAGGGGAGTGCCTTGTGGGGGGAGGAGGAAGCTTTCATCTTGGAGCTCCTGATTTTTGCACGGCACTGTGGGCCAGGCACATGTGACATGCCACCAGCAGTCTGTTGAATGAGTTGCTTCTCATCCCAGCAAGGTTGGCTTTGCCTAAAGACTTCTGAATGCAAGCTTAGTTAAATCAATTAACAGACTGTTCTCTGCATATGCACACATGGGACCTGAAAATCCCTCACATCCCAGAGGTTTTCCTAGTGATGCAAACCAAGGAACCATGTGGCTGTGTGGTCCATGTGAAGATGAGTAAGGGGAGGCCTGCATTTTACCTAAGAAGAGAAGAAACTGCAGTCTGACATAGTGCAGGCTCATGGCTCTCTGTGACTTCTGCCCAGTTTCCTGTGGGCACTGATCCTTACCCACTTCTTTCTTGCAATGGCTGGTAGCAACATTACTTTTACACTGCAGAGGGGGAAAATATTTTACAGTTCAAATACAATGAGCCAAGAACAGTGGGAGGCAGGTCTGTATCCACTACCCCTGCTGTCTAGCAGTGAGGGATTTCCACCTGCCTGTCTGGTCCAAGGTGTGAGCAGGACTGGGGCAGGGCTTTTGTCAAGAGGAGTTTCTAGTTTGGCACTCAGATACAGTCAGTCTCTGAGGGCTGTGGCTTGAAGAGTATAATGCAAAAGTCTCCTATCAGGACAGGCTGAGAGAGTTGGGTTGTGCAGTTTGGAGAAGAGAAGGCTCCTAGGAGACCACCTTGTGGCCTTCCAGTATCTGAAGGGGGCTACAAGAAAGCTGGGGAGGGACTTTTGAGGGTGTCAGGTAAGGACAGGACTGGGGGGGATGGAGCAAAACTAGAAATGGGTAGATTCAGATTGGATGTTAGGAAGAAATTCTTCCCCATGAGGGTGGTGAGACACTGGCACAGGTTGCCCAGGGAGGTGGTGGAAGCCTCATCCCTGGAGGTTTTTAAGGCCAGGCTGGATGTGGCTGTGAGCAACCTGCTGTGGTGTGAGGTGTCCCTGCCCATGGCAGGGGGTCGGAACTGGCTGATCCTTGAGGTCCCTTCCAGCCCTGACAATTCTGTGACTCTATGATTCTGTGATTCCTATCTTGTGTTTAGCTTTTAGTGGATTTGTTTGGGGCTTTTTTGTGGGTTTGGTTTGTTTTGTTTCATTTTGTGTGTGGGGGGGTTGGTTTGGTTGGTATTTTATGTTTTGTTGTTGTTTGCTTTAGTTTTCTTCCCCTGTTTTGTTCTTGTTATTTTTTTCCTTGGGGTTTTTTTTTTTGTTCATATTGTTTTTTTTCCTCTTGTTTTTCTTTTGGTTACATTTCTTTTTTTTTCCTGGGTTATTTTTTCGGTGGTGGTGGTGTTGTTGGGGGTTGTTCCCCTGGTTTTTTGTTTTGGTTTGGTTTGGGTTTTTTTGTTAATTTGGGTTTTTTTTTTTTCTCTGTTATGTTTGGGTGTTTTTTGTTGCCTTTTTTTTTACTTTTTTGGTTGCTGTTATTGGTTTTTCACTGTTTTCTACTTTTTTAAATAAGTTTTTTCCTCCTTTTTTTTCTTTTTCTGGTTGGTGGTGCTGTTTCCCCCTTTTTTTTTCTCTCTCTTTTTGTTTTTACTTTTTTTTTCCCTCTTGGGTATTTTATTTTGTTGTTTATTTTTTGTGTCTGTGTGGGGGGTTTTTGTTTAGCTCAGGGTTATTTCGTTTTGCTGTTTGTTTATATTAATTCTGGTTAATTTGACTGCCAGTAGCATCAACAGCAGTAATTTACCTGCTGTTACCTGTTGTGGGTGGCTTATGCAATGTTAAATTTCTACTTGGATGCAAAGCATCCAACTGCAAGACCATAAGCATTACATAATTTACTACATCAAATAACTAAATGAGCGGCTTTCCAAAGACTCAGAGGAGTATAGCTCTGAGAGAAGAATGCCAGGAATGAAGTTATTAGGTTATGGTTTCCTTTAAAGCAAGCTCCATGCAAGTATTACCTCTTTCTATCAGCATGGAGATGCTCCCACCAAGTCCAGCACCAGTAAGTTTGCAGATGACACCAAGCTGGGAGCAGTTGTTGATCTGTTAGAGGGTAGGAGGGCTCTGCAGAGGGACCTTGCCAGGCTGGACAGATGGGCAAAGTCCAAGGGCATGAGATTGAACAAGTCTAAGTGAGGGTTCTACACACTGGCCACAACAACCTCATGCAGTGCTACAGGCTGGGGACAGAGTGGCTGGAGAGCAGCCAGGCAGAAAGGGACCTGGGGGGACTGGTGGACAGCAGCCGAACATGAGCCAGCAGTGTGCCCAGGTGGCCAAGAAGGCCAATGGCATCCTGGCCTGGGTCAGCAATAGTGTGGCCAGCAGGAGCAGGGAAGTCATCCTGCCCTGTGCTCAGCACTGGTTAGACCACACCTTGAGTGCTGGGTCCAGTTCTGGGCTCTTCAGTTCAAGAGAGATGTTGAGATGCTGGAAAGTGTCCAGAGAAGGGCAATGAGGCTGGGGAGGGGTCTGGAGCAGAGCCCTGTGAGGAGAGGCTGAGGGAGCTGGGGGTGTTTAGCCTGGAGAAGAGGAGGCTCAGGGCAGACCTCATTGCTGTCTACAGCTCCCTGAAGGGAGGTTGTAGACAGGTGGGGGTTGGTCTGTTCTTCCAGGCAACCAGCACCAGAACAAGAGGACACAGTCTCAAGCTGTGCAGGGGGAAGTTTAAGCTGGATGTGAGGAAGAAATTCTTCCCAGAAAGTGAGGTTGGCCATTGGGAGGTGCTGCCCAGGGAGGTGGTGGAGTCACCATCCCTGGAAGTGTTTAAAATCAGCCTGGATGAGGCACTCAGTGCCATGGGTTAGTTGGTTAGATGGTGTTGGGTGATAGGTTGGATTGATGATCTCTGAGGTCTTTTCCAACCTGGTTGATTCTGTGATTCTGTGATTCTGTGATTCTGTCACAGCCCCTTGAGGGCTAAGCTTCCTGTGTATGGGAAGAGAAAGACAACATCTGCCTTGTGTCATCAAGCAGTTCCTGAGCCAGGAGTTGACCCACGTGTCATGACTCCTTGTTATTCCATGTCATCTTCCTCCTCATGCAGATCCTCTTCTTCTTAGAAGGAAACATATAAGCCCTGCAAGGTGTTGTGGTTTTGGCTGTGGTGCTGAGCTTTAGTGGGGTATCAGGAGTAACATGAGTAAGAAAGAACTCAGGACTTGCTCTGTGGTTTAGCAGACCACAAGAGCTGGAAGAGAGTCTCTGGGTGTGTTTGGTGTGGTTTTGTCTTTGTGTCTTTGGTGTGTTTCTGAAAAGCCCCTCTGGGGAGGGTGAACATAGACTTCAGGACGTGGTTCAGTGGGCATGGTGCTGATGGGTTGGTGTTGGACTTGATAATCACAGAATGTTAGGGGCTGGAAGGGACCTTGAGAGATCACCCAGTCCAACCCCCCTGCCAGAGCAGGAGCACCTAGAGTAGATCCCACAGGAACACATCCAGGCAGGTCTTGAATATCTCCAGAGAAGACGACTCCACAACCCCTCTGGGCAGCCTGTTCCAGGGTTCTGTCATCCTCACAGGGAAACATTTTTTCCTCCTGTTTCCATGGAGCTTCCAATGCCTCAACTTCCACCATTGCCCCTTGTGTTGTCATTGGGCATCACTGAGGGTCTTAGAGGTCTTTTCCAACCTTACTGATGCTGTGAGAAACTGAAGACAAACCTGAGCCCTTTTTTACTGCAGGACTGCAAGCAGGTTTGATTTTTTCCTGAAGTTATGAAGGATGCCACTCTTCACCTGACATTGTGTCCTTGTTCAAGGGGTGGAGGAACACAGGCTCTTTAATTCTTTAATTCAAGGACGTTCCCCACAGGACTGGATAGAAATACAGAATATATTGGAAGATGAAATGGAAGTGCTATTCATAAACTACATGCTACAGTGCAAAAGCATAGAATATATACAAAAAGTATAGTCTGGGCTTAACACAGAGCCCGTTAAGCCAAAGCTCTCCCAACCTCCACCATACCAGGCTTAAAATTCAGGTCTCAAGTGCCCCCTCACACTCCCCCCATACTAAGCCTCTCTGCACCCCCATTACCAAACCCATGTGATGCAGCTAAAATTTGGCTTGCCAGCTTCAGGCCCCCTGCCAAGGCCATTCTAAGCCCAGCTCCCATGCCAAGCAAGATAAGGAAGCAGCGTCAGGAAGGGAGAGAGAGGGAAAGAGAAAAAGGGCAAAAAGAGAAGGAACAGCTTGTGCTGTCCCCTTATAAAAGCTAGAGGCAGGCATTCTGGGAGTGAAATAACAAAAATTACACTTTCCTGTCCCCTCCTGGGTGCTCTGGACCTCATGGAGGTCCTCAGCTTGCTTTATGTAAAGTTCTTAGAGGCAGTGATGTCAAACCATGACATATTGCTGTCACACTAAAGGGATGCAGAATCAATGGAAGGTGTGGGAATTCCAACCTAGGGCTCTCTGAGAGCTTGCAAACCAATGATAGGTTTTTAACCACTGCTACAGCCCCACTGCCTGGTTCTGCTGACCACACAAAGGTATCCAGCATGTTTTAGCTGATGGCACCATGCCTTAACAGCCCTTTACATGCTAGAACACAGTAGGATTTGGAGTGAGGAATGGAGCTGTAAACAAATCCCACTGTTCCCAGATGGCATGGCTTAAGAATGTCATCTCCATCCTGTCACATCTCATTTATTTAGTGTAGTTTAACATTACAGCAAATACACAATTAAGAATTTCACATGTATGGAAATGAGAAGGGGAATCTAGGGTGTGGGAAAATGCCAGGACCCTGTAGTAAACACATAAAAGATCCACTAGTGCCTATAATAACAGAGAGAGGGTGACACAAGAAATGTGATGTTTCTGGGCTGCCCAGGGAGGTGGTTGAGTCACCAACCCTGAGTGTGTTTGAAGGTGGTTTGGATGTGGTGCTTGGAAATGTGGTTTAGGGGTGACCTTTGCAGAGTAATGGTTGGACTTGGTGATCCTGAGGGTCTTTGCCAACCTGAATGCTTCTGTGATTCTGAGATGGAAAAGGGCATATCTAGTGGAGAAAAAACCCTGTAAAATCAGTAAAAGGCAGCCAATATATAAAGCATGGATGATCGGATGTCTGGATTGCAGTCTTTATGGCCCTCAGCTATTATCCATGCTATATAAACCTTCAAATAACTTCTCTGCAAAATCATAACTCAGTTTTGTGCCCATTAGAGGAAGTATTAGGTGATATTTTGAATAAGTCTTTAAAACAATGCCACTCAGATATGCTCACATCAGGGATAACAGTAGAGCTCTGAGTGAGATGCATTGAAGGAATGTGTCCAGAGAAGGGCCATGAGGGTGAGCAGAGGGCTGGAGCACCTCTCCTATGAGGACAGATGAGAGAATTGGGGCTGTTCAGTCTGGGGAAGAGAAGACTCCAAGGAGACCTTCTTGTGGCCTTCCAGTGTCTGAAGAGCGCTACAAGAAAGCTGGGGAGGGACTTTTGAGGGTGTCAGGAAGTGATAGGACTGGGGGGAATGGAGCAAAACTAGAAATGGGGAGATTCAGATTGGATGTTAGGAAGAAATTCTTCCCCATGAGGGTGGTGAGACACTGGCAGTGGTTGCCCAGGGAGGTGGTGGAAGCCTCATGCCTGGAGGTTTTGAAGGCCAGGCTGGATGTGGCTGTGAGCAACCTGCTGTAGTGTGAGGTGTCCCTGCCCATGGCAGGGGGTTGGAACTGGATGATCCATGAGATCCCTTCTAACCTTCTGACAATTCTGTGCTTCTGTGGGGCAAAATAAGAGCTCATGGCCATGATCACATCAGTAAACCTATGGTTAACCCCCACACAGATGTGTGCCACCCTAAATGTAGCTTGACAGTGAAATCCACTGTGGTGCATGCTGTGAAGAACATAAGTGTTAGAACAGCAGCCCAAAAAGAAAAATGTCTGCCTTTAAAAAGGGCTGCCAGAAAAGTATGGGCCATATTGGCATATTGGCCACATTGGGCCATCACTTAGTAATATATCTTTGAATGGAGTGTTTGGAAATATATCTGCAGCTCGTAAGGGAAGTGAGCACAGAACAGTTCTCCATTCTCACTTGGTTTAAGCAGTGTCAGGGACAGTACTGTAAGCAGTCCTGCAAGATGGGACACAAACATGCCAAAAGCCTCCCACTTAACTCCTGCACTGTGCAAACTGATGGAGGAGGAAAGATGTTTCCTCCCTGCCCTTTGCTGATGGTGTCAGATATGGGGTTGCTGGACTTCAGCAAGGCCATTTGACATCGTCCCCATAGCAAACTCCTGGCCAGGCTGTCAGCCCCTGGCTTAGAGAGGAGCACTCTGCACAGGGTTAGGAACTGGCTGGAAGGCCAAGTCCAGAGAGTGGTGATGAATGGTGCCACTGCCAGCTGGCAGGCAGGCACTAGTGGTGTTCCCCAGTGTGTCAGTGTGAGCTGAAATCCCCCCCCACCGACAATAACCAGGCTAGCCCAGTCTGGAAGCAAATGAAAGCTGTATTTACAAAGCAGAATCTACAATCTATGATGAAATGCAATGAATATGTACAAATATACAAAATTCACAACATTCACAAATATATACAATCAACAGAAAAGCACAACCGATCTCCCTTTGCTTCCCCCCAAGGGGACCCTCCCAAAGGGGCCTCCCTCTCCCAGGAGCTTCCCCCCAGACCCCCCTGCACAGAGAAGCAGAGTTAGTTAAGCAGAAAGTTGTTAACTTAGCTGCCAAGGTCAGTGTGTGTTATCTTCAGCCAGAAGAGAAGAAGAAGAAAACAGCAGCCAGACAGCCCAGCAGCTGCCCCCACTGCCGAACGCAGAATGTGCCGAGTGCCTACTTTGTTTTGGGTGATAGTTCTTAAACATTTCTATCTATCCAATGGAAGTGTTTAGAACAATCAGTATTTTGCTTTCTTACACCCAATAGTGACTTATTTACATTCTTTCACTTTCTCTGTTCTGAACTTTGCAAGGAAAAATTAAAAAGACAGTTTCAAACCATCACACCCAGGGATCAGTGTTGTGCCCAATCCTGTTTAATATCTTTATTGATGATCTGGATGAGGAGATGGAGTCCACCATTAGTAGTTTGCAGATGACACCAAGTTGGGAGCAGCTGTGGATCTGTCAGAGGGTAGGAGAGCTCTGCAGAGGGACCCTGCCAGGCTGGAAAGCTGGGCAGAGTCCAACAGGATGGCATTCAGAAGTCCAAGTGCCAGGTTCTGCACTTTGGTCACAACGACCTCATGCAGTGGGGACAGAGTGGCTGGAGAGCAGCCAGGCAGAAAGGGACCTGGGGGGACTGGTTGACAGGAGGCTGAAGATGAGCCAGCTGTGTGCCCAATGGCATCCTGGCCTGCATCAGGAATAGTGTGGCCAGCAGGAGCAGGGAAGTCATCCTGCCCTGTGCTCAGCACTGGTTAGACCACACCTTGAGTGCTGGGTCCAGTTCTGGGCTCCTCAGTTCAAGAAGGACATTGAGATACTTGAACATGTCCAGAGACAACAAGGCTGGGGAGGGGTCTGGAGCACAAACCCTGTGAGGAGATGCCGAGGGAGCTGGGGATGTTTAGCCTGGAGAAGAGGAGGCTCAGGGGAGACCTCATTGCTGTCTACAACTGCCTGAAGGGAGGTTGTAGCCAGGTGGGGGTTGGTCTCTTCTCTGGTGCAACCAGCAATAGAACAAGAGGACACAGCTGCACCAGGGGAAGTTTCGGCTGGAGGTGAGGAGAAAGTTCTTCACAGAAAGTAATTTGCCATTGGAATGTGCTGCCCAGGGAGGTGGTGGAGTCACAGTCCCTGGAGGTGTTCAAAAAAAGCTTGGCTGTGGCACTTGGAGCCATGGTTTAGTTGTCAGGAGGTGTTAGGTAATAGGTTGGACTTGGTGATCTCTGAGGCCTTTTCCAACCTGGCTGATGCTGTGACTCTGGGGTTTACGTTGCTAAGGCATTCCAGTGACGAGGGAAGCGAGTTACCAAGCTGCTTTCAGTCTGTCTTTCCACAGTGGTACTTCTCCAGCATTTTGGAAGTGCAGCCTTCTTTTGGCTCTTGCTTGCTCATCTCTTTCTGTTGGCAGCTGCTCCTCTCCAAGGCAGGGCTGGTGGGAGTTGGCTGGAATTCCTGGCTGCAAGGACTGACGCCCAGTTAGTCGCTCTGGTTAAGCGGAGCTGCTGCTGGCACTCTGAAGTAGTTAGCAGCTCTCTAGTTAGTTCAAACACTTGCAGCCCAGGAATACACAAAAAATTTAAATCTGTTCATGCTAAGAATGGAACTGCCACCAGCCTAGGAGGAAGCTGAATTGCTCCAGATAGATCTCACCTAGCATTTCATGAAGGATTTTAGCCTTTGTGGCGTCAGTCATCCAGGGCAGTTCTGGAGTTGAGGTGTAGCCATGGGAAGTACAGACCCCATGGGACATACAGACCCCATGGGACATGCAGACCTGGAAGAGACTTCCTGGATCTTATGGAAAGCTATTTTAAGCACTGAAGAGGTTTTGTTCAGAAGCAGCAGTAGCTCCTTTGCTGTCACTGGAAGGTTGTTCCAATATCTTTGGCATTAGAATCCTACTTCTAATTTCCAGGAAATTGTTTTTGTGCCAATGCTACAAAAATATTCTCCAATTTGGTGGATTTTTTTTTTTGCACTCCTGCAGGCTTCTTCTCTCTTCTCCCATATGTATTTATAAACAGCAATTCCAGGTCTTGTCCACCTTCATTTTGCTTACAGAAATAAAGGAAGTTTTTCTGTCATATTCTCCTGTCTTTCCATGTTCCTGCTTGCAGTGTTAGATCTCGACATCCTGATAACAATAGTCAGAGATTTATGTAAATCCAAAGGAATTACTGCAAGCAGGCCATGAATAAAGTGATGGTTTGGGAACTGAATTGGAAAAGCTGCAGCCTTGGAACCACTGAAAATTTGCTGTTGTCAAAATGTGTCCAACTAAGCATGAAATCTGCTGGTCCTCCTCTTGTAGTCTTGATAGTAGGGATCCCCTCTACTCCACTCTGGTGAGACCCCAGCTGGAGTACTGCATCCAGTTCTGGAGCCTCTGTTACAAGAAGGATCTGGGGGAGCTGAAACATGGCCAGAGAGGGCCACAAGTATGAGCAGAGGGCTGGAGCTGCTCTGCTGTGAGCACAGACTGAGAGAGTTGGGGTTGTTCAATCTGGAGAGGAGAAGGCTCTGAGGAGACCTTCTTGTGGCCTTCCAGTATCTGAAGGAGGCTCCAAGAAAGCTGGGGAGAGACTTTTGAGGGTGTCAGGGAGTGATAGGACTGGGGGGAATGGATCCAAGCCAGAGAAAGGAAGATTTAGATTGGCTATTAGGAAGAAATTCTTCCTCATGAGGGTGGTGAGAGACTGGCACAGGTTGCCCAGGGAGGTGGTGGAAGCCTCATGCCTGGAGGTTTTTGCAGCCAGGCTGGATGTGGCTGTGAGCAACCTGCTCCAGTGTGATGTGTCCCTGCCCATGGCAGGAGGTTTGGAACTGGATGGTCCTTGAGGTCCCTTCCAACCCTGACAATTCTGTGATTCTGTGAAATCTCTAAAGTTGTGATACTTTAAAATACCACTGCAGCCACACTGCAAAAGTGTGAGCAGTAACTATCACTCAGAATGAGAATATGTCAGACCAGATGTTGGAGAGGGCTTGTTATGACCTGCTGGTGTCTCATAAATATGTTTGTAAAACAGACAGTTTAAAGACCAATTATGTAAGTAATTTTCATAAAAATATATGTATGCTCAGCTTTTAATGATGAAGGACACTTGTTCTCCTTCCCCTCTGCCCTAGTGAGGCCCCACCTGGAATTCTGCACCCAGTTCTGGGCTCCCCAGTTCAAGAGGGACAGGGATCTACTCGAGAGAGTCCAAGGGAAGGCTACAAGGATGCTGAAGGGACTGGAGACTGCCTGGTGAGGAGAGGCTGAGAGACCTGGGGATGTGTAGTCTGGAGAGGAGAAGACTGAAATGGGATTTAATCAATGTCTGTTAATACCTGAGGGCTGGGGGTCAGGAAGTAAGGGACAGGGACAGGCTCTGCTCAGTTGTGAGAGGACAAAGGGCAATGGATATAAACTCCAGCACAGGAGGTTCCACCTCAACATGGGAAGGAACTTCAGTGTGAGGGTCCCAGAGCACTGGAGCAGGCTGCCCAGAGAGGTTGTGGAGTCTCCTTCTCTGGAGCCTTTCCAGCCCTGTCTGGATGTGTTCCTGTGTGACCTGTGCTGGATTCTATGCTCCTGCTCTGGTGGGGGGGTTGGACTGGATGATCTCCAGAGCTCCCTTCCACCCCTTTAACATCCTGTGAGCCTGTGAACTTTGCTCCTTAAACTTTTGCTCTTAACCAGCCACAGACTTTAGATTTGTTTCCTGTGAAGATGAGCCTTAAATGCACTCGAAGGAAGGATCAGAGATGATGGAACATACATATACATGATAGAATCCTGGGTGGCAGATGTCACAAACTGTTGCTTGACCCAAGGCCTGTGGTCTTCAAGGAGGTATTGTTCCTTAACTGGATTGTCTTGCAAAAAACCCAATGTGTTTTCATTTAACATGCTGGACCTGTTTTCATATTCAGTCTGATCTACCTAGTTGGAGGTTTGGTTTTTTTTTATCCTATTCTTTTAAACAACAAATATAGTAGAAAACTATATTCCTCTGCTCAGTGATGCCCAATGACAGGACAAGGGGCAATGGGTGGAAGATGAGGCATAGGAAATTCTATGGAAACAGGAGGAAATATTTTTTCACTGTGAGGGTAACAGAACCCTGGAACAGGCTGCCCAGGGGGGTTGTGGAGATATTCCAACCTGCCTTGATGCATTCCTGCTCTAGGTGCTCCTGCTCTGGCAGGGGGGTTGGACTGGATGATGTTTTGAGGTCCTTTCCAGCCCCTAACATCCTGTGATTCTGGGAAAATGCAGTAGATAGCCATGAAAGGCCATGGAAAATGCTTCTGTCAAAGAGAGGCTCAGAAGAAAACTGCCTCAATTTCACAGCAGTACAACAGAGCCTAAAAGAGGGAAATACCTTCTCCAGATGGAATAGATGTCCAGGAGCATTGGGTTTCCTGGAGACAGGAGATAGTATTACTTTGAGGAGTACTTCCTCTCTTTTATGTATTTCACAGGAAGAGAATATATTGTCCAACAGTTTTATTTCAGGCTCCGGGCTTTGTTTTATAGAATCACAGAATTGTCAGGGTTGGAAGGGACCTCAAGGATCATCCAATGCCAACCCCCCTGCCATGGGCAGGGACACCTCACACTACAGCAGGTTGCTCACAGCCACCTCCAGCCTGGCTGCAAAAACCTCCAGGGATGAGGCTTCCACCACCTCCCTGGGCAACCTGTGCCAGTGTTCCTCATGGGGAAGAATTTCTTCCTATCATCCAATCTGAATCTCCCCATTTCTAGTTTTGCTCCATTCCCCTCAGTCCTATCACTCCCTGACACCCTCAAAAGTCCCTCCCCAGCTTTCTTGTAGCCTCCTTCAGATATTGGAAGACACAATAAGTCCTCCTGGCAGCCTTCTCTTCTCCAGACTGAACTGGAGAATTCTGAATCATTACCCTTGAGGGAAAAGTTAGCTTCAGTTCCTCACTGATGGCACTCCAATGAATTTATTTTGGAAAAAAAAAAACCAAACAGTTTTTTAGCAACACAGATGGACTTATGTGGTGCTGCTAAATCCTGTCTGTGATGCTAGCTGCTGGCATGTGAGCTGAAGCTCCACCTGCTGCAGCTGGAGTCACACCTAACTTTTTGGAGCAGATAGGACTGCCAGAAAAGTGACTGAGGAAGGAAGCACAAACTGTTTTCTATTACTCATTCAGCACCAGAATGGAGGTACAGTTAAACTTCTTTCTTGGCCTGTGCCTGCTTGAGTCACTCAGAGAGAAATATCTCTGATGTGTACCAGTGTAGATTGAGGACTGACCTGATGGAGAGCAGTGAAAGGCAAAAATATCTGGGGGCCCTAGTGGATGGGAGGTTGACCATCAACCAGTAATGTGCTCTTGTGGCCAAGAAGACCAATGCCATTCTGGGGTGGATTAGAAGGGCTGTGGTTAGTAGGTCCAGAGAGGTTTTCCTCTCTCTCTACTTTGCCCTGGTGAGGCCACATCTGGAATCTTATGTCCAGTTCTGGGCCCCTCAGTTCAAGAAGGACCTCAGGGAACTACTTGAGAGAGTCCAGAGCAGAGCCACAAAAATGATGAAGGGAGTGGAACATCTTCCTTGAAGAGAGACTGAGGGAGCTGAGGCTCTTCAGCTTGGAGAGGAGGAGCCTGAGGGGTGACCTTGTTCACCTTGTTGGTGAGTGCCAGGCTCTGGTGGGTGATGCCCAGTGACAGGGCAAGGGGCAATGGTGGAACCTGAGGCACAGGAGGTCCATGGAAACAGGAGGAAGAATTATTTCCCTGTGAGGGTGATGGAACACTGGAACAGGCTGCAGGGGGGTTGTGGAGTCTCTCTCTCTAGAGATATTCAAGACCTGCCTGGCTGCGTTCCTGTGTGACCTACTCTAGGTGCTCCTGCTCTGGCAGGGGGGTTGGACTGGATGCTCTCTGGAGGTCCCTTCCAGCCTCTAACATTGTGATAGGACATACCTGACTGAGAAAGGCAGCAGCAGTGTCAAACTAAGCATATGGCCACATGAAGAGATGCAGGTGGGTGGAAAATCTTCTGAACTCTGCAAGTTCACTAGCAGGGTGATACATATGGCTAGGTGGAGCACAGGTACAATCCCATCCTAGCATTAGCCAATGGCTTCCCTGCTAGAGATTGCTGACTTTCAAGCCACTCATAGCAGAACTGAAATTCTCCTCTCTGACTTCAGTTGTACAGTTAAGCAAAGAGGTGGAGACACAAGGGGAAGCAGTTAAGATGCAGTGTGAAGGTGTTCTTGAAAGCTGAGGACAGGGATGACTGAGATGGAAGCAGTCAGCTGAGTTTTGGAAGAAGCAGTGTGTATGGGACTGGGAGGTGAGTGTCAAGGCAAGTAGAGAAGAAGAAATTGCAGTGATCAAAGCAGGAGCTGAAGGAAAAAGAGCTTTTTTGTTTGAAGAAGGAGGAAAACAGCTGGAACTTCACTGGGAAAGAAAAGAGAGCAAAATTAGGAAATGGCTGGGTATTATGGGAGGGTGAGAGAGGTGTTCAGTCAGACACTCCTGGAGAGCTGATGCTGTCATAACAGCAGCAAGGTTGTCTCCAGGGGAGAGTGGCAGGTGGAAAAACAGAGACTGGTTTCAGGTCCATTAAGCTGTGAGATTTCAGAGGCAGGCTGAAACGTTGATTCAGTCTGAGAAAAGGAGCTTCAGACTCAAAGGAGCTGATTTAGGAGCACTCAGCAGAGAGGTGTAGAAAATGGCAGTGAAGAAGCTCAACAGCCCCTTGGAGCCAGTGTGCCCAGGAGAGTGATCTAAGCCCTGGTCTGCCCTCTTGCCAAAACTTTGCCTGAGACTCAAGTTTCATTTCAGCTGCACAGGAGGTAATTTGGGCTCCTCTCCTTATTGAGGAACAGAGGATTTTCTCTTTGGTTTTGTTTTTGTTTCTTTAAAGCAGTCAAAAGCATTTGGTATTTCTGGAATGGTTCCAGTGCCTTGGAGAGAAGTGGACAGAAGTGAAGGCTATGCAGTCCCAGCCTATTTTACAATGCCAAGCAAGGCAGGAAAGAACCTCCTATGTTAGGATTCCTAAACTCCCTCCTGGTAGCAGACCATGAGCTCATATTAATGTCAAAAGAGGTGATAATCTTAGCTTGTTCAATATCAAAGGCTAGTTGAGATAAAATACTCATTTCATTCCTTGTTGGTTCCACTTGTACCCATCTGCCAATCAAAGGCAGATGAAAATGCACAGAATGTTCTCTCTGCTGATCTGCTTTTATGATAAGCAGGTGTGTGACTAGATGTGCAGATCTGCAAGTGAATCCTACCTGATTCAAAAGACAGCAGAGCATTTCAAATTTCCCCTTATTTATGGTGTCTGTCAAACAGCTATTCCCTGGCTCCAAGCATTTGCATAGCCACTGTGGGGATGCATTTACAGCAGGTAAGCAATGGGAATGCTTTTAGAAGTGAGACCAGTCCTGCAAAGCACTTCTGTTTTGATGAATGTGCCCTTTTTGAATACATATAACCCCCTTCAAATACAGCTAAGCCTCTTTTGGCCAGCTGAGTGCTTTACCAAAGGACTCAGTTCAGCTGGAGGGGTGGCACAGCTTTTGTGCCCAGAAGAGACAAAGACCTGGTCATAAATGTCACTCAAGGTAATAATAATGAGCAAGCAAACTCACCCAAGCAGTGCTCACAGTTGTAGGGCTGGGAATCCTCCTGGACAAGCAGACACATGGAGTGACCCTCTGTGCTGGGAGAGTTTCATTATGATCCAGCATGTTGCAGACTGGGGAGAGGCCAAAAAAAAAAAAACTACCCCAAAGCCATCCTGCTGCCCTTCTTGTGGGGTCAGTACCCTGCACAGAGGAAGAATACTTCCTCCCCATGCAGATACTGGCACTCTGTATTTCTGCTGGCTGTATTCTTCACTGACCTTCACACACACCCTGGGAGCACAAGTTGTCAAGTGTGTAAAGCAATTAAAATGTGCTGCCTCCTCCATATGGAATGAGAGGAAAGAGGCTCACCAGGTTTCAACTAGCCCCCCCCAAAAACCAGACACACGTGCTCCTGTTCTCATCAGCTCATGGGATGAGCAGCTGGAGGAGTCACAGTCAGGATTGTTAACAGGAGAGAATTGATGCAATAAAGGTTGCAGCGGCAGGAGGCATTAGATAAGCACCAGGAAAAATCTAGTTCCATTTATCACAGAAACATTCAAGTTGGAAAAGAGCCTCAGGATCACCAAGTCCAACCAAGAACCCTACTCTACAAGGCTCATCCCTAAACCATATCCCCAAGCATCACATCCAAACTACCTTTAAACACAGCCAGGCTTTGGGACTCCACCACCTCCCTGGGCAGCCTGTGCCAATCCCTGACCACTCTTGCAGGGAAAAAATGTTTCCTACTGTCCAGTCTAAATCTACCCAGTCACAGCTTGAGGTTATTCCCTCTTGTTCTGTCACTAATTCCCTGTCAGAAGAGACCAGCAGCAGCCTCTCCACAACCTCTTTCAGGTAGTTGTAGAGAGCCATGAGCTCTCCCCTCAGCCTCCTCTTTTCCAAACTAGCCATCCCCAGCTCCTTCAGTTGCTCTTCATCAGATTTCTTCTCCAGGCCCTTCACAGCTTCCTTGCCCTCCTCTGCCCTGCCTCCAGCACCTCCACATCTCTCTGGCATTGAGGTGCCCAAAACTGGACACAACACTCCAGGTGTGGCCTCCCCAGAGCTGAGTGCCAGGGGACAATCCCCTCCCTGCTCCTGCCTGTCTTCACCCTGTAAAAAATCCCAAGTTTGGGAGACTATGATTTTTTTAAATGCAAACAATGTATCCCTGTCCTCCTGTACTGTTAGCTAAATAATTTCCATGCAGCAAGAAGAGTCACTTAGGTTGAAGCTACATTTCACCACCAGAGTGCAAAGTGGCAGTGCTCCATTGCATGCTGTTGACAGGTCGAAAAAGACACCCACAGGGTAACTGCACACAAAGTTGAAACACAGTATTGAACTGCTGGGGGGAAAGTGTGCCTTTCCAAGTGTGCATTGCTACTTGGGCAGTGTTTGTTCAAAAGTCATTACTAACCTTTGGCATCTCCTCTGGGCTGCTGAAGGCAGGCCCCACTAGGGTTGCATTCATATCTGGGCAGTGGCAGAACACAACAAAGTCAAGGAGCAGTGATTACCAGATGGAAAGAAAAAACAGCCAAAAATCTATGGTAGCCCTCAGGAAAATCAGGTTTCAGATGTGTATGAAAAACCCTGCATTTAATGCTGCAAGGAATAATTTTATGCCACTGTCTTACAGGCAAACAAATCCTTGTCCTGAAGTAATTTCCACCTCTGTTTTTGCTTCCTAGCTTCACCTTCTCTTTGGTTTGTTTGTTGAGAGAGAGATGAGATAGGGGAATCAAACTGATTAGAACAGGAAAAAAGGCAGCAATGTTCTTGATAGAGGATTTATCTGGGCAAGCAGAGATGTCTGCATTGTAGGGCACTGATCATAGAATCATAGAATGGTCCAGGCCAGAAAGGACTTCCAAAAGTCACCCAGACCAATCCTTTCTGCAGTCAGCAGGGACATCCTCCACTAGATCAGGCTGCCCAGAGCCCTGTCAAGCCTCATCTTGAATATCTTCAGGGTTGGGGCCTCAACCACCTCCCTGGGCAACCTGTTCTACCGATTCACTTCCCTCATAGTAAAGAACTTCTTCCTAACACCCAATCTCAATCTGCTCTTCTAAAGTTTGGAGCCAATGCCCCTTGTCCTGTCACTGCAGGCCTTTGCAAACAGTCTCTCTCCATTCTTCTTGTAGCCCCCTTCAGGTACTGGGAGCCTTCTCTTCTCCAGGCTGAACACCCCCAGTTCCCTCAGCCTGTCCTTGTAGCAGAAGTGCTCCAACCCCTTGATCATTTTTGTGGCCTCCTCTGGACCCTCTGTATCAGGTCCATGCCCTTCCTATATTGAGGGCTCCAGACCTGTACACAGTACTTCAGGTGAGGTCTCACCTGAGCTAAGTGGCAAGAGCAGAGCAAAGTGGATCTGACCTGAGGATGACAGGGGTGAGACCTTCAGCATGCCTGCCACTCTCCATGGACCATAAGGAAGTCCAGTCAGCTAGCTCAGAAGTGAATGCTCACAGGGTAGATATTTCTGTTGAGAGAAATAAACAAGACCAGAAACCTGGCAATTTACTTCTGACCATTTACAGATAAGAGGGAATTATTGCTGAAAAAGCATCTGGAACATGTATCTCAGAGCAAGTGACAAGCTCTGGAACCCCAGAGTGAATCATAGTGCTAAAAACATGGTTTGGTTTGTTTTTCATTTACATTTCCTTGCTTGTTCACCTTTGATAGCTAAGTATTTGCCATTCAAGCCAAATTACAGAGAGTCCCTTTCCTGGTTCAGTTCACATTAAACAGGATGGTTGATTTGAGACAACTCAGTCCACCCAGGTTGACTAAGGTGTTTTGATTTCTTTATTGCACTGCCACAAATGCTCCCTGTGTCCTAGCTCAGGGAGGTGTGGAGAGAGAAGATCCTCAGCAAAGCAACTGTCACCCTTCCCACACAAGGAGGCAGCCCAGAACTCATCACAGCCAAGAGCCTTCAGATAAAGGAGAGCGGTCACTGCTAGCCCCTAGCTAACATTTGACTCTGGGGATGAAGTTCCCGAAGTGAAGAGTCAGAAGGGCAAAGGTATCTCTCCCAGTAGGAAGGTTATCCTGGTGTTCTATCCCTGCTGCCCCACTGAAGTGGAGGTTGTTTGCCTTTCACTCATAGAATCACAGAATTGTCAGGGTTGGAAGGGACCTCAAGGATCATCCAGTTCCAACCCCCCTGCCATGGACAGGGACACCTCACACTACAGCAGGTTGCTCACAGCCACATCCAGCCTGGCTGCAAAAACCTCCAGGGGTGAGGCTTCCACCACCTCCCTGGGCAACCTCTTCCAGTATCTCACTTCCTAACTTCTTCCTAACATCCAGTCTGAATCTCCCCTCCTCTAGTTTTGTTCCATTCCCCCCAGTCCTATCACTCCCTGACACCCTCAAAAGTCCCTCCCCAGCTTTCTTGTAGCCCCCTTCAGATACTGGAAGGCCACAAGAAGGTTTCCTTGGAGCCTTCTCTTCTCCAGACTGCACAACCCCAACTCTCTCAGTCTGTCTCCATAGCAGAGCAGCTCCAGCCCTCTGCTCATCCTCATGACCCTTCTCTGGACACCTTCCAGCACCTCCAGATCCTTCTTGTAATAGAGGCTCCAGAACACAGAACTGAAAGTGGGGTCTCACACTCCAGAAGGCTGAAGTTTCTCTGTTGCCTGGGGGAATTTGGGGGGGAGAGGGGCTTCTTTTTATGCCCATTAATTTCATTTCATATTTTGAGGCTGTAGCCCTGGAGCTGGAGAAGAGGCTAGATGCTCATCCATCATGTCCAGATTTGGGTTAAAAATGAAGTTAAATCCAAAGGGTAAATGAAGGTTTGAAGTCCTGGATTTGGCACTGAGGAAAATATGACAAGCTGTGTCTTGTGTTTTCCACTGGGTCTGAACCACAAAAGCCAGTCCTGTTGTTTTCTATCAGCACTCCTGGGGTCAAGGCCAGGAAAGTGTGTATTCACAAATTAAAGTTCTCCACTCTTTGCAAGTTCTGATCCCATTTTTGACCTGTTTCCAACACAGAGAGGTTATGACTTCGTTTTTTTCCCTGTCTGAAGACACTCTTAGGAGATGCAGAGCACCACAGCAGCAATTGCAGCTTCAGATAGCCATGGAAACAGGAGGCTGGGAGCAGGCAGGAAATGTGCCAGGGTAACAAGCAAGATCTTTGATTCTATCTTCATGTGCTTGTTTTCTTGCTTAACAGGTTCAGGACCAGATTCTGGCTGGATCTTTAATGCTTCAAGAATTGTGCATTTAGAAGGGGAGAATAACTGTTAAAAATACACACATGAAGTCTCTGCTCTGTGGGGGGGAAAGAAAAAAAAAAGTAATGGTAACCACTTTTACTAATGATAAAAATGGTCCCAGTGCTCCTTTTGATGTCACTTGTGGATGATTATGTGATTTGATGATGCTCAAATATTACAGTAAGATAAACAGCTGATTGCAAAATGCCATTGATGCAAGAGGTCTCTCTAGGCTGCTTCCACACATTTCAGTGCCAACTCTGTCTCACTTTTATAGGAACAATCATAGAATCATAGAATGGGTTGGGTGGGAAGGGACCTCCAAAGGTTATCCACTCCAAACACCCTGAAGTCAGCAGGGACATCCTCCACTAGAGCAGCTTGCTCAGAGCCTTGTCCAGACTGACCTTGAACATCTCCAGGGATGGAGCCTCCACTTCCTCCCTGGGCAACCTGTTGCAGTGTTCCAGCACCCTCATGGTGCAGAATTTGCTCCTAACATCCAATCTAAATCTCCTCTTTATCTTCAAACCTTTGCCCCTGGTCCCATCACTGCAGGCCTTTGGAAACAGTTCCTCTGCAGCCTTCTTGTAGGCTCCCTTCAGGTACTGCAGCTTTTTTCTTTACATGCAATGTCCCACTCAACAGCATTCTGGTTTCCAGTGCTACATTTTTCTTTCAGTTTCATTTTTGTTTTGAAAATCCTTTCTTCCCCCCACCCCATTCAATGTTGCATTAGCATTTAAAACCTTCCTGATCTTTACTGCATTAATACCTGCACTGTAGTGTCACATATTTTCTTTCAAAATTTATATCATTCAAGATCTTAGAAATTCCTGGCCATAAATATTGGATCTTTGAAAACTGTGGGTGAGAATTTTGTACCTATGATAAAACTGTGGTGGATAAATTGCTTCTGTAAGGCCTGGAAATCTGACTAACAGGAAAAAGATATTAAGCTGAAACAGGAAAAAGACATTGAGATGAAACAGGAAAGAAAAATAAAGAAGTTTGCTTTCAGGAAAAGATATAAAGATGAAACTGGAAAAAAATAAAAAGATGACTTGCACCTCAAAGTTTTCTTTCAGGAAAAAAATATAGAGATGAAACAGGAAAAAATATAAAGATGACTTACACCTCCAAGTTTTCTTTCCAAAACCCAGAATGAATATGAATGTAGAGCATTCTCTGGGCTCATACATAAAATGACTCAAAGGTCATGATTCTGATTCTCTTCCAGCACAGGCAATTACAGACAACTTGCTCAGCAACCCAAGCATTGTGATGAATGAATTGCATCTCATTTCATTCACATTTTGCTTGTTTTCTCTCTCTCAGTCCTGCCTGAGTTCAGCAATAAAAGAGCACTTGGGTGATCCTAACCACTGTGCCTGTGTCTCTGTGGCTGATGACAAGTGGCAGCCACTGAGTGGCCCAGCAAGGAGCAAACAGAACAGAGTCACAGAATTATCCAGGTTGGAAAAGACCTTCAAGATCATCAAGCCCAACCTATCACCCAACACCATCTAGTCAACTGAACCATGGCACTAAGTGCCTCATCCAGGCTTATTTTAAACACTTCCAGGGATGGTGACTCCACCAACCTGCCAGTCCTGGGGCTGTTGTGCCCTCCTCCTCCTGGCTTCTCTTGAGGTCTGCATTTCCCCAGGATGAGGTGCCCTGTGCAGGGTGCTGGCACTTCTGATGTCTGTCAGGGTAGATTTTGCTGCAGATATTTTTTTGAGACTCTGGTCTTACCATGATGGGTTTGTGTTAGAGTTTGAGGCTGAGTGCCTTTAAGAACGATAAAGTTGAGGACCTCTGCCATGGGCAGGGACACCTCACACTACAGCAGGTTGCTCACAGCCACCTCCAGCCTGGCTGCAAAAACCTCCAGGGATGAGGCTTCCACCACTTCCCTGGGCAACCTCTTCCAGTGTCTCACTACCCTCATGGGAATAACTTCTTTCTAATATCCAATCTGAATTTCCCCTCCTCTAGTTTTGCTCCATTTCCCCCCAGTCCTATCACTCCCTGACACCCTCAAAAGTCCTTCCCCAGCTTTTGTGTAGCCCCCTTCAGATCCTGGAAGGACACAAGAAGCTCTCCTTGGAGCCTTCTCTTCTCCAGACTGAACAACCCCAACTCTCTCAGTCTGTCTCCATAGCAGAGGTGCTCCAGCCCTCTGCTCATCCTCATGGCCCTTCTCTGGACACATTCCAGCATATCCAGATCCTTCTTGTAATAGAGGCTCCAGACCTGGATGCAGTACTCCAGGTGTGGTCTTAGCAGAGTGGAGTAGAAGGGAAGAATCACCTCCCTGGCCCTGTTGACTCTGTTTCTCTTGATATTATCTGATATTTCTTGACTATATATTAGATGTATTTCCATGCAGTTTGTTCATGAAGGGAACACAGACCCCCCCTTCAGCTATGGAGAAAGAAATGGCAGTGAGATTTTTGGACTATTTGTCTTTTGTTTCTGAACTATTCCTCTCCTTCAGTGCCTGGGCCAATTCTTTTGCCATGGCTGCAGATATAAATCTTCAGTGTCATTGGAGCAAGAAGTGAGAGGAAATAAAGCCTGAAATTGAGTCTCTTTCTTTCTCCTCATTCTATATTTGTAATATCAAATTCTTAAAATTCAGTGCCACAGAGCAAATTACAGGAGGGTCAGGAAAGGATATTTTTATGATCTTTGAATGGTAAAGTAATGAAACAGAGAAAATTACACCTAGAAAAGAGACTCTCGAGCCAGAACAGAGAGTTCTTGGTTGCTTTTCAGCAGTCATCTCACTTCTTGACTTGGATATCAATTAATAAAATTCATAGCAGAATTTGAGTATGGATGGTAAGACCATTTCACAGTATCACAGTCTCACAGTCTCACAGTATATCAGAGGTTGAAAGGGACTTCCAGAGATCATCCATTCCCACCCCCCTGCCAGAGCAGGAGCACCCAGGGGAGTCTGCACAGGAATGCAGCCAGGTGGGTTTGGAAAGGCTCCAGAGAAGGAGACTCCACAACCCCCCTGGGGATCCTGTTCCAGTGCTCTGTCACCCTCACTGTAAAGAAGTTTCTCCTCATGTTGAGCTGAAATCTTCTCTGTTCAAGTTTCTCTCCATTGTTCCTTGTCTTATCACTGTGCACCACCCAAAAGAGCCTGGCCCCCTCCACTTGACCCCCACCCCTCAGCTATTGATAGACATTGATCAGATCCCCTCTCAGCCTTCTCTTCTTAAGATTAAACAAACAAACAAACAAAAAAAAGTATATAGGGAGCACTAAAAGCAGAATAACTTTCCCAGCATGAAAAGGAAAGATCTTGGTCCTTGTCAGCTTCCTATCTGCATGTGAGCAGATGCTATGCTGTGTTCTTCTCCGTGGAGCAGAGCCAGCAGCAGTGGTGCTGAGAGGCCTTGTGGAAAGCAGGAGAGAGGGAAAAAAGGCCATGCACTCCCCATGACTCAGCTTGTCTTCCTCTTCTAAGCATCCTCTCCATGCAGTCACCTCTCCATGCAGTCAATTCTTCACGTCATCACCTCTCCATGTCATCACCTCTCCATGTCATCACCTCTCCATGTCATCACCTCTCCATGCAGTCACCTCTCCATGCAGTCACCTCTCCATGCAGTCACTTCTCCATGTCATCTCCTCTCCATGTCATCACCTCTCCATGTCATCACCTCTCCATGTCATCTCCTCTCCATGCAGTCACCTCTCCATGTCATCACCTCTCCATGCAGTCACCTCTCCATGCAGTCACCTCTCCATGCAGTCACTTCTCCATGCAGTCACCTCTCCATGCAGTCACTTCTCCATGTCATCACCTCTCATTGCAGTCACCTCTCCATGCAGTCACCTCTCCATGCATCACCTCTCCATGCAGTCACTTCTCCATGTCATCTCCTCTCCATGCAGTCACCTCTCCATGCAGTCACCTCTCCATGTCATCATCTCTCCATGTCATCACCTCTCCATGCAGTCACTTCTCCATGTCATCATCTCTCCATGTCATCACCTCTCCATGCAGTCACTTCTCCATGTCATCACCTCTCCATGCAGTCACTTCTCCATGTCATCACCTCTCCATGCAGTCACTTCTCCATGTCATCTCCTCTCCATGCAGTCACTTCTCCATGTCATCACCTCTCCATGCAGTCACCTCTCCATGTCATCACCTCTCCATGCAGTCACCTCTCCATGCAGTCACTTCTCCATGCAGTCACTTCTCCATGCAGTCACCTCTCCATGCAGTCACTTCTCCATGTCATCTCCTCTCCATGCAGTCACTTCTCCATGCAGTCACCTCTGCATGCAGTCACCTCTCCATGCAGTCACTTCTCCATGTCATCACCTCTCATTGCAGTCACCTCTCCATGCAGTCACCTCTCCATGCAATCACCTCTCCATGCAGTCACTTCTCCATGTCATCTCCTCTCCATGCAGTCACCTCTCCATGCAGTCACCTCTCCATGTCATCATCTCTCCATGTCATCACCTCTCCATGCAGTCACTTCTCCATGTCATCATCTCTCCATGCATCACCTCTCCATGCAGTCACTTCTCCATGTCATCACCTCTCCATGCAGTCACTTCTCCATGTCATCACCTCTCCATGCAGTCACTTCTCCATGTCATCTCCTCTCCATGCAGTCACTTCTCCATGTCATCACCTCTCCATGCAGTCACCTCTCCATGTCATCACCTCTCCATGCAGTCACCTCTCCATGCAGTCACTTCTCCATGCAGTCACTTCTCCATGCAGTCACCTCTCCATGCAGTCACTTCTCCATGTCATCTCCTCTCCATGCAGTCACTTCTCCATGCAGTCACCTCTGCATGCAGTCACCTCTCCATGCAGTCACTTCTCCATGTCATCACCTCTCCATGCAGTCACCTCTCCATGCAGTCACCTCTCCATGCAGTCACCTCTCCATGCAGTCACTTCTCCATGTCATCATCTCTCCATGCAGTCACCTCTCCATGCAGTCACCTCTCCATGCAGTCACCTCTCCATGTCATCACCTCTCCATGCAGTCACCTCTCCATGCAGTCACTTCTCCATGCAGTCACTTCTCCATGCAGTCACCTCTCCATGCAGTCACTTCTCCATGTCATCTCCTCTCCATGCAGTCACTTCTCCATGCAGTCACCTCTCCATGCAGTCACCTCTCCATGCAGTCACTTCTCCATGTCATCATCTCTCCATGTCATCACCTCTCCATGTCATCACCTCTCCATGTCATCTCCTCTCCATGCAGTTACCTCTCCATGCAGTCACTTCTCCATGCAGTCACCTCTCCATGCAGTCACTTCTCCATGTCATCACCTCTCCATGCAGTCACCTCTCCATGCAGTCACCTCTCCATGCAATCACCTCTCCATGCAGTCACTTCTCCATGTCATCTCCTCTCCATGCAGTCACCTCTCCATGCAGTCACTTCTCCGTGCAGTCACCTCTCCATGTCATCACCTCTCCATGCAGTCACTTCTCCATGTCATCTCCTCTCCATGCAGTCACTTCTCCATGTCATCACCTCTCCATGCAGTCACCTCTCCATGCAGTCACTTCTCCATGTCATCTCCTCTCCATGCAGTCACCTCTCCATGCAGTCACCTCTCCATGTCATCACTCTCCATGTCATCACCTCTCCATGCAGTCACTTCTCCATGTCATCATCTCTCCATGTCATCACCTCTCCATGCAGTCACTTCTCCATGCATCACCTCTCCATGCAGTCACTTCTCCATGTCATCACCTCTCCATGCAGTCACTTCTCCATGTCATCTCCTCTCCATGCAGTCACTTCTCCATGTCATCACCTCTCCATGCAGTCACCTCTCCATGTCATCACCTCTCCATGCAGTCACCTCTCCATGCAGTCACTTCTCCATGCAGTCACTTCTCCATGCAGTCACCTCTCCATGCAGTCACTTCTCCATGTCATCTCCTCTCCATGCAGTCACTTCTCCATGCAGTCACCTCTGCATGCAGTCACCTCTCCATGCAGTCACTTCTCCATGTCATCACCTCTCCATGCAGTCACCTCTCCATGCAGTCACCTCTCCATGCAGTCACCTCTCCATGCAGTCACTTCTCCATGTCATCATCTCTCCATGCAGTCACCTCTCCATGCAGTCACCTCTCCATGCAGTCACCTCTCCATGTCATCACCTCTCCATGCAGTCACCTCTCCATGCAGTCACTTCTCCATGCAGTCACTTCTCCATGCAGTCACCTCTCCATGCAGTCACTTCTCCATGTCATCTCCTCTCCATGCAGTCACTTCTCCATGCAGTCACCTCTCCATGCAGTCACCTCTCCATGCAGTCACTTCTCCATGTCATCATCTCTCCATGTCATCACCTCTCCATGTCATCACCTCTCCATGTCATCCTCTCCATGCAGTACCTCTCCATGCAGTCACTTCTCCATGCAGTCACCTCTCCATGCAGTCACTTCTCCATGTCATCACCTCTCCATGCAGTCACCTCTCCATGCAGTCACCTCTCCATGCAATCACCTCTCCATGCAGTCACTTCTCCATGTCATCTCCTCTCCATGCAGTCACCTCTCCATGCAGTCACTTCTCCATGCAGTCACCTCTCCATGTCATCACCTCTCCATGCAGTCACTTCTCCATGTCATCTCCTCTCCATGCAGTCACTTCTCCATGTCATCACCTCTCCATGCAGTCACCTCTCCATGCAGTCACCTCTCCATGCAGTCACCTCTCCATGCAGTCACTTCTCCATGCAGTCACTTCTCCATGCAGTCACCTCTCCATGCAGTCACTTCTCCATGTCATCACCTCTCCATGCAGTCACCTCTCCATGCAGTCACCTCTCCATGCAGTCACTTCTCCATGCAGTCACCTCTGCATGCAGTCACCTCTCCATGCAGTCACTTCTCCATGTCATCACCTCTCCATGCAGTCACCTCTCCATGCAGTCACCTCTCCACGCAGTCACTTCTCCATGTCATCATCTCTCCATGTCATCACCTCTCCATGTCATCACCTCTCCATGTCATCTCCTCTCCATGCAGTTACCTCTCCATGCAGTCACCTCTCCATGCAGTCACTTCTCCATGCAGTCACTTCTCCATGCAGTCACCTCTCCATGCAGTCACTTCTCCATGTCATCTCCTCTCCATGCAGTCACTTCTCCATGCAGTCACCTCTGCATGCAGTCACCTCTCCATGCAGTCACTTCTCCATGTCATCACCTCTCCATGCAGTCACCTCTCCATGCAGTCACCTCTCCATGCAGTCACTTCTCCATGTCATCATCTCTCCATGTCATCACCTCTCCATGTCATCACCTCTCCATGTCATCACCTCTCCATGCAGTTACCTCTCCATGCAGTCACTTCTCCATGTCATCACCTCTCCATGCAGTCACTTCTCCATGTCATCTCCTCTCCATGCAGTCACTTCTCCATGTCATCACCTCTCCATGCAGTCACCTCTCCATGCAGTCACTTCTCCATGTCATCTCCTCTCCATGCAGTCACTTCTCCATGCAGTCACCTCTGCATGCAGTCACTTCTCCATGTCATCTCCTCTCCATGCAGTCACTTCTCCATGTCATCACCTCTCCATGCAGTCACCTCTCCATGCAGTCACCTCTCCATGCAGTCACTTCTCCATGTCATCTCCTCTCCATGCAGTCACTTCTCCATGTCATCTCCTCTCCATGCAGTCACCTCTCCATGCAATCACCTCTCCATGCAGTCACCTCTCCATGTCATCACCTCTCCATGCAGTCACCTCTCCATGTCATCACCTCTCCATGCAGTCACTTCTCCATGCAGTCACTGCTCCATGTCATCACCTCTCCATGCAGTCACCTCTCCATGTCATCTCCTCTCCATGCAGTCACCTCTCCATGCAGTCACTTCTCCATGCAGTCACCTCTCCATGTCATCACCTCTCCATGTCATCACCTCTCCATGCAGTCACCTCTCCATGCAGTCACTTCTCCATGTCATCTCCTCTCCATGCAGTCACTTCTCCATGCAGTCACTTCTCCATGCAGTCACCTCTCCATGTCATCACCTCTCCATGTCATCACCTCTCCATGTCATCACCTCTCCATGCAGTCACTTCTCCATGCAGTCACCTCTCCATGTCATCACCTCTCCATGTCATCACCTCTCCATGCAGTCACCTCTCCATGTCATCACCTCTCCATGCAGTCACTTCTCCATGCAGTCACCTCTCCATGCAGTCACTTCTCCATGTCATCACCTCTCCATGTCATCACCTCTCCATGTCATCACCTCTCCATGTTATCACCTCTCCATGCAGTCACTTCTCCATGCAGTCACCTCTCCATGCAGTCACTTCTCCATGTCATCACCTCTCCATGCAGTCACTTCTCCATGCAGTCACCTCTCCATGTCATCACTTCTCCATGTCATCACCTTTCCATGCAGTCACCTCTCCATGCAGTCACCTCTCCATGCAGTTACCTCTCCATGCAGTCATGTTGTTTAAGTTTTCATTATTCATAGCAAGAGACATCTGAGATTGCCAAGAGAAATATTTTTAAAAGCAGACTTTCAATCAATGAGAAAAAATAATAATATCAGATAAACTTCAAAAGATTATGGAAAAAAGAGCAGTCTATTAATAATGGAGAAGGGGAACAGTCATTTTACAGAGGAATTCCAGGTCTCTCTGAGAGAATTAGTGGTACCCACTGTACCTCTTGATTGCTCAAGTCACAGAATTAGGATAATTTCATAACACTTCATCTAATAAATATTAGTCTTTCCCTCAGCAAATATTGAGTAGTACTGTGAAAATGAATAAAGGCACCAGAAAAAACAAGTCAAGTAACTCAAATGATCTGTGCTTAACTCTACCAGGTTTTGTCTGGAGGTTTTGTCACAGCTGGTCTTCTTTCTCTCATTAGCATTTCCCTTGCCTAGATAGGACACTAGGAAAACATTTTTCACAGCAAGAGTGATGAGGCACTGGAACAGGCTGCTCAGGGAGGTGGCTGAGTCACCATCCCCAGGGGTGTTTAAAGGTTGTTTAGATGTGGTGCTTGGGGGTGTGTTTTAGGGATGAACCTTGTAGAGTTATTGGTTGGACCTCATGAAGTTCAATAGGGACAAGTGCAGGGTCCTGCATCTAGGGAGAAATGACAGCAGGCACCAGGACAGGTTAGGGGCTGCCCTGCTGGAAAGCAGCTCCACAGAGAAAGACCTTGGAGTGCTGGTGGGCAGCAAGTTCTGCATGGGACACAAATGTGCTCTTGTGGCCAAGAGAGCCAATGGGATCCTGGGGTGCAGCAAGAAAAGTGTGGCCAGCAGGGCTGGGGAGGTTCTGCTTCCCCTCTGCTCTGCCCTGCTGAGACCACAGCTGCAATCCTGTGTCCAGTTTGGGGCTCCCCAGTTCAAGAGAGACAGAGACCTGCTGGAGAGAGTCCAACAGAGAGCCAGGAGGATGCTGAGGGGACTTGAGCATCTCCCCTGGGAAGAGAGACTGAGAGCCCTGGGGCTGTTTAGTGTGGAGAAGAGAAGGCTGAGAGGGATCTGATCAATGTCTATCAATAGCTGAGGGGTGGGGGTCAAGTGGAGGGGGCCAGGCTCTTTTGGGTGGTGCACAGTGATAGGACAAGGAACAATGGGTTCAAATTTGAACATAGAAGATTTCAGCTCAACATGAGGAGAAACTTCTTTACAGTGATGTTGAGGGAGCCCTGGAGCAGGCTGCCCAGAGAGGTTGTGGAGTCTCCTTCTCTGGAGCCTTTCCAAACCCACATGGATGCATTCCTGTGCAGCCTGCCCTGGGTGATCCTGCTTTTGGCAGGGGTTTGGACTGGATGATCCCTGCAGGTCCCTTCCAACCTCTAACATTCTGTGATTCTGTGATGTCCTGAGGGCCTTTTCCAACCTGAATGTTTTTCTGTGATTCTGTGGTAAGAAGCTTTGTGTGTGCCCATCTTGTCCTTCTCATCTGATCACTCAAGATTATTACATAGAGACAAGGTGCATTCATCACTCAGCAATGTGGACATCTGCTCAGGTAGCAGCAGAAAGCCTTGCTGGGCCTTTAGCAGGAGGGCTTTGCATGCATTCATGTCCCTGAGCTCACCCAAGAGCCACAGGAGAGGGATGTGCTCAGTGCTAGGGGGTGGGCTTGGTTAGTGACGCAGTCTTGGAGAGCATAGGAGCTGACAGGCCAAGGCAAAGCTCATTTGTCAGGAACTGAGGAGTAAGAGAGATGCAGTGCAGGGTTTCTGCACTGGAGGAGCAGGGGAAAGGCTAAGTACAGAGCTGAGGCAAGCGTGCAGAGATGACAGCATGCAGTGACAGATGGCCACCAGAAAGATTCAGAAAGCCTTCCCCAACCTGGAGAAGAGAATCTGAAATGAGGCCAGCAGGTTAAGGCTTCAGTTTCTGAGAAGAGGACTGTCTCCTTGTACCTCCTAAGAGACTGTACTGAATGGCAGCTCGCTTTTCTTGACATCTACTTGGGATATCCTTCTTGTTTTCATCTGGCTCCTTTGAATTTTTCCTTTTATGTTCCTATTCCTTTTTCTCTCTGCTTTCCAGGGGATTGAGGAGGGCCATGAAAATCACAGAATCACAGAATTAACCAGGTTGGAAAAACCTTCAAAATCATCAAGTCTAACCTATCACTGTGTCAGTGTGAGCTGAAATTCGCCCCCCCCCCCCCACCAATAACCAGGCTAGCCCAGTCTGGAAGCAAATGAAAGCTGTATTTACAAAGCAGAATCTACAATCTGTGATGAAATGCAATGAATATGTACAAATATACAAAATTCACAACAGTCACAAATATATACAATCAACAGAAAAAGCACAACCGATCTCCCTTTGCTTCCCCCCAAGGGGACCCTCCCAAAGGGGCCTCTCTCTCCCAGGAGCTTCCCCCCAGACCCCCTGGACAGAGAAGCAGAGTTAGTTAAGCAGAAAGTTGTTAACTTAGCTACCAAGGTCAGTGTGTTATCTTCAGCCAGAAGAGAAGAAGAAACAGCAGCCAGACAGCCCAGCAACTGCCCCCACTGCCGAACGCAGAATGTGCAGAGTGCCTACTTTGTTTTGGGTAATAGTTCTTAAACATTTCTATCTATCCAATGGAAGTGTTTAGAACAATCAGTATTTTGCTTTCTTACACCCAATAGTGACTTATTTACACTCTTTCACTTTCTCTGTTTTGAACTTTGCAAGGAAAAATTAAAAAGACAATTTCAAACCATCATAATCACCCAGCATATCATGATCAGGGGGTTGCAACATTTCTGCTACAAAGACAGGCTGAGGATGTTTAGCCTGGAGAAGAGAAGGCTCTGGGGAGACCTAAAAGCAGCCTTCCAGTACCTGAGGGGGGCCTATAAGAAGGATAGAGAGAGTGTTTCCAAAGGCCTGCAGTCATTGGATGAGGAGCAATAGATTCAAACTAGAGAAGAGAAAAAAAAAAAAACCAAACGAAACCAAAACATTTAGATTGGATGTTAGGAAGAAGTTCTGTACCATGAGGGTAGTGGAACACTGGAACAGGTTGCCCAGGGAGGTGGTTGGGAGCCCCATCCCTGGAGATATTCAAGATGAGGCTCAAGAGGGCTTTGGGCAACCTGATCTAGTGGAGGATGTCCCTGCTGACTGCAGAGGGGATAGACTGGGTGACCCTTGGAGTTCCCTTCCATGATTCTGATTGTTCTGTATTCCCTCTAGCTCCTGTGTAGGAAGTCCTTCTACATTTTCTATCTCCAACACACTCTCCAGAAACCTTCCTGCAGCTGAGGAATTGTCTTGTGTGGATGAACTGAAAGATTTGTATATTAGGGAGGTTGACGCATATGACCCAGCAATGGGATTTGCTGCCCCAGATCTGGCCTTTCTTCCTGGTATCCAGGTTTGGATTTTCCATTGCCAATCCAAGCTGAATATTTTAAAAGACAATTTCTTAGGTCTCTTCCTCAGTCCCCTCCATTGCTGCTTTCACCCTTGCTTTCAGCAACTCCAGCATCCTGCCTGTCACTTAGCCTGGTTACCTGGGTGTCACCTGAATTCTTTCTCAGTTCCCACATCAAGACTTTGCAAAACTCTTCCATGTGACATGTCAAAGGTTCATCGTTTCTTATCCATTCATGCAACTGAAATTCTTGTCCAGGGTCTAAGCTGTCACCTCACATCTCCAGCAAAAGCAGCCTTTCTAGCTCTCATCCATGCAGAATAATGCTCTACATCTGCTTTTCCCAGCCTGTCACATTACCAATAGCATCCTACTCTTTGTTGAGTCCACATTAACCCTCTAGTGTACCAGCATTTGCTCTCTCAGGGCTTCTTTCTTTGATATAGTACTTCCCATCCTCTCAAAAAAAGACACACTCTTCTGATTGTCCCCAATACCGATCTCTGTCACCAGCCTTTTACATTTCAAGCAAATATTTTACTTTTTTTTAAAATTTTTTTCCCCCACCCCCTTCTGTTCTAGTGCTTGGAAAACACTGCCCTGCAAAGACACTTTGTCAATCCCCTTCAGCTCCACCTCGACAGTCTCCTTGTCTGCACCATCTACAAAACCTGATGAGTGCCCTGCCCATGTGCTGGTGCCACTGCCAAAGCTGATTAATACTGTCTCATGAAGTCCTTTTCCACTTCTACCTACCTGCATTCATTTGCTCTCTCATCTGAATTTGCAGACCCAAGGGGTTAGAAATCATGGCTTTATTCTCTTGTTTATCCAGGTCCTTCCATGTCTGCTCAGGAAGCAGTTGACCCTCATGTCAGCATCTTACCAGTGCAGCTGTAATAAAGGGCACTTGCAGTCCACCCCTTTGTCTCCAGCAATTTTTTTTTTTTCGTTGGAATGAATAGCTGAGCAAAACAACTGCAAAAGCAAGAACCAAAGATGGAGTTCTGCAGGGCTAGCCCAGGTAGGGTTAAAGAATACAAGACACCTGAGTCAATTCATTTTCCTACTGTGAGGTGAGAGAGGGATACCTAAACCAGCACTAAAAGTTCATTCTCCAATGAGTTTTAAAAGCTTAGGGGGAATTGAGGCCTTGGTAGGTCTGTCTTGGTGGGGAGGAGGAGGGGGGTGTCAGTTTGGCTTTCTCCTGGGCCAGCTAAGGCTGAGTGGGGGGGGGGGAAGGTTTTGGAAGCTTCTGGCAGGTTGTGATCTAGGTGGAGAACTGGGCTTAGGTTGTGTCTGTATTCCTTTTCCCTGAATATTGGTTGTCTTTCTGTCTATATTTGTAAGTAGCACTTGTTTAACCTCCAATTCTGTGCAAGGTTTTTGTTTGTTTTAATTTTACTCCCTTTTCTGTCCTTGTGCCCTGGGCAGCTCGTGGCTCAAACCAGGACAGATGTTCTACAGTACAGTGCTGACCTAGCACCTCTTCATTTCCATTAATATCAAACCAGATTCTCCTTTTCTGCTAATCTGGCAAAGAGCAGCTTTTCCTTTCCCTTTCAATTGGCAAAACAATTCATTTGATTGTGTTTTGTTGAGTTTTTTCTTTTTTTTTTCCAAAGGACTGGTTTACAGCTTTGAAAACGGTCTTTGTTCTCACTAAAAATAAAAGTGGTTTTATTTCTCCCAGCAAATTCTGGCTTTATAGGTTACATTATGCAGTTTTCTGACCTTTATCATATCTCCCCCTCTACTCTGCCCTGCTGAGACCACCCCTGCAATCCTGTGTCCAGTTTGGGGCTCCCCAGTTCAAGAGAGACAGAGACCTGCTGGAGAGAGTCCAACAGAGAGCCAGGAGGATGCTTAGGGGACTTGAGCATCTCCCCTGTGAAGAGAGACTGAGAGCCCTGGGGCTGTTTAGTGTGGAGAAGACTGAGAGGGGTCTGATCAATGTCTATCAATAGCTGAGGGGTAGGTGGAAAGTGGAGAGAGCCAAACTCTTTTCAGTGGTGCACAGTAATAAGACAAGGGAAAACAGGCACAAACTTGAACATAGAAGGTTTCAGCTCAGCATGAGGAGAAACTTCTTTACAGTGAGTGTGATGGAGCCCTGGAACAGGCTGCCCAGAGAGGTTGTGGAGTCTCCTTCTCTGGAGCCTTTCCAAACCCACCTGGATGCATTCCTGTGCAGCCTGCCCTGGGTGATCCTGCTTTTGGCAGGGGGTTGGACTGGATGATCTCTGGAGGTCCCTTCCAACCTCTAACATTCTGTAATTCTTCCAGGCTGTTTTGCTCTTGAGCTAAATTTGCTGTTTAAAGCTGGGTGCAGAGGTTCATCAGTGACCTAACCAGTACGAAGTAAAGGAGAGCAACTACCTCCTATAATAACTTATATGAATGTATCTGGGAATGCCATCAGCCATTTTTGAGGCAGGATCATATTGGTAATTTATATTCAACTCATGGTATATTCTGCCCCCAGGGCCTCTTCTGGCAGAGTTGCTGCTTCACCAGTTATTCCTCATTTTCTATTTGTGCATTTGATTTCTCCTTGCTAAGTGTATCACTTTGCACTTGTCTTTATTGAATTTCATCATATTGATTTCAGTGCCTTCAGTTTATCAAGATCATTTGGAATTCTTAGCCTGTCCTTCGAGGTGCTTGCAACCCCTGCTAGCTTGATAGCATGCTCAGATTTTCTAAGCCTACAGTCTTGTCATGGAGGCTGTCACTGAAAGTATTCCATAGACTCATAGTCAGCATTGAACCCACTGGAAATGTCTTCCTATAGTGACAGTGGAATAACATACAGAATTCTATAGAGTCATAGAATTGTCCAAGCTGGAAGGGACCTCCAAAAGTCATCCAGTCTGACCTCCCTGCACTCATCAGGGACATCCCCAACTAGGTCAGGCCACCCAGAGCCCTGTCAAGCCTCACCTTGAATATCTCCACCTCACACTACAGCAGGTTGCTCACAGCCACATCCAGCCTGGCTGTAAAAACCTCCAGGGATGAGGCTTCCACCACCTCCCTGGGCAACCTGTGCCAGTGTTCCACCACCCTCATAGTGAAGAACTTCTTCCTGACATCCAGTTTGAATCTAGCCATTTCAAGTTTTGTTCCATTGCCCCCAGTCCTATCCTTCTTCTCCATGAGGGTGGTGAGACACTGGCACAGGTTGTCCAGGGAGGTGGTGGAAGCCTCATCCCTGGAGGTTTTTGCAGCCAGGCTGGATGTGGCTGTGAGCAACCTGGGCTAGTGTGAGGTGTCCCAGCCCATGGCAGGGGGTTTGGAACTGGCTGAGCCTTGAGGTCCCTTCCAACCCTGACAATTCTGTGACTCTATGCTACTGTCTGTTGTGATACAGGTGTGCCAGCAGTGTCACAGCCTTGACCTTGCTGCTTTCTTGGCCACACTGCTTTGCTTCACCAACTTGAATGCTGTAGAATTATTCCTAAGGAACAGGCAAAGCTTCCCTATCTGTAAGTTTAGCCCAATCCAAATCCCAGAGCCATTTGGCAGGATACAGCTGCCAGCCCCCTGTGGTAGCTGTCAATGCTGTGCCTTCACAGGCACACTGTCAAGAGGAGTGCTGAGTGTGGACCAGGGACAAAACCTTCAATCAGAGGACTACAAAGCTCTCTAGATAGGTGAAAGACACTGAAGATGCTTCTATTCTGGATCACTCCAGCTGCAAAAGCTGAATTTAATGGAAATGAAACCTCCTTTATTCTGGTCAAAATAAAAGACACTCTAGCACAGGGGTAAGCTGAGGTTTGGGGTTTTTTTCCATGTGGGAGATTATGCTCCAGTGAATTCTCATTTTCAATGTCTTATCATTGATCCTTCCTCTTGTTATTTCACCATGGAAACATATGGGTCCCATTACTGAGCATGCAACTAAGATTTCACATTTCTAATTTCAGGCTGCAGATGTACTGATGGATATGAAGCACCCACGCCTGAGATGCAGTGTGTGTGCTACAGAGGCAGATCCTCAGCAGCAGAAATGTGTGCTTGCTTCCCTGATGATTGCACTGCCAGGAGCACAGTTCTTCCAAACCATGGATCAGCCAGAAGAGAAGTGGAAGGCAGTGAGGAAGAGTGGAGGTGGCAGCAGAAGGGCCACTGTGGCAGAAGGGCAGGAGTGGGTAAGTGTAGGGGAAAGTCAGAAAGGTGAGCAAGGATAGAAGAGTGGTAGGGGGTCCAAAGAGTGCAGAGTAGAGGTGGAACAAGACAAAAGGGTGGCACACGAGATGGAGTCTACTGGGAACACAGCAGGATGGAAAGGAAGGCAAAGAAAGAAAAGCCTCCATGGGAGATGGAGCAAGATTAGGAATCACAGAATGAACCAGGTTGGAAGAGACCTCCAATACCATCAATCCAGCTGATCACCCAACCCTAACTAATCAACCAGACCATGGCACTGAGTGCCTCATCCAGTTTCTTCTTAAGCACCTCCAGGGATGCTGACCACACCACCTCCCTGGGCAGCACATCCCATGGCCAATATCTCTTTCTGAGAAGAACTTCTTTCTAAGCTCAAGCCTAAACTTCCCCCTGCACAGCTTGAGACTGTGTCCTCTTGTTCTGCTGCTGGTTGCCTGGGAGAAGAGACCAACCCCCACCTGGCTACAACCTCCCTTCAGGCAGTTGTAGACAGCAAGGAGGTCTGCCCTGAGCCTCCTCTTCTCCAGGCTAAACACCCCCAGCTCCCTCAGCCTCTCCTCACAGGGCTGTGCTCCAGACCCCTCCCCAGCTTTGTTAGGAGATTGGATAGAGAAGAGGAGAAGGTGAGGGAGCAAGCAGTTTGGGTGGAGAGAGGCTGTCAGGGAAGGCAATCAGCACAAGGAGGCACAGAGTGAGAGCTTTCTCCTCCCATCTGTAAGCAGAAATTAAATGCTACCAAAGCCTGAACAGCCAATATCTGCTCAGGCATCTGACTTTCCAACCTGAGCTAGTTGGAGATGATAGTGCAAGGCTTCCTCAAATATTACCACACTTCTGAAATACAACTCTTTACAATTTAAAAAGAAAAAAAAAACACACAAAACCAGCCACACATCTTGAGGGACAAGCATCATGCTGGGAGTTTGCAAGATAGGAGGTTGGCAAGAAGAGTGTGGGCAGAGAAAGCATTTCCTCACTGCTTGAATTCTTCTTTTTTATTTATTTTCTATTAAAAAAAAAAAAAAGAAAAAAGAAAAAAGAAAAAAAGGTAATGGCAAATGTAATAAAAAAGTACCCAAATGCATGAAACCTAATCACAGAGCTACTTATTTGTGTTCAGCAACCAAATCCTTCCGAGGGTGCGGTTATTAAGTGCACAGAATCCCATAATGCTCTTTAAATAGCAGGTGCAGAAGAGGCAGGGAAGCACAGAGGCAGTGAAACTGCTGTCTCATTGCTCTCTCTTGGGTTTCCCCTTGTGCTGTTTGAACTGTGCCTGGAGATCCCAAGAGCAAGAGAGACCTTCCTGCTGTCCTCGGGGTCCGTGGGGTAAGACAAGCAGATGAAAGTCAGTGCCAGGGGAAGTCTGGCTTGGCAAGAGGTGTGGCCACTTTCAGGCTGCACTTTGAAAAGCAGGATCACACAGGATCACAGGATGTTAGGGTTGGAAGGGACCTCTGGAGATCATCAAGTCCAACCTCCCCTGCCAGAGCAGGACCATAGAGGTTATTAACACTTTATGTCACCATGGTGGGATCACTGAGGGATAGGGAAGGCTATAGGTAGAAAAAGGAAGGGAGGTGGAGTGGAAAGAGCAGGGGAAAAAAGAAAACCTCCCCCCTCAAACCTTTTTTTTTTCCCTTTCTTTCTTTTTTTTTTTTTCCCATACCAAAATTCAGGTTCTCTTAGTCCAGAAAACAAAGAATCAGAAGACTCATGGAGTTGTTGATGTCTCCAGGAAAGCCTGAATGCCACCTAGGTAGGATTTCTCTCCAGGGGTTACCCTACACCTTTTGCCATGGCCATTTATTTCACCTTGAACCATTTTGATGCCACTGCATTTCCATGAGACAGTCCTAGTCCTTGATCCCTCGTAGGCTTACGGCTATGCTTCAAACAGGGAGGGACATCAAGGCTCTGCCTCTGTGCTGGGAGTGAGAAGCCAGCAGTGCTCCGTTTGTGACTCACACCCAAGCATTTGCTCTGTGCTGAGGAGGTCAGGGGACTGGGACATCTGCTGTTGGGCTGAGATGGTCACCACTGCCATTGTCCCTTTTCTCGTGAGCTGGAGTTGGACAATGACAACAAGTATACTCTGCTCATGGAAAGGATAGGAGGGAGGCTGAGCCCCATCCTGGGGATGCTGGTGAGCCTCTGGACCACCAAGGTCTCTGAGCAGTGGAGCCAATGGTGAGAAGGGATCCGTGTGGCTAGAACAGGGAGCAATCTGCAACCCCCAAAGGCTTGCTGTGCCTTAGGGAGCTTTTACCATCTGCCCCTCACAGAATCATAGAATGGTCCAGGCCAGAAGGGACCCCTAAAGCTCATCCAGTATGATCTCCTCACAGCCAACAGGGACATCCCCAACTAGATCAGGCTGCCCAGAGCCTGGTTGAGCCTCACCTTGAGTATCTCCAGGGAAAGGGCCTCAACCACCTCCCTGCACAACCTGTTCCAGTGTTCCACCACCCTCATAGTGAAGAACTTCTTCCTGATGTCCAATCTAAATGTGCCCTTCTCCAGTTTGAAGCCATTGTCCTTGACCTGTAACCACAGGCCCTTGCAAACAGTCTCTCTCCATCCTTCCTGTAGCTCCCTTCAGGTACTGGTAGGCTGCTCTTAGTTCTCCCTGGAGCCTTCTCTTCTCCAGGCTGAACACCCCCAGCTCCCTCATCCTGACCTTGTAGCAGAGCTGCTCCAACTCCCTGATCATTTTCATTGTCCTCCTCTGGACCCTCTCCATCAGGTCCATGTCCTTCCTATATCATGTTTGTTCAGGTGAAGGATCAAGGGCAGCCAGCAACCCTGGGATCAACCCTGGTGCAGTGTGAGGGGGGCTGGGGCATGGCTCCTCATGTGTGCTGCAGCTAAGAAGCTGACAGCTGTCTGCTTTGATAAAGCTGAATTTCCTAAAGGGGCCATCTTTCTGCAGGTTGCTGCTTTGTCTGTGGAAGTGTCCACAGCAGCTAAGAATCTTTTGCCTTCCAGACATGAGAAATGCTCAGGCTCCCACAGTTTTATGCTTTAAAAACAAACAAACAAACAAACAAAAAAGGATCTCAATGCATGAAAGAAAGCTACAACCCATGAAAATGACTGCCCTGGATTTAGTGTCCTCATATCCCATTAAACTCTGAGGTGTGCAAGAGGTTCTTTTGCAGAGGGCAGGGGAAGCCCAAACAAAGAAGCAAAGCCACAGTCTGACAAGATGGGAATTGCTCTTCCTTTTTTTGTTCTTTTTCCCCCTTGATTTAGTAAAATCCTGCTTGTAACTTGGGAGGAAGAACAATTTCTCTTCAGCTGCCTTATTTACCTTCCAAAAGTCTCACCAGGAAACGGATGCACTTAGCAGAAGTGAAAGACACCACGCTGGAACTAGGTCACAAACACCCCAGCTCTCTTTTGCCTTGAAGCCCTGCTCCTCTCTCTTCTCTGTTTTGTGTTTCAGGACAAAAATAGATTGCTCTTTCAAAAGCCCCATTTCCAAACTTCCCTCTGATGTGAGCTTTTGGGTTTTATTTGTAAGCATTGGTGCATGGAACGTTGCAGGGGGTTATGCTACACATAAAGTCCATCAGAAAGGGAGGGGAACAACACTCTCAAGCCCATGCCTTGCACTTTCCCTTCTTGTATGTAATCCAGATAAAATGTCATTCTCATGATTCATGTTGAGCATTTAACCAAGGGTCAGGTAACTCTACCTCCTGCCATATTCCTCATTGATACTTTATTGATAAATATGCTAGGGGCTGAAAGCACAGAACCACTGAACACTGGGAGTTGAAAGGGACCTCCAAAGCTCATCCAGTCCAACCCCCCTGCCAGAGCAGGAGCACCTAGAGCAGGTCACACAGGAACACATCCAGGTGGGTTTGGAATGTCTCCAGAGAAGGAGACTCCTCAACCTCTCTGGGCAGCCTGCTCCAGGGCTCTGTCACCCTCACAGGGGAAAGGTTTTTCCTTGTGTTCACATGGAACCTCCTCTGCTCCAGCTGGCAACCAGTGCCCTTTGTGCTGTCCTTGGACATCCCTGAGCAGAGCCTGGCTCTGTCCTCCTGACACTTCCCTGCACATCTTTATCAAGAGGAATGAGGTCACCCCTCAAGCTCCTCTGCTCCAAGCTCAAGAGCCCTCAGCTCCCTCAGTCTTCCTTTATAAGGGAGATGTTCCACTGCCTTCAGCATCTTTGTGGCTCTCTGATGGACTCTTTCAAGCAGTTTCTTGAGGCCTCTCTTGAACTGAGGGAGCCAGAACTGGACACAATATTCCAGCTGTGGCTTCACCAGGGGAGAGTAGAGGGGGAGGAGAATCTCTCTTGACCTTCTAACCACAGTCCTTCTAATCCACCCCAGGATGCCCTTGGCCTTCTTGCTAGCTTATGAGCATCCTTCTGTCCACCAAACCTCCCAAGTTCCTCTCCTGTGAACTGCTCTGCAGAAGGTCAGTTCCCAACCTATCCTGGTCCATAGGGTTGTTCTTTCCCAGGTGCTCTCCTCTTGTCCTTGTTGTATTTCCTTCAACTTCTCCTTGCCCAACTCTGCAGCCTGCCCAGGTCTGGCTGAATGGCAGCACAGCCTTCAGGTGTGTCAGCCACTCCTCCCAGTTTGGTGTCATCAGCATTTTAATGATGCAAACTGAGGAGTCAGGCAACTTGCCCTGCAACAGAGCAAGCCACCTACCAATTAGTCCATTTCTCTTTCTCCCAAGGAGTTTTGCAGCCTTAGCACAAGACGGTAAATGGGTCTTAGGTCAGATCACTGTGACACTGTTCCCACCTGGCCCTCCCATGATGCTTCCCCATCATGTCACTGCCATGTTCACTGGAAAAGTCAAGACTCTGGGGGAACCTTAGAACTGCTTTCCAATATCAGAAGGGATCCTACAGGAAAGCTGGAGAGGGACTTTTCATGAGGGTGTCTAGAGACAGGACAAGGGAGAATGGTTTGAAGTGAAGGGAGAGTAAGTTTAGACTGGATCTTAGGAAGGAGTTCTTCAGTGTGAGGGTGGTGAGACTCTGGAACAGGCTGCCCAGGGAGGCTGTAGCTGCCTCCTCCCTGGCAGTGTTCAAGGCTAGGTTGGATAAGGCCTTGAGCAGCTGAGTCTAGTTGAGAGGTGTCCCTGCCCATGGTGGGGAGGTTGGAGGAGATGATCCTGAGGTCCCTTCCAACCTGAGCCATTTGATGATTACTTGAGGTAATGCATGGCCTGATGAAGCCCTCCATGGACAGTGAGCTGGGCAAACAAAAGTATTCAGTTATTCCATGTGGGTTTATTATTTCAGTCATCTCAAGCAAGGATAGCAGTAAACATTGTGATAATGAAATCCCCAGAAGGCAGTAAGTCAAACACTGCTGCAGAGGGCTGCTGTGGTCTCCAAATGCTGCAGCAGTGAGATCAGAGATTAGATGCTATCCCACAATGTAACAATGAAATTCAGTTTTGCAACAGGAATGCTAATGCAGCTGAGCAGGAGTAAGCACAAACGAGAGTCAGTCAAGGGAGACCTGTGCTTTGCAGCAGTGTGATGGCTTCAGGAATTAAACACACCCCACAACATAAACTTGGAGAATTACCTCCCTGGGCAACCTGTTCCAGTGTTCCACCACCCTCATGGTGCAGAACTTGTGTCCAGAGAAGGGTAACAAGGCTGGGGAGGGGTCTGGAGCACAGCCCTGTGAGGAGAGGCTGAGGGAGCTGGGGGTGTTCAGCCTGGAGAAGAGGAGGCTCAGGGGAGACCTCATTGCTGTCTACAACTGCCTGAAGGGAGGTTGTAGCCAGGTGGGGGTTGGGCTCTTCTCCCAGGCAACCAGTGACAGAAGGAGAGGACACAGTCTCCAGCTGCAGTAGGGGAGGTTTAGGTTTAAGCTAGATGTGAGGAAGAAATTCTTCCCAGAAAGAGAGATTGGCCATTGGAATGTGTTCAAGCAGCTCAACCACATTTGTGGTGGACTTTATGTGTATCACCAGACTAGCTCAGAAGGTTTTGGGAGCAAATGAAGCTATATTTACAAGCAAACTAAAGATCTAGAAACATGAAGTGCAATGAATCTGTACAAAATATATCTATATATCACAGCATCACAGTATATCAGAGGTTGGAAGGGACCTCCAGAGATCATCAGATCCAACCCCCCTGCCAGAGCAGGATTCATGTATTTACAATTTGGAAACAGCACAGAGTCCCCTCTGGCCAAAAGCCAGGGGGCTACCAATGTCCAGCAAGTTCCTATTCTTGGTTTTGCAGTTAGGAACCAGGCAGAAGTTCCACCTTCAAACCATAAAGTAGTTGTTAATGGACAGCTGCAGAGCTTTCCATGCCCTTCCTTTGTGCCCTTCCATGCACACTGCCATTCTCTGCCCTGCCTGATGCACTATGCCTGCTCTGTTTGCTTCACTCCTGCTTGCTATGCTCCCCAGGGGCATCTCTCATAGGCTTGAGTGTGGTTGCCACAGCCCTGGCAGCACCCAATCCTGTTCAGCCTCTCTTGTAAGAGCTGCTGGCACCTGGCAGCTCTATCCACTCCCCTGGTGTTTCCCTGCCTCAGGAAAACTGTAAGAAATCCCCCTGTGTGTTGAGCTCTGCTGTTTTGCTGCAGGTCAGGTTGGTTTCAGAGCAGCTTCCCCCAGTGCCTGGCTCTTCATACCTGATAGTAATTCTTATAAACCTCCACAAACCTTTTTTTTTCTCTTGGTTTATGCCATTCATGGAAAAATATCCACTGATTTGGTTTCTAAAAGTAATAATAGAGAAAGTAAATTCAGACCTGATCTAGTTCCAACCCCTCTGCCATGGGCAGGGACACTTCACACTACAGCAGGTTGCTCAGAGCCACATCCAGCCTGGCTGCAAAACCCTCCAGGGATGAGGCTTCCACCACCTCCCTGGGCAACCTGTGCCAGTCTCTCACCACCCTCATGGGGAAGAATTTTTTTCTAATGTCAAATCTTTATCTCCCCTCCTCCAGCTTGGATCCATTCCCCCCAGTTCTGTCACTCCCTGACACCCTCAAAAGTCCTTCCCCAGCTCTCTTGTAGCCTCCTTCAGATGCTGGAAGGCCACAATAAGATCCCTTCAAGCCTTCTCTTCTCCAGACTGAACCATCCCAACTCTCTCAGCCTGTCCTCATGGGAGAGAAGCTCCAGCCCTCTGCTCATCCTCTTGGCCCTTCTCTGGACCTAAAGGACTGTCTGAGCCTGAGTGGGAATCACGTTCATGAGAATTTCTTGGCCCATATCCAGAGGTTTCATTCATCCTGTCTGACCACTTGAAATAATTGCCCCAGCCTCCTGGAATTAGAACTTGTTCCCATATATATTTTTTTTATTATTCTTATTGGGCATTGCCTTTCCCCTGCTGTCAGGTGCCTTCATTTGAATTCTTCCAAACTCAGAAAAATTCAAGCCAGGGTTTCCATAGCAACTTCAACTCTAATCTTTATTTGCATGACAATAAAATTATGCATTTCATGTTCATAAGGCCCTATGAGGTAATCTTAGCATGAAGACCCTGTCGGCCTATTGAAGGGAGAGCTCTCTGGAGATAGATAGGGATATGACATACATATATATGTTGTTATTGTGTTTCCAAGGGACAGAAATTACTGAGTGAGTCAGGAATGAGATGGGTTTGATGCTCAAATGATAATAATAATAGCTAAAAATGTATGTTTTGTATCATTGGTGATGCTTTTTAATCACTGAGTGGGGGGGGAAGGAAATGATTTAAAACCATAATTGCTGAGGAAGTCTCTGGAAAGGAAAGAGCTAGCTCTATCTGATAACTGGTTTTGTTTACTAGGGTCCTTGGAATTTTATTGGAGCTAGTGGCTGCCTAGTTCAGTCTCATCTAAGCCTCATGAACAGCCATGCATTACATAAGTCTCATATATAACAGTCCAGATGGAGGCTGGTGACAAGTGGTGTCCCTCCGTGGGGGCTGCACTGGGACCAGTACTGTTGAACATATTTATCAATGCTATAGACAGTGAGGTTGAGTGCACCATCAGCAAGGCTTGCAGAAAACACCAAGCTGAGTGGTGCTGTCAATACACTAGAAGGATGGGATGGCATCCAGAAGGACTTAGCCAGCTGGAGAGGTGAGCCCAGGTGAATCTCATGAGGTTTAACAAGTGTAAGGTCTTGCACCTGGGTTGGAACAATCCTCATTATCAATAAAAGCTGGGGGATGAGGAGAGAGAAAATAGCCCTGTGGGAAGGGACTTGTGGTTGTGGTGGAGGAGAAGCTGGACATGAGCAGGCATGTGAGCTTGCAGCACAGAAGGCCAAGGGCACCAAAACCAGTGTGGCCAGAGATGGAGAGAGGGGATTCTGCCACTTGACTCAGCTCTGGTAAGTCCTTGCCTGCAGTACTGTGTCCAGCTCTGGAGGGATGTGGATCTGATGGAGTGGGTCCAGAGGAGGGCCATGAAGATGTTGGGGTGGCTGGAACAGGTCTGCTCCAAAGACAAGCTGAGGGATCTGGGGGTGTTCAGCCTGGAGAAGATAAGGCTGAAATGGGAATTAAGAGCAGCCTTCCAGTACCTGAAGGGGGCTGCAAGAAAGTTGCAGAGGGACTGTTTGCAAAGACCTGAAGTGATAGGATGAGGGTTATGAGTTAGAGAAGAGCAGACTTAGATTGGGTATTAGGAACAAGCTCTACACCATGAGGGGGGTGGAGCACTGCAACATGTTGCTCGGGGGGGGAGTTGAGGCCCCATCCCTGGAGATCTTCAAGGTGAGGCTGGATAAGGCTCTGAGCAACCTGATCTAGTGGAGGATGTCCCTGCTGACTGCAGGGGGGTTGGACTGGGTGACCTTTGGAGGTCCCTTCCAAGCCAGACCATTCTGTGGTTCTATCTATACACTCATAAATTCAGTCTCTTACAGCAGTCACATACAAATATTTGTATCCTCAGTCTCACAACAGTCAGAATGTGTCTGGTTGAGAGTTAAAGATTAAAACCTCTTGAGTTTTTTTGCTGAGCACCCAGCCTGGTCCTTTCCCTGTGTATTCAGCCAACACATCCATAATGGTCTCCATTATCAGAGTATGGATTGGCTGAGCTGAAAAAATCTGTGTTTGGAGAGAGACTTCTTAAGCCTACAGTCAGGCACCTCAAAGAGAGCCCTTCTGCAAAACACTGAACTGGCATTTTAGCAGCCAAGCTGCTGCTGTTTGCTTCATTTGAGCTGGTAGGTATTTAGTGCTTTAGAAAATTAAAGGAGTTATTTGAGTGCCTAGCAGGGAATAAATGGCATCATTGTAGACAACTGCTTTTAGAATCTGGTATCTCAATTTGAATCCTGTGCTGAATATAGGAGAAGATATTAAATAAACATTTAGCTTGGCAGGAAAATGAGTTGGGCTCTTGTTAATGAGGACTTGTGAAGTCAGGAATGACCTGTGTCTGCCTGAAAACAGAAATATGTATATAGTGATGAAAAATCTCTGCTCTGTGTAGAGAAAGGACATGGACTTGCTGGAGAGGGTCCAGAGGAGGACAATGAAAAATATCAGGGGATTGGAACTCCTCTGCTGGCAAGACAGGCTGAGGGAGCTGGGAGTGCTCAGTCTGGAAGAGAGGCGGCTCCGGGGAACCTTCCAGTACCTGAAGGGAGCTACAAGAAGGATGGAGAGAGTCTGTTTCCAAAGGCCTGCAGTGATAGGAGGAGGGGCAATGGCTTCAACCTAGAGAAGAGCAGATTCAGATTGGGTATCAGGAAGAAGTTCACTACTATGAGGGTGTTGGAACACTGGCGCAGGTTGCCCAGGGAGGTGGCTGAGGCCCCATCCCTGGAGAACTTCAAGGTGAGGCTGGACAAGGCTCTGGGCAACCTGATCTAGTTGAGGATGTCCCTGCTGACTGCAGAGGGGGTTGGACTGGATGAGCTTTGGAGGTCCCTTCCAACCCAGACCATTCTGATTCTATAATATTCTACAATTTAGAACTTGGCCTGCTGTTAGTTTAAAATTAACTTCTTAGAAGATTTTATGTTGCCACCTTCACCAAGGTGTTGCAACTTCAGGATGAAAACTAAAAAGTTAATTTTCCCCAGGATGTTGAAAATGCTTGGAGAAGTGAGAAGCATATTGATCCCCATGCGCACCCCTGCCACTGCAACTGCTGCTGCTCAAGGCTTTGATGAATTGCCAAGATTTGCTTTGATTTCCTTAATGATTTCTAGGAAAAGGTGGAGCAGTAAAACCATTTATCAGCTGTGTATCAGTGAGAGGGGAAAAGAAAATCAAAATCCATGTGTATCACACTGCAAAATGTTAAGTGGTGGGGAAAATTGGTGCTTAAATTTGGATGTTAAACAGTTTACAACTAGGCTCATCAATTACTTATTGTGTAAGTTATCTGCCAGCCTCTAGGTTTACCTCTAGGCTGGTGGTTTGCAGCTTGTTCTGTTTCTCCTTTCTAGGAGATACTCTTGTCAGTGAAGAGCTTCCTTTGCAGGAGAAACCTTTCTTCCCATGCCCCATCGAATAACAGTGCCAAAATGTTACACTCTCTTGATAAAGCTGGGCAATATTGATAGCAAAAATGAGATCACTTTCATCTGCTGGTGAATAGCTGCCAACTGTTCTGTTGGTTTGCTTTTTCCCCTGTTATACAGCCTGTCAGCAGACGCTGGGTCACAGGTGGGAAAGCATTGGTCTAGTGACACCAAGATTTATTTTTTGATAGAAATAGGGATGATGATAAAGTAACAATGCAAGGAGTGCATGAAGAAGGGACATCAATTCTTGTAATGCTCCATCGCTGAACTTCTTGACAGTGAGGATGACAGAGCCCTGGAACAGGCAGCCCAGGGAGGTTGTGGAGTCTCCTTCTCTGAAGACATTCAAAACCCACCTGAATGTCTTCCTGTGCAGACTCCCCTGGGTCAGCCTGCTTTTGGCAGGGGGGTTGGAGTTGATGTTCTCTGGGGGTCCCTTCCCACCTCTAATGTTCTGTGATTCATTACAATAACTCTTCTTGTTACTTGCCCAAAAGCCAACAGTTATCCTTGCTGAAACTCAGATTGCAATGATTGGGGTTGCTTGCTACATAACATCTCACTGGAGTGTTTGATGATGATCTCTTGATTATTTTTATTGACAGTAACCAAGGAGGCATTGACTGTGGGAGGCTATTTTCATATGCATTTAGGTGTTGGAATATCTCCATCCCTGGAGATACTCAGAGGCTCAACAAGGCTCTGGCAGCCTGATCTAGTTGAGGATGTCCCTACTTACTGCAGGGGGGTTGGACCAGATGACCTTTAGAGGACTTTTTCCAAACCAGGATGTGGAGTCTCCTTCTCTGGAGCCATTCCAAACCCACCTGGCTGCATTCCTGTGCAGACTCCCGTGGGTGCTCCTGCTCTGGCAGGGGGGTTGGACCTGATGATCTCTGGAGGTCCCTTCCAACCTGTAACATGCTGTGATTCTATAATTCTCTGTGTGTCTTGACTGCTTTTCTGGAGAGCAGTGGTGAGATGGATTTAGAGTTGCAGTTCAACTCACCCAGCATGTGAAGCCCTCAGGGGCCAAGCTTGTCAGATAGTTTTGGGCATGTAAAGGAAGCAAAGCAAAGAGTGAGCATAAAGCCACTCGGGGCTCCTCAGGTGTCATTGCAAATGATATTAGGAATCATTCAACCACGATGGCATGCAAAAACCTTCCATGAATCCACCAAAAAAGGCATTGCATTGTATTAGCCTTGCAGCATCCCTTAGTCATTTATCTATCACAGTATATCAGAGGTTGGAAGGGACCTGCAGGGATCATCCAGTCCAAGCCCATTGCCAGAGCAGGAGCACCCAGGGCAGGCTGCACAGGAATGCATCCAGGTGGGTTTGGAAAGGCTCCAGAGAAGGAGACTCCACAACCCCTCTGGGCAGCCTGCTCCAGGGCTCTGGCACCCTCACTGTAAAGAAGTTTCTCCTCATGTTGAGCTGAAATCTTCTATGTTCAAGTTTGTCTCCATTGTTCCTTGGCTTTTCACTGTGCACCACCCAAAAGAGCCTGGCCCCCTCCACTTGACCCCCACCCCTCAGCTATTGATAGACATTGATCAGATCCCTCTCAGCCTTCTCTTCTCCACACTAAACAGCCCCAGGGCTCTCAGTCTCTCTTCACAGGGGAGATGCTCAAGTCCCCTAAGCATCCTCCTGGCTCTCCCTTGGACTCTCTCCAGCAGGTCTCTGTCTGTCTTGAACTGGGGAGCCCCAAACTGGACACAGGATTGCAGGTGTGGTCTCAGCAGGGCAGAGCAGAGGGGAAGCAGAACCTCCCTAGCCCTGCTGGCCACACTTTTCTTGCTGCACCCTGGGATCCCATTGGCTCTCTTGGCCACCAGGGCACTTTGCTGTCCCATGCAGAACTTGCTGCCCACCAGCACTCCAAGGTCTTTCTCTGTGGAGCTGCTTTCCAGCAGGGCAGCTCCTAACCTGTCCTGGTGCCTGCTGTTATTTCTCCCCAGATGCAGGACCCTGCACTTGTCTTTATTGAACTTCATGAGGTTTGCCTGCCCCCAGCTCTCAGCCTGTCCAGGTCATGTTGGATGGCTGCACAGCCTGAGGGGTGCCGGCCACCCACCCCCCCCGCCCCACCCCACCCCCAGTTTTGCATCATCAGAACTTGCTGAGGGTACTCTAAATGCCCTCAGCCAGGTCATTGATAAAGATATTGAACAAAACTGAACCCAGTACGAATCCCTAGGGGACACCACTTGCCATAGGCTTTCCAGTTGACTCTGTGCCACTGGTGCCAACCCTCTGAACTCTCTTGTGGAGCCAGTTTGCAATCCACCAAACCCTTTTTTGTCTTTTAATCCATTTGTCAGGATGAGTTAAAATGTGAATCTTCCCCTCCTGTACCTTGCAAAAAGCTTGCACTTTGTTGTCTACACATACAACATATTTTATGACTCATTGTGTAAGGAGCAAATTATTCCCAGATTTAAGCAGATGTCAGCAGCTATTATGTTGTGAAGATGCTTCTGAAAATGCTGGATGAGCTGTTCAGTGCTTTCTAGGAAGGAGACCATTATGCAAGACACACAACAATGAAGGCAGCAGAAATAGTCTTGCTTCAGATTCAGATGTGTAGTTGTTTACTAAATTCCACCCAAAACAGAGGCCTTGTGTTGTACAAAGGACTGGCAACTATCAGCCTTGGGCTGGAAGTTGGATGGGATGGAGGGGAAAACCCCAACTGTTTTATTCTCCCCTCCTAATACAGAATGGAGTCACCATATTGGGTGAGCAAACCTGCATTGGAGCTGTGCAATGAAGTTCAAGGTAGAATCTGAGTCAAAATTTGGACCTTCAGGCTTGTCCTTGTTCTTTGAACCAATGAAATGAATGGTGCCAATGGATCTGTCTAAAATGGTTGTGTTGTGGGTGGCTTTAATTTCCCAGGATCAGAGGATGGTAGGGATTGGAAGGGACCTCTGGAGATCTTCCAGTTCAAATTCTCCTGCCAGAGCAGGACCTGAGAATCCAGCACAGGTCACACAGGAACACATCCAGACAGGGCTGGAAAGTCTCCAGAGAAGGAGACTCCACAACCTCTCTGGGCAGCCTGTTCCAGTGCTCTGGGACCCTTACAGTGAAGAAGTTCCTCCTCATGTTGAGGTGGAACCTCCTGTGCTGGAGTTTATATCCATTACCCCTTGTCCTATCCCAGGGCACAACTGAGCAGAGCCTGTCCCCTCCCTCTGGACACCCAGCCCTCAGATATTTATAGACATTGATCAAATCCCCTCTCAGTCTTCTCTTCTCCAACTAACCATCCCCAGGTCTCTCAGCCTCTCCTCACCAGGCAGTCTCCAGTCCCTTCAGCATCCTTGTAGCCCTCCCTTGGACTCTCTCCAGCAGATCCCTGTCCCTCCTGAACTGGGGAGCCCAGAACTGGATGTGGCCTCACCAGGGCAGAGTAGAGGGGGAGGAGAATCTCTCTCAACCTGCTAACCATAGCCCTTCCAATCCACCCCAGGATGCCATTGGTTTTCTTTGCCCCAAGAGCATCTTTCCTCCTCTGTTGGCTACAGTTGCTGGTATTTGTAGGTACAAACAGCTCCTCTGTGGCCACTGCTCAGCTCAGATTTTTTTTTTTTTAAGTTTAATAGTTCAGAGCAGCCAGCCTGGGAATTTCTTTAAACAAAGATAAGGACCACACCATGTGTGTTTGGCATACCAAGCCTTTTAAAAGCTGCTCTGCAGAGAAAAATGCCTCTGAATATTCAAGACACAGTCTTGAAGTGATTGCTTGCAAGCTATGCATTCAATCCTGCTTTTAAAATGATTGCACTTCCCCTTCCAATGCTCTGCTCCCTAGTAAGGGAGGCTGAGAGGGATTTCACAGCTAGGCACTTGGCCTGCAGAGCCATTCCCATCCCATTTGGTTTGCAATCTGTCCCCACCGCTTCCTTCAGTGCTAAGCCTATCGACACCTCAGTTGTGTTTGAGAATCGGTGTCTCTAGGTGTTTTCACAGGGGGGAAGAACTGCAGTTTTGGTGATCCTCCCACAAATAATTGATGTGGAGCCTTTTCCTGGCTCCTGTGAAGGACAAATATTTTGGAGATGCAGAGTTTTTTACACCTCTTGTGGCCCCTGAGGGGGAGATGAGAACGTTTCCCATGCACAAATGCTCCATTTGGTCAATTTGAGGGTGAATGAAGACTTGCTTTGGCCACTCAGGCAGGATCATCAAGGTTGGAAAACACCTCCAAGATCCAAGGGCTGAAACACCTCTGCTATGAGGATAGGCTGAGGGAGATTGCCTAGAGAAGGGAAGACTCCAGGGGGACCTTAGAGGGACCTATCCTTCCAATAGCTGAAGGGATCCTACAGGAAGGCTGCAGAGGGACTTTTCATAAGGGTGTCTAGAGACAGGACAAGGGGGATGGTTTTAAGCTGAGATCAGACTGGATCCTAGGAAGAAGCTCTTCAGTGTGAGGGGGGGTGAGACTCTGGAACAGGCTGCCCAGGGAGGCTGTGGTTGCCTTTTCCCTGGGGGTGTTCAAGGCCAAGCTGGATGAGACCTTGAGCAGCTGAGTCTAGTTGAAAGGTGTCCCTGGCCATGGTGGGGAGGTTGGAGTAGGTGATCTCTGAGGTGCCTTCCAACCTGAACCATTCTGTGATTCTCTGCCAACAGCATTTGGCTCTTCCCAAGAGCCTCCTTGTTGAAAGAGCTTATTCCATTTGACTTTTATCTCATCACTACTTTTTTTTTCTCCTTTCTATGTGGAGTTTCTCAAAGATTTTCATTGAAAACCGGAGGGACTTCCCTGCATCATGCTCAGAAACCAACTGCTCCTCAAGAAGAAGACCTTTGACATCTTAGAAATGCTGCAGAGGTTTTGCTGCCCCTCCCAACAGTGTTGAGCTCTTCCTAACATGTTTTGTGTTGTATAACTCTGCCATGGAAGTTAAATAATTCTTTTTATTTTAGAGAAGTGAAGAAAGATTTTTGGCAAGTTCTGAAACTTTGAGTATCTTTCTTACTGGTAGAATTGATTTTTTTTTTTTTTTTCCCCTCCCCCCCTCCAAAATCATCCAGAATTTCAGTAAGATTCCTTTACTGTGTTTTGACAGGCAATCAGGAATTACAGCAGTATATCATGAATGCTAATTTGTCTTGCAGAAGCAGCCAGGAGTTGACAGTTGTTAATTACAGGGGGCTGCCTTTCTCTTTGGGAAACACTCATAAATTTAATTATTTTCCAAGTTATTATTATCCAGCACCACATATCATAGAATTGTTGAATCATAGAATGGCTGAGGTTGGAAGGGACCTTAGATATCATCCACTCCAAACCCCCAGCAATGGACAGGGAAGCCTCTAAACTAGACTTGGCTGCTCAAGGCCTCATCCAGCATAGCCTTAAGCACCTCCAGGGAGGAGGCATCCACAACCAGACTGGACAAGTTTTTATAGAATCAATGAATCAGAATGGTCTGGGTTGGAAGGGATCTCCAAAGGTCATCCAGTCCAACCCCCTCTGCAGGCAGCAGGGGCATCCTCAACTAGATCAGGTTGTCTAGCACCCTGTTGAGCCTCATAATGAAGATGTCCAGGGATGGAGCCTCAACCACCTCCCTGGGCAACCTGTCCCAGTTCTCTGCTACCCTCATGGCAAAGAACTTGCTCCTAACATCCAATCTAAATCTGCTCTTCAATAGTTTGAAACCATTGCCCCTCCTCCAATCACTGCAGGCCTTTGTAAACCTTTTGGCCCATGTTGTGCATTGTCCCATTTGCTCTGGATAAGTTACTTCTGTCATCAACTACATCATCTGTGTCCATCCCTCCCATCAAATAGCTTCCTTCTAACTCAATCAAATTGCACCAGCAAACCAGCCAGGTCTCAGCATTGCCATTGCAGAGCTGTTCCAGAGCAGAAGTGCTGTCAGTTCCTAATTGCTGTGAAGAATTGAGCCAGGCCTCTGCTGATGTGACATGAAACAGGTTGGTTTTTTTTTTTTCCCCTCCCTCATGCATCCATGAACAGCACAGAATCATAGAATGGTCTGGCACCTCCAAAGATCATCAAGTCCAACCCCCTCTGCAGTCAGCAGGGACATTCTCAACTTGCATGAATTTTCCCTCCCATCCTTCTGGCTGGACTCAATGCACACATGCCTTGAATTTTTTTACAGGATAGGCTTTCCAAAGAAAGAGATGTTCTGCCTGACAGCTTTCTGTGATACCTTAGTGCAGAAGTGTTTTCCTTGCAGCCCAGAAAGCCAATTGTATCCTGGGCTCCATCAGAGAAGCACAGCCAGCAGGGCAAGGGAGGGGATTCTCCCCCTCTGCTCCACTCTGCTGAGACCACACCTGGAGCACTGTGTCCAGTTCTGGAGCCTCTATTACAAGAAGGATCTGGAGGTGCTGGAAGGTGTCCAGAGAAGGGCCATGAGGATGAGCAGAGGGCTGGAGCACCTCTGCTATGGAGACAGACTGAGAGAGTTGGGGTTGTTCAGTCTGGAGAAGAGAAGGCTCTGAGGAGACCTTCTTGTGGCCTTCCAGTATCTGAAGGGGGCTACAAGAAAGCTGGGGAGGGACTTTTGAGGGTGTCAGGGAGTGACAGGACTGGGGGGAATGGAGCAAAACTAGAAATGGGTAGATTTAGATTGGATGTTAGGAAGAAGTTCTTCCCCATGAGGGTGGTGAGACATGGCACAGGTTGCCCAGGGAGGTGGTGGAAGCCTCATCCCTGGAGGTTTTTGCAGCCAGGCTGGATGTGGCTGTGAGCAACCTGCTGTAGTGTGAGGTGTCCCTGCCCATGGCAGGGGGTTGGAACTGGATGAGCCTTGAGATCCCTTCCAGCCCTGACAATTCTCTGATTCTATAGTAGAGAGCATCCTATTTGCACATCAGATTCTCCTATCTCTTTGCTATTTGTTTGTCAACATGTGAAAGATGAATGCCTCTCCAGAACAGAAAGACTTGCCAGACTGTACATTTATGTGATGGTAGGAACCTCTGCCCTCAGACTTTCCAGCTCCACCCAGTCTATTTCACTGGTAACCTGCTGTGTGCCTTACAGCTCCCTGTGCACAGCTGGGGAGGAGCCCAAACAATGCAGGTCAGCCAGGAGAGCTTCCCTGTTTAAGTGCTTAAATAAAGACCCTATGGGAGAGGAAGCTGACCTCTGAAATTTATTTCTATCTTATAGCTTTTTCTTCCAGTCTAGTGGATGCTTGACCTTCTGAATTAAGGCCCCTTTAAATAGGAGGGGGAAAAAAATAAAAGCCAATCACCCTAACAGCTTTTTTACTCCCCATCTTATGCACAAAGTGGAGACTGAATCCCTGCATGTACCACTCACAAGAATCCTTGGTGAGATGCATACCAGCAGCCCAAGGACAAGGAGGTTACTGCTGGTGTTTTCCCTATATTTGAGTCTGCTAAAGGCTGTTTTCAGCTGCAGAGTATTTCTGATAGCAAAGAGAGGAGTAAAGGCAGTTGAGCATTTACATTTATACCACATTTTTTTTCCTATGGGGTTCTCTGCATACTTCCTTTGAAGTATTTTCCACTTCTCTGATAGAATTTTTTTTCCAGTACATTTTTTTTTATATGGCAGAGAGCTGAAAGAATTCTAAGAGATAAGGGTTTAGAACCTGACCCTAAGTCTGCAAAGTCCATAGGAGTCTTTCCCTTGCCTTCCCTGGGGTCTAAATCTGTTCCTTCATAAATTTCCATGATGACGTCTGAGAATTCAAAAGACAACACTAAATTGAGTGGGACTGTTGGATGTGGTTGAGGATGGGAAAGCTCTGCAGAGAGGTCTGGACAGGTTAAATACATGAGGTGAGGCCAATGGGCTGAGGTTTTACAATGAGCTGGGTCCCACACTTTGCTCACAACAACCCCAAGCAATGCTGCAGGCTTGGGGCAGAGTGACTGGAAAGCTGCCTGGTAAAAAAGGATCTGGGGTGCTGGTGGATGGCTGAACATGAGCCAGCAGTGTGCACAGGTGGCCAAGAAGGCCAACAGCAACCTGGCCTGGATCAAAACCAGGAGTGGGACAGTGATGGTGCCCCTGTAGTCAGCCCTGGTGAGGCCACAGCTTGAGCACTGGGTTCAGGTCTGGGTGCCACAGGATAGAAAGGCATTCTATGATTAGAAAATGCCTGTGCTCATCTTCAGGAAACTCTTTCTTCACACATCCAATATCAGTGTTCACCCAGTCAATACCTGGATGACTTTAACTCCCACCTTCTCCTTGATCAATGTCCAATGTCTTTTTATAGACTCCTTAGTTCCCTTGGCTTTTTCCTTCCAGCAGGTGTAAAGCAATAGCTCTCCTTGCTTTGTTTTTAATGCCAGTGCACGCAAGCTGTGTATCAGCCAAAGAGATACTTTCAAGGTAACTCTGAACAGCCCTCAAAGAAATGTTTTGCTGTAAATGCAATTTGCAAACTCCATTCTGTCTTGTTAGATTTGTGCCTGCCTTCCTTCCAAAAGCAAGCTATTGGCATTCCTAGAAGAAACCCTGTCTCCAAAAGCTGGGCATACACTGTCAATATGTAGAGGATAAAATGGTTTCTGTTTCACATATATTCAGGTATCTCAGTCTACACTCAGGGAGTATAACCCCACCACACTTTAAGGAAACATCAGGGAAATTGTACTGTGCATAACAATCCCTAAGGGATTACTAGGGGAGAGTGAGTTTCTCTCAGTAAATCTGTAGCACTCCCCATGACAAAGTCACAGAATTGTCAGGGTTGGAAGGGACCTCAAGGATCATCCAGTTCCAACCCCCCTGCCGTGGGCAGGGACACCTCACACCACAGCAGGTTGCTCACAGCCACATCCAGCCTGGCTGCAAAAACCTCCAGGGATGAGGCTTCCACCACCTCCCTGGGCAGCCTGTGCCAGTCTCTCACTTCCTAACTTCTTCCTAACATCCAATCTGAACCTACCCATTTCTAGTTTTGTTCCATTCCCCCTAGTCCTATCACTCCCTGACACCCTAAAAGTCCCTCCTCAGAAGTCCCTCCCCAGCTTTCTTGTATCCCACTTCAGATACTGGAAGGCCACAAGAAGGTCTCCTTGGAGCCCTATCTCCAGACTGCACAACCCCAACTCTCTCAGTCTGTCCTCACAGCAGAGCAGCTCCAGCCCTCTGCTCATCCTCATGGCCCTTCTCTGGGCACCTTCCAGCACCTCCAGATCTTTATCTTTTCTTTCTGAAGCACAGAAGAGAGAATCTCTCTTACCTCTTTCTCTAATGAAGGTTATAGCCCACATGAGACCCATTCTTCTGAAATTGTTCCCAAGCCTATACATTTGCTCCCAAAAATATGCAAAGATATATTTGATATTTACTTTAGGTATAGAATCTAGGTATAGAATACAGGCACCAGGACAGGTTAGGAGCTGCCCTGCTGGAAAGCAGCTCCACAGAGAAAGACCTTGGAGTGCTGGTGGGCAGCAAGTTCTGCATGGGACAGCAAAGTGCCCTGGTGGCCAAGAGAGCCAATGGGATCCCAGGGTGCAGCAAGAAAAGTGTGGCCAGCAGGGCTGGGGAGGTTCTGCTCCCCCTCTGCTCTGCCCTGCTGAGACCACAGCTGCAATCCTGTGTCCAGTTTGGGGCTCCCCAGTTCAAGAGAGACAGAGACCTGCTGGAGGGAGTCCAAGGGAGAGCCAGGAGGATGCTTAGGGGACTTGAGCATCTCCCCTGTGAAGAGAGACTGAGAGCCCTGGGGCTGTTTAGTGTGGAGAAGAGAAGGCTGAGAGGGGATCTGATCAATGTCTATCAATAGCTGAGGGGTGGGGGTCAAGTGGAGGGGGCCAGGCTCTTTTGGGTGGTGCACAGTGGTAAGCCAAGGAACAACAGGTTCAGACTTGAACATAAAAGGTTTCAGCTCAACATGAGGAGAAACTTCTTTCTAGTGAGGGTGCCAGAGCCCTGGAGCAGGCTGCCCAGAGAGGTTGTGGAGTCTCCTTCTCTGGAGCCTTTCCAAGCCCACCTGGATGCATTCCTGTGCAGCCTGCCCTGGGTGCTCCTGCTCTGGCAGGGGGCTTGGACTGGATGATCTCTGGAAACCCCTTCCAGCCTCCAATGTTCTGTGATGCTGTGATCAGTAGGGACTGGGATCTTGGAAAGTTGGTTTCTTGTTTATAATTCCCACAGTATTTCATATTTCCTAGATGTATAATTCCTGGTAAAGCTGGTTTGGTGATTTTAATTTATGATAGCATTTAGGGCCTTGGCAGGAGGGCAGCTATATGGCAGGACTGAATGTGCTGAGCTGTATTTCAATCCTGACAGAAATAGCATAGCGGAAATGAACAGCTTTGGCCAAAAGTTTTACACAGGCTTGCAGTGGCAGGAGGAGGGGCAATGGTTTCAAACTAGAGAAGAGCAGATTTAGACTGGATATTAGGAAGAAATTCTTTGCCATGAAGGTGGTGGAGAACTGGAACAGGTTGCCCGGGGAGGTGGTTGAGGCTCCACCCCTGGAGATCTTCAATATGAGGCTCAGCATGGCCCTGGGCATTCTGTTCTAGTTGAGGATGTCCCTGCTGCCTGCAGGGAGGGTTGGTTAGGTGACCTTTGGAGGTCTCTTCCAACCCAAACCATTCTATGATTCATTGACTCTATAAACAGTTGTCCAGTCTGGACCTAGCTATGAGTCTCCAACCTGTCCACTTGTCGCCAGTCCCACCTGGCACTGGCAGGCAGAAACTGCTTTTACACTAAACTCATCTCTCTTCCTCAGCAGAGTAATTTGACATCCTAACTCTCCACTTCTCATGAGAGTTGCCTCTAACATTCAGATGCAATCTCTACAGAAATTTCAGCTGCCTGCTTGATTTCTCAATTAATGCATTAATTACTATTTAAATTGCCCACAAGAATTAGAAAATGTAGAGACTCCTTTGCTGACTTTTGCTGCCCACCTGGTTCTGAGAGTGAAAGCAGAGGTTTGAGCTGGGCTCTGGGCTTCTTTCTCTATAAAGCCACACTAAAAACAGGGATTGACTGAGGTATTTTGTGAATAATCCCTTGTATTGTACAGCCAGGGAAACCAGAGGCCAGAAGGGCTCAGGGGAGGCCACTCTCCACCGGAATTTGATCCCTTCATTGTTCTGCCCAAGCCAGAATCCTTCGACCTTTGGGGTGCATTATAAATCTCTGTTATTCATTCAGGCTTTTGCTCTGAAGCAGTCACTGTGGAGAGAGTAGTGGAGTCTGTGTGGTTTCAATGAAGTTATTCAGCTTGCTCTGCTCTTCATACCCATGCATGAAGCACATTGCAGGAAAGCATTTAGACCCTGGCAACACTGTGCAACTAAATGCTGAGCATGTGAAAGGTGAAAATGGGTTTGGTTTTGTCCCTATGGCCATGATGCAAAGCAACACAGCTCAGTAAACAATTTTAAAGCACTTAACTGGCTCATAGAATAGAGAATTGTCAGTGTTGGAAGGGACCTCAAGATTCATCCAGTTCCAATCCCCTGCCATGGGCAGGGACACCTCACACTACAGCAGGTTGCTCACAGCCACATCCAGCCTGGCTGCAAAAACCTCCAGGGATGAGGCTTCCACCACCTCCCTGGGCAACCTGTGCCAGCGTCTCACCACCCTCATGGGGAAGAATTTCTTCTTATAGAGTGGTATTGCTAATTTTTGCTGCAAAGCATGATTTCCTACTTTTCCTTTCTTTGCTGAGAGAGGTTGCCTCTGATGATGGTAGCTAGGGAAGGCATAGTTCTAAGTGTACCGTGCAAAAGATCTGCCTGAGAGCCTTCTGCTCCTCTTGATTGTAATGCCTTAAAATAAATATAGATTACTTGTGCAGCTCTTCATACTTGGGTGAGAGATCAGGAGGCATCTTGCAGCTCCTCAGTTCAAGAGAGATGTTGAGATGCTGGAACATGTCCAGAGAACGGCAACAAGGCTGGGGAGGGGTCTGGGCACAAACCCTGTGAGAGGCTGAGGGAGCTGGGGGTGTTTAGCCTGGAGAAGAGGAGTCTCAGGGGAGACCTCATTGCTGTCTACAACTGCCTGAAGGGAGGTTGCAGCCAGGTGGGGGTTGGTCTCTTCTCCCAGGCAAGCAGTGACAGAACAAGAGGACACAGTCTCAAGCTGTACAGGGGAGGTTTAGGCTGGATGTGAGGAAGAAATTCTTCCCAGAAAGAAAGATTGGCTATGGGAATGGGCTGCCCAGGGAGGTGGTGGAGTCACCATCCCTGGAAGTGTTTAGAAACAGACTGGATGAGGCTCTCAGTGCCATGGGTTAGTTGGTTAGATGGTGTTGGGTGATAGGTTGGACTTGATGATCTTGAAGGTCTTTTCCAACCTGGTTAATTCTGTGATACTATGAGTAGAGAGGACAGATTTCAGTCCACACAAAGATGTAGCTGGCAGTGCAGTGTGTCAGCAAACATCAGCTGCTTTGTGACACTGGGGTCAGGTTGAGAATGGATGGTAGGATACGGTGGCAGGTCACCAGTTTGAAGTGGGGGGCTGCTAGAACATCCTGGTAACTGTAACAGAAGTTAAATAAAAGTGGACTTCTCTTCTTTTCACCTAATCATATCTGCAACATCCAATTCTGTGGGTATTCAGCTGGATCAAAATGTTGATTTCTATTTCTAACAGGCTTAAGCTTGGTTTTATCTGCAATTTTGAATTCATGTCTCAGTACTCCTCCTCTTTGCACTTCTTGCTTCCTCTCCCTCCCTGTCTCTCATAAGCACACAGACACACGTGTATGCATGCAGAGCTAAAAGCTCTGGGAAATTATCACAGTATCACAGAACATCAGAGGTTGGAAGGGACCTCCAGAGATCATCCAGTCCAATCACCCTGCCAGAGCAGGAGCACCCAGGGCAGGCTGCACAGGAATGCAGCCAGGTGGGTTTGGAAAGTCTCCAGAGAAGGAGACTCCACAACCTCTCTGGGCAGCCTGCTCCAGGGCTCTGGCACCCTCACTGGAAAGAAGTTTCTCCTCATGTTGAGCTGAAATCTTCTATGTTCAAGTTTGTCTCCATTGTTCCTTGTCTTATCACTGTGCACCACCCAAAAGAGCCTGGCCCCCTCCACTTGACCCCCACCCCTCAGCTATTGATAGACATTGATCAGATCCCCTCTCAGCCTTCTCTTCTCCACACTAAACAGCCCCAGGGCTCTCAGTCTCTCTTCACAGGGAGATGCTCAAGTCTCCTAATGATCCTCCTGGCTCTCTGTTGGACTCTCTCCAGCAGGTCTCTGTCTCTCTTGAACTGGGGAGCCCAAAACTGGACACAGGATTGCAGCTGTGGTCTCAACAGGGCAGAGTAGAGGAGGAGAAGAACCTCCCTAGCTCTTGTATTTTTTTTTTTTGTTTCCTCTGTATGTTTTTAAGCTAGAAGAGCCTGGGTTGAGGTCTGTGCTGGTTTCTTCCAGCTTTGTGTTTCTCTGAAGGGGCTAATGGAAACTGTGCTGAATGCTGAAAGCAAGAATGCATTCTGTGTGATTTTAGCAAACAGCAAAAGGCCATCTGCAGGCTTACCACAGCTGGAACAAGTCTAAACCCCTGGTAAAACAGTGCTTTATGTAATCCATTAAATATACCTCTGTGGCATCTGACAGGTTTGCCTTGCTATGGGCCAGCCCTGCCAGGTCTCTTGGTACTGACCTTAGTCCACAGTATCCCATTCAAGGCCACAGAGAGAGTTCCTAGATGGAAGTATTGATGAAGCAAGCGAAAAAAAAAACCCAAACCCAGCTTGTTCCTGTACTGACAAATTTTAGAGAGACAGTGTTCTGAGGCTCTTCATGCTTTTTGTTTTTTTTTTTTTTAGGTTGATGGAATAATCCAAATTTGCTCCATGGAGCAGCTCATCAATAGCTATTGCAGTGGCTTTGCAGGCAGGGCATGGCTTTAGCAAACTCATTCTGTAATAGAAAGAGTTCATGGAAGGCATTAGTGGGGAAACCAAGCAGCAAGGAGTTTGAATAACCTGATCTGGAGGTAACAAAAGCATGAACAACCATGGCAGGCTCTGGATCAGACACAACTGGCTGCAGGATGCTGATATTCTTTAAGCACACCCAAGAGCATTTGGATTGGAGCCAGGAAATAAACCCAGAACCTTAGGCAAATGACTGCTGAAATCCAGACAGCATCAAAGACGATAGCAAGGGAATTAAAAGACTGGAGGAAATGTTTTGGTACTAGGATATTTTATTTTCATGTCACCAGCCTTTGCACATAAGAGCTTTTGGATTCCAGAAATGCATGTTTGACAGCCATGGTTATGTGGAAATCAAATTGTAATTCACATTTTTCTTTTCCATTGATCCTAATCTCTCTCTTTAGTTGAGCAATCAGATATTTATCTATTACTGAGTCCAGGCTTTCTGTTGGAGGTTTTCTTCTTTTCCCTCCTTCTCCAAAACCCTCCTGACCACCCTTATAGTGAAGAGCTTCTTTCTAATCTAAATCTCCCCTCCTCCAGCTTGCATTTATTTTCCCCAGTCCTATCACTACCCAACACCCTAAAAAGTCTCTCCCCAGCTTTCTTGTAGCCCCCTTCAGATACTGGCAGGCCACAAGAAGGTCTCCTGGGAGCCTTCTCTTCTCCAGCCTGAACAACCCCAACTCTCTCAGCCTGTCCTCATACCAGAGGAGCTTCATCCCTTTGAAGTTCTAAAAGCCATGCAATGTTTTGCCAGCTCCCTGATTTAAAATGAGCTATGCATGCACATTTGTAAGGCCATTGAGCAGCATCTCCTTTGGGTGCCATCCCAAAGGATGTTTCTCCAGTCCTCTTATCAATAGGCAGGGAGCACCATTAGGGCTCTTTTTGGGAATGATTTCATCTTGGCACACTGCTCCAGACCAGGGGCCAGATCACCCAATCCTATCTAATCAACCAGACCATGGCACTGAGTGCCTCATTCAATCTTTCCTTAAACACTTCCAGGGACAGTAACTCCACCACCTCCCCTGGGCAGCCCATTCCCATGGCAATTTTTTTTCTGGGAAGAATTTCTTCCTCACATCTAGCCTAAACCTCCCCTGCACAGCTTGAGACTGTGTCCTCTTGTTCTGGTGCTGGTTGCCTGGGAGAAGAGCCCAACCCCCACCTGGCTACAACCTCCCTTCAGGCAGTTGTAGAGAGCAATGAGGTCTCCCCTGAGCCTCCTCTTCTCCAGGCTAAACACCCCCAGCTCCCTCAGCCTCTCCTCACAGGGCTGTGCTCCAGACCCCTCCCCAGCCTTGGTGCCCTTCTCTGGACACCTTCAAGTGACTCAACATCTTTCTTGACTTGAGGGGCCCAGATCTGGACATAGTATTCTTGCTCTACTGCTGAGCAGCTTTTAGGGAGATGGAGACACCTCAGGTTGCTGGGATCCTGTTCCTCCCTTTTGTCACACTATCTGTGCTGTCCTCTGAATTTAGTGTAACAGCTCTTCATGAAATGAAGGAGCTTCCTTGAAGTCTCTGCCCAGTTCCTGACACAAGAGGGGCTCTAATCACAGGGTCACAAAATGTTAGAGGTTGGAAAGGACCTTTGAAGATCATTAAGTCCAACCCCCCTGCCAGAGCAGGAGCAGAGAATCCAGCACAGGTCACACAGGAACACATCCAGACAGGGCTGGAAAGTCTCCAGAGAAGGAGACTCCACAACCTCTCTGGGCAGCCTGTTCCAGGGCTCTGGGACCCTCACAGGGAAGAAGTTCCTCCTCATATTGAGGTGGAACCTCTGGTGCTGGAGTTTATATCCATTGCCCCTTGTCCTATCCCAGGGTGCAGCTGAGCAGAGCCTGTCCCTGTCCCCTCCCTCTTAACCCCCAGCCCTCAGATATTGATAGACATTGATCAGATCCCCTCCAAATCTCCTCTCCAGACTAACCAGCCCCAGGTCTCTCAGCCTCTCCTCCCCAGGCAGTCTCCAGTCCCTTCAGCATCCTTGTAGCCCTCCCTTGGACTCTCTCCAGCAGATCCCTGTCCCTCTTGAACTGGGGAGCCCAGAACTGGATGCAATATTCCAGGTGAGGTCTCAGCAGGGCAGAGCAGAGGGGGAGGAGAACCTCCCTGGCTCTGCTGGCCACACTCCTCTGAATGCCCCCCAGGACCCCCTTGGCCTTCTTGGCCCCCAGGGCACATTGCTGTGCCATGCACAACTTGTTGTCCACCAGCACTCCCAGCTCCTTCTCCTTGGGGCTGCTCTCCAGCAGATCCCCTCCCAACCTGTCCTGCTGCAGTTTATTCTTCCTTCCCAGGTGCAGGACTCTGCACTCATCCTTGTTGAACCTCATTGGGTTCCTCTCTGCCCAGCTCTCAGTCTGCCCAATCCTTCAGTTGCCACTGGGGAACAGATGATTTCTAAAGCAACCTCCCTTGCAGCTTAACAGCCCAGTGAGCTGCCACACTCTGTGTCCTGAGGAGAGGCAACTCAGCACTGCATTGAAAGGTTCTCCCATGCCAGGCTCCAGCTTTGTCACACAGCCACATGGAAGAACCTAATTAAGGGCTTTCACACAGGAGATGACTAATTTCTCATTCAGTTAGGGTAAAGGCAGTATCAGTTGTGATTGGGGAAATCTGCATGGAGCCAGCTCCAGTGGTTACCTAGTGTCACAGATGCCAACATCCAAGTTTTGGTGACAAACTCTTCTCTTATTTTTCTATTTACACTTAAATACAGGCTGGGGGTTTTGCTAAATGCTGACTGTCAGAACAAAGCTTGGTGCAGAAGCATAAATATGCTACTCTAATACCTTTTCTCTAGTTTGCTATGCAGCTACAATCTTCCATCTGTCTCACATCTGCTGCTCAGCAGAACTAATAAGTAAGTGGCAGATCAAAACAGGGAATCCCTTTCTCCACACTGTTGCCAGTATAGAATCATATAATGGTCCAGGCTGGAAGGGACTTCCAAAGCTTGTCCAGTCCAACCTCTCCACAGTCAGCAGGGACATCCTCAACTAGATCAGGTTGCCCAGGGCTGTGTTGAGCCTCACTTCGAATATCTCCAGAGCAGGGACCTCAACCACCTCCCTGGGCAACCTGTTCCAGTGTTACACCACCCTCATAGGGAAAAACTTCTTCCTGATATCCAATCCAAATCTGCTCTGCTCTAGTTTGAAGCCATTGCCCCTTGTCCTGTCATTGCAGACCTTTATAAACAGTCTTGTGTCCATCCTTCATGTACTGGCAGGCTGCTCTTAGGTCTCCCTGGAGCCTTCTCTTCTCCAGGCTGAACACCCCCAGCTCCCTCAGCCTGTCCTCATAGCAGAGGTGCTCCAACCCCCTGAGCATTTTCTTAGCCCTCCTCTGGACCTGCTCCATCCTATACTGAGGGCTCCAGACCTGTACACAGTACAGGTGGATGCATCACCTTTGGAGGTCCCTTCCAACCCAGACCAGTCTATGTTTCTTCACTGTGAGGGTGACAGAGGGAACAGGCTGCCCAGAGAGGTTGTGGAGTCTCCTCCTCTGGAGCCTTTCCAGCCCTGTCTGGATGTGTGCCTGTGTGACCTGTGCTGGATTCTCTGGTCCTGCTCTGGCAGGGGGGTTGGACTGGATGATCTTTGAAGGTCCCTTCCAACCCCTAACATCCTGTGAGCTTGGGTAGAGGAGTCAGTCAGAATTCAGGATATTCCCCTGGTGTTAGCTCAGGTGGCTCCACGTGCTGGAGCTCCTGCAGTTTAACATTACCCTCATTTCCTATCCTTAACTACTACTGACAGGCAGCAGGGGCTGGGTCAAGGGCAAGCTGAAACAGTTCACAAGAAGAATCTCCTCCTGGGACCCATCCTTCCCCAGCCCCATCTATGCCAGTGACCTGAAATTCCAAATGCTGAAGGTGGAGTCCTTCAGAAAAGACTTCTTGGTGCTCATTAAACTACTGCCTGCAGTGAATTTTCTACTCCTAATTAGAAAATAAATAAACACTTTAAGTGAGCAGATGCAAACAAGGGCCCTCAAACCGACTGGCTTTGGCTAATCATTTCCCCAGGGAAAATCAATTCCTGCAACTCTGAGTCTTCACAGGAGCACAGCTCTCAGTGCCATGCTCCTGAGGTTGGTTGCTTCAGTTTAACACATCAAGTAGTCCAACAGCAGCACACTTACCAATGTTAACCTCTTGAACTGGAAGTTCATCTGCTTCCTGGAGGAAGGCTTATCTCCCACATGCTTCCTGGTTTCTGAGTCAGAATGTGCTGAGGACATTGGGTACTCTGATGAAGGAGGTTTCAAGAAGGGCTGCTGTCTGTTCTGCTCAGTGAAGCACACTGGAAGCCTTTCCTTACACTCTGAAATAGAAGCACAAAATGGCTTGGGCTGGAAGAGACCTCTCTAGATCAGCTATTCCAACCTCCCCCACTATGGGCAGGGACACCTCTCAGCTAGGCTCAGCTGCTTAAGGTCTCATCCAACCTGGCCTTGAACACCCCAAGGGAGCAGGCATCCACAACCTTCTTGGGCAACCTGTTCCAGAGTCTCACCACCCTCATACTGAAGAACTTCTTCCTCAGATCCAGTCCGAGCCTACTTTTCCTCAGCTTCCAACTATTCCTTCTTGTCCTGTCTCTAGACACCCTTATGAAAAGTCCCTCTGCAGCCTTCCTATAGGATCCCCCTTCAGCTGTTGGACGTTTCCCATATTATCCTAAAAAAAAAGGTAAATTTTGATCAGGATCCAGGGCCAGACCCAGCTGAAGGAACCCTTTCTGCTGAGTGGATTCCAGCAATGCTGAAAGTAGCACAGGACCAAAGGAATTCTGAATGCCAAACAGCTGCAAGTGAGAAGACATTTGAAATATAGAGTTTGGACTTCATGGAAGTTCCAAAGACTTACTTCAGTGTGCTGAAGTTGATCAGATCCCCTCTCAGTCTTCTCTTCTCAAGACTAAACAGACCCAGGGCTCTCAGTCTTTCTTCATAGCAGAGATGCTCAAATCCCTCTCACAGCTCCCTATTGGACTCTCTCCAGCAGTTTCCTGCCTCTCTTGAACTGGGGAGCCCCAAACTGGACACTATTCCAGATGTGATCTCACCAGGGCAGAGTAGGCAGGGAGGAGAACCTCCCTAGCCCTGCTGGGCACACTTCTCTTAATGCACCCCAGGATGCTCTTTGTCCTGTTGGCCACAAGAGCACTGGCTCTAGGTGCTGAAATCTGATGTGCAGGTGAACCAGGGTGACGGCAATTCTTGTTAGCAGGGATTCAGGCATTCTTAATAATTGTGTTAGTGTAAGAGTTGGAGGATGCAGTAAGAATTTAGTCTTCCATTGGTCTAAACACTTCACTAAAAACACCAAGCAAACAGAACAGGAAGGATATGGACCTGATGGAGCAAGTCCAGAGGAGGGCCATGAGATCAGGGGATTGGAGCACCTCTGCTAGGAGGACAAGCTGAGGGTGCTGAGGTTGTTCAGCCTGGAGAAGAGAAGGCTCTGGAGAGACATAATAGCAACCTTCTAGTACCTGAAGTGGGCTACAAGAAGGATGGAGAGAGACTGTTTGCAAAGGCCTGCAGTGCTAGGATGAGGGAACAATGTTTTCAAACTAGAGCAGAGAAGATGTAGGTTGGATGTTAGGAACCAGTTCTGCACCAGGAGGGTGGTGGAACACTGGAACAGGTTGCCCAGGTAGGTGGTTGAGGCCTCATCCCTGGAGATATTCAAAGTGAGGCTCAAGAGGGCTCTGGGCAACCTGGTCTGGTTGAGGATGTCCCTGCTGACTGCAGAGGGGGTTGGACTGGATGATCTTTGGAGGTCCCTTCCAACCCAAACCATTCTGTGATTCTATGAAAATCAGTCTGTGCCCTTTTGATGTTTGTAAAGCTAGATGGAACAGATGATAGAGAAAGAATGAAACAAGGCAAAGTGGGGCTTCCATACATAAAAATGAACATATGGCTGACACTGATTGCATCAATCCTCGCAGCTCACCTCATGCTTGAATTCTTTAGTCTTTGGCTTTGTGGTTTGTGAAGGAAAAGGAAAGACTGAAGCTGCCATGAATAATGCATATTCCTATGGCAGCCTGAAAGCACAGCCCAGCACTTTGGCTAATTTGCAATTTAACAATCTTCTGCAGAAGGAACAACGGAATTCTCTTAGTCAGGAGTCTGGCTCTGAGTCATTATGAGAGATGCAAGCTCACAAGTCTGCTTTCTCCTCAGTTTTTAGTGAAGTCCTTCTGTTCCCAGCCATTAGCTGCTCCAGCACTTGGCAATTCAGAACATTGCTGAGCTTTCACAGAAGTCACTTCCTGATTGTGTCTTGGCTTTGGTTGGCAGATATGTTCAAGCAGAAGAGTTCTTACCAGAAGGCTGCCATGAACTGACCATTTAAGAGAGATTCTGAGGAAGAAATGGAAAATGAGCAGAGGTAAATAGCAGCATTAATAAGAGGCCAGCCTGTTATGCAAATAACGTTTAACTAAAACCCTTCCATTTCTTTCAAAATTAATTAAAACTTCAGACTCATTTTTTAAATGTTTAGTTTTTGGGGGGTTTGTCTCAGTGGAATAACTGAACTGTAAGTGATCTTAATACTCTTTTATTCTTTTTCTCCACTGTGAGGCTCCGGTTAATATTACTTCATTCTTTCTTTCTCCAGTGTGAGACTCCAGTTAATACTCTTTTATTCTTCTTTTCTCCAATGTGAAACTCCAATTAATCTTTTATTCTTTCTTTCTCCAGTGTGAGACTCCAGTTAATATTCCTTCATTCTTCCTTTCTCCAGTGAATATTCCTCCATTCTTTCTGCCTCTAGTGTGGGATTCCAGTTAGTATTCCTCCATTCTTTCTTTCTCCAATGTGACTCTAGTGAATATTCCTCCATTTTTTCTTTCTCCAGCGTGAGACTCCAGTTACTACTCCTTCATTCATTCTTTCTCCAGTGTGGGACACCAGTTAATAATCTTTTATTCTTCTTTTCTCCAATGTGAGGCTCCAATTAATCTTTTATTCTTTCTTTCTCCAGTGTGAGACTACAGTTAATATTCCTTCATTCTTTTTCTCCAATGTGACTCCAGTGAATATTCCTCCATTTTTTTCTCCACTATGTGACTCCAGTGAATATTCCTCCATTCTTGCTGTCTTTACTGTGAGACTCCAGTTAATATTCCTCCATTCTTTCTTTCTCCAATGTGACTCTAGTGAATATTCGTCCATTTTTTCTTTCTCCAGTGCAAGATTCCAGTTAATATTCCTTCATTCTTTCTTACTCCAGTGAATATTCCTTCATTCTTTCTTTCTCCAGTGTGAAAGACAAGTAAGAAAAATTCAGTGTAAGAGAGTTTTGTCACAAATAGAAATGAAAATGTAAAATAACTTTTTTTTTCAAATTCAAATGCTGAAGATCTTCAAAACAAATAAGCAAAATCAATCCACATTCTTCCATTAAAAACAAACAAACAAACCCCACCTAGATTTTCACCAAACTCTTCATCTTGGTGAGCTCTAACCAGTCTGTCCAATCCAGAATACAAAGTGCCAGTCTCTCCTGATTAAACACTGCTGTTGGGAAGACTTAAACAAGAGGCAACAGCCTTTATAAATATATGTAGGCAATTAATAACCAGGCAAGGACCTTGGGTGGGGATGGGGATGAAATGAGGATGGGATGTTTGTAATTCACCCCAGAGCTACTTTCTAATGTGAATTCCTGTGCTCACTTCTTGAGGTCTCTAACACAGAAAAATGCATGGGGATCACAAAAGCAGTCAGATGGAGAGCATGTCCCAAAGTGCCTTGTGCCTCCCTCTGATCCCATGCTCAATGCACATTGGCTAGACTGAAGGTCCAGAACCTTCTCATAGCATCACAGAATTGTCAGGGCTGGAAGGGACCTCAAGGATCAGCCAGTTCCAACCCCCCTGCCATGGGCAGGGACACCTCACACCACAGCAGGTTGCTCACAGCCACATCCAGCCTCTCCTTAAAAACCTCCAGGCATGAGGCTTCCACCACCTCCCTGGGCAACCTGTGCCAGTCTCTCACCACCCTCATGGGGAAGAACTTCCTAACATCCAATCTGAATCTACTCATTTCTAGTTTTGCTCCATTCCCCCCAGTCCTATCACTACCTGACACCCTAAAAAGTCCCTCCCAAGCTTTCTTGTAGCCCTCTTCAGATACTGGAAGGCCACCAGAAGGTCTCCTTGGAGCCTTCTCTTCTCCAGACTGACCCACCCCATCTCTCTCAGCCTGTCCTCATGGGAGAGGAGCTCCAGCCCTCTGCTCATCCTTGTGACCCTTCTCTGGCCACCTTCCAGCACCTCCAGATCTTTCTTGTAACAGGGGCTCCAGAACTGGACACAGTACTTGATTTTCAAGTAAAGCAACCAGCATAAAATCTTGAGCTAGAGAAAGTCATCCTAGCCCTGCTGATTTGCTTTGATTCCTGCCTGCAAAGGCTCTGGCTCTTCAGCTTTAAGAAAGGTAGTCTAAGAATGGAACACCAGTGGCATGTGTTGACAGGCTTTTAAATGACAATACTCCAAGCACTGGAATGTGTGATCACCACAGAGCAGTAATTTCCAGTGTCCTGGTGCTAGCAGAGGAGGCTGTGCTATTGCAGATGCAGAGGCCTTTTGTAACACAGACACAATTTTTTGCACCTCCACCTGATATCATTTTCTCAGTCCTCAGAAGATTGTTCTCTGCAGCCCAAGATTTCAGTTGTTGTTTTTTCAGCTGTGAAAATACTACCTGTGATTTGTAAGCTGCTGCTCAGTTTCCCCCAGATCCATACTGTAATACAGGAGCAGAGTTTTCCTGTAGCAAGTGGAGTTATCCTGATTATCTTCAGCTCCAAGAGGGAGCTCATAACTCTTGTGAGACACACTGATATTTGGCAAGAGCTCTGCTAAGCTTTTCCATCTCTTGACCTCAGGAAACGATTCTTGGCCCTCAATGTTCCTACCATTTGCCCACCAGTATTACCTATATATTATAGAGCTTCCTACAAACCTTACCACATGGAATCATAGAATGGTCAGGGCTGGAAGGGACCTCCAAAGGTCTTTCAGTCCAACCCTCCTGCACTCAGCAGGGACATCCTCAATTAGATCAGGTTGCTCAGAGCCTTGTCCAGCCTGACCTTGAAGATCTCCAGGCTGACTATCTCAACCACCTCCCTGGGTAACTTGTTCCAGTGTTCCACCACCCTCATAGTAAAGAACTTGTTCCTAGCATCCAATCTAAATCTGCTCTTCTTTAGTTTGAAGCCACTGCCCCTCATCCTGTCCTTGCAGGCCCTTGCAAACAGTCTCTCTCCATCCTTCTTGTAGCCCCCTTCAGGTACTGGCAGGCTGCTCCTTAGGTCTCCCTGGAGCCTTCTCTTCTCCAGGCTGAACACCCCCAGCTCCCTCAGCCTGTCCTCATAGCAGAGGTGCTCCAATCCCCTGAGCATTTTAATGGCCCTGCTCTGGACCTGCTCCATCAGGTCCATGTCCTTCCTCTACTGATGACTCCAGACCTGTACACAGTTCTCCACATGAGGTCTCACCAAAGCAAAGTGTCAGAATCACCTCTCTGGACCTGCTGACACCACATCTTTTGATGCAGCCCAGGCTGCCCTTGGCCTTCTGTGCTGCAAGCTCACATTGCCTGCTCATGTCCAGCTTCTCATCCACCAGTACCCCCAAGTCCTTTCCTATAGGGCTGCTTTCTATCACCTCATCCCCCATTCTGTATTGATAGTGAGGATTGTTCCAGCCCAGGTTGCATACATTTTCAGCTCCAAGACATGCCCTAGAAGGAAAAATCACATTTCCCTTTTCATTCTTTTATTGAAGAGTGGCTGCAATGGTACCAAATCAGCCATTCAAGCACAGGGACTGAGATGTCTGGTCACCACCCTGCCTTCCTGAGCAACATCCCCAGGCTCTTAGGCTTCAGCCCTTTGTTTCCTCCAGGCTGAAACTGCTTCCCTGAAAAGAAGAGGGCACTGAGGGTTAATGTTTGAGGAATGCAGGACCAGGATTAATGTTTGTGGCAATTAGTTGGTCAGTGGAGCTTCCACTGCACACCAATTTCCTGAGGCTTCACACACCCACTCCTTAGGCAGAGGGGGGAATTTTATGTGCCTGAAAATTCTCCTTTTACCTAGCCAGGATTCCAAACTTAATCAAGTTGGTCACACACAGGAGGACTTGGAGATTCCAACCCCTAAACGGGGGTTGGACTCAATGATCTTCAGAGGTCCCTTCCAACCCCTAACCTCCTGTGAACCCTAAAGCAGTAAAGTTAACTTCATTTACCAAACCTTACTTGGAAATATAACCCTGGAATGTAACAGAACTAAACCAAACAGAGAACAACCTCCCTCTGAGCTTGAGAGAAGTCCAAATCCCTAATCCCTCACCAACAACCTACTTGCCATGCAGTGGTAGGTCCCTCATGATATGAGTAATGTGCTGCAAATGATGATCTTGCAGCAGGTACAAAGAGCGTTTCTGGAATGTTAACACACACACAGAGAACTTCTAATATTCCTTTTATGCCTCCTTCATGCAAAAGTAAACTGTATTTAAAGGCATTATCCATGCTTGCTCTGTAATTACATTAATCAGAGAGAGCTGCTTGCCTGCATTTCCCCTGCTGTTACCATGGCAGCATCCCCATGTTTGCAAAGTGCAGGGCACCCCTTCTTAATTATACTTACAAAGCAGCTACATCTCAAAAGGAAAACAATCAATAAAGAGTTAAAAGGGAGGAGGCTGCACTGAGGTGATACCAAAAGCCCCCAGGGTTTGCTCACATCTCCCCCTCCTGCACACTTCAGCCCTATTCTTCCCGCCCCCTGCCTACTTCCCAGCTTCCTTTTGTGCAGGGATGGAAAACTCCAGAGTTCTGGCTGTCAGAAACTGCAGTCTCTGTTGCAGGCCTGAGAGTTGTCTCTGCTTCTGAGCCGGGAGGTGATGATGGTGACACGAAAGCAGCTGACAGAGCTCTTTTGTTTCACGCTGATCAAAGCGCAGCAGCTGGGCTGCTGCTTCTCCACTGACCAAAGTAAATCACCAAAAAATCACAGAATGTTAGAGCTCCAAAGGGACCTCAAAAGATCATCCAGTCCAACCCCCCTGCTATTGCTGTTCTCAGTTCTCATTGGTGCCCAAGTCACACACCCAGCTGCCACCCACTGGTTTGCCTCCCGGCTGTAGTCACCTCCCACGGTGCCACTGAGTAGGTTTTAGTGACAGTGAAGGTCTCACCATAGAATCACAGAAGTGTCAAGGTTGGAAGGGACCTCAAGGATCATCCAGTTCCAACCACCTGCCATGGGCAGGGACACCTCACACTACAGCAGGTTGCTCACAGCCACATCCAGCCTGGCTGCAAAAACCTCCAGGGATGAGGCTTCCACCACCTCCCTGGGCAACCTGTGCCAGTGTCTCACCACCCTCATGGGGAAGAATTTCTTCCTAACATCTAATCTAAACCTTCCCTCTTCTAGCTTGGATCCATGATCAGTCTGAGATGCCAACATGATATTGATCAGGCAGGTCTTATTTCCCATAGCATGCATGAGCCAAGAGAATGGTGCAGCACGTCACCAACACAGTCCTTGCTTCCTTGGGCATAAATAAAGAGGGACAGGGATCTGCTGGAGAGAGTCCAAGGGAGGGCTACAAGGAGGATGAAGGGACTGGAGCACTGCCTGGTGAGGAAGGGCTGAGAGCCTTGGGGCTGTTTAGTGTGGAGAGGAGAAGACTGAGGAGGGGATCTGATCACTGTCAGTAAATATCTGAGGGCTGGGGGTCAGGAAGGAAGGGACAGGCTCTGCTCAGTTGCACCCTGGGATAGGATAAGGGGCAATGGATGGAGACTCCAGAACAGGAGGTTCCATCTCAACATGAGGAGGAACTTCTAAGGGTCACAGAACACTGGAACAGGCTGCCCAGAGAGGTTGTGGAGTCTCCTTCTCTGGAAACTTTCTAGCCTTGCCTGGATGTGTTCTGTGTGACCTGTGCTGGATTCTCTGCTCCTGCTCTGGCAGGGGGGTTGGACTGGAAGATCTCCAGAGGTCCCTTCCAACCCCTAACATCCTGTGATAGATCTGAGATGCCAACATGATATTGATGAGGCAGAACTTATTTCCCATAGCATGCATGAGCCAAGAGCACAGTGCAGCACATGCCACCAACACAGTCCTTGCTTCCTGGGGGATGAGTGGAATGGAAATTGCAGCTGACGTGGAAATTGGCTTTTTTCTTTTTTTTCTTTTTCTTATAAAGAAATAAGGGATTCCCTCATTCTGAAATCAGTGTTCTCCCTGAAGTTGAACAGAGCTTGTACAGATGCTGGGTTGCAGATATGAATTATGCATTTCTGGGGGTGGAATGTCATGCAGCTTCAGTGTTGTTTGAGCCACAAAGATCCACTGGGGAAGAAGTCATCAGAATATTTCAGAGCCCCAGATTTGCATTTCTTAAGCTCGGGAGTGAAACCAAATTGGCTGCCTCCAGTCTGCATGCCTGCAATCACACCATGAAAAACCTCTCAGAACCTCAGCTCTTGAGCCTGAAGCCTCTAGGGGGGTGTAGGGAAACCAGGTGCTCTGGCAAAGGAAGGGGGTTGCTTTGGGGTGTCACTTTGCACACAGCTAATGGTGAAATAAATCTGGGTTGAGGTGTGGAGGGCACTGTGTTACTGCATGGATGTATATGAGCAGGGGTGGTAAAAGCCATGGGATCTGACTCACAAGGCAGAAGGCCTATTTTACAGCTTATTTATTTCTATTCTTAGCTTCATTTTTATTTTCTATTTCTTTCTCACCTTGTGCATGGCAGATTGTGGTGTTTTCACCTGGCTGTGTGCACTCAGCCATGGGAATAGAAAGTACTTTTGCCTTCTTAATGAACCATGCTCTGACTTAATCATCTGGGTAAGCAATGTGGCCTGGATGTGGCTGGCATGTGGGCAGTAATGTTTCTTTTCTTTTAAGAGGGAAAACCCATTCTACACTTTGGTCTGTGGCTGTAGCCAGATCCTCTGCTCTTTCTGGCTCTAGTTGTCCTGTCCAGGTAGCTGCCATAGCTCTCAGAATCACAGAAATCACAGAAAACATCCAGCTGGAAGAGACCTCCAAGCTCATCCTCAACCCAGCACTAACCCATGTCCCTAAGCACCAGCTCCACAGCTGCTTGAACACCTCCAGGGGTGGTGACTCCACCACTGCCCTGGGCAGACCATTCCAGTGTTTGAGAACCCTCTCTGTGAAGAAATATTTCCTAACATCCAGCCTGAACCTCCCTTGGAGCAGCTTGAAACCATTTCCTCTGGTCCTTAGTCTCTTAATATTGCAGTAACTTCTAGATACACTTCCAGTCTTGTTTGATTCTAGCCAGCCAAGACAGGTTACAGAAGCCTTCAGGTTGAGTCATAGAATTGTCAGGGTTGGAAGGGACCTCAAGAATCATCCATTTCCAACCCCCCTGCCATGGGCAGGGACACCTCACACTACAGCAGGTTGCTCACAGCCACATCCAGCCTGGCTGCAAAAACCTCCAGGGATGAGGCTTCCACCACCTCCCTGGGCAACCTGTGCCAGTCTCTCACCACCTTCATGGGGAAGAATTTCTTCCTAACATCCAATCTGAATCTACCCATTTCTAGTTTTGTTCCATTCCCCCTAGTCCTATCACTCCCTGACACCCTCAAAAGTCCCTCCCCAGCTTTCTTGTAGCCCCCTTCAGATACTGGAATGTCACAAAGAGGTCACCTCAGAGCCTTCTCCTCTCCATACTGCACAACCCCAACTCTCTCAGTCTGTCTCCATAGCAGAGCAGCTCCAGCCCTCTGCTCATCCTCATGGCCCTTCTCTGGACACATTCCAACATGTCCATATCCTTCTTGTAACAGGGGCACCAAGAAGGTTGCCCTGGCTTGGAGCTGTGGTGTGGACAGGAGGCCACCAGACAGTTTCAGGACAGGAGGTAGTTGTTTCTTATACCACACACTGATTTTCAGGACTGGGGGCTGCAGGTGCGTTTGCTTTCCTTACCCTGCCAGCAGAACAATAATGCCAGAGTGGTCTGCACTGCTAACATGGGAGCTTTTCTTTTGCTCTACCTTGTGCAGGCTCACGTTTCCAGAGCTTTTGATCTACAATAGTCTCCCCACAGACTGGAGAAACATACTGCTAGAAGCAGGAACTATATAATTAGGACTGGTTTATTTCTATCAATATTTGATAACACACACACACACACCCCCTGGAGGTGTTCAAGAGGGGACTGGGCATGGCACTTGGTGACAGGGTTTAGTGGTCATGAGGTCTTGGGTGACAGGTTGGACTTGATGATCTTTGAGGTCTTTTCCAACCTTATTGATTCTGTGATTCTGTGTGTGTAGGTATAGGTGTACACGTAGATGGGAAGCCTGAACATGAGCCAGCAGTGTGCCCAGGTGGCCAAGAAGGCCAGTGGCATCCTGGTCTGCATCAGGAAGAGTGTGGCCAGCAGGAGCAGAGAAGTCTTTGTGCCCTGTACTTAGCACTGGTTAGGTCACACCTTGAGTGCTGTGTCCAGTTCTGGGCTCCTCAATTCAAGAAAGATGTTGAGATGCTGGAAGGTGTCCAGAGAAGGGCAAGAAGGCTGGGGAGGGGTCTGGAGCAGAGCCCTGTGAGGAGAGGCTGAGGGAGCTGGGGGTGTTTAGCCTGGAGAAGAGGAGGCTCAGGGGAGACCTCATTGCTGTCTACAGCTCCCTGAAGGGAGGCTGTAGCCAGGTGGGGGTTGGTCTCTTCTCCCAGGCAAGCAGCACCAGAACAAGAGGACACAGTCTCAAGCTGTGCAGGGGGAAGTTTAAGCTGGATGTGAGGAAGAAATCCTTCCCAGAAAGAGAGATTGGCCATGGGATGTGCTGCCCAGGGAGGTGGTGGAGTCACCATCCCTGGAGGTGTTTAAGAAGAGACTGAATGAGGCACTCAGTGCCATGGTTTAGTTGATTAGATGGTGTTGCACTTGATGGTCTCAAAGGTCTTTTCCAACCTGTGATTCTGTGAAGCCAGTCCCACTGCAGAGCTTCTGTAGAACACAGATGTTACATAATGCTTCCAAGCCTCCAACAGAGAAGCAGGGATATGACTAAGCAGCAGAGCATGACTTGTGAATAACAAATCCTGCATATGCCCAAAGATATTTCTCTCTTCAAGGAAAGAAATCTTCAAAGTGAACACAGGTGAGAAACGTCCCATCTCCTAGAGGACTACAAGTTGATGCTGGAGGACAGGAAGCAAACAGAAGTGTAATTTTTTCCATGTATTCATATTGCTCCTTGTAGATCACTCACTAGCCTCTGACAATGACTTCATGTGTTGGTTCTATAATTAATATCATAGAATAGAGTCATAGAATGGTCTGGGTTGGAAGGGACCTCCAAAGGTCATCCAGTCCACCCCCCTCTGCAGTCAAGCAGGGACATCTTCCACTCGATCAGGTTGCCCAGAGCCCTATCAAGTCTGACCTTGAGTATCTCCAGGGATGGGTCCCCAACTACCTCCCTGGGCAACCTGTTCCGGTTTCCTCATAGCAAAGAACTTGTTCCTAACATCCAATCTCTGTCTGCTCTTCTCTAGTTTGAAGCCATTGCCCCTGTCCTGTGGGTCAAGAGTTTTTACCCACTGCATAGCAAGGAGTGGGGTTTGCAGCTGAAGGCAGAAAGCAAACTCCTCACAGGCACTGGAGAGAGTTTGAGGCTGATTAAAACTCAGCAGGGTGAGGTTTAGGGAATTTGCTCTCCTCCTTCTGCTTGACCAGAAACCTGTACACAGACACCTATGGCTTTGTCACATTGTGGTGTTTAAAAACCCTCTTTGGGTTGTCAGTAACTCATGCATGAACTAGCATCTGAAGAGGCTTCTGAAGATACCAATTTGCACAGCAAGGGCCCTGTAAAGTGGCAGCATCAGCAAGGCAGGCACTTTAAAATCTTCAAGCCAGATCCTTGCCTGGAAGAAATCAACAGAGCTCCAGTGCCACCAATAAAGCTTTGCCAGCTGACTCCTGCAGGGCTCTCAGCCTCAGATTTCTCAAATAAAAAAATAAATTAAAAATCTAATTGATGATAAGAGAGGAGGAGGCAAAGCTTTTACATGCCTGAGAGATTATTTGGAGACAGAAAAGGAAGGGCCGGGGTCAAAGAAGCCAGGACATATTTGAAATAATTCAGTAAGCAAATGGGCAAAAAGATAAAAGAAATATCATGGAATCATAGACTTGTTAGGGTTGGAAGGGACCTCAAGGATCAGCCAGATCCAACCCCCCTGCCATGGCCTGGGACACCTCATGCTAGATCAGGTTGCTCACAGCCACATGCTGCCTGGCCTTAAAAACCTCCAGGCATGAGGCTTCCACCACCTCCTTGGGCAACCCGTGCCAGTGTCTCACCACCCTCATGGGGAAGAATTTCTTCCTAACATCCAGTCTGAATCTACCTATTTCTAGTTTTGTTCCATTTTTCTCAGTCCTATTAACTCCCTGACACCCTCAAAGGCCCCACCCAGCTTTCTTGTAGTCCCCTTCAGATACTGGAAGGCCACAAGAAGGTCTCCTGGGAGCCTTCTCTTCTCTAGAAGATCAGTGCTGATGAGAGGAGGGTAATGATTGTCTCTCTCCTCTCCAAATCCACATTTTTGTCCAAGCAGTTGTGGCTTTTCCAGGGAGACAATAGGACCTCCCGATCCGAAGGGCTGTGATTTAGTTCAGACATCTGCTTGCAATAGCATCCTGCCAGCCCTGGGGTCCCTGCTTGCCTTAGAGCTGATCACACACTCACGTCGTTATCTGCTGAATTGCTAAGTCTCTCCCCTCGGAGCGGGCGTTGCCTGCCTCCCTCCCTGCCTCCACAAGCACCGCAGGACAAAAGGGAAGCGCTGAGCCCAGATCTCCTTCGCTGCTCCAGCAGAGCTGAAGCAGTGCGAAGCTCTCTGCCCTTTCTTGCCGGCCTCGCTCGGCTCGGGGCTGCTCCCAGGGAAGGATGCCAGCAGAGGCTGGCTGCAGAGCACAGCGTCTCTTTGGAATGGGCTCTTGAAGTCATCTTCTTCTCAACACCACAACCAAGCCAAGCATTCCTCCTGACCTTTTCAGATGCTCATCAGTAGTGCTGCTCTTTATTTCCACTCAGCTCAGCCTCCTCCATCCATACTGGCTTGCTCTGCCATTCCTTTTGCTTGTTCCCCAGGGTGGCAACAAGTTCTGCTTGGGAAAATGTCCTTGTAGCCAATGGGATCCTGGGGTGCATTCAGAGGAGTGTGGCCAGCAGAGCCAGGGAGGTTCTCCTCCCCTTCTACTCTGCCTTGGTGAGACCTCACCTGGAATATTGCATCCAGTTCTGGCTCCCCAGTTCAAGAGGGACAGGGATCTGCTGGAGAGAGTCCAAGGGAGGGCTACAAGGATGCTGAAGGGACTGGAGACTGCCTGGTGAGGAGAGGCTGAGAGCCCTGGGAGTGTTTAGTTTGGAGAGGAGAAGACTGAGAGGGGATCTGATCAATGTCTATCAATAGCTGAGGGGTGGGGGTCAAGAGGGAAGGAACAGGCTCTGCTCAGTTGCACCCTGGGATAGGACAAGAGGCAATGGATATGAACTCCAGCACAGGAGGTTCCACCTCAACATGGGAAGGAACTTCTTCAGTGTGAGGGTCCCAGAGCCCTGGAACAGGCTGCCCAGAGAGGTTGTGAAGTCTCCTTCTCTGGAGCCTTTCCAGCCCTGTCTGGATGTGTTCCTGTGTGACCTGTGCTGGATTCTGTGGTCCTGCTCTGGCAGGGGGGTTGGACTGGATGATCTCCAGAGGTCCCTTCCAAGCCCTAACATCCTCTGATCCTATGACAATATGCAATCTCATTTAGGCTTGCTAACAAGTTCTCATTCTTTGTCTTCTCCAATTCCCTTTTTCTGTCTCCTTCTCTCTTCTTTTAGCCCCAAAACTTGCTTCAGTTTGCCCATTTCATAATGTATTATGATCTTATTCCCCTCTGGGCAGGGGAGCACCCTCTGACGTGGATGAGCTTTTTAGGGCAGGAATTTGAATCTCTGAAAGCTCAGCCTAGTTTAAGTGTCCCTCTAGTCCAATATGATGCTGATCTGGGCAGTGAGGGCAGGGCAGCTGCTCCTGCTGATTTTGTGGCTGATTGCAATGTGGGCTGGACAGGTTTTGACCAAACCAATTGTCTGGCTTTATCAGATGCTAATAATGGTTTTTATGTGGATACAACAACTTCATCTTAAGCCTGAATGTAAAAAAAAAAAAAAACAAACCAAAAAACAAAAAACCAAGCCACCAAAACCCTAATAAACTGCTCCTAGGAAATTAAATGAACAGTTGTAGTTTGCCCAGGAACAGTTCAAAGGTTGAAGTATTTGAGGGCCACCATTGAGGGGGAAAGGACACATGTTTGGGCAGGCTACTGAAATCTTTAGTTCCAAAAGAGCTACTACCTGATTTAGAAGGACTTCAGATATCCTGAAGATGAGCTCTATGTGTGTTTGAGTCCAATTATCCAAAGAACTGAAGTAAGTGAACGTCATAAATCTTCCCTAAATGATATTTCCATCAGAGCTGATGATAAGGCAGCAGCATCCAGATGACAATTTGGGACACTCTCCTTTTTTTCCCCCCTCTTTTCACACCTTAGACCAACTCTCCAAGTTCCTATGCAGCTGTCAGCTCTGGTGAGATTTACTGACCAGCAATAAAGATTCCAGGCATTCCCAGGAACTCAGACATTTCCACCAAGTTCCCCTCTTCCCCTTACCCCTCATCTGCTCCTGTGTCCTCTCTTCCCAGCTCCATTTCTATGCAACTCTTACATTTATTCTTTCCTCCCATCACATATTTCTGTTCATGAGAACTCTTACAATCAACAGTGGTGAAAATGTGCAGTAGTAGAGACAGATCTGTTTCATGGAATCATAGAGCAGGCAGGCTGGGAGAGAGCTTTAAAGGTCATCCACTTCAAACCCTCTGCAATACATAGGGCTCAAGCCTGGATGTGCTCCTGTGTGACCTGTGCTAGATTCTATGCTCCTGCTCTGGCAGGCAGGTTGCACTCAATTATCTGAGGAGGTCTCTTCCAACCCCTAACATCCTGTGAGCCTGTGATCCTGCAGCCTTAATCTCCAGATTTGGAATCTCTGGACTGTTTATAGAAATCACCTCAGATCTTTTCCATTTCAGCCACAGAGGGCTGGAACACCTCTGCTATGAGGACAGGCTGAGGGAGCTGGGGTTGTGCAGCCTGGAGAAGAGAAGGGAGACCTGATGGCAGCCTTTCAGTACCTGAAGGGGGATACAGGAAGGATGGGGAGAGTCTGTTTACAAAGGCTTACAGTGACAGGATGAGGAGCAATGGCTTCAAACTAGAGCAGAGCAGATTTAGATTGGATGTTAGGAACAAGTTCTTTACTATGAGGGTAGTAGAACACTGGAACAGGTTGCCCAGGGAGGTGATTGAGGCTCCTTCCCTGGAGATATTCAAGGTGAGGCTTGACAGGGCTCTGGGCAACCTGATCTAGTTGGGGATGTCCCTGCTGGCTGTGGGAAGGTCAGACTGGATGATCTTTGGAGGTCCCTTCCAGCCTGGACCATTCTGTGACTCTATGATTCTGTGGCTGGTGTGCTCAGACACATCCTGCCACTGCCTGTGCAGCATGAAGGTGCTGCTAGAGCTGCTCTTGCTGGGGCAGTCTATTCTAAAGAGAAATGAAGTATGGAAAGTGAAAGTATGTATGGGTGGAAGTTGAGGCATAGGAGGTTCCATGGAAACAGGAGGAAGAATTATTGCTCTCTGAGGGTGACAGAACACTGGAACAGGCTGCCCAGGGGGGTTGTGGAGTCTCCTTCTCTGCAGATATTCAAGACCTGCCTGGATGAGTTCCAGTGTGATCTGCTCTAGGTGCTGCTGCTCTGGCAGGGGGGTTGGGCTGGATGATCTCTGGAGGTCCCTTCCAGCCCCTAACATTCTGTGATTCTGTGGCAGTTGAGGCAACAGATGTTTTGTCATGGTGCAGACTGACTTGGAGGAAGAAATAACCTTCACGATTCCTGCCTCTCTATATGGCAACTGATGCTTGTTTCCACCTTAGATGGGCTCCACAGGAAGGATAAGGTGCATTAGGGCTGATGCTTCAGTATTGCCCTCAGGCTGAAAGCAGGAATCCCTCTGGGGCACTTTTGTTCCCTCCACAGTGCAGGGCAGTGCAAGCACATCCAGAAGATTCATTGCTAAGGTGCTGAGGACCTTGGCACTTAAAATAAGGCTCAGAAGTCACTGGAGACAGCAGAGTTTCCAAAATGCTTCAGTGCCTGCATCCTTTGTGGGAGGATACAGCCCTGCTGTGACTGGCTGTTGGCTTTTTGCTACAAACCCATGTGTGTGTTTCAGTCCCTGCTGTCAAATCACAGAATCACAGAAACATTCAGCTTGGAAAAGACCCTCAAGGATCACAAAGTCCAACCATTAATCCTACTCTACAAGGGTCACCCTTAAACCAAGGCACTAATTCAACCTCTGTGCCCACCAAGAGAAGATGGCAGCTTTGGATTTTGTAGGCTGTGCTGTGCTGGAATCTGGGCTGCTCTTGCTGGCTGACAGTTTTTTAACCTGCTTTTGTTTGTGGTGAACCTGGTTAAAGAGATGACAATTCATGAAAGTTTCTTTTCTCCACTCCCCCATCCTTTTACATACTTAGCCACCTCATAACTCTGTAGTTAGTTATCCTAAGCACTGATACAGGCTGGGCAGGGACTGGCTTGAGAGTAGCCCTGAAGAAAAGGACTTGGGGGTGCTGGTGGATGAGAAGCTAAACAAGAGCCATCTGTGTGCACTTGCAACCCAGAGAGCCAAGCAGAGCCTGGGCTGCAGCAAGAGAAGTGTGGCCAGCAGGGCCAGGGAGGGGATTCTGCCCCTCTGCTCCACTCTGCTCAGACCACACCTGGAGCTCTGTGAACAGTTCTGGAGCCTCTGTTACAAGAAGGCTCTGGAGGTGCTGGAAGGTGTCCAGAGAAGGGCCATGAGAGTGAGCAGAGGGCTGGAGCTGCTCTGCTATGGAGACAGAGTGAGAGAGTTGGGGTTGTGCAGTCTAGAGAGGAGAAAGCTCCCAAGAGACCTTCTTGTGGCCTTCCAGTATCTGAAGGGGGCTACAAGAAAGCTGGGGAGGGACTTTTGAGGACTGGGGGCAATGGAGCAAAACTAGAAATGGGTAGATTCAGATTGGATGTTAGGAAGAAATTCTTCCCCATGAGGGTGGTGAGAGACTGGCACAGGTTGCCCAGGGAGGTGGTGGAAGCCTCATCCCTGGAGGGTTTTGCAGCCAGGCTGGATGTGGCTGTGAGCAACCTGCTGTAGTGTGAGGTGTCCCTGCCCATGGCAGGGGGATTGGAACTGGATGATCCTTGAGGTCCCTTCCAACCCTGACAATTCTGTGATTCTCCCTTCCCAAAACAGTTCAGGTCCACACTCCTCAACTAAATGATGCAAAAGCTTCCACCCTTCCTGAGTGGTAGATTAGAAAAAAAAGAAAACAAAACCAAACCAGCCTTACTGACAACAGCACACTGAGGCCTTTCTTTAGTTGTTGATGTGGAAGCTGCATTTTGGGGGAGTCTGTTATGTCTCACTGAAGATCCAGAGGAGTTAAAGCTTCCTCCCCAGGGCTGGGACTGCAGAGGAGCCGTGGGAACAAGTTGCTAATGCATGGGTGAAGCAGTCCCCAAGACTGGTGGCAAAGTATTATGTTTTTAGTCCTTGCAAAGGGGAGGGCAAACAAACAAGAAGAAATCCACAGAGAAACATCAAACCACTGTAAGCAACCTGAATTATGCAGGAGCCATAGAGGGAAGAGCAAGAGAAAAGGATAGGAATACTGCTGGAAGATGTAGAGCAACATCTGTGTCATGTCTGTGTCAGACTTCAGGCAGAGCTGGGAAACCTGTTCTGATGACAGGGCAGGCAAAATAAAACCATTCCCTCTCCCTCACAGAGAACAAATATGGAAAGATGCTGCTTGCTCTTCCTCCTGCTCTGCCACAGTAACCCCTTCAGACTTGCCTAAGCGTTTTTGCAGGTCTTACAAATTCAAAGGAGACAGCAGCAGCCCTAACCAGCAGTGCTGATTCAGCTGGACCAGGAGCTGAGCTACCCAGCACACAGCTGCCAAGGAGCAGTCACTAAGCCTGGAAAGCCACTTTCATGTCCCCATTTAAAGATTTCCAACCCAGGAGAAGCACCAAAGCCCTGTGCTGAGGCAGTGTCTGGTGAGCATGGGAGCAGATGGGATGTGCTATGTCAGTAGCAGAAAATGTGTGGCTGCAGGGATGCTGCTGTCCCAGCTCCCTTAGCAAATGTCCCTGCTTGGTGCAGTCATTGCAGCTGCCAGCACAGAAATTGCTCTGGGAGAGTGGAGACCTGGTGCCTGCTCTGTCTCTCCCTTTTTTTTTTCCTGTAAAATTCCTGAAGAAAAGGCTGGAACAGTGCCTCCTCCTCCTCAACTCATTGTGCTTTTCTCTGTAGCAACAAATCACCCACAAGCTGAAGTGCAAGGTTTAGCCCCCTGAAGGGAGCTCTGCCAGGGCCTCAAAAGGTGCATGTGGGGCATATGGGCATCCCACAGTACCACCTATGTGCTCAGTACCCCCTATAAAGATCCACAGAATTCACAGATTCACAGCAGGGTTTGGGTTAGAAAGGACCTTGAAGATTATCCAGTTCCAACCCCCCTGCCATGGGCAGGGACACTTCCCACCAGCCCAGGTTGCTCAAGGCCTCATACAACCTGGCCTGGAACATCTCCAGGGAGGGGACATCCACAGCCTTCCTGGGCAACCTGTTCCAGTGTCTCCCCACCCTCACTGGAAAGAATTTCCACCTAATCTCCAGTCTCAGTCTCCCCTCTTCCAGCTTCAATCCATTGCCCCTCATCCTGTCACTCCAAGCCCTTGCTAGAAGTCCCACCCCAGCTCTCCTGTAGCTCCTTTCAGGTGCTGGAAGAGTGCTCTAAGGTCTCCCTGGAGCCGTCTCTTCTCCAGGCTGAACAGAGCCCCAGCTGCCACAGCCTGTCCCCAGAGGGGAGGTTCTCCAGCCCACCTTATCCAAAACAAATGATGCCAGGAAGCAACCAGTTGTGCAGATTACCTTCCTGGAGACAGAAATACAAAGCAAAATAGATAAACTACCAGCCTAGTAGTCCAGGACACTGTCACTACCATCAACCAATTATGATTTTTAAAGGGCTGGATTGAAGATCTTTTGAGGATTTTGACTAAAAAATGGAGAAGAGTTGGTGTCCTTCCTTATTGTTATTTTTTTGAACCTTTTGCTTCATTTATTTAGGAAAAAAAAAAAACCCCAAAAAATTATAAAGCTTCTTGCCATTTTTCTGCCTGAAGTACATCAGTTTCTATGGAAACATTGTAGGCATTTCTGTGCAGGGTGCTTTCCAACCTCCGTATGTGGAGTGTCAGGCCAAGTGATGTCACTGCTGTGAAATGCAGACATTTGTGGGGTGCTTAGCATAGCTCTATCTGCAATGGAGAGGATACCTTCAGGGTGTTACATAATAGAAGCCAATATCCAGGCATAGGGAGACAGCAGTGAGCTGGGCTCTGGAATTTCAGAATTGCAGAATCACAGAATGTTAGGGGTTGGAAGAGACCTCCAAAGCTCATCCAGTCCAACTCCCCTGCCAGAGCAGGAGCACCTAGAGCAGGTCACACAGGAACACAGCCAGGTGGGTCTTGAATATCTGCAAAGAAGGAGACTCCACAACCCCCCTGGGCAGACTGTTCCAGGGTTCTGGCACTCTCATAGGGAAAAAATTTCTTCCTCATGTTCACATGGAGCTTCCTGTGCCTCAGCTTCCACACTTTTGCACACTCAAGACATTGATAAGGACACTAAAAAACCAAACCAAACCAAACCAAACCAAACCAAACCATGTGGGATTCACTTATATTCTGATTTTGCATGTTTGGTGCACTGTGCCTGTGTAGAGCAACATTGAAACCTGTCGTTAGTAGATCAAGAGAGGTTCTCCTTCCCCTCTACTCTGCCCTGGGGAGGATGCATCAGGAATATTGTGTCCAGTTCTGGGCCCCACAGTTCAAGAATGATCTCAGGGAACTGCTTCAAAGGACCAAGCAGAGAGCCACAAAGATGCTGAAGGCAGTGGAACATCTCCCTGTGAGGCCAGGCTGAGGGAGCTGGGGCTTGGAGCTGGGAGCCTGAGGGGTGACCTCATTCTTGTTGATAAAGATGTGCAGGGCAGTGTTGGGAGGACAGAGCCAGGCTCTGCTCAGGGATGTCCAAGGACAGGACAAGGGGCACTGGGTGCCAGCTGGAGCAGAGGAGGGTCTATGGGAACGTAAGGAAAAAGTTTTTCCCTGTGAGAGCCCTGGAACAGGCTGCCCAGAGAGGTTGTGGAGTCTTCCTCTGGAGCCATTCCAAACCCACCTGGCTGTGTTCCTGTGTGACCTGCTCTAGGTGCTACTGCTCTAGCAGGGGGGCTTCGACTGGATGAGCTTTGGAGGTCCCTTCCAACCCTTAACATTCTTTGACTCTGTGAATTACCACAGAGAGCCCAATGATGTAACTCATCCTTTCTGTGACAACATCCAACGCTGCTGAAGGAAAGATGCAGAGAACAGCCCTGCTTGGTCTTCCTTCTCAAAAAAAAAAAAAAAAGAGAAAAATTCTCCTGTGACACAGGGAGTCAGTAAGAGAGCCAAAGCCATTGGCTCTCTCTAAGTGTCTCAATCACAGTCTCACAGTATATCAGAGATTGGAAGGGACCTCCAGAGATCATCAGGTCCAACCCCCCTGCCAGAGCAGGAGCACCCAGGGCAGTCTGCACAGGAATGCATCCAGGTGGGTTTGGAAAGGCTCCAGAGAAGGAGACTCCACAACCTCTCCGGGCAGCCTGTTCCAGGGCTCTGGCACCCTCACTGTAAAGAAGTTTCTCCTCATGTTGAGCTGAAATCTTCTATGTTCAAGTTTGTCTCCATTGTTCCTTATCCTATCACTGTACACCACCCAAAAGAGCCTGGCCCCCTCCACTTGACCCCCACCCCTCAGCTATTGATAGACATTGATCAGATCCCCTCTCAGCCTTCTCTTCTCCACACTAAACAGCCCCAGGGCTCTCAGTCTCTCTTCCCAGGGGAGATGCTCAAGTCCCCTAAGCATCCTCCTGGCTCTCCCTTGGACTCCCTCCAGCAGGTCTCTGTCTCTCTTGAACTGGGGAGCCCCAAACTGGACACAGGATTGCAGCTGTGGTCTCAGCAGGGCAGAGCAGAGGGGGAGCAGAACCTCCCCAGCCCTGCTGGCCACACTTTTCTTGCTACCCCCAGGATCCCATTGGCTCTCTTGGCCACCAGGGCACATTGCTGTCCCATGCAGAACTTGCTGCCCAACAGCACTCCAAGGTCTCTCTCTGTAGAGTTGCTTTCTAGCAGGGCAGCTCCTAACCTGTCCTGGTGCCTGTTGTTATTCCTCCCCAGATGCAGGACCCTGCACTTGTTCTTATTAAACAGTGACATGAGACAAGCTCTCAGGGAGTGACACTTGGCACTTAGGTTTTAATCAGGCTTTTATGAATCTGCATTTCCTGTCTGCTGAAGGGTGGGTGAAATGCTCCCTGTTTGAAGTCCATTTTGGGAGAAGCAGTGATGTGGCAGCCTCAGATACTTGACAGGAGAAACTGCTTGCTGCTCCTTGGGCAGCTGGAGTGTACCCACACAAATCCAGTGTGGGAAACTGCAGCTCAGGAGGTACCACTCTGCTCCTTGAAATTGCCAGAATGTTGCCTCTCCACATCTTTGCTTCTTGAGTCTTCACATTCAGAACCATAAGCTGACAGTTTGTTATCATTTCTACCATTAATCCCCTCTATCAAGTCATGGAGATCAGCTCCCTCAAATACAGACCTGAGCAATGCAAATGAAGCTGCAGTAGGAATATTAACCTATATTTAAGGCCAGGCTGGATGTGGCTGTGAGCAACCTGCTGTAGTGTGAGGTGTCCCTGCCCATGGCAGGGGGGTTGGAACTGCCTGATCCTTGAGGTCCCTTCCAACCCTGACAATTCTGTGATTCTGCTTTTTGTGTGGCTCCAAGAGGCTGGAAGAGCACAAAGTCACTGACAGAAACTTCCACAGTGGTCTTGTCAACAACCTTCTAGGCACATATCTGCATTTCACACAGCACCACACATCTTCTGTGATTCTAACCTCTGATGTACAAACCAGGGGGTTGCTACATCTATTACCAGAACACAACACTGGAACAGGCTGCCCAGGAGGGTTGTGGAGTTTCCCTCTCTGGACATATTCAAGACCTACCTGGATGAGTTCCAGTATGATCTGCTCTAGGTGCTCCTGCTCTGGCAGGGGGGTTGGACTGGATGATGTTCTGAGGTCCCTTCCAGCCCCTAACATTCTGTGATTGTGTGGATACTAACAGCCAGTGAAAAGCTGGAGCGATATGCCAGGTAGGATTAATTAAACCTAGCAAGCAACTCAAACCAGGTAGGGTTATTGTTGGAGAAAGTCCAGAGGAGGGCTACAAGGATGATCCAAGGGCTGTAGCACCTCTGCTATGAGGACAGGCTGAGGGAGCTGGGGGTGTTCAGCCTGAAGAAGAGAAGACTCTGGGGGAAGCTTAGAGCTGAATACCTAAAGGGATCCTACAGGAAGGGACTTTTGATGAGGATGCCTAGAGGTAGGACAAGAGGGAATGGTTGGAAGCTGAGGAAGAGCAGGGTTAGGCTGAATATGAGGAAGAAGTTCTTCCCCATGAGGGTGGTGAGAGACTGGCACAGGTTGCCCAGGGAGGTGGTGGAAGCCTCATCCCTGGAGGTTTTTGCAGCCAGGCTGGATGTGGCTGTGAGCAACCTGCTGTGGTGTGAGGTGTCCCTGCCCATGGCAGGGGGGTTGGAGCTGGGTGAGCCTTGAGGTCCCTTCCAACCCTGACAATTCTGTGATTCTATATCGCATCCCTATTGCCTGACAACACATTTATAGTGAGGTGATCCCACTCTAAATTAATTTTAGGCTGAAAGGCAATATTTTTTAAGGGAATGCTAAAATACTTGTCCTGACACAGGGAAATCTGGCCTTGAAATATGGGATAAAGCTATTGCTGAGTGTAGGATTTATTTTGGCACTGCTTGGTACACTAAACCCTGCATCACAGCTTAAACCTCACCTTTATTTTCCTTCTTCTTCTTTTCTTTTTTCCCTTTGTCTTCTCCTTCCAAGGAGAGCTGTCTGACATTGGCAGGGATGTCAGCTGGGTCAACTGGGAAGTAAAGAGCCAGGTAAAACAAGAAGAGAAGTGAAGGGAAATGCTGAATATTAATCTAGGTGTTGGCTCTGGGAACAGTTCCAGCCTTCAGCTACCTGGTTCTGTGTCAGTGATGGAGACAGCAGAGCAGCCTGCTGTCACCCTGAGCTGCTCCTCACAGAGCTGCTTTCCATTTCATAGAATTATAGAATGGTCCAGCCCAGAAGGGACCTCCAAAGCTCATCCAGTCCATCCTCACTGCAGTCAGCAGGGACATCCTTCACTAGATCAGGCTGCCAAGAGCCTTGTCCAGCCTCACCTTGAATATCTTCAGGGATGGAGCCTGAGCAACCTGTTACAGTGTTCCACCACCCTCAGAGTAAAGAACTTGTTCCTGATATCCAATCTAAATCTGCCCTTCTCTGAAGCCATTGCCCTTCATCCTCTCACTGCAGGCCTTTGGAAACAGTCTCCCTCCATCCTTCTTGTACTGGAAGGCTGCTCTTGGGTCTCCCTGGAGCTTTCTCCAGGCTGAACAACCCCAACTCCCTCAGCCTGTCCTCATAGCAGAGGTGCTCCAGCCCCCAGATCATTTTTCTGGCCCTCCTCTGGCCCCTCTCCATCAGGTCCACATCCTTCCAGCCCTGCAAATGGATAGCTTAGAAATGTCCTAGGAAAGGATGGGGATTTCTCCACACATTTTCTGAACTGATGGCATAAATTGCCACAGGAGACATTATCAGCTGTTCCAAATATTCTGGTGGGAGGAGAGTGGAGTGGATCTGAGTGGGTGATCCCTCAAGATGCTGCTGTTCACATGGAATGCTTGTGGCTATCTCTGTCAGATATGACCTCTGCCTACACTTGGGGCACAACAACCCCAAGCAATGCTGCAGGCTTGGGGCAGTGTGGCTGGAAAGCTGCTGGCAGAAAGGGACCCGGGGGTGCTCATGGCCAAGCAGCTGCAGAGGAGGCAGCAGTGTGCCCAGGTGGCCAAGAAAGCCAAAGGCATCCTGGCTGGGATCAGCAATGCTGTGTCCAGCAGGAGCAGGGAGGGGATTGTCCCCTGGCACTCAGCTCTGGGGAGGACACACCTGGAGTATTGTGTCCAGTTTGGGGCACCTCAATGCCAGAGAGATGTGGAGGTGCTGGAGGCAGTGCAGAGGAGGGCAAGGAAGCTGGGAAAGGCCTGGAGAAGAAATCTGATGGAGAGAGACTGAAGGAGCTGGGGATGGTTAGTTTGGAAAAGAGGAGGCTGAGGGCAGACCTCATTGCTGTCTCCAGCTACCTGAAAGGAGGTTGTGGAGAGGCTGCTGCTGGTCTCTTCTGACAGGGAATTAGTGACAGAACAAGAGGGAATGGCCTCAAGCTGTGACTGGGGAGGTTTACACTGGACAGTAGGAAACATTTTTTCCGTGCCAGAGTGGTCAGAGATTGGCACAGGCTGCCCAGGGAGGTGGTGGAGTCCCCAAGCCTGGCTGTGTTTGAAGGTGGTTTGGATGTGGTGCTTGGGGATGTGGTTTAGGGGTGACCCTTGCAGAGTAGGGTTAATGGTTGGGCTTGGGGATCCTGAGGCTCTTTTCCAACCTGAATGTTTCTGTGACTCTGTGAACTCTGATTCTCTTTAGCTTACCTTTATTGAACTGTCTGTAAATCAGTCCTTTTCTCTTCTCTGCCCTTTAAAGACAGCTATGAATTTCTCCTCTCTTTACAGCTTGCTTCTGTCACTTACCACCATAGCACATAAAAGTGCTTCATGCAGAATGAATAGCAGCAGCAGCAGCAAACTCCCTGGTGGTCTTCAGGGAGTCTCATGTCTGTTATTAAGCCAGATCTCTGCCTTGGAAGCCTACTTTGGTGAGTTTGCTCTGTTTCATCCTGGGAGAAGGGAAGGGAGCTGAGCACTTAAATGGGGCATTTTATTTTTTAGCACAGCAAGTGGAGTAGAGGCCCTCCCCTGGAGCACAGCTTCCTAAAACTGGGCTCAGCTGAGCCCAGAGCTGAGACTTTGCTGCAGCAGCAAATGATCCTCCATAATGCTGGGGCTTTTCTCACATTCCCTAGCTGGCCCTCTCATCCCACACTATCAGCCATGGGCAGAGCTGCCCTCACAAATTTTGTCATTACCTGGTTTGAAAACTGAAGCCAAGGCATGGTACTGGTGCTGGAGACCAGCTGAGGCTGGAGCCAGGTTAGGTAGCTCACAGCAGCCATGGCACAGGGAGGTGGCCAGGCAGGCTCCAGCTGGAGGCAGCCTCTGGCTTGGCTTTGACTTCAGCAAGTTACTCTGTGCCAGCATGGAGGAGACAAATGCCAGGGCTGAGGGCTTGTTAATATTACCAGCAAAAAGGAGACTGGAGAAAGCAGCTCTGCAAACTTCTTCAACCTCATCACCCACTCCCTGTGGGAAACAATTGAATAGGAGGCAGCAGTGTGCCCAGGTGGCCAAGAAAGCCAAAGGCATCCTGGCTGGGATCAGCAATGCTGTGTCCAGCAGGAGCAGGGAGGGGATTGTCCCCTGGGACTCAGCTCTGGGGAGGCCACACCTGGAGTGTTGTGTCCAGTTTTGGGCACCTCAATGCCAGAGAGATGTGGAGGTGCTGGAGGCAGTGCAGAGGAGGGCAAGGAAGCTGGGAAGGGCCTGGAGAAGAAATCTGATGGAGAGAGACTGAAGGAGCTGGGGATGGTTAGTTTGGAAAAGAGGAGGCTGAGGGCAGACCTCATTGCTGTCTCCAGCTACCTGAAAGGAGGTTGTGGAGAGGCTGCTGCTGGTCTCTTCTGACAGGGAATTAGTGACAGAACAAGAGGGAATGGCCTCAAGCTGTGACTGGGGAGGTTTAGACTGGACATTAGGAAGAATTTTCTCCCTGCCAGAGTGATGAGGGATTGGCAGAGGCTGCCCAGGGAGGTGGTGGAGTCCCCAAGCCTGGCTGTGTTTGAAGGTGGTTTGGATGTGGTGCTTGGGGATGTGGTTTAGGGGTGAGCCTTGCAGAGTAGGGTTAATGGTTGGGCTTGGTGATGCTGAGGGTTTTCCAACCTGAATAATCATAATGTTTTTCTCAGAGCTTTGCAGGGTTGCTAGATGCAATACCAAACAGAGCCAGTGTGGCAGAGGCTAACAATGAAGCAGAGAGCTTCTGTTTTAACCCTCCTGTTATGTTGTGTTAATCTTTAACAAAGCATTATCAACAAGCTTGCACAGATTGACATTTTCTTGGAAATGTGGTTGGTTTGCAATATCCTTTCAGAGTAAGGAATGATCACAGGCAGCCAACAGCTGGGGAGCAGTAGTACCTCACAGAGGTGTCAGCCTGCCCAGGGCCTGACATACTGACTCTGATCTTGAACATCTCCAGGAATGGAGCCTTGACCACATCTCTGCGCAGCCTGTTCCAGTATTTCAACACTCTCATTGTAAAGAACTTCCTCCTGATGTCCAACCTAAATCTACCCTGCTTCAACTTCAATCCATTCCCTCTCATCTTATCATCACTACAAGCCCTTGTGAAAAGTCCCTTCCTGGCTTTTTTGTAGACCCCATTTCAGGTACTGGAAGGCTGCTCTAAGGTTCTCCTGTTCAGCCTTCTCTTCTCCAGGCTGAACAGCCCCAACTCTCTCAGCCTGTCCCTACAGGAGAGGTTCTCCAGCCCTCTGAGCATCTTTGTGGTCTCCTCTGGAGCCTCTCCAGCAGCTCCATGTCCCTCTTGTGCTGGGGGCCCCAGAACTGGAGGCAGTGCTGCAGGTGGGGTCTGAGCAGAGCAGAGCAGAGGGGCAGAATCCCCTCCCTGTGCTGCTGCTCTCCCTGCTCTGGATGCAGCTCTGCACACAGCTGGCTCTGGGCTGCCAGGGACCATTGCTGGCTCCTGGGGAGTTTGTCATCAACTCCCAAGACCTTCTCCTCCAGACTGCTCTTGAGCCACTCCTCACCCAGCCTATATCTGTACTTGGGACTGCCCAAGCAGTGAATGGGACCCTGTAGGGTTGTATTACTGCCTGCATCACTTCAGTTGTAATTTTTTTTTTTGTTTCCTGTGTTATTTCCAAAAGAACAGCCTAATAAGAGGATGTGTCTCCTCCTGAGATTCCCTGAGCAGAGCCAGGACACACAAATTGCACAACACTTGCACCCTGATCTAGTGTGAGGTGTCCCTGCCCATGGCAGGGGGGTTGGAACTAGATGATCCTCGAGGTCCCTTCCAGCCCTGACAATTTTGTGACTCTATGTGCATCTGAAGAATCAGAAATGCTCCCTGTGTCCAGGCTAGCAAACACAACCACTAAAGAACAAACAACAATAAAAAAATCCTGGTAATCTTCTGCAAATCATCACTGATCTTCTCCTACTGCTCTGGAATGCTCTCACCTCCAGATTACCCTGTACCTCCCTGTTAACTCTTTGATCAAGCAAATGGAATTCTGTCTGGACATCCCAGCTGCTTCTTTACACTTCAAAGCAATGCCTGCATATTCCCCTGCAAAAAAAAAAAAAAAAAATATTTTCCACTATTTCATAGAGTGATCTATTTTTCCTTTAATGAGTGGGTGAAGGGAAGATTCTGTACAAGCTTGGGAAAGCCCTGGACTGCAGAGGTTTGCTTGCTGTTGGAGCAAAGAGTAAAAAAAAAATGTTTATGAAGGGGTTTGGTGCTCACATTTCTCCTGAGATGAGCATGCAGGTTGTCAAACTGGAGTTTCAGGGGTGGTAGATTGAAAGCTGCTCTGCAATCCTTTTTGTTTGGTTGGTTTTAAGGGTGTAGAAAAAAGAGTGGCCACATCTAAACAATCCTAGTACCTGAAACTTCCTAAAAAGTGCTGTTTGTGGAGCACTGCCTGATGGGGAAAGGCTGAGAGCCCTGGGGCTGGTTAGTCTGGAGAGGAGAAGACTGAGAGGGATCTGATCAATGTCTATCAATATCTGAGGGCTGGGGGTCAAGAGAGAGGGAAGAGGCTCTGCTCAGTTTCACCCTGGGATAGATCAAGGGGTAATGGATGGAAACTCCAGCACAGGAGGTTCCACCTCAACATGAGGAGGAACTTCTTCACTGTGAGGGTCCCAGAGCCCTGGAGCAGGCTGCCCAGAGAGATTGTGGAGTCTCCTTCTCTGGAGCCTTTCCAGCCCTGTCTGGATATGTTCCTGTGTGACCTGTGCTGGATTCTCTGGTCCTGCTCTGGCAGGGGGGTTGGACTGGATGATCTCCAGAGGTCCCTTCCAAGCCCTAACATCCTGTGAGGTCTTGTATTGTTTTGTCTTATGATACAATAAACTTATAGATGTTTAAGAAATGGGAACTATTCTGTGTGTGATGTTTGGGAGGATGCATTCCTTCTGCATAACCCTTGGTGGCAGGGGAACAAACTGCAAACACACCTGTAGCTTCTGAATTACCTCTTGGCTTGCACAAAGGAAAAATGCCATGAGGACAGGCTGAGAGAGCTGGGGGTGTTCAGCCTGGAGAAGAGAAGGCTCCAGGGAGACCTAAGAGCAGCCTGCCAGTACCTGAAAGGGGCTACAAGAGGGATGGAGAGAGACTGTTCGCAAAGGCCTGCAGTGATAGGATGAGGGACAAGGGTTTGAAGTGAGAGAAGAGCAGATTTAGATTGGATGTTAGGAACGAGTTCTACACCATGAGGGTGGTGGAACAATGCAACAGGTTGTCCAGGGAGGTGGTTGAGGCCCCATCCCTGGAGATCTTCAAGGTGAGGCTCAACAAGGCTCTGGGCAACCTGATCGAGTTGGAGATGTCCCTGCTGACTGCAGGGGGGTTGGACTGGATGAACTTTGGAGGTCCCTTCCAACCCAGACCATTCTGTGACTCTATGATCAGTGTCTTACACTATGAGTAAGTACCAGAACACAAAGCATCCTGTGGCAGCAACCCAGCAGCACAGCCAGGCACATGCTCAGTGTTAGAGATGAGAATATTTCTTGTGATTTCCAAGTGTAGACTGAAGTGGTTTTCCAGATCAGGGCAGCAACCTCTGCTCATTCCTATTCCAGGAGAGTTGCTACCACTCTCTGTACTCTGCTTCCATGCAGGAATCTGTGCCAGGTGTTGCACATTCAGGTCTTTCAAATTCTGAAGGCAAGAGGTTAACCAAAACTAAATTGTGCAAATTGAGTCAGCTAGGAAGGAGAGAAAATTGTTATTTGTAGCTGAGAGACAGTGTGTCTGCACTTTGGGAATGAAATTCAAGTTGGAAAAGGCAGCAGTGAGAGGAGGGAAGAGAACACAGGTGTGTTGTATGTTACCTAGCAATGCAAGTCCTCTGTGATGTGACAACAGAGAATTCATTTTGAGAGGGTGAAAACATCTTGACAGGCAAGTACTGAACAGTGCCAAACAATTCATAACTCTTCATCACAGCTAATTCTGAACTTCCTTCTGCATTTAACTGGTGAAAATAGGACACCTCACAACTGGAATCTCTCCATGAGAGAATAGTTTAGTACAAGTCCAAGCAAAACAACATTGCAGCTTTGGAAAGGCAGAAATGTGGAGCTTAGAGTGAACTCCAGCTTCTGCTGGGGACAGGTCTTTCAGCACTGCCTTCCTCAGGACCAAAACCTCTTCCTTCTTGGATTTCATGTTCCTTTTGGAGGACTGTAGCCATAGCTGGGTGGCAGCCCCTGAACCTGGAGGGGCTTGGCAAGCATTAGGGAATGCAGCTCAGATCTATGGAGCTGGGAGTGCACTGGCAGGCATTAGCAGCACCATCCTCAGTGCAGAAGAGCCAATACTGGGTGAGACTCCCCTAAAGGAGCTCCTTTTGTCCCCTTGATGGAAGCATACCTGGCTGTATCCTTACCCTCCAGGGAGCTGTGCCTCCAGCAGCAGTGAATGGTTTGCTCTGCAGGTTTCTTTCCTCTGCTAGTCTCCTCCCAGGAAAGATACCAAAGCAAACTCCATATGGAGGCTCTGGGGAAGTGCTCAACACAGGAAGGAGATGGACATGATGGAGCAGGTCCAGAGGAGGCACAGCAAAATGATCAGAGGGCTGGAACACCTCTGCTATAGGACAGGCTGAGGGAGCTAGGGGTGTTCAGCCTGGAGAAGAGAAGGCTCTGGGAGACCTAAGAGCAGCCTGCCAGGACCTGAAGAGGGCTACAAGAAGGATGGAGAGAGACTGTTTGCAAAGGCCTGCAGGGACAGGATGAGGGACAAGGGTTTGAAATGAGAGGAGATTTAGACTGGATGTTAGGAACAGGTTCTGCACCATGAGGGTGCTGAAACACTGGAACAGGTTGCCCAGAGAGGTGATTGAGGCCCCATCCCTGGAGATCTTCAAGGTCAGGCTGGACAAGGCTCTCAGCAACCTGATCTAGTTGGGGATGTCCCTGCTGAATGCAGGGGGGTTGGGCTGGATGAGCTTTGGAGGTTCCTTCCAACCCAAACCATTCTCTGATTCTCTAGGGTGTATGATATGTTAGACCTGCAATAATATTAATATTACAAAACCCAACAAGGGACCACATCAGGCTAACAAAAGCTCCAAGTTCAAACCCCAGAAGGCAAGTGAAAGAAGCCAACCTCTATCATCATCAGTTTTCAGCTGCTGCAGTGGTTTTGAGAGGGGAAAGGCTGAGGCATCCTGGTTCTGCAGGAGGCATTCTGTGGTCAGCTCATTTGTGGAGGAAATGGGTAAGGAAAGGGAGAAGACTTGTTTATTTTTTGTAATTAACGTTGGTAGTGCAGCTTCTTAAAGGAAAATGTTCCCTGACCTCTGCCACAAAGGATTTTTGCATCCAGTTTTGGGCTCCCCAGTTCAGGAGGGACAGGAGAGAGTTCAAGGGAGGGCTATAAGGATGCTGAAGGGACTGGAGACTGCCTGGTGAGGAGAGGCTGAGAGCCCTGGGGGTGGTTAGTCTGGAGAGGAGAAGGCTGAGAGGGATCTGATCAATGTCTATCAATATCTGGGGGCTGGGGATCAGGAAGGGACAGGGACAGGCTCTGCTCAGTCGTACCCTGTGATAGGACAAGGGGCAATGGATATAAACTCCAGCACAGGAGGTTCCACCTCAACATGAGGAGGAACTTCTTCCCTGTGAGGGTCCCAGAGCCCTGGAACAGGCTGCCCAGAGAGGTTGTGGAGTCTCCTTCTCTGGACCCTTTCCAGCCCTGTCTGGATGTGTTCCTGTGTGACCTGTGCTGGATTCTCAGGTCCTGCTCTGGCAGGGAGGTTGGATTGGAAGATCTCCAGAGGTCCCTTCCAACCCCTAACATCCTGTGGTCCCGTGAAAATAGGAATCCTGCATTGAATTATCCCCAAATTTACAAACAGTAAATTCCTTTTAGCTTCTTTGGGAAATCTGGGGAAGGACAGCTACAGACTGGTTTTGAAGATCTCCTTGCCATGAGTGGAAAGGTTCATTAGGATACCTTGGAGTCTTTTATAGCAAACCTGAGCCATGTGAAGTGGGACTGGGAAGGTCATGGTGTTTAATGTGGGATAAAGAAGTGGGATCCTATTTTAGCAAGAGTCAATCCTATTTCAGTGGTTTGTTGGGTTTTTTTATGACAAAGAGTGTGGCAAATGCCAGCATCTTCAGTAAAGCAGGTTTGTTTATGGTTTTATTTATCTCACAGGGAATTTTTTTGCTTGGAAGAAAAGCACCCATAATATGCCAAAATAATACCAAAGCCTTGCTCAGCTTCACCTATTCAAAGTTCAGAGAAACCAAAGCAAAGAAATCAATGAGAGGGAGCTTGGTACAAAGTCAGAGAGAGAAGAAAACCACTCCAGGTGCAGAAGCATCAATGCAGCTTGGCAATAAGCTAAATATGGAGGGGGCTGGAACTAGGGTTGGAACCCTAGGTTGGAACCTTTCTAAACCAAACCATTTTCTGATTCTGTTTCTTTGCAGAGCTCCATTCTGGGAGATATTCTGCTGTGATACAGTGGCTTGAGGAGTGCAGAACAGGTAACCAATAAAAAAAATTAAAAAGGAGAATTTATCAATACATTTATGAATCCATTCCTTATGCTCTTTCAAAAATCTAACTGCATGACTGAATAGGTAAGATGGAATATTAAAGGAGCCTGTGTATACAAACTCTTGAAGAAGGTATTAAAATACTCTACTCAGAATGCTCAGCCCAATTATCAGACTGGGCAGCTCAATATACCAGCTAGAAACTGCTGCCAGGACAGGCTGAGGGAGCTGGGGTTGTGTAGCCTGGAGAAAAGAAGGCTCCAGGGAGACCTAAGAGCAGCCCTCCAGTACCTGAAGGGGGCTGCAGGGAGGATGGAGAAAGACTGTTGACAAAGGCTGCAGTGACAGGAGGAGGGCCAATGGCTTCAAACCAGAGAAGAGCAGATTGAGATTGGATGTTAGGAACAAGTTCTTTACTATGAGGGTGGTGAGTTTGGAAAGGCTCCAGAGAAGGAGACTCCACAACTCCCCTGGGCAGCCTGCTCCAGGGCTCCATCACACTCACTGTAAAGAAGTTTCTCCTCATGTTGAAGTGAAACCTTCCATGTTCAAGTTTGAACCTGTTGTTCCTTGTCTTATCACTGTGCACCACCCAAAAGAGCCTGGCCCCCTCCACTTGACCCCCACCCCTCAGCTATTGATAGACATTGATCAGATCCCTCTCAGCCTTCTCTTCTCCACACTAAACACCCCCAGGGCTCTCAGTCTCTCTTCCCAGGGGAGATGCTCAAGTCCCCTCAGCATCCTCCTGGCTCTCTGTTGGACTCTCTCCAGCAGGTCTCTGTCTCTCTTGAACTGGGGAGCCCCAAACTGGACACAGGATTGCAGGGGTGGTCTCCCCAGGGCAGAGTAGAGGGAGAGAAGAGCCTCCCTAGACCTTCTGGCCACACTTTTCTTGGTGCTCCCCAGGGTAGCTGAGCTCAGGAATAACCTCAGGACTGCTGCTTCCCTGACAGATGGAAAACCTCAGGGGTGACAGTTCTGGTCCCTAGGGGAGCAGGATGCCAACCACTTTGACAGCACATCTACTCCACACCATCCCATCAGCCTTGCAGGAGATTGCAGCTCCTGCTCTCCCATCAGAGGAAAGGTTTTTTGCAGTAGTAAATTGAGGAAGAAATCTCAGGGCTGTGTTTTTGTGCAATGGGAAGACAATGAGCAACCTTAGGAGGTGCTGCAGGGATCAGATTGACAGAGGAGAGGCTGCCACAGCTCCCCAGCTCCAGGCAGCAGCCAGGCAGAAGGGGTGATGCCAGTGTGCCCATGCACACCCACACAACACACAGATGAACGTGGATGGGCACACAGAGCAAGCATGGCCTGAAACACTCTACACTTAAACACAGGGAACACTAATGGCCTCATTCTGCTCTGTGACTAATTAGGATGAAAGCAAATCAGGGGAAAATTTACCTATGTAGGGATCCCTCCCATACTCAGATCTACATAAACACACAGCACATGAAGGCACCTGCAATCCTGTGTCCAGTTTGGGGCTCCCCAGTTCAAGAGAGACAGAGACCTGCTGGAGAGAGTCCAAGGGAGAGCCAGGAGGATGCTGAGGGGACTTGAGCATCTCCCCTGGGAAGAGAGACTGAGAGCCCTGGGGCTGTTTAGTGTGGAGAAGAGAAGGCTGAGAGGGGATCTGATCAATGTCTATCAATAGCTGAGGGGTGGGGGTCAAGTGGAGGGGGCCAGGCTCTTTTGGGTGGTGCACAGTGATAAGACAAGGAACAACAGGTTCAAACTTGAACGCAGATGACTTCACCTCCACATGAGGAGAAATTTCCTTACAGTGAGGGTGCCAGAGCCCTGGAACAGGCTACCCAGAGGGGTTGTGGAGTCTCCTTCTCTGGAGCCTTTCCAAACCCACCTGGATGCATTCCTGTGCAGACTCCCCTGAGTGCTCCTGCTCTGGCAGGGGGGTTGGACCTGATGATCTCTGGAGGTCCCTTCCAACCTCTGATGCCCTGTGATTCTGTCATTCTTTTTGGGTATTTATTAAGTGACTCTTACAGAAGTTTTAGTGCCGTTCCAGTTAGCTGTGGATTCCATATCAGTGTCTAAACTTCAGGCTCCCCCAAACTAGCTGAAAAAATAATAATTATTAAAAAAAAGAAGTCACAAATGATGCTTATTATGAAGGCATGCAAGGAAAGTTAATCAAATCAAAGTGGAATGTACATGTGCCTACACTGCAGGTTGATAAATGCCATATGGGTGCTCTCAGGCAGGAATAAACTGGCTTTCCTTCTCTGTAGCCTTAATTCTGCTTAAATTGCTGCAAACCCCAGCCTCTTTTATTCTGAGTGAAAACACATGTCCAGGGAGGCTTAACATGCTTGAACTTATGCGTGTTAACCTCACCACTTGATTAGCCCTAGCTTTCCCAAGTCTCCACACCCAAAGCTGCCATTAAAACAAGTTATTGCTCCTACTTCTGAGCAAAGCAGGCACAGCAGCATGCTCCATGCCAGCTGCAGTCAGCCACATGGAGCCATGTCTGGATCTGTTCTAAGAAGCTAAACTCCCAAGCACAGAAAGGGAACTAAATTGAAGAGTTCAGAGAAACCTGACCCCTTGCTATGCACCTTCTACCTCTCTACTCTGCCCTGGGGAGACCACACCTGCAATCCTGTGTCCAGTTTGGGGCTCCCCAGTTCAAGAGAGACAGAGACCTGATGGAGAGAGTCCAACAGAGAGCCAGGAGGATGCTTAAGGGACTTGAGCATCTCCCCTGGGAAGAAAGACTGAGAGCCCTGGGGCTGTTTAGTGTGGAGAAGAGAAGGCTGAGAGGGATCTGATCAATGTCTATCAATAGCTGAGGGGTGGGAGTCAAGTGGAGGGGGCCAGGCTCTTTTGGGTGGTGCAGAGGAATAAGCCAAGGAACAATAGGTTCAAGCTTGAACATAGAAGGTTTCATCTCAACATGAGGAGAAACTTCTTTACAGTGAGGGTGCCAGAGCCCTGGAACAGGCTGACCAGAGGGGTTGTGGAGTCTCCTCTGGAGCCTTTCCAAACATGCCTGGATGTGTTCCTGTGTGACCTGCTCTAGGTGCTCCTTCTCTGGCAGGGGGGTTGGACTGGATGATCTTTTGGCAGGGGGGGTTGGACTGGATGCTTTCTGGAGGTCCCTTCCAACCCCTGACATTCTTTGCCTCTGTGTGATTCTGTGAAGCCAAACTACAAGTTGTTCTTTTGCACCTTAACTACAGAACTTCCTTCACCATTCAGAAGACAAATAATTTTTTATTTGATTTCAGTGCTCAGCATTGTACCACATTCTTTTACCATTTCAAAATATGGGAAGTAATAAAAAGGAAGGGAAAAAAAACCAAAAGAAAAGCAATAAATGCAAACTGATTCATAGCTGAGGTAGCAGCCTATTGCCCAAACTGTTTGATGTACAGGATGATGAGAGAGAGAGAAAAAAAATAATCTCATAACAGCTATTTCATTTGTGCTTTCCTGAATAGGGCAAGAATATCCAGAGGATGTGACTCACTACTAAATAATTCACTCCTGCAGGTCTTGTTCTGGAGAGCATGAAGGTAACACTGCCTTGATCTATTTCAGTGCTGCCTGACATCAGCTGTGGTTCCTCACCTGCCAGAGAAGGGCTGCTGCTGGCATCACACAAACCCCTTCCAAGGCTGGGAAACCTCCCTCTTCCCTATATGGATGCTAATGTTTTTGCTGCCCAGGAACCAGCTGCTCAAAGGCTATTACTGGCAGCTGTTTATGCAGGCATCCACCCACCCCCTGGCTCAGCTCAGGCCATTTACTGCCTGAGTGACCTGGTGGATCCCACTCTATTTGTAGGTGCCTGGGCTTTGAGGCATGGAGGTGGTGGGAAGTTGGGTTGTGAGATTGGTGCTCCCACTGAGTTTGTGTCAGGAAAAGATGTGGATAGCAGGGGCAGAGCTGTATTTGGTGTCACCAGCAGCGATGCTCATCCCATCTGGATTTGAGTAGCCCTACCACGGAGGAATTATTTAAGAGAGCCTACCAGTAGCTGCTCAAGAAATAACTTAGAGGTGAGTGATGAAATCTATGCCTCTGTATGACTCTGCTTGCTGAACAGCTCTGTATTTTCCTTGTCTTTAAGGAAGTTTTACATTCACTGTGTAAGCCAGAAGGGAAAAAAGAATCCAAGCCTGTCTCCTTCAGATGGAAAAGTCTAAGTTCCATGGATACTGCTGTTATAATAGATCTTTATAATGTCATAGCTGGAATGATTGCAGATGAAAACAGAGCTTTGGTGAGAAAATGAAGACCTTTTTGGAAGCTCTAGAACTATATCAAGGAAATGATAGAGCACGAGGCTCCCACCAGGACAAGCTCAGACTGTGTTGACTTTTGCTAAGTAATCTAGGTTTCATTACTAAACCTCCTAGTAAGTTTAGTATGAACCTCCAAAACATTTTAAACTCTGCCAGTGTGTTGAGGTTCAGCTCAAATTCAAATTCTAAGAAAAAGTAACCATGTAGGGAACTTATGCAAGGCAGTGCACACACTTCCTGAACATCATTTATAGCCAAGAATTGCAGAATCACTAAAAATTGGAGGTTGGAAGGGACCTCCAGAGATCATCCAGCCCAACCCCACTGCCAGAGCAGCATCACCTAGCGCAGATCACACAGGAACACATCCAAGTGGCTTTGGAGTGTCTCCAGAGAAGGAGACTCTACAACCTCTCTGGGCAGCCTGTTCCAGTGCACCATCACTCTCACAGGGAAAAAGTTTTTCCTTCTGTTCACTTGGAACTTCCTCTGCTCCAGCTTGCATCCATTGACACTCCAAACCCACCTGGCTGTGTTCATGTGTGACCTGCTCTAGGTGCTCCTGCTCTGGCAAGGGGTTGGACTGGGTGAGCTTTTGAGGTCCCTTCCAACCCCTAACATTCTGTGATTCAAAGAGAGGTGATAGGGGAGGGACTGTCCAGCAGGTGCTTGCTTCCACATTCTGTGTCGTGGAAGCTTTCTGCCCTATCCATGCTGCCCACACATTGCCTGCCCTCTCTGCCCTCCAGTAAACAGGCTGCCCAGGGGGATTGTGGAGTCTCCCTCTCCAAACACATTCCAAACCCACCTGGCTGTGTTCCTGTGTGACCTGCTCTAGGTGCTCCTGCTCTGGCAGGGGGTGTTGGACTGGATGAGCTTTCAAAGTCCCTTCTAACTCCTCACATTCTGTGATTCTGTGTAAACCAAAGAATCCTCCTGGAAAGATCATTGTTGTGTTGGATTTCTCACTAAACCAAATCCCAAATGACATAAAAATCTCAGGAGTATTGTGGGATAGCTTTTTGGGAATGCCTCTGGGAGTTAGAAGCTTTCTTTCTGAATTACCCCAAAGGGAGCCTCTGGTTATGAGGCTGGGAGTCATAGAATGGTCTGGGTTGGAAGGGACCTCCAGAGGTCATCCAGTCCAACCCCCCTGCAGTCAGCAGGAACATCCTCAACCAGATCAGGTTGCCCAGAGCCCTGTTGAGCCTCACCTTGAATATCTCCAGGGATGGGGCCCCAACCACCTCCCCAGGCAAGCTGTTCCAGTCAGGACTTTGAGCTGCCAGCTGTGTGTGTCACACAGGTTCCTTAGCTTTTGTGTTCTGTATTCTCCACCTTCACAAGAAGAGGATGATAAATGTTTCAGAGGCACATTAGGGCATTTCCTTGTATTGATACTTGTGCTGCCTGAAGACCCCTGGATGAGAGATGCTGTGTAAGTGCACAGGCAGTGACAGGTGCTTATGTCAAGCATCAGAACAAGTGGAGTGGAAAAGCTTTCAGAGGCTAATCCTAAATGTGCACACAGTCATGCACTCAGGAGAAGAAAACCTCCACTCGCTGGAAGACATCAGTGTGATTCTCGAGAGTTGGTGGGAATTAATGGAGCTACCAAGATGAATGCCACAAAGCACTGAAGGCTGGGAACAGTGAAATGAGTCTGCCTGCTGTGTTCTGTGGCAGAACATCAACTCCATGCTCTCTGCATTTAAATGCCACATTAAAAGACCTGGTGTGTGAGTTTGGATGTGTAGTTACAGCAGATTCCATCTGGAGGACAGAAATATTCATTCACCAATCAACCCTTCCATAGAGAAGGGAAGACTCCAAGGGGGACCTCAGAGCTGCCTTCCAATACCTGAAGGGATCCTACAGGAAGGCTGCAGAGGGACTTTCCATGAGGGTGGCCAGAGAATAGGACAAGGGGGTGGTTTGAAGCTGAGGGAGAGCAGGCTTAGACTGGAGCTTAGGAAGAAGCTCTGCAGTATGAGGGTGGTGAGACTCTGGAAGAGGTTGCTCAAGAAGGTTGTGGATGCCTCCTCCCTTGGGGTGTTCAAGGCCAGGTAGGATGAAGCCTTGAGCAGCTGAGTCTAGTTGAAAGGTGTCCCTGCCCATGGTGGGGAGCTTGGAGCAGATGATCTCTGAGGTCCCTTCCAACCTGAGCCATTTGATGATTTATGAACATAACATTTTAAAAGATGAATCTTCCCCCTGCACCATCTTCTTCTTGACTGTATGACTGACAAATGCTGATTTTATGATCTTAATTCTTGCAAACAACTATAAGTGCCTTGAATTGGGTACAAATGTGCACAATCCCTTGTTACAGCCTGACATAAATTTCTCTGATGCTTTGAGCCTTCTCTAAGTAATTGCTTGACTACAAATTATAACACTCTTGAGTTTCATCTAGAAAGGGCATATTGCTTGAGGATTTTTTTTCATGGAATTGTAGAATGGTTTGAGTTGGAAGGGATCACCAAAGGTCATCCAGTCCAATCCCCCTGCACTCAGCAGGAACATCCTCCACTACATCAGGTTTCCCAGAGCCCTGTTGAGCCTCACCTTGAAGATCTCCAAGGATGGAGCCTCAACCACCTTCCCTGGGCAACCTGTTGCAGTGTTCCAGCACCCTCATGGCGCAGAACTTGTTCCTCACATCCAATCTAAATCTGCTCTTCTCTCATTTCAAACCGTTGTCCCTCGTCTTGTCCCTGCAGGCCTTTGCAAACAGTCCCTCTGCAGCCTTCTTGTAGCCCCCTTCAGGTACTGGCAGGCTGCTCTTAGGTCTGCCTGGAGCCTTCTCTTCTCCAGGCTGAACACCCCCAGCTCCCTCAGTCTGTCCTCACAGCAGAGGTGCTCCAGCACTCTGATCATTTTGATGGCCCTCCTCTGGACCTGCTCCATCAGGTCCATGTCCTTCCTTCACTGAGGGCCCCAGAGCTGGATGCAGCACCCCAGGTGAGGTCTCACCAGAGCAAAGTGCCAGAATCCTCTCTGGACCTGCTGACACCACATCTTTTGATGCAGCCCAGGCTGTCCTTGGCCTTCTTTGATGCAAGCTCACACTGTCTGCTCCTGTCCAGCTTCTCATCCATCAGCACTCCCAAGTCCTTTTCCTCAGGGCTGCTTTCTATCACCTCATCCCCCAGCCTGTATTGATAGTGAGGATTGTTCCTGCCCAGGTGCAGAACATTATGGTTACACCACAGTGTTTGCAGAGTGCTTTGTGCTTTTCTGACTGATAGAGACCTCTGATGCATTAGGATGAAACAAACTAATTGACTTTTCAGGAAAAAAAAAGCAGAACAATTTATCCTACTAATATATATATATATATTTTTTTTTCTGGGCAGAAAGGTCATGATGACAAAAGTAACAAAGTGAAAAATGATACAATTTTCAAAGACATGACAAAAAAATATAATCCCATTGCTCTTCTCTTTGACATGCTTGTGACAATGATGAGACTAAAGCAAACCTGCAGATACTCAATAGTAATAGGCAGTGATAAATGATGAAGTTCTTGCTCACTCCTCACATAGAATCACAGAATTGTCAGGGTTGGAAGGGACCTCAAGGATCAGCCAGTTCCAATCCCCCTGCCATGGGCAGGGACACCTCATACTCGATCAGGTTGCTCACAGCCACATCCAGCCTGGCTGCAAAAACCTCCAGGGATGAGGCTTCCACCACATCCCTGGGCAACCTGTGCCAGTGTCTCACCACCCTCATAGGGAAAAATTTCTTCCTAACATCCAATCTCAGTCTCCCCACTTCTAGTTTTGCTCCATACCCCCCAGACCTGACACCATAAAAAGTCTCTCCCCAGCTTTCTTGCAGCCCCCTTCAGATACTGGAAGGCCACAAGAAGGTCTCCTGGGAGCCTTCTCCTCTCCAGACTGCACAACCCCAACTCTCTCACTCTGTCCTCAGAGCAGAGCAGCTCCAGCCCTCTGCTCACTCTCATGGCCCTTCTCTGGACACCTTCCAGCACCTCCAGATCCTTCTTGTAACAGAGGCTCCAGAACTGTTCACAGAGCTCCAGGTGTGGTCTCACCAGAGTGGAGCAGAGGGGGAGAATCCCCTCCCTGGCCCTGCTGGCCACACTTCTCTTACTGCAGCCCAGGCTCTGCTTGGCTCTCTGGGCTGCCAGTGCTCACTGCTGGCTCCTGTTGAGCTTTTCTTTCACCAGCACCCCCAAGTCCTTTTCTTCAGGGCTGCTCTCCAGCCAGTCCCTGCCCAGCCTGTATCAGTGCTTAGGATTGCCCCAAGGGTCTTCTGGCTAAAGCAACACTCCCAAAGTTGAGACGCTAAATTCCACCTTCCTTACCATTTAATATTCACTGCTCGGTGGAGTTATGTTGGAGTTAATTGGGTTTAACTCAGAGGAAAATTGGACCCCCACTGGAATGAGCACTAACACAAAAGGTTTTGGAAGCAGGCCTGCATTGCTGGTCAGAGAGGTTAACAGAGCAGGAGTACAGGACCTCTTAGAAGGAAGGGCAGAAAGGAAGGTGGTGCAGAGGGAACTTGTCCACTCTTGAACTGGCAGCTGTGGCACACACTTGGCTCTTCATCACTGAAGTGAGGTATGTGAGGTATGATGAACAAAAGAGAGCTGCTTAAGTGTTCAGTCTGAGCAGATGTGGGATAATGGTTAGAGAGTATGGTTGGTCATATCAGGGAATCATTAAATGGTCTGGCTTGGAAGAGACCTCCCAAGCTCATCCAGTCCAACCCCCTCTGCAGCCAGCAGGGACATCCTCCACTAGATCAGGTTGCTCAGAGCCCTCTTGAGCCTCAGTTTGAATACCTCCAGGGAAGGAGCCCCAGCCACCTCCCTGGGCAACCTGTTCCAGTGTTCCACCACCCTCATAGTAAAGAACTTGTTCCTAACCTCCAATCTAAATCTCCTGTAGTTTGAAGCCATTGCCCCTCCTCCTGTCCCTGCAGGCACTTACAAACAGTCTCTCTCCATCCTTCCTGTAGCCCCTTCAGGTACTGGCAGGCTGCTCTTAGGTCTCCCTGGAGCCTTCTCTTCTCCAGGCTGAACACCCCCAGCTCCCTCAGCCTGTCCTCAGAGCAGAGGTGCTCCAACCCCCTGGCCCTCCTCTGGTCCTGCTCCATCAGCTCTATGTCTTTCCTATAATCTGATGGCTCAAATGTGTATGTCCAACAGCACTACAAAAATTTAGACACAGAGAATATGTCTTATTGTATGTTGCTCAAAAATAGCTCTCCAGCTTAAAAGATGACATCAACTGTAGCATCTCACAGCAATGCAGGATCAGTTGGTCAAAATCATTATGATTGTTAGGAGCTCTTGATTATGAGGGTGGTGGAACACTGGAACAGGTTGTCCAGGGAGGTGGTTGAGGCCCCATCCCTGGAGATATTTAAGCTGAGGCTGGACAGGGTTCTGGGCAACTTGGTCTAGTCAAGGATGTCTCTGCTGACTGCAGAGGGGGTTGGACTGGATGACCTTTGGAGGTCCCTTCCATCCCTGAAGATTCTGTGATTGATTCTGTGATGTAACCAACCAGTTGTGCTCTCTAGCCATTATCCCACATCTGCTCAGCCTTTGGAGGTCCCTTCTGGCCTGGCCCATGATTCTATGATCTCAAGCAAAGAATGATGGCAGCAGCTCTCCCCTCGCCTACTTCCAGGGTTGCTGTGTGCATTTGCATAGTGCAATCTGCAAGCCCATATGAAGTGCCCTGGATCAAATTCATCCCTGAGACTCTTCTGCTCCTCAGGTGCATGCATATTAACCAGGAAGGTTTTCTCTTTCACATACTGACTCATCTCCTTCAGCAAATGATCACTCTGTAGCCCACTCAGTTTCTCCGTGGCTGTTGGTAGCTATCAGGCAGATTTCTTGCACCATCAATCAGACAGGTGCCCTGGAAATTGGACTTCATTCTTGTCACTCCATATACCTGTGAGGAATTTAGCCTGGAATTAGTGGCTATGGGGATGGGAATTTTCTGTGGGGTGCAGAAGGACTTGTCAGATGTAAAACCTGCTCAGCATTTTTTTCAAACCCTGTTGAGCTGTTATTGGTTTTTTTCTCTCCTGGACTGAAAGGGTAAGAAAACAAAAATGAAAGGTGCTTGGTAATTTTTCAAAGACAGGACTCTGACTTCATCTTAGATGCATTGCAAGCAGGCAGGGAGTACATCTCCTCTTACTATGAGCTATGGAGAGAGGCCATCCTTTTGCGTGTCTAAGGCACATCATCACTTGCTTAGCATAGACTACTGCTGGCTGCCAAAGCTCTTTCATCAAAAGAAAGACACATCATGGTCATCCAGGCTGGGAGGACTTTTCACATCAGCCTAAAATTGTCTCTGAAGCCTGGAGGGAGGCACTTCCACCTCCTTCTCTACAGACTGTTTGTGCTGCTAATGTGTTATAGCCACAGGCTGTGTCTAAGTACCTGCAGTATAAGGATGACAAATACTGGCTGGATATAAACCAAGGAAGGGCTTAGTAGGCAAGCAAGGACTACAAAGGCTTTTGTCCCTCCCAGCATCACCACCTGGCACAGCATTGACCTGTGTCAAATTATCACAGCCTGGGCTGCAGCAAGAGAAGTGTGGCCAGGAGGGTGAGGGAGGGGATTCTCCCCCTCTACTCCACTTTGCTGAGACCCCACCTGGAGTACTGCATCCAGTTCTGGAGCCTCTATTACAAGAAGCATCTGGAGGTGCTGGAAGGTGTCCAGAGAAGGGCCACGAGGATGAGCAGAGGGCTGGAGCTGCTCTGCTGTGAGGACAGACTGAGCGAGTTGGGGTTGTTCAGTCTGGAGAAGAGAAGGCTCCAAGGAAACCTTCTTTTGGCCTTCCAGTATCTGAAGGGGGCTACAAGAAAGCTGGGGAGGGACTTTTGAGGGTGTCAGGGAGTGATAGGACTGGGGGGAATGGATCCAAGCTAGAGGAGGGGAGATTTAGATTAGACATTAGGAAGAAGTTCTTCCCCATGAGGGTGGTGAGACACTGGAAGAGGTTGCCCAGGGAGGTGGTGGAAGCCTCATCCCTGGAGTTTTTTGCAGCCAGGCTGGATGTGGCTGTGAGCAACCTGCTGTGGTGTGAGGTGTCCCTGCCCATGGCAGGGGGGTTGGGACTGGCTGAGCCTTGAGGTCCCTTCCAACCCTGACAATTCTGTGATTCTACAAGATGCTCTCTGGTTAAAATGCAGGACTCTTCTCTATCATTGTTTTCCCACTGTAATAGCTGAAATAATAATAATAATAATAATAATAATAATAATAATAATAATAATAATAAAACTAGATGAGTTATGTGCCTTCTCCTCCTGCCCCTGTTGAGCAAGAAGAGCCCCCAAGATCAATATTCATTGGATTGTGCAGGAGACTCATTGAATTCTCTGAAATGCTCTGAATGCTACAGAGAAGAGTGGAATGGAAATGGCATAGGAGATCAGATTAGGTTGGTAAGAGCTGGAAATTTGGGATGGCTAGAGGCATCTGAAAGGGGTCTGTGGCTTGCATTTTGGCTGAGCAATTCTTCAAACATGGACTGAGTGCTTTGTCAAAGTTTGGGAGCTGTGGCTCCTATCTCCTGACCTCCTGGTGGTCATCTGTGCCAACTACAGAAGCCAAAGCTTCAGAAGGCTGCAGGGCTAGGGCAGCTCTCAGGATTAACATCAGACTGTCTGGGCAGGAGCATGCACAAATTTCAGGTGGGACTGGTGAGAATCCAATGGAGAGCCATGAGGATGAGTTGGGGACTTGAGCATCTCCCCTGTGAAGAGAGACTGAGAGCCCTGGGGCTGTTTAGTGTGGAGAAGAGAAGGCTGAGAGGGGATCTGATCAATGTCTATCAATAGCTGAGGGGTGGGGGTCAAGTGGAAGGACCAAGCTCTTTTCAATGGTGCACAGTGATAAGCCAAGGAACAATGGATACAAACTTGAACATAGAAGATTTCAGCTCAGCATGAGGAGAAACTTCTTTCCAGTGAGGGTGACAGAGCCCTGGAGCAGGCTGCCCAGAGAGGTTGTGGAGTCTCCTTCTCTGGAGCCTTTCCAAACCCACCTGGATGCATTCCTGTGCAGACTCCCCTGGGTGCTCCTGCTCTGGCAGGGGGGTTGGACCTGATGATCTCTGGAGGTCCCTTCCAACCTCTAATGTACTGTGATGCTGTGACTTTGTGGTTGTGAAGCTAGAGGGAGCTGATAAATGAGAGAAAATGATTTTCTCTCTCGTCTGGTATCAACTACTGGTCCTCATTCTCCTACTGTGTCAGGCACAGGTGTGTTTGTTTCCTATCTTGTGGGAAACTAAGTTGTTGTGATCCTCCCTTCTGATTATAAACTCTTTCCTTGAGATCATGCTTAGTGACCTCCTCAGGTAACCACCAGGGCACCCCAGGGTTCTCCTTTGGGATTTATGACACCTCCAGGACATCCTTGATCGCTGGTTGCCAAAGTACAGGACCTGGGTGACTGCCTGGAGACTGCCCAAGCCCCTGACCAGCCCTGGTTTCACTGCTATGGGGAACAGATACAGCCTGCTTTAGACATGGAAAGCAGTGCCAGAGCCTGTAGGCTTGTCCTTAAGTCCCCAGCAGTAAATCTATCAAGCTCTTGGAATATTTCCAGGCCTGAGAATGCATGTTCTACCAAACTGTTTAAATGTTCCCTGGCACAGCTTTGGGCTATGCCATCTAACACCTCCCAGACAAGTCCCAGGCTCTGTTTGGGTGTCAGGATGGCCAGAAACCATTCAAAACATACAGGCTGCATGCAGCCTCTTGGTTTGGGAGCTAAAGGCTGTTTAAAGCCATGGGCATGAGCCTCTTTGCAGTAGCTGAGATCAGTGCAAGAGCATGAGCTAGGCACATTTCATTCAGCAGAGTTCAGTTCCTTAGCTCTAGTCCATCAAGGAACAAGAGAAAAAGAACAACAACAACAACAACAAAAAGAGCTTTTGTTTAGCACTGGATCTGGATATCTTGTCTGAAAAGCTTTCTTGCTTTTCTGAGTAATTATTATGGCTACTTCTCCATGGCTTAATTCCTTCTGAGTCACTCCATGTATTCCAAATCCACACTGTTACTAATTTGCTTGCCTTCTTAAAATCCTTTTCTCTCAAACCTGTCCGTGTTTTGTGTCTCTTGGCTTTGATGCTGATGTACTTGCATTTTCTTCTTTATTTCTTCTCAGTTTCAGTATTTTTCCCTTATCTTCCCACTTCACTGCTTTCTTATTCTCTTTAACCCTTCCCACCTTTAATTCCAACTTCCACAGAGTCACAGAACATTAGGGGTTGGAAGGGACCTCCAAAGATCATCCAGTCCAAGCCTCCTGCCAGAGCAGGAGCACCTAGAGTAGGTCACACAGGAACACATCCAGCTGGGTTTGGAATGTCTTCAGAGGAGACTCCACAACCTCCCTGGGAAACCTGTTCCAGTGTTCTGTCACCCTCACAGGGAAAAAAAAAAATTTCTCCTGTTTCCATGGAACTTCTTATGCCTCAACTTCCACCATTGCCCCTTGTGCTGGCATCATAGAATGCTATGGGTTGGAAGGGTCCTCGAAAGCTCATCCAGTCCAACCCCCCTGACAGAGCAGGAGCACCTGCAGCAGGTCACACAGAATGCATCCAGGAGGGTTTGGAATGTCTCCAGAGAAGGAGACTCCACAACCTCTCTGGGCAGCCTGCTCCAGGGTTTTGGCACCCTCACAGGGAAAAGGCTTCTCCTTATGTTCATGTGGAGTCTCCTCTGCTCCAGCTTGCACCCAGTGCCCCTTGTCCTATCCTTGGACATCCCTGAGCAGAGCCTGGCTCCATCCCCCTGCCCTGCACATCTTTATCAAGAGGCACGAGGGCACCCCTCAGGCTCCTCTGCTCCACTTGGGCTATCACAACATTTTGGAGGCCATGCTTGGATTTGAAGCCATATGGCAGTGCTTCCTGAAGTCAGGAAAATTAAATGCAATCCTTGTAACACTGTGTGCAATGCTTCCTGTACTCCACCAACTTACCAGGGTGACAGATTGTACTTTTCTGAGTCTGCTGACAAATGTCCCTTCTCATCAGGCTTCTGCCCTTTTTTTATATGTATATATATATATGTTACCATATCACTATTCCTACTTCCCTCCTCTCCTTTTGTTTTCCAGTGTGGAATTCAGATTATGACAATCCTTCTGCACTTCTAAATGTTGTGATATCTTCAAGGGGTGCTTGGAAAGTGAGCAGCTCATTTATTGCCTTGTGGGCTAATCAAAATCCATCAATTAAAGAAAAAAACTTATATATAAACTACCTCAAGGGTTGCTTTCTGCCAAGCCACCCCCAACCATCCCAGAGGTGACACAAACAGTAGTTCTGGGCAGGAATCCACTGTGGCATTTGTTTCTAAGGAGGTTTCTGAGCTGACTCTTGCTGGCAACCATTTTCCATTTGTGATGCTAATAATGAAGGGGGACTTGATGTTGATAATTAGTAGCTGCTTCCTTTTATAATATTTTCCTAATAATTTTAGCACAGAAGCAGGCTTCCCTCAGGTTTCTTATCATTTCAAGGGGGGGTGGGGGGAGGGCATTGGTGTTGCAGCAGCATAAATGCAGCCTTAGCCTAGCACAGGAGCTGAACAAATAAACAACCTCCCCGAGCTTGTGCCTAAAAAAGGAAACGGAGGAGGCCCATGTCCTACCACCTATGTGCATTTATTTTCGTGAAAGAACAGAAAATGTTGGGGTTTTTGGAGGTGGCAGCTTCCCCCACACCTCCAGCTGGGTGGCTAATGCTCCCTAGAAGCCCCTCTGCATCTGTGTGGACACAGCCACTGCCCTTCTGGGGTGCACCAAGAGGAAGAATGTGGTCAGCAGCTCCAGGGAGGTGCTTGACCCCCAGCCCTCAGATATTTACAGACATTTATTAAACCCCTCTTAGTCTTCTCCAGACTAAACAGCCTCAGGTCTCTCAGCTTCTCCTCATCAGGCAGGGCTCCAGTCCCTTCAGCATCCTTGTAGCCCTCCCTTGGACTCTCTCCAGCAGATCCCTGTCCCTCCTGCCCTGGTGAGACATCACCTAGAATGTTGCATCCAGTTCTGGGCTCCCCCAGTTCAGGAAGGTGCCTGTCGTGGTGGGGACAGCAATCCTTGCATAGCCAAGGCATTGGCTCAGGAGCCCCTCTGAAGGTAAAAAGAGTCTGGGGAGCAGAGGAGAGGTGGCAGCCCTATCAGGCAGGGAATGAACCCACTGCCAGTTTTCAAGGGGAGCAGCAACTTGCTTTGCAGGTTGTCCCAAGCTGTGGAATAAAATCCACTCCAGTGATATGGATCCAGCCTCCAAAGCAGAGCAGTTGTAGCATGAGCTAATAGCAGTGGAAGAGCTCAACTCTGATCACAGAAAGCCTCCCTTGTAAAAATCAGGAAATTATTTCCAATCTAGATGGACACAAGATTTATTAACTTGTAGGAAGGATCTTTTTGTTTGTTTTGTTTGTTTGCTTCATTATTTTTGTTTGTTGGCTGTTTGATTGTTTGGGTTCCATGGTTTTTGTCTTGGTTTTTTTGTTTGTTTGTTTATCCAGCTGGATTTATTAGACCTCAGCTTCAGTCGATGTTAATTTACCTTCACTTGTTTTCATCTTCCTTCCTCTCAAAGAATCTGCTTTTTAATATCCAGCACCAGACAGAAAACAAACCCCAAAACATTTTTTGAGAGCTAAATTCTTTTAGAATCATAGAATGGTCAGGGTTGGATCCTCAAGGATCATCCAGTTCCAACCCCCCTGCTATGGGCAGGGACACCTCACACTACAGCAGGTTGCTCACAGCCACATCCAGCCTGGCTGCAAAAACCTCCAGGGATGAGGCTTCCACCACCTCCCTGGGCAACCTGTGCCAGTGTCTCACCACCCTCATGGGGAAGAACTTCTTCCTAACATCCAATCTGAATCTACCCATTTCTATCCCTTTTCCCCTAACTTCAGGGCATGATTTCAGCTTCTCATTCCTGAGTGCCTTGAATGTTTTCTAGGACCTTAGCAGAAACCCCCTGAAGTTTCTGGGGACCCCTGCAGTTATGCCTGCACCCATCACTAGTACCCACTGTAAAGTCTAGCTTCATCTTCATAAACCAAGTACTACTTCAATGCACCACTGTCAGAACTTAGATCTAACTCTGTTGCCATCCTTCAGGCTGAGCAGTGCTCTACTTCAGGAGTTGTTCTGTTGATTACACAGGCACCAAAAGTGCATATTTAAGCATAGTCAGATTATTTACTGATATCAGTTACCCCTTGTATTGCTGCAGCAGCTACAATTGCCAGCCCAGCTCTAAAGGTTTGCTTTTGGCAATGTACAGTGGTATCTCCCGTGAGCTTGCAGGCTGAATCCAGGAGGTACCTGCCCAAGTTTACCTGCTGGGGCTGTCCACTCATGTCCATGGATGTTGGGAGAATGGATATGGGCAGTTATAGAGTCTATATGCAGAGTCCTGTACCTAGGAAGGAAGAATAAATTGCAGCAGTACAGGTTAGGAGGTGTTCTGCTGGAGAGCAGCCCCAAGGAGAAGGACCTGGGAGTGCTGGTGGACAACAAGTTTTGCACAGGACAGCAATGTGCCCTGGGGGCCAAGAAGGCCAAGGGGGTCCTGGGGGGCATTCAGAGGAGTGTGGCCAGCAGAGCCAGGGAGGTTCTCCTGTCCCTCTGCTCTGCCCTGGTGAGAGCTCACCTGGAATATTGCATCCAGTTCTGGGCTCCCCAGTTCAGAAGGGAAAGGGATCTGCTGGAGAGAGTCCAAGGGAGGGCTACAAGGATGCTGAAGGGACTGGAGACTGCCTGGTGAGGAGAGGCTGAGAGACCTGGGGGTGGTTAGTGTGGACAGGAGAAGACTGAGAGGGATCTGATCAATGTCTATAAATATCTGAGAGCTGGGGGTCAAGAGGGAGGGGACAGGCTCTGCTCAGTTGCACTCTGGGATAGGATAAGGGGCAATGGATATAAACTCCAGCACAGGAGGTTCCACCTCAACATGAGGAGGAACTTCTTCCCTGTGAGGGTCCCAGAGCCCTGGAACAGGCTGCCCAGAGAGGTTGTGGAGTCTCCTTCTCTGGACCCTTTCCAGCCCCATCTGGATGTGTTCCTGTGTGACCTGTGCTGGATTCTCTGGTCCTGTTCTGGCAGGGGGTTGGACTGGAAGATCTCCAGAGGTCCCTTCCAACCCCTAACATCTTGGGGATCCTGTGTGGTCCCTATACTGCTGGCTCCAGGCTTGCATTTCAGTTGTAAACTCACTCCTGTCCATTTTTTTCTTTCTTTCACTATTGGTTTTTACTGTGTAATGAATTTTACAGTTATAACCTGAGAAATTGAGACTTACCTACCAAGGACATGTATATTTAGCTTCTTCTTTTTTTAATTTTTTTTTAAAACACATTAAGTTTTAATGCACTGTATGGACCAGAGTAATTATAGAAGATGAGTTAGGACATAAACTCTGCAGTTTAGCATCTCTGCAGAAGCACAGCTCATACATAAAAGGCCTGACTCATGCAGGTGTGACAGCAACACGAGGGCCACTGAACTGAAAGACAAAACCAGCCACAGGACTTTGCTTAAAGCATTTTGGCTGAGACATTTTCATTTAAGAAGGTCAGCAGGGATAAATCATTCAGCCCTCCTTTTAAGTGTTTCCCTAGAAAAAGTAAACAATAATAACAGGCAGTAATAAACTTTGAGCAAATTAAAAACAAAACCAAACCCCAACCAAACAAAACCCCCAGACAAACAAACAAAATACCCAACCCAAACAAAACACATCCTGGCTATAGAATTTATGACTGTCATGACGGTCATGATGTTACATGCCATGGCTGGATAATTTTATCATTACTCATAATAAGCCAAATCCTCCCCACCATAGCCAAGGCAATGCTCTTCAGTGAGAAGGAGACAAGCAATGAGTAAACAGTGGGATTAGTGTCAGTGTTTATGAGATTGGTTATGTGCTATGAGAAGAATAACTTTGGGCCAATTTTAGGCTCCCCAGTTCAAGAGAGACAGAGACCTGATGGAGAGAGTCCAACAGAGAGCCAGGAGGATGCTTAGGGGACTTGAGCATCTCCCCTGTGAAGAGAGACTGAGAGCCCTGGGGCTGTTTAGTGTGGAGAAGAGAAGGCTGAGAGGGGATCTGATCAATGTCTATCAATAGCTGAGGGGTGGGGGTCAAGTGGAGGGGGCCAGGCTCTTTTTGGGTGGTGCACAGTAATAAGCCAAAGAACAATGGATACAAACTTGAACATGGAAGATTTCAGCTCAACATGAGGAGAAACTTCTATACAGTGAGGGTGACAAAGCCCTGGAGCAGGCTGCCCAGGGGGGTTGTGGAGTTTCCTCTTCTGGAGCCTTTCCAAACCCACCTGGCTGTGTTCCTGTGTGACCTGCCCTGGGTGCTCCTGCTCTGGCAGGGGGGTTGGACTGGATGATCACTGGAGGTCGCTTCCAGCCTCTAACATTCTGTGATTCTGTGATATTTATATCCCATGCTCAATACCTCACCTGTTTACTGCAGTGGAGGACTAAGTGCCTTCTGACCATTCCATAATGTGCTAGAACCACTCCAATGAAGTTTTAAAAGTAACAGATCCTGACCATTGGGACGGTACTGGGTCACACATGCTTCACTCTAAAACTTACTTCAGCTACAAGTTACCCTGGCAAGCTGCACAGACCCCAGTGCAAGCCATAATCATCAAGAATGGGACTTCATTATACGTGTACTGAGAACTCCCTCTCTCTTCACCCGTGAAGAACTTTTCAGCACAATGAGACTTACACAAGGGCACTATAAATTACAAGCCAGGCTTCAGCCTGATCTTGGGTATTTTCTTCTAAAGCTTTTCAAACTTCTGGTTTCTAATTAAAATTACGACACACTCTTTCAACAATAGCCCAGTATGTAAGGATCCTTCATACCTTTCAAGCCTTTCATAAGGAAAAAAAAAAGAAGTCAGCCTTTAATTTTTAAGTGAGGTTTATTGTTTCAGTGGCTTTTAGGTAACACGACCTCTTCAGATGCAGAGTGCCTCCAGCGTGCTGGCAGGAATGTGACACAGGAGACACAGCTAGAGATAAATTTGAGGAAAGTTACAGTCTGTAAGCTCCAATTTTCACTAAAAAAAAAAAAAAAAAAAAAAAAAGGAAAAATAAGAAGTTTCTTCTCAAGGATAAATACAAGGGAGTGGGGGGATGGGGTTGGACTAGATGACCTTTGGAGGTCCCTTCCTACCCAACCCATTCTATGATTCTATAAAGCAATATGAATGAGTAAAGGATTTATTTTGGAGAACTCAGCGTGTCTTCTCTTCCAGAGCACAGCCTTTAAAGTGAGGGTTAAGTTGAACTAATGCTGCTAAGGAGACTCTTCCTGTGTCTCCAAGCAGGGGAGTTACCAATCCTGCGAGTGCCTGACTCGCCCTCATCGCTAGTACTTGAGCCCCACGGAGGGAAATGGGAGAGCTTTTGTCGCTGTCCATTCCATGCAAAGGGATTCCTTTGCTGCTGCCACTTCAGAGTTGAGGAAATCCTCTCTTCCCCGCCCCCCTCCCCCCTCTTTCCCCCATACAGATATTAAATGTCAGCGTCAGCAGCTGGCGTTCAGCAGCCGACACCATCAGAGGGAACATCTTGATGGCCGTCGCCTCAGCCTTGGCAGGAGGAGCAGGGCGACTGCAAACGCAGGCAAAGCTGTGTACTGGCCAAGTCGCCAGCAGGAAAACACCCTCCAAGGGTATTTATCCTCCGCCCGGAGCTCCGAGGCGGGGACCACCTCCTCAGAGCAGAGGCTCCCAGGAAGGGCGCCTGAAAAACACCCACGGCCATCCTAGGAGGAATCGCTCTGTTCTTGAGAGGGCCTCCTGCAGACACTGTGGCACATGATCTGTGGGAACTGACCCCCTCGGGGCAGCCTCCAGGACAACGCAGCCTGGGGGAGACAAAACGAGGAGGAGACGAACAGCTGCAGCAATGATGGTCTGCCGTAAGGACGGTGGATTTTTTGCACCTGCAGCCACCAAACCTTGCAGGTGCAACTCGGGAGGCATCAGAGCCCCTGCGGTGTCCTCTCTGCTGAGGGTGCCTAATTCCTACCCCGATTCAGCTGGTTGACCTCTTTGTAGTTTGTCCCATTACTCACCCTCGGGCTGAGGCAGGCAAAATAATAAGGTACAGCTCCGTCTCCTCTCCGGGCCGCCAGCCCAGCCCAGCCCTGCTGCCCGCTAGCAACGGCTCCCTCCTGGCTGTTCGGCGGCACCGTCCATCACGGCCGCCTTACTCAAAAATAAATCACCTTTCCCGCCCACGCAGCGATGCTTTTTTCAAGGAAAAAAAACCCCAACCAACCAAAACCAAACCAAGCCACCCCATCAGATCCAAACGCCGGCTCGGTGCAGCTGGCTGAGCTCCCCCGCAGGCCCCCACCCTGCCCCGTCGTTGCCCCGGGCTCGGCGGGAGCAGGTGCTCCTTGCTGCTGCTGCTGCCGCCGCCGCCCCAGGCCCGCGCTGCCCCCGCCCCCGCCGCCAGCACCTTGCGAGTCATCCCGCCTCCCCCTCTTCTCCCTCCCCTCCGTTCCCCCGCCCCGGGCGGCAGTCGGGTGTCGCTTCCCATTTCACTTGGAGATATTTTCGGGTGGCAGGAGCCGCCTCGTCATTTCCGCCAGAAGAAAAAGACACCGGCGCGGAGAGCCGCGGGAGCGGGCGGGCAGAGCCCGGGTGCAGCCCAGAGCCAGCCTCCCGCTCAGCCGCTCCGGGGACCGAGCTCTCGGCGGGGCCGGCAACCGCCACCACTGCCCGCGGGGGCGGGAGGCGTTGGAGCGTGCCGCCGCCTCCTCCTCCTTCCTCCTCCTCTTTCTCCCTCCTCCTTCTCCCCCTCCCCGCCGAGCCGGCAACATGAACTGAAATCCCCAGAGGAGCACAGAGGCGGCGAGCGAGCGAGCGGAGGCAAGCGGGGATTTAGCGGCTCTGTCCTCCCGCCGCCGCCGGGCTCCGGGCAGTGTGGTCCCGCCTCGCCGCTCCGCACAGCTTCGTCCTTCGCCCGGAGAGTCGGTGGCCGCCCGAGCCCCGCGCCCCAGAGCCCCCCATGGCCCTCATCATGGAGCCCGTCAGTAAGTGGTCGCCGAGCCAAGTCGTCGACTGGATGAAAGGTGAGGAGCGGCACCGGGATCGCGCGGTGCCCCTCTCCCATTCCTATTCAGCACTCACACACACACACACACACACCCCCCCTCCAATCTTCCATCATCCTCGCAGGTGCGGGAACCTCCGTGGTTTTCCCCCGCACCGGGGTCCCGCCTCCCGGCACCGTTTTGGCTGAAGGGTAGGAAGGGGGAAGGGAGACCGTCGGAGCCGTGCCGCCGGAGTGAAGGAGCAGAGAGGGAACAGCGCAGGGGCCGGGGGCCCCGGGGCCACTCCCCCTGCTCCGTCCCCGGGCTTAGAGTGGGGGGGCGGTTGGCGATCCCCCGGCGGTCCATAAAGCCAGGTGCGGGGGAGGGATGAGGAGAAGGCTGATCCCGGGATGCTCCCGGACGGCGGCCGCGGTGAAGCGATAAGGCCGCCCCCGCTCCCCGGCAGCGAGAGGATGCGCGGCCGGCTGCTGCCGGCAGATGCGGCGAGATAAAAGTTTAAGCTAACGCCGGGCTCCGGCCCATGCGGAGGGCACGGCTGCAGCGGGAATTGCGGAGGTGGGGCGTGCTGGAGGGGCTCCGCAGGCGGCGGGGTCAGTGGGTCGGTCCGCGCCCTCGGGAGCGCCGGGGTTCCCCCCTCCCCGCCCCCGTTGCCGCGGCACCGCCTCGGCGGCCGAAGTGGGGGCGGCCGCCCTGCCGGGTAGAGCGCACCCACGCTTGAAAGGGAGGAGGAAGGGTTGAGGGGTCGCCGTCCCCGTCCTCGGGGACAGCATTTAAAGACTCGTAGTTTACATTAGCCTGGATTAAGTGCGCTGGGCTGACGTGTGCTTGCTCTGCTGCGCCGCTCCCCCAGCTCCATCACCTCTCCTTCCCCGAAATAAAGCCTAATGAGAATAAAACACAGACTTTCTGGAAATGCTTTTCTGTTACGCTGTGTGCATCGACATGGCTTTAACACTGCAATGTGAAAGCGTCGTCTTCTGGTGGTGGTTGTCTTTATTATTTTTTTCTTTTTTTTTTTTTTAATTGCCTTTAAATTAGGCTGCAGCTGTGTTTTGAATAAATCACCCTCTAGTGTTATATATCTGTGTAAAAAAAAAAAAAAAAAAAATAGAATGGCCGGATGGGTACAACTTTGGAGCAACTGCTACATTGTGGGAGTTCTTTATAACATGCTGTGTGCTACTAATGTGACACTTTCATCATCCTTAAAATTTCAGGCTAGAACATATGTTTCCAGTTATTCAATCCTGACATTTATAGCTGTCGACTTATAATTGTATGCAGTGACTTACACAGGTTTGCTCTTTCTGAAATGTTAATAGTAATAATGATAATAGCAGTAGTAATAAAAAAGTGATACTTCCTATCCTAAGAAATTAGTAAATATTAATAAAAAGCTTAAAGGAGCTGCAGAGGATCTGTATTAAAGGCAAACCCTTCTAAACTGCAGGATGTTTTCTTCCACGTACTTAGATTCCAACATTTTTACTGCTGAAAAAACAAACAAAAAGACCCAAACAAAAATATTGTATTTAGTGACTGAAACATTTTTCTGAAACGTTTCTAATGATAATAATACAATAATAGTGAAAGTGATACTCCATATCCTAAGAAGTTAGTAGATATTAATAAAAAGCTTAAAGTAGCTACAGAGGATCTGTATTAAAGGCAAACCCTCTGAACTGCAGAATGTTTTCTTTCACGTACTGAGATTCCCCCATTTTTACTTCTGAAAAACAAACAAAACCCCCAAACAACAACAACCCCCCCAAAACAACAACCAAAACCCTCTCCCAAAATAAAACCACGAAAAGGAGACTGTGCAGGAGCTTTTCAAATCAGCCTCTGAGATACTTGCTTCATATTTTAGGATTGTAGGGGGAAAAAGAACCCCAAAGCTTTGGTGCCTTTTAAAAACAGACAAAAAATAGAAGGCATCAAATACTTCTCATCAGCCGGGTGAATTAAATTGCATTCTCTGCTTTCAGATTGCATCAATATAGACTCAGTTATTTAATAACAATAGGCTGGCTAAAGGATAAGGTTAAAAATGGCGAGGCTGGATAAGAGTTTGTGGTTAGAAACCTGACAGCTGTAGATCTAGTTTTACAAATCATCACCTGAACCATACAAAAAAGAAGTGCAGTTGTTGCAGTTGTGCCTATGTTTTGGGTTGTGAACCTTGTTTTTAAGTTGTTTGCTTTGGTCTGAATGCTTGATTGTTTCTCTGGAGCGCTTGATTTTTTTACTGAACAGGCACATAGCTATTGCTTCAAGCTTTCCTTTCTTCCTTTTGTGTTGTGGATTTGCAGATGAGCCTTCCTTTAGAGTGAGGTACGAGTGAGGTGTAAAGCACCTGCCTTTGGTTAGCACTGTGTGAGGAAAACCACCTAGATAGCCACTCTTAAGGTTCATAGAATTGAATGGCTTAGATTGGAAGGGACCTTGGAGATCATCTACTCCAACCTCCCTGCCATGGGCAGCGATGCCTCTCAATTAGACTTGGCTGCTCAAGGCCTCATCCAACCTGGCCCTGAACACCCCCAAGGAGGAGGCATCCATAACCCCTCTGGGCAGCCTGTTCCAGAGTCTCACCACCTTTGTACTGAAGAACTTCTTCCTAAGCTCCAGTCTAACTGTGCTGTCCCTCAGCTTCAAACTGTTTCCCCTTGTCCTGTCTCTAGACACCCTTATGAGAAGTTGCCCTCCAGCGATCCTGTAGGATCCCTTCAGGTATAGGAAGGCAGCTCTGAGGTCTCCCTGGAGCCTTCTCCAGGCTGAACAACCCCAGCTCCCTCAGCATATCCTCATAGCAGAGTTTCAGAGTTGGGGCCTGGAACTGAGCATGACCAGCAGCTGTCAGCATGTTTGGTCCTGTTTGATGGATCACACTTTGCCAAGTTTGGAGGAAGGATGGTAGGGGGATAAGGGCAAGGTGGTCTTTGTTTTCCTCACGTTATCATTTGTAGGGTTGCAAACGTTGTCACTGAAATCTGGGTGAAAAAAAATACAGTTGTGCTGCTTTAAATGCACTGCCTTCAACGAATTACATTTCTAAAAGCCTGGAAAATAGCTCATTTGTGTTTTGGAGGTACCCAGGGCAGCTCCATGAGCCAAACACGGACATGTCTGTGTTTTGAGAACCTTGGGGTGAGTGCAGTAGCGGTCTCTGCCTTAGCAGCAGTGGGGTATGGCTTGCATAAATGACATTAAACTTCAAGATGCGAGAACACTTTGCTGCTTATTGGAGTTATTTTGGAGAATTACCAATGCTGAACTCTGTTTTAACCTCTTCCTTGAAGTTAAGTGCCCTGCTGCTATGTAAGATGCCTGCTCAGAGCAGCTCTTCAAAGAGCATTCTTCAGAATAGATTTCAGTGTTCAAAGCAAAAATCTTGCCCCAGAAAGGCAAAATCCTACTGTTTAACATTGTTTACAGTTATCTGAAAGCAAGGGGAAATGAAACACTTCAGATTTTATTGCCCTTTTTTTGGGGGGGAGTGGGGGGAAATGGTCTTGCTGGTATGACCTGACTGTTTGCAATAAAAGGCCCTGCCTGGAAGCCTTTATTTAGGCAGAGGAGCCATTGCCTCCATGGTGTTTTGTTCAGGGCAGTGATGAAGCAATGGGCATTAAAAGCTGCAACAAAAAAAAAGTAAAGATGGATGAGGTTACTCCCACTCAGAAGCGTTACATAAAAATTCTGAGCTCTGAGCTGGGTGACTGGATAGGGAGCAGGCTCAACACCATGAGCATTCATGTAATAATAAGTGCAGTTTCTCCAGTGTCCACTCCTTTCTTTAATTCCTTGATATACATCTATGGATCCTTTAATGGCCTGTGGACTCCTGAACACTGGTGTGGTAGGTTGAAATTACTTCTCCCCCGAAATAAAATTGTCAGACTAGCTCAGACGAAAGCAAATGAAGCTCTATTTATAAGCAAAACTACAATCTAGAAATACAGAAATGCAATGAATATGTACAAAATAGACAATATTTACAATTTATAAACAACACAAGAACCCCCCCGGACAAAACCAAGGGGTTACCAACAGCTTCTCCCTCCCTCCTCCCTTCCCCCATGTACAAGGTGAAAGAGAGAAGGGCAGAGAGACTTAGAATCATAGAACTGTCAGGGTTGGAAGGGACCTCAAGGATCATCCAGTTCCAACCTCCCTGCCATGGGGAAGGACACCTCACAGCTCACAACACACAGGTTGCCCAGAGCCACATCCAGCCTGGATGCAAAAACCTCTGGGGATGAGGCTTCCACCACCTCCCTGGGCAACCTATGCCAGTGTCTCACCACCCTCATGGGGAAGAATTTCTTCCTAACATCCAATCTGAATTTCCCCATTTCTAGTTTTGTTCCATTCCCCCCAGTCCTATCACTCCCTGACACCCTCAAAAGTCCCTCCCCAGCTTTCTTGTAGCCCCCTTCAGATACTGGAAGGCCACAAGAAGGTCTCCTTGGAGCCTTCTCTTCTCCAGACTGCACAACCCCAACTCTTTCAGTCTGTCCTCATAGGAGAGGTGCTCCAGCCCTCTGCTCATCCTCATGGCCCTTCTCTGGACACCTTCTACCACTTAGAGTGGAATTGGTTATGCAAATAAGTGGCTACCTTAGATTTCATCCTGGGAAAATGTCTACATCAAGAAGCTGTGGATCAAAGCACAGCTTACAACTTTGCAAACGAGAAGGACATAAGGAGGGGAGCCTGTGTCAGCACAGGAGGGTTGTTGTGGGGTTTTTTTGTATGGTTTAAAATGAGCCCAGTGACAGAAGATTATCTGTCACAGAGCTGGGAAAAAAGAGCAGATGGATTAGCTCATCTCTCCCACAGGATGGCATATTGTATGTGGAGGATCAAAATGAATATGTAAATGGATGCAAGCGGTCTATTCTTTTGCTTTTCGTCTATTTAGTACTAATTTTAAAAGGCCCAGCCTGGATCAGTGAGCTGAAACTGTGTCAATCACCTCCTCTGCCTCCCCTTTGGAGGAGATGATGTGTGGATTGCACTGTTGGGTTGGGAGATGTTGGCAGGTTGCAGGGGTGAGTGCTGATGAACGTCATGGCTTTCACTGAGTCAGGGAGGTAAGGTGTCAGCTTGGCTTGTAAGGCTTCTGAGGTGCTGGAAAAAAACTCCATGGCAAGCAATTCAACCAATTACTTTTATTTTTAATTTTTAGACATCAGGATTTTTTTACTGAATCTTTGCAATTTAACTTCTTTTTTTTTTTTTTTTTTTTTTTTTTCTGCCTGAAGTTGTTTATGGTGGCTGTAGTTTGATTAGGACTGGCTGCTTTAAACTATATGGAATCATAGAATGGTTTGGGTTGGAAGGGACCTCCAAAGCTCATCCAGTCCAACCCCCTCTGCAGTCAGCAGGGACATCCTCCACCAGATCAGGTTGCCAGAGCCTTGTCCAGCCTCACCTTGAAGATCTCCAGGGATGGGACCTCAACCACCTCCCTGGGCAACCTGTTGCATTGTTTCACCACCCTCATGGTGCAGAACTTTTTCCTAACATCCAATCTCAATCTGCTCTTCTCTAGTTTGAAGCCATTGCCCCTTGTCCTGTCACTGCAGGCCATTGCAAACAGTCCCTCTCCATGGTTCTTGTAGCCTCCATCAGGTACTGGAAGGCTGCTCTTAGGTCTCCCTGGAGCCTTCTCTTCTCCAGGCTGAGCAACCCTCAGCTCCCTTAGTTTTCTTTCATGACCAGTGGCATTTAATTCATTCTCAGTGGCAGAATCTGTTCAAAGAGGCAATGCACCTGGAGAAATCGATATTACTCAATCTATCAGAGCTTAAATATTTATTTTTCTTTTGTTCACTGAATGACAGCTCATAGACCTTATGCTAAGCTTACACAGCTTAAAGTGTTGTAATGGTAGTCATGCTCCAAAAAGCTGGCATCTAAGGCATGGAGTTGCTCCAAAGGCTTCTGATGCTAAGGAACGGGAGCCTTTTGCCTCTAGAAATAAAAGGATGTAAATATTTAGGAGGAAGAGAAGGGGAAACGTGTGTGCTAGCAAAGTGAAGTCAGATTGCACAAGTTCCCCATGTGGGTGATTGAATATTTACATGGATTTAAGACCTGAGTTTCTCTCTGCTTTTCACATCAAGAACTTCATGTCCATTTTCAGTAGTGTGTGTGTGTGCTTGCATGAAATCCCCATGGGGTGCTGTCAGATGGGCTCCACTTGGAGTAATGGGAATGAAATTCATCAAGAAAATCACAGAATCACAGAAACATTCAGATTGGAAAAGACCTTCAGGACCACCAAGTCCAACCATTAATCCTACTCTACAAGGCTCACCCCTAAACCATATTCCCAAGCACCACATCCAAACCACCTTTAAACACATCCAAAAATGCAGGATTTGTTGAGAATGCTCTGAAATGAAAGACTCTAATACTATTGATTAAAAAAAAATTACCATGGGGATAATTTTATTCTCTTCCTGCACACCCTAGGACTTTGGTGGCAACACAGAGGTCATTTTTCAGTTCTTCAACCATTAGGTAGCAACAGGGAGGCTCATCACTGAAGGCACAAACGCTCCCACAGTGCTGGGATCTAGCAAATAAAAAAGAAAAAAAACATCTTACAAGCAGTAAGGGTGACTCTTGTATTCCGGGTCACTGTGAGACCTGTATGAAAAGCTCAGGATTTTTTGCCTTGTCTTTCTCTGAGGAAGATTTTGATATGGACAGAGGTGGGGAGAGAGCTTTTTCTGGAGTGTAGGCTGGATTATGATGTTACAAAGGCCTGAAGAAAAGGACTTGGGGGTGCTGGTGGAGGAGAAGCTCAACAGGAGCCAGCAGTGAGCACTTGCAGCCCAGAGAGCCAAGCAGAGCCTGGGCTGCATCAGGAGAAGTGTGGCCAGCAGGGCCAGGGAGGAGATTCTCCCCCTCTGCTCAGCTCTACTGAGACCCCACCTGGAGCTCTGTGAACAGTTCTGGAGCCTCTGTTCCAGGAAGGATCTGGAGGTGCTGGAATGTGTCCAGAGGAGGGCCATGAGGATGAGCAGAGGGCTGGAGCTGCTTTGCTATGAGGACAGACAGAGAGAGTTGGAGTTGTTCAGTCTGGAGAAGAGAAGGCTCCAAGAAGACCTTCTGGTGGCCTTCCAGGATCTGAAAGGGGCTACAAGAAAGCTGGGGAGGGACTTTTGAGGGTGTCAGGGAGTGATAGGACTGGGGGGAATGGATCCAAGCTAGAGGAGAGGAGGTTTAGCTTAGACATTAAGAAGAAACTCTTCCCCATGAGGGTGGTGAGACACTGGCATAGGTTGCCCAGGGAGGTGGTGGAAGCCTCATCCCTGGAGTTTTTGAAGGCCAGGCTGGATGTGGCTCTGGGCAGCCTGCTGTAGTGTGAGGTGTCCCTGTCCATGGCAGGGGGGTTGGAACTGGCTGATCCTTGAGGTCCCTTCCAACCCTGACAATTCTGTGAGCATGTGGTTTGTGGTAGAGAGGTTTGCTTGTGTGTGTGCGCCTCGTTTTGCACTTTCAATTTTGCCTGCCTTGTTTGGTTTTGTTTTGTTTTGTTTTTCCAATGGTTTATTGGATTAAAGGAACTTCCCTTATGCTGCTTCCCTTCATATTGCTTTTTGGTCAGGCTGTTAATAAATGTGACCATCAGAAATAAGATGAAAAAGGCTGAGTTGTCTCTGGGAAACAAAACCTGGATATTTAATAAGAGTATGAAAAATGCTTGGGGATTCTGGAACTTGAGTTCCTTGTGAAGTTTCTGTGGGTGACTGATGAGCTGCAGAACAGTCATCAATTTGAACACTTGTTGCTAAGTGCCATATGTGGAACAGGTCAGGTGTTTTACAACTTGTCAGCTTTAAAACTTTGGGTTTTTTTTTTTTTCTTCTTCTGTTCTTGTTCTTCTTCTTCTTCTTCTGTTCTTCTTCTTCTTCTTCTGTTCTTCTTCTTCTTCTTCTGTTCTTCTTCTTCTTCTTCTTCTGTTCTTCTTCTTCTTCTTCTTCTGTTCTTCTTCTTCTTCTTCTTCTGTTCTTCTTCTTCTTCTTCTTCTGTTCTTCTTCTTCTTCTTCTTCTGTTCTTCTTCTTCTTCTTCTTCTGTTCTTCTTCTTCTTCTTCTTCTGTTCTTCTTCTTCTTCTTCTTCTGTTCTTCTTCTTCTTCTGTTCTTCTTCTTCTTCTGTTCTTCTTCTTCTTCTGTTCTTCTTCTTCTTCTGTTCTTCTTCTTCTTCTTCTTCTGTTCTTCTTCTTCTTCTTCTTCTGTTCTTCTTCTTCTTCTTCTTCTTCTTTCTTTTCTGTTCCCAAGAAAAGCAAACTGAAATTTTGCAGTGTTGGAGGGTACATGTAGTACTCCATTAGCTTGGAAGTGAGGCTGTTGAATGGATTTATGACTTCTATGTCTAGCAAGTGAAGCTTGGAAAAGCTGCAGTTGAAACTGTGAAACGGTGCTGTAGTTGCAGTTTAAATTCTATGGTCTCCTGATCTTTTAAATTTATAGGTGGGTATTCCATTTTTTAAGAGAGTAATAAGAATTTCACAAAGGCAGTTTGGGGGCCTTTTTTGGAGAGGGGAGTTTGGACACAGATAGGTAATCAAGAGTCCAACTGCACCATCCCAAACTTCAGTTTTAAGGACTCTGGCTTTTAAAACTGGTGCAAGCAGCGCTGGAAGCTCTCTTTCTTTGGCATGTTTGTTTTTCCTGTCCATCTCTTGCTCTTTGCTTGCCCTTCTGAAGGAAGGATCTTTAGCAACATCCCAGCTACCACGTGGGTCATGAGGTGATGTGTTTTGTGGTGCATTTTGACTTGTGATTAGAAAAGGCCTCTCTTGCCGTTGTTTACCGTCGGAAAACGAAAGCGCAGTCGGGGCTGGGATATGTCAAAGCCTAACAGCCTGGGGGTTGCCATAGCAAATGCAATGTTATATAAGCAGCCACTCTGCAGATAATTCAGGCAGCCAAATTTGAAGGGGGGAATAAAAATTACAAAAATTGAGAATTCATTTGCTCTGCTCTGGTGAGACCCTCACCTGGAGTACTGTGTATAAGTCTGGAGCCCTCAGTAGAGGAAGGAGATGGACCTGAGGGAGCAGGTCCAGAGGGGGGCCATGAAGATGATCAGGGGGTTGGAGCAGCTCTGCTGTGAGGACAGGCTGAGGGTTGTTCAGCCTGGAGCAGAGAAGGCTCCGGGGAGACCTAAGAGCAACCTTCCAGTAGCTGAAGAGGGTTTACAAGAAGGCTGCAGAGGGACTGTTCACAAAGGCCTGCAGGGATAGGAGGAGGGGCATTGGCTTCAAACTAAAGAGCAGCAGATTTGGATTGGATGTTAGCAACAAGTTCTGCACTACAAGGGTAGTGGAGCACCGGAACAGGTTGCCCAGGGAGGTAGCTGAGGTCTCATCCATGGAGCTATTCAAGGTGAGGCTCAGTGAGGCCTTGGCCAACCTGATCTAATTGGGGATGTCCCTGCTGACTGCAGATAGTTGGACCTTTTGAGGTCCCTTCAACCCAGACCATTCCTTGATTCTATGATTTCTGAGTTCATGGTCTTTTTTCCAGGAAGGAGTTTTCCTAGATGAGGCAATCTCTACTTGCTACCCAAATTTAACATGCTAGTTGTGAAGCTCTTTTAGCATCTCCCATTGACACCTCTTATTTTGTTTGAACATATTGTTCTGCATTTCTGCAACATCTGTTAGTTTAAATATGGCCTCACAATATGTTTTCTCAAGTGGATTTCTGTTAGTTTTTTTGCAACAGTTTGGCAAAGGTCTCCTCTGTTCTGATATTACTCAGATTTATTTGCACCCTGTGGTATTAAACCAAGAGGTTTGCAAATGCCTTTGCTGGTTAAAGGGGGGTGCAAGGGTTTTGGAAGCCAGCAGTATAAAGCAGATCACTCTACAGATGAGTTTTGAAATGTATATCACAGAATCACAGAATTAGCCAGGTTGGAAAAGACCTTCAAGACCACCCAATCCAACCTCTCACCCAACACCATCTATTCAACTAACCCGTGGCACTAAGTGCCACATCCAGGCTCTTTTTAAACACTTCCAGGGATGGGGACTCCACCACCTCCCTGAGCTGCCCATTCCAATGGCCAATCTCTCTTTCTGTGAAGAATTTATTCCTACCATGCAGCCTAAACCTCCCCTGCTGCAGCTTGAGACTGTGTCCTCTTGTTGACTGGTTGCCTGGGAGAAGACACAGATGGATTTTTAGAATCTTTGCAAGTAGATTCTTTTAGTGCTCTGATGATAATCAAACTGGCAGCTTTATCTCAGCAATAGTGTGGCCAGCAGGAGCAGGGAAGTCATTCTCCCCTGTGCTCAGCGCTGGTCAGGCCACACCTTGAGTGCTGTGTCCAGTTCTGGGCTCCTCAGTTCAAGAAAGATGTTGAGATGCTGGAAGGTGTCCAGAGAAGGGCAACAAGGTTGGGGAGGGGTCTGGAGCAGAGCCCTGTGAGGAGAGGCTGAGGGAGCTGGGGGTGTTTAGCCTGGAGAAGAGGAGGCTCAGGGGAGACCTCATTGCTGTCTACAACTGCCTGAAGGGAGGTTGTAGCCAGGTGGGGGTTGGTCTCTTCTCCCAGGCAACCAGCAGCAGAACAAGAGGACACAGTCTCAAGCTGCACCAGGGGAAGTTTAGGCTGGATGTGAGGAAGAAATTCTTCGCCTAGAATCCAAGAATGAAGGGTTGGAAGATGCAGAAACATTGGTCAGGGACATCCAAGATCTGGAATGCTACACAAGCATCCCCTCTCAGGATGTTAGGGGTTGGAAGGGACGTCTGGAGATCTTCCAGTCCAACCCCCCTGCCAGAGCAGGAGCAGAGAATCCAGCACAGGTCACACAGGAACACATCCAGACAGGGCTGGAAAGGCTCCAGAGAAGGAGACTCCACAACCTCTCTGGGCAGCCTGTTCCAGGGCTCTGGGACCCTCATAGTGAAGAAGTTCCTCCTCATGTTGAGGTGGAACCTCCTGTGCTGGAGTTTCTACCCCTTGTCCTATCCCAGGGTGCAACTGAGCAGAGCCTGTGCCTTCCTTCCTGACCCCCAGCCCTCATATTTATAGACATTGATCAGATCCCTCTCAGTCTTCTCCTCTCCAGACTAACCAGCCCCAGGGCTCTCAGCCTCTCCTCATCAGGCAGTGCTCCTCCAGTCCCTTCAGAATCCTTGTAGCCCTCCCTTGGACTGTTTCAGATAGATCCCTGCCCCTCACACAGATGTTTTGCCCTCACCCTGTATGGGGGTTAGCAGATGTCTGGTAGCTGAAATGAAGTTTCCCTGGAGGTTTCCAGTGCAAGCATTTCTCTGATTGAGAGGGAATTCACTCCCAGACATTTTCAAAGCGCTGAGGGCTTGAAAATTGAGCCCCCACTTTTTTGTTTGTTTTGTTGTTCTTCTCTGCCACAGAATATTGTCTTTGAGAAAGCAGCTGTGGGTGTGATCTTGTAGGGTGCTTGGCATCTCCAGTTTACATTCAGGTAGAAATATAGGACACTTGGTACCTCAGATGGAGTGCCTGGAACAATAACTTCAAAGGGTTTGGTCTTGGATGATTAACATCTGCTAGAGTACCATATGGTGGGAGTTTCCAAGTAAACTGTTAATTAATATATGAGTGTACCCAGTGTTAAGCCATAATTAAACTATGTGCAGCTGAAGTGTGTTATTTTAATAGAGGGGGATGCAAAATGCTGTACTTTTGTGTTCTACCTTCTCTCTCTTGTGTAAAGAAGAGGAGGGGAGGAAAAGAAGTTGTTGAGAATGAGCTGAGGTTTTAAATTAAAGCTGCAAGTAGCTTTTGCATAGAATCATAGAATTGTTAGGGACCTCAAGGATCATCTAGTTCCAACCCCCTTGCCATGGGCAGGGACACCTCACATTAGAGCAGGTTGCCCACAGCCACATCCAGCCTGGCCTTCAAAACCTCCAGGGGTGAGGTTTCCACCACCTCCCTGGACAACCTGTGCCAGTGTCTCACCAGAGCAGGACCAGAGAATCAAGCACAGGTCACACAGGAACACATCCTGACAGAGGCTCCACAATCTCTCTGGGCAGCCTGCTCCAGGGCTCCCTCACTGTAAAGAAGTTTCTCCTCATGTTGAGCTGAAATCTTCTATGTTCAAGTTTGTCTCCATTGGTCCTTGGCTTATCACTGTGCACCACCCAAAAGAGCCTGGCCCCCTCCACTTGACCCCCACCCCTCAGCTATTGATAGACATTGATCAGATCCCCTCTCAGCCTTCTCTTCTCCACACTAAACAGCCCCAGGGCTCTCAGTCTCTCTTCCCAAGGGAGATGCTCAAGTCTCTTAATCATCCTTGTGGCTCTCCCTTGGACTCTCTCCAGCAGGTCTCTGTCTCTCTTGAACTGGGGAGCCCCAAACTGGACACAGGATTGCAGCTGTGGTCTCAGCAGGGCAGAGCAGAGGGGGAGCAGAACCTCCCCAGCCCTGCTGGCCACACTTTTCTTGCTGCTCCTCAGGATCCCATTGGCTCTCTTGGCCACCAGGGCACATTGCTGTCCCATGCAGAACTTGCTGCCCACCAGCACTCCAAGGTCTTTGTGGAGCTGCTTTCCAGCAGGGCAGCTCCTAACCTGTCCTGGTCCCTGCTGTTTTTCCTGCCTGGATGCAGGACCCTGCACTTGTCCTTATTGAAGTGCAGGGCATATTTGCAAGGCTGAACATAGCTGTGGGTACTGTTGAGCAGCTGGCTGGCTCACCTCTAATGGGCTTTTGCCTGCCACAGAGGGTGACTGTCAGCCATGGAGATGTTTGTAAGCTTACTGGTTTGGTTCAAGTGTAGGATTTATTTGTAGGCTGGCCAGAGACAGCAGTTGCCAATAGCTACAGCTGTAAATGACCCAGTTTAAAATAGATTCTTCTTCCCTGGCTTCCCTTCCTTCTCTCTTTCCTTTCTTTCCTGATAATCTTCATGTCAATAAGAAGGGGAAGACAACCTTCCTCTGCCAGGTCAATAGAGGTGGGGTATGCCAGTGTTGTCAGAGTAATTCACTTGATGGCATTCTTCCCTCTGAGTCAGCACTGAAACCCTTCCTGGGAATGAGGAGACCTCAGTGGTTTCAGTCATATGCAAACCTGAAATCTTGACCTGGTGTAGCTGCTGAAGGCTCCCTGGCATTCTTCATACCAGTGGGAGAGTTAACTCTAGCACCCTGATGAAATTCCATGTTAATAATTAATAGCTTTGCAACTGGATTCCCCTCTTTGGTGTAAATTACTGACCTGTGTCTGCCTTACTTTCCTCAATTGCTTTGGAGGTTTGTTGGTTGCTTTCATGTGGTTCATCTGTTGGTTTGCAATGTGCACTGCCATTCCCATCCTCATGTTCCTTCAGACTTCCTAGAAATGGGGGAGGGACCTTTTAGATGCAAAGCAGAAGCTGTTCTTTGGACAAATAAATTACATATAGTCAAATGAGACAGCTGAAGGCTGTGCAGCCCTTCAGTGAGGCTTGGACAGACTGAGATCTGGGCAGAGAGGAACCCAATGAGGGTCAACAAGGATGAGTGCATCTCCTGCAGCTGGGAAGGAAGAATAAACTGCAGCAGGACAGGTTGGGAGGGGATCTGCTGGAGAGCAGCCCCAAGGAGAAGGACCTGGGAGTGCTGGGGGACAACAAGTTGTGCATGGCACAGCAATGTGCCCTGGGGGCCAAGAAGGCCAAGGGGGTCCTGGAGTGCATTCAGAGGAGTGTGGCCAGCAGAGCCAGGGAGGTTCTCCTCGCCCTCTACTCTGTCCTGGTGAGACCTCACCTGGAATATTGCATCCAGTTCTGGGCTCCCCAGTTCAAGAGGGACAGGGATCTGCTGGAGAGAGTCCAAGGGAGGGCTACAAGGATGCTGAAGGGACTGGAGGAGCACTGCATGATGAGGAGAGGCTGAGAGCCCTGGTGGTGGTGATCTGGAGAAGAGAAGACTGAGAGGGGATTTAATCAATGTTTCTAAATATCTGAGGGCTCAAGAGGGAGGGGACAGGGACAGGCTCTGCTCAGTTGCACCCTGTGATAGGACAAGGGGCAGTGGATGGAAACTCCATCACAGGAGGTTCCACCTCAACATGAGGAGGAACTTCTTCCCTGTGAGGGTCCCAGAGCCCTGGAACAGGCTGCCCAGAGAGGTTGTGGAGTCTCCTTCTCTGGAGCCTTTCCAGCCCTGTCTGGATGTGTTCCTGTGTGACCTGTGCTGGATTCTCTGCTCCTGCTCTGGCAGCGGGGTTGGACTGGAAGATCTCCAGAGGTCCCTTCCAACCCCTAGCATCCTGTGAGCCTGTGACATGGAGTGAATCTACAGTTGTTCTGCTTTGAGTGCACCTTTCGAACACCCAAACCTTCCCATAACCAAACCAGTTTTTTTTCCCAATGATTTGATTGAAGTATGGAGTGAAATATGCCCAAAGCAGCTGAGTGTTCAGCATGGATTAACTCTGTCTAGCTTGTGGTTGCTTTATTGTCCTGGATAAAGCCATGTAGGTTTTGCCTCCCTTTCTCTGACCAGGTCAAGCATGGCTCTTTTTGTTCCACTTTGTTTTGTTATGGCTAGTGAGAGGGGAAAAAAAAAAAAATCCCACCCCAAACAAATCTGTTATGGTGTTCTTGTTGTTTGCAAACAAATTCTTATTGTTTGTGTTGTTCTTGTTGTTTCCAAACAACTTCAGCTTGTTTCCAAAACTTTCTTTAAGTGTACCGTGGTTCATAGAATGGTTTAGGCTGGAAGGGACCTTAAATGTCATCTAGTTCTGACCTCTCTGTCATGGACAGGGACACCTTCCACTAGACCAAGTTGCTGAAGACCTCGTTCAGCCTGGTCTTGAACACCTCCAGAGATGAGGCTTCCACCACCTCTTTGGGCAACCTGTTCCAGTGTCTCACCACCCTCACTGGAAAGAATTTCTTCCTAATCTCCAGGCTTAATCTGCCCTCCTCAAACTTCAATCCATTCCCTCTCATCCTATCACCTCAAGCCCTTGTAGAATGTCCCTCCCCAGCTTTATTGTAGCCCCCTTCTGGTACTGGAAGGCTGCTCTAAGATCCCCAGGGCTTTTTTTTCTCCAAGCTGAACAGCCCCAACTCTTTCAGCCTGTCCCTTAGGGGAGGTTCTCCAGCCCTCTGATATCATCTTTGTGGCCTCCTCTGGACCTGCTCCATCAGCTCCATGTCTCTCTTCTGCTGGGGGCCCCAGAACTGGATGCAGTTCTCCAGGTGGGGTGTGAGCAGAGCAGAGGGGCAGAATCCCCTCCCTGTGCTACTGCTCTCCCTGCTCTGGATGCAGCTCAGCACACAGCTGCCTGCTGGGCTGCCAGGGACCATTGCTGGCTCATGTTGAGCTTTTCATCAACTGAGACCCCCAAGCCTTTCTCTTCCAGACTGCTCTTGAGCCACTACTTGCCCACCTGTATTTGTGCCTGGGATTGCCCTGACCCAGGTGCAGGACCTTGCACTCGGCCTTGATGAACTTCATAAGCAGATGATGTAGTCATCAGTGCTCCAGAGAGATGTTTATTGCCCTTTTGAAATATCATAGGATCATAGAATGATAGAATGGTCTGGGTTGGAAGTGACCTCCAAAGATCATCTGTTCCAACCCCCTCTGCAGTAAGCTGGGGCAGCCTCAACTGGATCAGGTTGCTCAGAGCCCTGTTGAGCCTCACCTTAAATATCTCCAGGGATGGATCCTCAACCACCTCCCTGGGCAACCTGTTCCAGTGTTCCACTACCTTCATGGTGCAAAACTAACAGCCAGATATGGTGGTCTTCAAATATTTTGAAGTAGAACTATGTGTTAGCTTGACCTAGACTGTGGAGGTTTGTTAGTTTCTTAAATTGATGAATCTAATGCTTAGGGGACTTGAGCATCTCCCCTGGGAAGAGAGGCTGAGAGCCCTGGGGCTGTTTAGTGTGGAGAAGAGAAGGCTGAGAGGGATCTGATCAATGTCTATCAATAGCTGAGGGGTGGGGGTCAAGTGGAGGGGGCCAGGCTCTTTTGGATGGTTCACACTGATAGGACAAGAAACAACAAGTTCAAACTTGAACATAGAAGATTTCAGCTCAACATGAGGAGAAACTTCTTTTCAGTGAGGGTGCCAGAGCCCTGGAACAGGCTGCCCAGGGGGGTTGTGGAGTCTCCTTCTCTGGAGCCTTTCCAAACCCACCTGGATACATTCCTGTGTGGACTAACCTGGGTGCTCCTGCTCTGGCAGGGGACTTGGACTGGATGATCTCTGGAGGTTCTTTCCAGCTCCCCAGGATCCCATTGGCTCTCTTGGCCACAAGGGCACATTGCTGTCCCATGCAGAACTTGCTGCCCACCAGCACCCCAAGGTCTTTCTGCATGGAGCTGCTTCCCAGCAGGCAGCCTCTAACCTGTCCTGGTGCCTGCTGTTTTTTCTCCCCAGATTGCACTTTCCAGGCTGTATCTTGTGGACTGTTTAGTCCTCCTGGGTGACTTCTCTGTGATCTAAGACCTCTCAGTGCCTTAAACCCATGACAGACAGACTGTATTTTGTTCTTCATTTTATCCAGAATCTTTAGTACTCTTGGGAAGGAGAACTTGAAGCCTAAAATTGCTTGTGCTCTTAAATACCTTGAGCATCCTGGCTGGCATGAATATGCATGGGGCTGGTGTCTCCAAATCTTGTGTCTGCCTTCATCCTATATTGATGAGACAAAACTCTGTACAAACACACCCTTAAAATATTCAAATGGTTTTGAATGACTTCAGTCTTCAGGCATCTCATGTTTGTCTTTTACAAATGCCTGAGTCTCACTGTGGACCTGGGCAGAGGAAGTAACCTGGGTAGTGGATCAGTGGACTGCCCATCAATGCTTCCAATCTGTGCTCTGTGGGAGGAGGAGGAGCTGGCATAGCCTTTCTTTAGGGTGCACCTCAAGCCTGAAGCAAGGAGGGATAAGTGGAATGAGTATATTGGGATGAAAAATGTATGGCATGGAAAGCAGAGGAATTGGAAGAGGAGAGGACAGAGAGTCACTTTTCTGTTTGCTTAGTTGTGTTTTTTTTTTTTCTGGTTTTTTTTTTTTTCATTTGGTTTTGGTTTTGTTTGTTTTATTTTATTCCCCCCCCCCCCTTTAAAGTTGTATTCGTAAGAGTTCTGAAATTGCATATATAAAATGTTTGACTTGGGAGCCATGTGGTATGAAGAAGGTAACCCTGAGAAAGAGAAATTCCCTTCACTAATCAGCAAATTCTTTCACTGACATGGTTAAAATTGAAGCAAGTAATGAATTGGGGGAGGGCTGCTCAGAAGGGCTTGGATTAGGTAGGATGAAGGGCAATGGTTTGGAACTGGAGCAGGGCAGATTGAGGTTGGACATCAGGAGGAAGTTCTGCACAATGAGAGTGGTGAAATACTGGAACAGGCTGCCCAGGGGTGTGCTTGAGGCCCCAGACCTGGAGACATTCAAGATTACACTGAATGTGTCCTTGGGCAGCCTGACCTAGTTGGAGGTGTCCCTGCTGCCTGCAGGGGGGTTGGACAAGATGACCTTTGAAGGTCTCTTCCAATACAATGCAATCTGAAGAAAACTTCCTGTATTTAGTAATGTAGGGAGGATGCTCACCAAGTAACTGAGACCTGTTGGATCTGGTAATGAAACTAAGCAGGCATTACACCAAGTAACTTCCTAAGGCACCACTTTTCTCTAACACACCAAACTTAGGTACTCAATACTGGAAGCCAGTTTAAAAAAAAAAAAAAAAGATTCCATTTCATTTTGTAATAAAGTCTCCTCCTGCATGCCTGAAAAAAAAATTTCAGAAAATGTTTTTTTTTTTAGACTGCTGATTTTTTTTTTCCCATGTGGTGCTGGACCCTGCTGTATTGTTCACTGAGGAGTTACCAATATTTCAGCAGCAGGTGAAGAGGCTGCTTGTCAGCCACTGCATTGCAAGTTCTCTGACTCCTCCTCATTGTGGGGGAGAGTGAAGGTTAAATGCCTTCTGTCATCTGTACAGGCAGCAGGACAGGTTAGGAGCTGCCCTGCTGGAAAGCAGCTCCACAAAGACCTTGGAGTGCTGGTGGGCAGCAAGTTCTGCATGGGACAGCAATGTGCCCTTGTGGCCAAGAGAGCCAATGGGATCCTAGGGGTAGCAAGAAAAGTGTGGCCAGCAGGGCTGGGGAGGTTCTGCTCCCCCTCTGCTCTGCCCTGCTGAGACCACCCCTGGAATCCTGTGTCCAGTTTGGGGCTCCCCAGTTCAAGAGAGACAGAGACCTGCTGGAGAGAGTCCAAGGGAGAGCCAGGAGGATGCTTAGGGGACTTGAGCATCTCCCCTGTGAAGAGAGACTGAGAGCCCTGGGGCTGTTTAGTGTGGAGAAGAGAAGGCTGAGAGGGATCTGATCAATGTCTATCAATAGCTGAGGGGTGGGGGTCAAGGGGAGGGGGCCAGGCTCTTTTGGGTGGTGCACAGTGATAAGACAAGGAACAATGGAGACAAACTTGAACATAGAAGATTTCAGCTCCACATGAGGAGAAACTTCTTTACAGTGAGGGTGCCAGAGCCCTGGAGCAGGTTGCCCAGGGGGGTTGTGGAGTCTCCTTCTCTGGTGACATTCCAAACCCAGGTGGCTGTGTTCCTGTGTGAGCTGCTCTGGGTGATCCTGCTCTGGCAGGCAGCTTGGACTGGATGATCTCTGGAGGTCCTTTCCAACCTCTCATGTACTGTGATACTTTTAATTGTACTGAAGCATTTTTAACTCACTGGCTGCCTTTTTTTTAATTTTTAAATGAAAGAAATTTGTCTTGTAGCATCTCCATATGCCCAGCTAATTAAAACCACTCCATGATGTTACTCTTCACATATTTATCCTGTTTGGTAGGCAGAAGTTGTTTGCCCCTCTGGATAGATGTCATTTCTTGGTGGTGGTCGTGTAGCACAGTGCTGGTGGTGGTTTGTGTAGCTCAGGCATAATGAGGCATTGAGGTATTTTATATATTGGAGAACACAAAGGTTTGTTAATCATTCACACAAAATGCTTGCAGTCTTGTGTAGCATCACAAGCTACAGCTGGTTCTGGTGTGGTGTTAATGCCCTCAGCTTTAAGGCATGGCTAGCTTGAGTGATAATTAAGTTTGCTGCTTGAGGCTTGGGGAATGGGTTTTAAAAACAGGAATTGTCACAACCCTGTTGTGGGAGTGAGTCCAGAGGACGGCCACAAAGATTGTTCAAGGGCTGGAACACCTCTCCTGTGAGGACAGGCTGAGGGAGCTGGAGGTGTTCAGTGTAGGGAAGAGAAGACTCTGGGAGGACCTTAGAGCTGCCTTCTGGTACCTGAAGGGATCCTGCAGGAAGGCTGCAGAGGGACTTTTCATAAGGGTCTAGAGACAGGACAAGGGGCAGTGGTTTGAAGCTGAGGGAGAGCAGGGTTAGAGTGGAGCTTAAGGAAGAAGTTCTTCAGTGCAAGGGTGGTGAGACTGGTGGACAGGAGGATGCCCATGAGCCAGCAACGTGCTCTTGTGGCCAAGAAGGCCAAGAAGGCCAAGGGCATCATGGGGTTGATTGGAAGGGCTGTGCTTAGTAGGTTGAGAAAATGTTCTCCTTCCCCTCTACTCTGCCCTGCTGAGGCCACATCTGGAATATTGCATGCAGGTGTGACAAGAAGCTCAGAGGATCAGCTGAGATCCTGAAGAATGCTCCTTTTCAATTCTCATTGTAAACTCACAGCTTGCATGGGGTTGGAAGGGAGGGAGCCTCAAAGTTCATCTTCTCCAATGCTCCATGCCCAGTGCTGGCACTCTTGTAAGCTCCAGCTTTTATTTGTGGCAGTATTTGTGATGACTTTTAAAGGAATGTTTTTTGTTGGGTTTTTTTGGGGGTGGTATTTTGGGGTGTTTGTTGTAATTTATGAACTTTCTCAGAGAAAAATTTGACATGACATCACCTTAGAGTTTGAGACGAAGCTTTTCTGAGTTGGGATTGAAAAAAATTGATGATATTATAATATCAAGACCAGCAGGAAAAGAAGAGTAACAGAAATTATTGAAAACTGAAGGAACTGCTGTAGCATGTCTTGAATAACCAGTGCAGCATTTTGTGTTGTTGTAAAATGCTGTGCCAAATTATTGTGGCTTTTAACCATACACCAATGCAGGTCATAGGGAAAGAGCAGGAGGAGAAGCTTTTGCACTTCAGGAGTTCTTCTTTAGAAGAACTAAAAGAAGGTCTTCCCTGCCTCTCATTTTGGCAGTTCTTCGTGCACTTACTGGTGTGGGCATTGAGCTCCTGATCACAGTATCACAACACATTAGAGGCTGGAAGGGACCTCCAGAGATCATCCAGTCCAAGCCCATTGCCAGAGCAGGAGCACCCAGGGCAGGCTGCACAGGAATGCAGCCAGGTGGGTTTGGAAAGGCTCCAGAGAAGGAGACTCCACAACCCCCCTGGGCAGCCTGTTCCAGGGCTCTGGCACCCTCACTAGAAAGAAGTTTCTCCTCATGTTGAGCTGAAATCTTCTGTGTTCAAGTTTGTCTCCATTGTTCCTTGGCTTATCACTGTGCACCACCCAAAAGAGCCTGGCCCCCTCCACTTGACCCCCACCCCTCAGCTATTGATAGACATTGATCAGATCCCCTCTCAGCCTTCTCTTCTCCACACTAAACAGCCCCAGGGCTCTCAGTCTCTCTTCACAGGGGAGATGCTCAAGTCCCCTAAGCATCCTCCTGGCTCTCTGTTGGACTCTCTGCAGCAGGTCTCTGTCTCTCCTGAACTGGGGAGCCCCAAACTGGACACAGGATTGCAGCTGTGGTCTCAGCAGGGCAGAGCAGAGAGGTAGAAGATCCTCCCCAGCCCTGCTGGCCACACTTTTCTTGCTGCTCCCCAGGATCCCATTGGCTCTCTTGGCCACCAGGGCACATTGCTGTCCCATACAGAACTTGCTGCCCACCAGCACTCCAAGGTCTTTCTCCCTGGAGCTGCTTCCCAGCAGGGCAGCTCCTAACCTGTCCTGATGCCTGTTGTTATTCCTCCCCAGATGCAGGACCCTGCACTTGTCCTTATTAGACTTCATGAGGTTTGTCTGCACCCAGCTCTCAGCCTGTCCTGATGGCACTTGGTGCCATGGTTTAGTAGTCATGAGGTCTTGGGAGACAGGTTGGACTTTGATGATCATTGAGGTCTTTTCCAACCTTATTGATTGTGTGATGTGCAGCCATGCTCACCTGTGTGCTGTGGGGCAGCTGCTGGTTGCAGCTCTGTGCTTGCACAGAGCTGGTGGTGGGAGGCATCTCTTGCCTTAACTCCCTGCCACATTCATGGTGTTTCTAATGTGCTGCTCACTAGGGGGAAAATTACCTGGCATGTGAGACAGACCTGAGCCCAAAGGAGAGGGCAGAGTCAACTCTCACAGTTAACAAAGAAACCTCTTTCAGGTTGGTTAATCTGTAGAAGGCAGAGGGGGTTTCATATTGGGGTTTTAATTAGAATCTGAAATGGGTGCCTGCCTTTGTATAAAGGCATGGGGCTGTGTGGGGCAGAGGGAAATCAGAAAGCCTCTTCTGTAGGGAGATGTGAGCTGAGACAACTGGGAAGTCCTCTGAGGAAGTCCTGTAAAGGATGACTGCATGGAACTGGCACTTCAGCTGGCACTGTCTGCAGCGTTCTGGTGGTGACTCAAGCAAAACAGAATAATGCAGAAGTTTTTATTCATCACTGCACAGTGTGGCAAGGAGCTGTGGTACAACTGACATCTCTGTCATGTTTTGAACACTCATTAGCACTTCAGATTAGCTATTAAAGGACATGAAGCATTTAATCACAGCCTCTTGTCTTGTTAGCAGTAGTCACTGGGGCAATGGGAGCTGCTTTTTTATTTTTTTTTTTTAAATACAAATTGTAATTAAGTGGGGGAAAAAAGTGCTTTAAAAAACTTAACTTGGCATGCAGCAATTTCAAGTGTGGCTGTTGCTGGTTTAAATCAGTAAAATCAGAAGTGGGGAGATTCAGATGGGATGTTGGGAAGATGTTTTACATCATGAGGGTGGTGAGACACTGGCACAGGTTGCCCAGGGAGGTGGTGGAAGCCTCATCCCTGGAGGTTTTTGCAGCCAGGCTGGATGTGGCTCTGAGCAACCTGCTGTGGTGTGAGGTGTCCCTGCCCATGGCAGGGGGGTTGGAACTGGATGAGCTTTGAGGTCCCTTCCAACCCTGACGATTCTGTGATTCTGTGACTCTAAATTATACTTCAGTGACATGGTTTAGTGGTGACCTTGGCAGAGCAGGGTTAATGGTTGGATCTGATGATCTCAAGGGTCATTGCTCACCTCAATGATTCTATGAGAGATGTGAGTTTTGTGGTGGTTGTTCCCACTTGCATTGATGAGTGGGGGCTGAGCTGAGTTCTCCTTGCCTCAGCTACCTATGGAGTAAGGCAGACAGTGGACCACACATAAGGACTGCTGCAGTCAGTCAGAGGTGTTGGGGGAAGAACTGAGATGCAGGAAAATTAACTTGTTTCCTGTGAATGCTGATTGGTAAAGTTTGCTTTCAGTACTAACTGTGTGAAAACCTGGCCAAGAATAACCCCAGGTCCTTAGGTGTTTCCTGCATGCCAGTGGGGGTAAATTTTGCTCTTAGCATTTAGATGCTGCTGAGGGGGTGAGGATTGGACTTGCAGGAGAAAATCTTCTCTTTGGAGCTTCTGCTTCTTTCATACTGTGAGGTCAAAACCCAACCCCTTTGCAGGCCTGGCTGAAGTGTGACCAAACCCCAAACCAAACCCAAAAAACCCTAATCCCCAGACCAAACCCCAAAACAACCCCAAAGAAGTAAACCCCAAAAGACCAAACCCCAAAGACCAATACCCAGGCCAAACCCAAAGGAGCAAACCCCAAAACAACCCCAAAGGAGCAAACCCCAAACCAAGCCAAAAAAACCCACCAAACCCCAAAGCAAACCAACCAAAAAAACCCCCAACAAACCCCAAAGCAAACCAACCAAAAAAAACCCCAACAAACCCCAAAGCAAACCAACCAAAAAAAACCCCAACAAACCCCAAAGCAAACCAACCAAAAAAACCCCCAACAAACCCCAAAGCAAACCAACCAAAAAAACCCTAAACCCAAACCCCAAACCAACCAAACAAAACCCAAACCCCAAACCAACCAAGCAAAAACCAAAACCAAACAAAAAAACCCAAATCCCAAACCAAACAAAAATAAAACCAAACCCAAACCAACCAACCAAAAACCCCCATAAAACCAAACCCCAAACCAACCAAACAAAAAGCCCCCACAAAACCAAACCCCAACCCCAAACCAACCGACCAACCAAAAAAACCCCACAAAGCCAAACCACCCAAACCAACCAACCAAACAAAAACCCCCCAGCTCCAAACCAAACAAAAAAAAACCCAAAGGAAGAAGTCAGGCCATAGGGTTTGTATACAGCTGGTTGCATTAGAATGTCTTTTGAAGCACATTCCATGTTTCCACAGTAGCTAATAATGTGTGTTCAGTGGGAAAACTGCTCTAAAATATCTCCAAATCATAGAATGGTTTGGGTTGGAAGGGACCTCCAAAGGTCATCTATTCCAACCTCCCTGCAGGCAGCAGGGACATCCTTGCTGAGACCCTTGTCCAGCCTGACCTTGTATATCCCCATGGATAGGGCCTCAACTACCTCCCTGGGCAACCTGTTGCAGTGTTCCACCACCCTCATAGTGCAGAACTTGTTCCTAACATCCAATCTACATCTCCTCGTCTCTCATTTCAAACTGCAGGCCTTTGCAAAGAGTCCCTTTGTAGCCTTCTTGTAGCTCCCCTTCAGGTACTGGCAGGCTGCTCTTAGGTCTCCCCAGAGCCTTCTCTTCTCCAGGCTGAACACCCCCAGCTCCCTCAGCCTGTCCTTGTAGCAGAGGTGCTTCAGCCCCACTGATCATCTTCATGTCCCACCTCTGGACCCACTCCACCAGGTCCATGTCCTCCCTGTGTTGTGAGGGCTCCAGAGCTGGCCACAATACTCCAGGTGATGTCTCACCAGAGCAGGGTCAAGTGGTAGAATCAGCTCTCTGGATCTGCTGGCCATGCTTCTTTTGATTATTCATTTATTTCTGCAGTATTAATGTTGCATTCCTGTTAGCATCCAGCATCCACTTGGCTTGTTGAGAGCAGAATGGTTTTGGGTTGCCAATAGATGTGAAGAATATGATCAGAACTAGCCCTGCAAAAAGTACTTGTGAGCTATCACTGTTCCTCTGTTTTATCTGGGATGAAAGTTTACTTTCTGAGAAGCTCTAAAAAGCAGTTGGTGTTTATGTCTGTACCCTCAGAAGCTTCCCCCCCCCCCCCTTTCAAGGCATTTTAAAAAACCTCATTGCTGCTGTTGAATTGCTTTAATTGTTTTAAAACATTTGGGTATTCAGGGGGTGTGCTTTCTTGGGTTTTGGTTTTTTTATTTCCTCAGAATGGGAATAGATCTTGAGATGATTTAGGAAGTACTATTGCTCTCTTAGATATAAGCTTGAACTTACTCATTTCTGTAGTAAAATGCTTTTAAAACTAAAAGGGAAAAAAGGAAAAAGGGAAAAGAAAGGAAAAGGGAAATAAAGGAAAAAGGAGGGAAAAGGGAAAGAAGGAAAAAGGGAACAAAGGAGAAAGGGGAAAAGGGGAAAAAGAGGAATATAAAAAAGAAGTTGGAATCTAATGATTTAAAATTGGGCTGTGAAAGCCTCTAATCCTCTGCTGTCCAAATTAGCTTTCTTCATCCTATGTGCAGAAAGGAAGGCAGAGACCTTTTGGGCTGGATTTCAACAGCATTCAACAGGCCAAACGTTGCCAGATTGTTTGCACAGCTGTGTCTTAAGCAGGGACCGAACGACCTAGCAGGGGGAAAAGTGAATAGCAGCTCCTGTTGGCCAGAGGACTGAGTTTTCCTGGACAGTGCTCAGGACTTTCTGAAGTCATTGCACATGCTGGGTCGAGGCTTTGAGCCATATTTTCCCCTTTGTGCTTAGGAGTAATTCATGATTACCTTTTTTTTTTTTTTTTTTTTGTCATGGGAATATAATTGGCTTAAAGCATCTGAAGGAAATTCTGTGTTGAGCAAGAATGCAGTGTAGTGTACTTAGCTATAACTTGCAGTGAGAACTGGACAGGCTGAGAGCTGGGCAGAGAGGAACCCAATGAGGTTCAACAAGGATGAGTGCAGAGTCCTGCACCTGGGAAGGAAGAATAAACTGCAGCAGGACAGGTTGGGAGGGGATCTGCTGGAGAGCAGCCCCAAGGAGAAGAACCTGGGAGTGCTGGTGGACAACAAGTTGTGCATGGCACAGCAATGTGCCCTGGGGGCCAAGAAGGCCAAGGGGGTCCTGGGGGGCATTCAGAGGAGTGTGGCCAGCAGAGCCAGGGAGGTTCTCCTCCCCCTCTACTCTGTCCTGGTGAGACTTCACCTGGAATATTGCATCCAGTTCTGGGCTCCCCAGTTCAAGAGGGACAGGGATCTGCTGGAGAGAGTCCAAGGGAGGGCTACAAGGATGCTGAAGGGACTGGAGCCCTGCCTGATGAGGAGCGGCTGAGAGCCCCAGAGGTGGTTAGTGTGGAGAGGAGAAGACTGAGAGGGGATCTAATCAATGTTTATAACTATCTGAGGGCTGGGGGTCAAGAGGGAGGGGACAGGGACAGGCTCTGCTCAGTTGCACTCTGTGATAGGACAAGGGGCAATGGATGGAAACTCCAGCACAGGAGGCTCCACCTCAACATGAGGAGGAACTTCTTCCCTGTGAGGGTCCCAGAGCCCTGGAACAGGCTGCCCAGAGAGGTTGTGGAGTCTCCTTCTCTGGAGATTTTCCAGCCCCATCTGGATGCATTCCTGTGTGACCTGTGCTGGATTCTCTCCTCCTGCTCTGACGGGGGGGTTGGACTCGATCTCCAAATGTCCCTTCCAACCCCCAGCATCCTGTGATCCTACCAACCTCAGTTAGAGAATTTTTCTCTGCCAGTAAACTGATTGACTGTTTGTAGCAGTCTCTCACTGTTGTGAGAGGAGACAGTGCCTGTGTATCTGTCTTGCTTCCTTGCAGATTGTAGATTATGAAAGTGGACTCCCGAGCAATAATTTAATCAGTGGCATCAGAAGAGCATTAAGCTCCATTAAATGTTGGGTCACCATCAATGTCAGATGAGTATTAAATTATAGCTTGCAACTTAGCAATACTCATCCAAAAGGCGGTGCTTAGGTCCTTGGCAAGCACACAGCAGTTTATTATGGAACAGATGCTTCAGAGCTTAGCATCTGACTGCAGTGTCAAGTTGTGTCAGAGGAGATGGGCCCAGCACTGATGTGGTGCTCAGGCTTTGTGAGATACCTGTTAAGGGATCTCTCCCTGCCTGAACCATGTGGGTTCAAGTGTTTCATTAACAGCATCTCCTGTTGAAAGCTTGGAAGTCAAAGCACTGCTCTGTCTGCCAAACCCTGGCTTGTAGTGTGAAGAGGCTTACAACAAAGTTCTCTCTGCAAATGCTGGAGATGTGCCTCTGCTAAGGAGGGAGGATCCCTGCAGTCTGCTCAGAGTTTGAGTTTTTCTGTGGAAGGAACAGGGTTTTCTGTCTGGTTCTGGCACAGCATGATATTGCCAGCTTGATACTGGGAGAAGTACTTTGGTCACAGAATCACACAGAAATGTTCAGGTTGGAAATCACCAAGTCCAAATCCTTCTTGTAATAGGGGCTCCAGAGCTGGACACAGTACTCCAGGTGGGGTCCCACCTAGCAGCCTCTAGCTCTGAGGTAAGATGAGTTCTTCAAGTGGGAATCCTAACAAGATTTCCTTGCCCATGTGCTGAAGAGAATGGTTATGGCTCTCATCAAAGTCTTGGCCATGGTTCAGAATTTCTTACCTGATTGAAACCCCAAGGTGGGCAGATAGTTTCATGGGCACAGGATGGTGGCAGGATGTTTCAAGCCATGTTACAGGTTTTCACTGGCCCAGAGAGGTTGTGGAGTCTCCTTCTCTGGAGCCTTTCCAAACCTAGCTGGATGCATTCCTGTGCAGACTCCCCTGGGTGCTCCTGCTTTGGCAGAGGGGTTGGGCTGGATGATCTCTGGAGGTCCCTTCCAACCTCTGATGTTCTGTGATGCTGTGACTGCATTACTAGGGCTTAGATGTGGCCAAATAAATTGTTGCTGCTGTGCTGAGGTTATGGTACTTAGGGTTTGTAGCAGTGGACAGCAGGTGGGAATGTTGCAGTTTCATTTGGAGGAGCCTGGGACAGCTGGGCGGAAGGCAGTGGTCCTAAGGAAGGAGTCCTATTGTCTGCCTGCAGGATAGGCTGACAGAGGTGGGGGGGGGAAGTGTGATGCAAAACTGCTCCAGTCAGAAGTCTGCAGACCTCTCCAGTTGTCTTCTGCCCATAGTTTTCACCCTGAAGTTTGATCACAGGATCACAGAAACATTCAGGTGGGAAAAGAGCCTCAGGGTCACCAAGTCCAACCATGAACCCTACTCTGCAAGGGTCACCCCTAAACCACATCCCCAAGCACCACATCCAAACCACCTAGAAACACAGCCAGGCTTGGGGACTCCACCACCTCCCTGGGCAGCCTGTGCCAGTGTCTGACCACTCTTGCTGGGGAAAAATGTTTCCTAATATCCAGTCTAAACCTCCCCAGTCACAGCTTGAGGCCATTCCCTCTTGTTCTATCACTAATTCCCTGTCAGAAGAGACCAGCAGCAGCCTCTCCACAACCTCCTTTCAGGTAGCTGTAGACAGCAATGAGGTCTGCCCTCAGCCTCCTCTTTTCCAAACTAACCATATCCCCAGCTCCTTCAGTCTCTCTCCATCAGATTTCTTCTCCAGGCCCTTCCCAGCTTCCTTGCCCTCCTCTGCACTGCCTCCAGCACCTCCACATCTCTCTGGCATTGAGGTGCCCAAAACTGAACACAATACTCAAGGTTGTTAAAAAGTGCAGTCCCTGAAACCTGCATGTTAAATATTTTGTTCAGCTCCTACTTTTCTCTCCCTAAACAGTCCAACAACTTGTTGAAATGTTAATATTACACTATTAATAGTGAAGTTTCAGAATTTGCTCCCTGTTACAGTTGTGAATCTGGCGAACCAGCTCCAAAGGGGACTTTAGCAGAGCAGAACTTGCCATGAGAAGAAGAGTTGCCCCTTCTCTTTTACAGGCATTAGAATTGCCATTTCCTGTGTGTGAGTGCTCTGTGCATGCTTTATGGTGACAAGTCCTTTATTGCTGGAAGAGTTCAAGTTAGCAAAGCCCTCCTAGAAGTACTGAGGAGTGTTAAGGCATCACTGTGCCTTAGCAAGAGGCTACAATTATGAATCAGCACTAGGGTGCATGTGGTGCAGTACAAGAGCAGGATAAGGCTGCAAACTCCATCTTTCAGAGATTGGTTGGCATATGGGAGTGGTGGTAGGAGTGATGTGTTTGATGCCTTAGAATCAGGCAAGGCGTTTTGGTGTGGGTTTTAAATAGATTCATAGAATCATGGAATGGTTTGGGGCGGAAGGAACCTCCAAAGGTCATCTAGTCCAACCCCACTGCAGTCAGCAGGGACATCCTCCACTAGATCACCTTGCTTGGATCCTTGGCCAGCCTGACCTTGAAGTGCTCCAGGGATGGGGCCTCAGCTACCTCCCTGGGCAACCTGTTGCAGTGTTCCAGCACCCTCATAGTAAAGAATTTGTTCCTAACATCCAACCTAAATCTGCTCTTCTCTCATTTCAAAGCATTGTCCCTCATCCTACCACTGCAGGCCTTTGCAAACAGTCCCTCTGCAGCCTTCTTGTACCCCCCTTCAGGTACTGGGAGGCTGCTCTTAGGTCTGCCTGGAGGCTGCTCTTCTCCAGGTTGCAGGAGGTTCCACCTCAACATGAGGAGGAACTTCTTCACTGTGAGGGTCCCAGAGCCCTGGAACAGGCTGCCCAGAGAGGTTGTGGAGTCTCCTTCTCTGGACCCTTTCCAGCCCCATCTGGATGTGTTCCTGTGTGTCCTATGCTGGATTCTCTGGTCTTGCTGTGGCAGGGGGTTGGACTGGATGATCTCCAGAGGTCCCTTCTAACCCCTAACATCCTGTGCTCCTGTGATTGATTTAGTGCCATGCAGTCAACAGTTAAAAGCAAACTGTTATTAATTTTGCCTGCTGCTTGCAGCCATTGCTTTCCATGAGAGACTTCATTTCTCTTTTCCAAGGGATAGGACATTGACAAGACTTGAAAGAGGCTTAACACATCTCTGTAGATGAATTCAGCCTTTGAAGGGTATAATTCCTACTTACTGCATTTTGTTCATAGGCATCAATTGTATGAGCAAGTTATTATGCAAAACAGCTGAAGTGTAACTCAGGTTGTCACTTAAACAGATGTGGGTTTTTTCTTCTTCTTTAAAAAAAAAGTTAATATATTTACAACTTTTGCAAAGCTGACAACCTGATCTTCAAAAGCCTATTGACAAGAGAAATAAAAAAATAAAACAAAGCCCCTAACAAAGCTCTTTTGCTTGGCTGGGTTTCACTCCCACTTTGCAGGCTTCTGCTTCATAGTGTAGATTTTCATGATGGAATGTGCTCCTCTCTCTGCAAGAGGGAGATTGGAGGGTGGGTGCCATCCTGAGAGACCTGGAAAGGTTGACTGAGCAGAAGCTCCATGAGGTTCAATAAGGGAAAGTGCAAAGGTCCTGCACCTAGGTTTGGGCAGTGCTAAATATCAGTACAGGCTGGGTGGTGATGACTTTGAGAGCAGCCCTGCAGAAAAGGGCTTGGGGGTGCTGGTGGATGAGGACATGAGCCAACAGTGTGAGCTTGAAGCTCAGAAGGCCAATGGCATCTTGGTCCTCATCAGCAGAATTGTGGCCAGCAGATCCAGAGAGGTGATTCTGCCACTTTGCTCTGGTGAGACCTCACCTGGAGTGCTGCACCTAGCTTGGGAGCCCTCAATGAAGGAAGGACATGGACCTGATGGAGCAGGTCCAGAGAAAGGCCGTGAAAATGATCAGGGGGTTGGAGCACCTCTGCTGTGAGGACAGGCTGAGGGAGCTGGGGGTGTTCAGTCTGGAGAAGAGAAGGCTCTGGGGAGACCTAAGAACAGCCTGCCAGGACCTGAAGGGAGCCTGCAAGGAAGGCTTCAGAGGGACTGTTTGCAAAGGCCTGCAGTGGTAGGACAAGGGACAATGGTTTGAAAATGAGAGCAGAGCAGATTTAGATTGGATGTGAGGAACAAGTTCTTTACTATGAGGGTGGTGGAATACTGGAACAGGTTGCCCAGGGAGGTAGTTGAGGTCCCATCCTTGAAGCTATTCCAGGTCAGGTTTGCCAAGGCTCTGAGTGACTTGGTCTAGTGGAGGATGTCCCTGCTGACTGCAGGGAGGTTGGACTGGATGACCTTTAGAGCTCCTCTCCAACCCCAAATATTCTATGATTGTGTGATTGGTGAAGCTTGGGCTTGAAATTTTGTCCTTCCATGTACTTTGGTGTAACTCTCTCTGCTTCAAATAGAGTTTGAAGCGGATTGTCTTGGCCAAGGAGTTTAAAACTGAAATGTTTTCAAGTTTTTAAGGCACACTGGACCACTGCATATCAGAATGTAATGAAGCTGTACTTGTGTGGCTGTTTGGAAATGTATTTGAGCAGATGCTGTCCCATTATGGGTGATGTCATTGGGGTTCTCTCACTTGTGAAAGCCTTCCTGAGAGAAGGCACATAGAGCCAGGGAACACCAGATGTGGTTTTGCTGGGACTGGAAAGAAAATCAAATGTAGGAGAAAAGAGAATAATTAGGAAGATGGATGGAAGTCATCCTATAAGCACTCCCAACCAAGCCCAGCATCCTGTCTCCTGTTGCTCCAGGGAGAGGTTCAGTGGAAGTGTAGCAAAGCCAAGGAATTGTGTTGTAAAATTAATTGCATTGCTTTCAACCCTGTTCCCTGCCTGCATGAAATCTGTAGATCACAAACACCCTCCTACTCCACCCTCCACCTTCCCCTCACTCCAAAAAAGAATTTTCAAGCTCTATCTGAATTATTAACAGTTTTTTTCCAGTGGTGGTCACTGTAAATGTCTGAGGTGAACTAAAGCTTTAACAAGCTGACCTGTTAGAGAGCAGTGAAGGGGAAAAGGCCCTGGGAGTCCTGGTGGGTGGAAGGTTGACCATGAGCCAGCAATGTGCTCTTGTGGTCATGAAGGCCAAGGGCATCCTGGGGTGGATTAGAAGGGCTGTGGGGAGTAGGTTGAGAGAGGTTCTCCTGCCCCTCTACTCTGCCCTGGTGAGGCTGCAGCCGGAATATTGTGTCCCGTTCTGGGCCCCTCAGTTCAAGAAGGACCTCAAGGAACTGCTTGAAAGGGTTGAGCACAGAGCCACAAAAATGATGGAGTAGAACATCTTCCTTATGAAGAGAGCCTGAGGGAGCTGAGGGTCTTTAGCTTGGAGAGGAAGAGACTGAGGAGTAAGCTCATTCCTGTTGATAAAGAGGGAAAGGGTGAGGGTCATGAGCCAGGCTCTGCTGGGTGATGCCCAATGACAGCACAAGGAGCAAAGGGTGGGAGTTGAGGCAGAGGAAGTTCCATGGAAACAGGAGGAAAATTTTTTTCCCTGTGAGTGTGACAGAACACTGGAACAGGCTGCCCAGGGGGGTTGTGGAGTCTCCCTTTCTGGAGTATTCCAAACCCAGCTGGATGTGTTCCTGTGTGACCTGCTCTAGGTGCTCCTGCTCTGGCAGGGGGGTTGGGCTGGATGGTCTTTGGAGGTCCCTTCCAACCCCTGACGTTCTGTGATGCTGTGATCAAACAACTGTTGCAGGGTTTCTTCAGAGACACAATGTTCCAGCTTGTTCTGAATAGATACTTTCTAACACCAGAAATTCTTGGCAGCAAAACTGGTTTTGGTGCTGAAGAGCTGTGTGGAAGGCTGTGGCAGACATTATTTGACTGTTTTGTATAGCAGCATCTATTAGGCCAGGTGAAGGGGGAGGAAGAAGTTCCCTTGTGACAGCAGCAGGGTGTTTAATGTGAGTGCTCTGGACTGTGCTGGAGCAACGCTGCAGGCTTAGGGCAGTGTGGCTGGAAAGCTGCTGGCAGAAAGGGACCTGGGGGTGATAAAGGACAAGCAGCTGAAGAGGAGGCAGCAGTGTGCCCAGGTGGCCAAGAAAGCCAAAGGCATCCTGGCTGGGATCAGCAATGCTGTGTCCAGCAGGAGCAGGGAGGGGATTGTGCCCTGGCACTCAGCTCTGGGGAGGCCACACCTGGAGTATTGTGTCCAGTTTTGGCACCTCAATCCAAGAGAGATGTGGAGGTGCTGGAGGCAGTGCAGAGGAGGGCAAGGAAGCTGGGAAGGGCCTGGAGAAGAAATCTGATGGAGAGAGACTGAAGGAGCTGGGGATGGTTAGTTTGGAAAAGAGGAGGCTGAGGGCAGACCTCATTGCTGTCTACAGCTACCTGAAAGGAGGTTGTGGAGAGGCTGCTGCTGGTCTCTTCTGACAGGGAATTAGTGCTAGAAGAAGAGGGAATGGCCTCAAGCTGTGACTGGGGAGGTTTACACTGGACATCAGGAAACATTTTTTCCGTGCCAGAGTGGTCAGGGATTGGCACAGGCTGCCCAGGGAGGTGGTTGAGTCCCCAAGCCTGGCTGTGTTTGAAGGTGGTTTGGATGTGGTGCTTGGGGATGTGGTTTAGGGGTGAGCCTTGTGGAGTAGGGTTGATGGTTGGGCTTGGGGATCCTGAGGCTCTTTTCCACCCTGAATGTTTCTGTGACTCTGTGAAATGCAAACAAGTGCTGGCATTTGAGAGAACAACCTGTGCTTATTTACTTGCTTGGTTAATGTCAGGGATCTGCTTGGCTTCTATAAACATCTTTTGACTGCCTTAGATATTATACTTGGGGGTTTGTTTTTTCATTTTATGCTTTCATATCTGATTCATTTGTATTTTGCAGAGTGGTGGGATGGTTCCTGAGGCATAGTATGTGAAAGTTCTGGAAGTGATGAATATCAGAAGTAGAGCTTTGCTCTTTTCTTCTTCTTTGTGACAGTCCTACACATATCAAAGCATTTGACCAGGGATTTTTTAAGTTACAGCTGTTTCTTTGTCATGTGGAGGCGGATGTACTGCTTTTTTTCCTGCCCACAAACTCTAAAACCATCCCAGAATTTCATATTGTGCTGAATTGTATCAGCTCCTGCTAAAGAGAGCATGGAGCCTGGGAATTGCATGGGCGGTGTGAGAGGGAAGAATGAGCAGGAGGGAGTTCACCCAGGGTTGGAAGAAACTTTCCCTCCTGCCTGCCTGCTGCAGGCTTGGACCACTGATGGCTTTGCACTTCTTATAGTCCTATGTGCTAGTGTGAAGCACAGCTGCAAATAATCATGGAAGAGAGTGAAAAGCTATGGAAAATTCAGATTTTTGTATCTTAAGTCGTGAGGGGCTGCTTCCAGCCTTTACAGTGAGTCCCTTCTGAACTCCTGAAGCAGCTTAAAATCATAGAATTGTCAGGGCTGGAAGGGACCCCAACATTATCTAGTTCCAACCCCCCTGCCATGGGCAGGGACCCCTCACACTAGATCAGGTTACTCACAACCACATCCAGCATGGCCTTCAAAGCCTCCAGGGATGAGGCTTCCACCACCTCCCTGGGCAACCTGTGCCAGTCTCTCACCACCCTCATGAGGAAGAATTTCTTCCTAACATCTAATCTGCATCTACCTCTTTCTAGTTTTGCTCCATTCCCCCCAGTCCTATCACTCCCTGACACCCTCAAAAGGCCCTCCCCAGCTCTCCTGGAGCCCCCTTCAGATACTGGCAGGCCACAAGAAGGTCTCCTTGGTACCTTCTATTCTCCAGACTGAACAGCCCTAACTCTCCCAGTCTGTCTCTTTTGGCAAAGCCTCCTTTGCTTAGGGGATGTGGTGGTTTTGTTCCAATGCTTACAGTCATCTTTGGGAATTTGGGAGTTTGTCAGTGCTGCATGGTGCAAAGTTTTTTGGAGGCCAGGTGGGCTGCCCAGGGAGGTGGTAGAGTCACTGTCCCTGGAAGTGTTAAAATAAGCCTGGACGAGGCACTTAGTGCCATGGGTTAGTTGATTAGAGGGTGTTGGGTGATAGGGTGGACTGGATGATCTTGAAGATCTTTTCCAACCTGGTTGATTCTGTGATTTCGCATTAATGCCACTGGAGCTGGGGATGTGCAGCCATAGCCTCAGAGGTGGGACAGACCACCCCTGCCAGCCCTTTCCTGCTCTGGCACTGTGGTGTTGGTGGTGTGCTTCGACCTGGGGCACTCATTCAGTCTGTTTCAGTGTCATTGCTGCTCACTGGTTGCTTGAGAGGTGTGTTGGAGAAGTAATAAGGGGCACAGACAGTTAGTAGATGGGCAGTTCTTCTGCCATTGTAAACCAGTGGTGTAGCCTTGTGGCAAGCACCAGGATCTTATGTTTGGCCTTAAAGTGAGATTTCACAGAATCACAGAAACATTCAGGTGGGAAAAGACCCTCAGGGTTACCAAGTCCAACCATTAACCCTACTCTACAAGGCTCACCCCTAAACCACATCCCCAAGCACCACATCCAAACCGCCTTGAAACACAGCCAGGCTTGGGGACTCCACCACCTCCCTGGGCAGCCTGTGCCAATCCCTGACCGCTCTGGCACGGAAAAAATGTTTCCTAATATCCAGTGTAAACCTCCCCAGTCACAGCTTGAGGCCATTCCCTCTTGTTCTATCACTAATTCCCTGTCAGAAGAGACCAGCAGCAGCCTCTCTACAACCTCCTTTCAGGTAGTTGTAGACACCAATGAGGTCTGCCCTCAGCCTCCTCTTTTATTTTGTATGTTTGATGATAAGCTGTGTTTTAATTTTGCTAGGCTTGGTTGGGAGTGCTTACAGGATGACTTCCATCCATTTTCCAAATTAATCTCCCTTTCCCTACATTTGATTTTCCTTCCAATCCCAGCAAAAACATCTGGTGTTTGCTGGCTCGCTATGGCTTCTCTCAGGAAGGCTTTCAGAATTAAGAGAGAGAACCCCAATGACATCACCATAACTGGACAGAATCTGCTCAAATAAATTTCCAAACAGTTGTGTAAGCACAGCTTTATCTCATTCTGATAGCCATCATCATAGAATCATTCAGGTTGGAAAAGAGCCTTGAGATCATCAGGTCCAATCAGGAACCCTACCAAGGTCACCACTAAATCATATTGCTGAGTGCCACATCTAAAGGACCTTTAAACACATCCAGGGGTGGTGACTCCACCACCTCCCTGGGCAGCCTGTGCCAATGCCTGACCACTCTTACAGGGAAAAACAGCTTGAGGCTGTTCCCTCTTCTTTTATCCTTAATTTACTATGAGAAGAATCCAGCACCAACCTCTCTAAATTGTCCTTTCAGGGAGTTGTAGAGGGTGAGAAGGTCTTCCCTCAGTCTCTTCTTCCTCACACTAAACAGTCCCAGTTCCTTCAGCTGCTCTTCATCATTCTCATTCTTTGGGCCCTTTCCCAGCTTAGTTGCTCTTCTCTGCACCCACTCCAGCCCCCCTCAATGTCTCTCTTGCATTGATTTGCCCCAAAACTTCCACTGGGGGTTGTTTGGCTGCTCTTCCTTCCACAAGGCAAGAGGTTTCTGCTACCCTTTAGCAGTCATACCAACTTTGCAGCACACTTCAGCATTTCTCCTGTGCCAAGGCCACAGCTGCAGTTGCACAATGTGGTCACAGTAATGTGCTGCTGAGTCCTGCAGATGACAATCATTAGAACCTCTTGCATTAAGAACAATGTTGATAATCAGGGCTCCTAGTCCTTGATTCTCCCAGAAGCAGAGCTTGACACTGGTTTCTTGCAATGTTTCCCATGGTTCAAGATTTCAAACCCTTTGCAAAACTTGCATGGGGGCTTGGGCAAAGATTAGGGCTTTGCTGTACAAATGGGAAACAAAGGACACCCAGAGAAATAGGAATGGTTACATTTGTCAACAGCCAAACAGAGCACTGTGGAGATGATTCCTGTAATTACCAAGTCTAACTTACAACGACAAGCTCTGGTTTTAAGCAGTCCAACAGCAAGGACTGATTTTGTCGGAAATATCTCCTGTTAGACACTCCCAGTCTTGTGTCTCTTTAAATCACAGAATCAGCCAGACTGCAAGAGAGACCTCCAAGGTCATCAAGTCCAACCAATCACCCAAACCTAACTAATCAACCAGAGCATGGCACTGAGTGCTTCATCCAGGCTCTTCTTAAACACCTCCAGGGATGCTGACCCCACCACCTCCCTGGGCAGCACATCCCCATGGCCAATCTCTCTTTCTGGGAAGAACTTCTTTCTAAGCTCAAGCCTAAACTTCCCCCTGCACAGCTTGAGACTGTGTCCTCTTGTTCTGGTGCTGGTTGCCTGGGAGAAGAGCCCAACCCCCACCTGGCTACAACCTCCCTTCAGGGAGCTGTAGACAGCAATGAGGTCTCCCCTGAGCCTCCTTCTCTCCAGGCTAAACACCCCCAGCTCTAAAGGGATCTTCTATGGAGGGGCTGATGGGAAGTAGTTGTGGCAAATGATTCTGAAACTGCCACACAAGCCACAGTTAAATGATTTTGTTTTTTCCTGGGTGCAGATTTGCCAACATTGGTGAGTCAAGCAATTGTCATGAATATTTTTGTTGTCTTCCCCCCTCCCCTTCCTTACCCTATATGAACTACAAGCATCTGTCTAGATTACATCTGAAGGACAAAAAAATCCCATAGATAGCAAGAGGAGGAAGAGGAATGGCTTTATTTGGAATGAAATGTCAGTGAGTGTTTATTAAGTGCATCTCTCATGTCTTGTTCTGGACTTGTGTTGCTAGTCTCTTAGCCGGGAAGTCACTTGTATTTTATTTTACTTTAATTTCTTTCCCCTTCCCCTTCCCTCCCCTTCCTCCCCCTTCCCCCTTCCCTTTCCTCCTCCTTTTCCCCCTTTCCCCCCCCCCATTTTTAAATTTATTTTATTTTAGTTTATTTTAATTAATTTTTCTTTTCCTTCCTTTTCCTTCCTTTTCCTTCCTTTTCCTTCCTTTTCCTTTCCTTTTCCTTCCTTTTCCTTTCCTTTCCTTCCTTTTCCTTCCTTTCCTTTCTTTTCCTTTCCTTTCCTTTTCCTTTCCTTTCCTTTCCTTTCCTTTCCTTTTCCTTTTTTCCTTTCCTTTCCTTTTCCTTTCCTTTCCTTTTCCTTTCCTTTTCCTTTCCTTTCCTTTCCTTTCCTTCCTTTCCTTCCTTTCCTTTTCCTTTCCTTTTCCTTTCCTTTCCTTCCTTTCCTTCCTTTCCTTTCCTTTCCTTTCCTTTCCTTCCTTTTCCTTTCCTTTCCTTTCCTTTCCTTTCCTTCCTTTCCTTTCCTTTTCCTTTCCTTTTCCTTCCTTCCTTTCCTTTCCTTTCCTTTCCTTTCCTTCCTTCCTTTCCTTCCTTCCTTTTCCTTCCTTTCCTTTCCTTTCCTTTCCTTTTCCTTCCTTCCTTTCCTTTTCCTTTCCTTTCCTTTTCCTTTCCTTTCCTTTCCTTTCCTTTCCTTTCCTTCCTTTCCTTTCCTTTCCTTTCCTTTCCTTTCCTTTCCTTTCCTTTCCTTTCCTTTCCTTCCTTTCCTTTCCTTTTCCTTTCCTTTCCTTTCCTTCCTTTCCTTTCCTTTCCTTTCCTTTTCCTTCCTTTCCTTTCCTTTCCTTTCCTTCCTTTCCTTTCCTTTCCTTTCCTTTCCTTCCTTTCCTTTCCTTTCCTTTTCCTTTCCTTTCCTTTCCTTTCCTTTCCTTTCCTTTCCTTTCCTTTTCCTTCCTTTCCTTTCCTTTCCTTTCCTTTCCTTTCCTTTCCTTTCCTTTCCTTCCTTTCCTTTCCTTTCCTTTCCTTTCCTTTCCTTTCCTTTCCTTTCCTTTCCTTTCCTTTCCTTTCCTTTCCTTTCCTTTCCTTTCCTTTCCTTTCCATTTATTTCATTTTATTTATTTTTATTTTCTTTTGTTTTCTGCCTAATGAGGTTGAATATTTGAATGCTGCTGTTCTCATTCAGCAGCCTGTGTAAGCAGTGTGGGATTTAAGTTGAGGAATATCAGAAGGGACTTACTGCCGCCTTTTTTTTTTTTTTTTTTTTTTTAGGGATCTAGCATATGTTCATCTAGGGCCTATTTCTAATACATATTTTTAGAGGAAATGTTTTTATGTATAATCAAGATTCTATTTCAAAACCAATAAATGCCATTGTGCATGGGACTGTGGTGGTCAAACAGTTCATGCAATTAATATATCAGATGGGAAAACTGAGCTAAAGGTGGTGGGACACTGGCACAGGTTGCCCAGGGAGGTGGTGGAAGCCTCATCCCTGGAGGGTTTTGCAGCCAGGCTGGATGTGGCTCTGAGCAACCTGCTCCAGTGTGAGATGTCCCTGTCCATGGCAGGGGGGTTGGAACTGGCTGATCCTTGAGGTCCCTTCCAACCCTGACAATCCTATGAATCTATGAAAATATGGAGAAGTGTGAAGAAATCAAGAAAGATGACATCAGATAATTCACAGAATCACTGATGGAATTATAGAATGGTCCTGGATGGAAGGGACCTCCAAAGGTCATCCAGTCTGACCTCCCTGCAGTCAGCAGGGTCATCCCCAACTAGATCAGGTTGCCCAGAGCCCTGTTACCTTGAATATCTCCAAGGATGGGACCTCAACCACCTCCCTGGGCAGCCTGTTGCAGTGTTCCAGCAGCCTCCTCGTGCAGAACTTGTTCCTCACATCCAGTCTAAATCTGCCCTTCTCTAGTTTGAAGCCTTTGGTTAAATGGCCTTACTTTCAGATGCCTGACAGAGAAGAATACCTGTTTGTTATTGCTGTTTTTTCAGTTTGATGGTAATGATAAGCATGTGAGAGAGATGGCAGCAGTTGGGTAAATGGAGGACTCCCACTGAAATGCTTTGGGAGCATGCAGGACTTAATGCTCTTTGACATGCTGTGAAGGAATGGTTTCTGAGAGGGAGGAATGAAGATCTTCCCGTTGGACACCACACTGAATGTGCGTGTTCTTTGTTGGTTTAGACTTTGAGTGCACCCTCAGGGAGTTCCCAGGATGTTAGGGGTTGGAAGGGACCTCTGGAGATCTTTAAGTGCAACCCTCCTGCCAGAGCAGGAGCAGAGAATCCAGCACAGGTCACACAGGAACACATCCAGACAGGGCTGGAAAGGCTCCAGAGAAAGGAGACTCCACAGCCTCTCTGGGGAGCCTGTGGGAGTCTGCAGACAGCACCAAATTATCCCCAGGTGGAAAAGCCATCATAGATCTCCAAAGAGTGACATTTGTTTAACATTTTTTTTTTTTGTAGTGTTGAAATAATTCTTTTAAAGGTAGGGCAACTATTCTCTCTTGGTTGAGTTTTGGTTCCAGCTCATTTTTCTTTTTAAATTTAATTTTATTTTTGCTTCCTGTGGCAGGACAATAATGTTGCTGACTTCTTCTTCTGTCCTGTTTCTGCAGGTCTTGATGATTGCCTGCAGCAATACATAAAGAACTTTGAGAGAGAGAAGATCAGTGGAGATCAGCTCCTACGTATCACACATCAAGAGCTGGAAGATCTTGGAGTGACACGAATTGGCCATCAGGAGCTTATCCTGGAAGCAGTGGACTTGCTCTGTGCACTGGTAATCTCCTGGGGGTGAAACTAGGGTGGGGAGGAGAGGGAGTGAACAGTTGTTTGTGTGTTCAAAGCTTCTTTAGAGTGCTTGATCTAATAACATTGCAAAGTGTCTCAGTGCAACACCTCTGCTGTGAGGAGAGGCTGAGGGAGCTGGGGGTGTTCAGCCTAGAGAAGAGAAGACTGGGGGTAGCTCAGAGCTGCCTTCCAATATCTTGAAGGGATCCTACTGGAAGGCTGCAGAGGGACTTTTTATGAGACTGTCTAGAGACAGGACAAGGAGGAATGGTTTGAAGCTGAGGGAGAGCAGGGTTAGACTGGAGCTGAGGAAGAAGTTCTTCAGCATGAGGGTGGTGAGAATGGAACAGCCTGCCCAGGGAGGCTGTGGGTTCCTCCTGCCTGGGGGTGTTCAAGGCCAGGTTGGATGAGGCCTTGAGCAGCTCAATTCTGGCCTAGCTCTTTCCTGTCACCAGTTACAGCCATTCTAAGCAGGTGGAAAAAATCTGCTTTACAAGCCGCACAGAGACAAAGAAAAGCATGGGGGCTAACACATCAAGGGAACATCCTAGCACCAAATTTCTTTTGCCAGTTAGTGTATTTTGAGGAGAGAGACTAAATGGAGCTTGCAATTCTGGCCTAGCTCTTTCCTGTCACCAGTTACAGCCATGTCTAAGCAGGTGGAAAAAAGCTGCTTTACAAGCCGCACAGAGACAAAGAAAAGCATGGGGCTAACACATCAAGGGAACATCCTAGCACCAAATTTCTTTTGCCAATTAGTGTATTTTGAGGAGAGAGACTAAATGGAGCTTGCAATTCTGGCCTAGCTCTTTCCTGTCACCAGTTACAGCCATGTCTAAGCAGGTGGAAAAAAGCTGCTTTACAAGCCGCACAGAGACAAAGAAAAGCATGGGGGCTAACACATCAAGGGAACATCCTAGCACCAAATTTCTTTTGCCAATTAGTGTATTTTGAGGAGAGAGACTAAATGGAGCTTGCAATTCTGGCCTAGCTCTTTCCTGTCACCAGTTACAGCCATGTCTAAGCAGGTGGAAAAAAGCTGCTTTACAAGCCGCACAGAGACAAAGAAAAGCATGGGGCTAACACATCAAGGGAACATCCTAGCACCAAATTTCTTTTGCCAATTAGTGTATTTTGAGGAGAGAGACTAAATGGAGCTTGCAATTCTGGCCTAGCTCTTTCCTGTCACCAGTTACAGATTTGTCTAAGCAGGTGGAAAAAAGCTGCTTTACAAGCCGCACAGAGACAAAGAAAAGCACGGGGCTAACACATCAAGGGAACATCCTAGCACCAAATTTCTTTTGCCAATTAGTGTATTTTGAGGAGAGAGACTAAATGGAGCTTGCAATTCTGGCCTAGCTCTTTCCTGTCACCAGTTACAGCCATGTCTAAGCAGGTGGAAAAAAGCTGCTTTACAAGCCGCACAGAGACAAAGAAAAGCATGGGGGCTAACACATCAAGGGAACATCCTAGCACCAAATTTCTTTTGCCAGTTAGTGTATTTTGAGGAGAGAGACTAAATGGAGCTTGCAATTCTGGCCTAGCTCTTTCCTGTCACCATTACAGCCATGTCTAAGCAGGTGGAAAAAAGCTGCTTTACAAGCCGCACAGAGACAAAGAAAAGCATGGGGGCTAACACATCAAGGGAACATCCTAGCACCAAATTTCTTTTGCCAATTAGTGTATTTTGAGGAGAGAGACTAAATGGAGCTTGCAATTCTGGCCTAGCTCTTTCCTGTCACCAGTTACAGCCATGTCTAAGCAGGTGGAAAAAAGCTGCTTTACAAGCCGCACAGAGACAAAGAAAAGCATGGGGCTAACACATCAAGGGAACATCCTAGCACCAAATTTCTTTTGCCAGTTAGTGTATTTTGAGGAGAGCGACTAAATGGAGCTTGCAATTCGAGTCTAGCTGAGAGGTGTCCTTGCCCATGGCAGGGAGGGTGGAGGAGATGAGCTCTGAGGTCCCTTCCAACCTGAGCCATTCTATAACAATTTTAAGTTGTTTATTTGTTTTTAAAATCACAGAATCATAGACTCAGTCAGGGTTGAAAGGGACCACAAGGATCATTCAGTTCCAACCCCCCTGCCATGGCCAGGGACACCTCACACTAGATCAGGCTGGCCAGAGCCTCATCCAGCCTGGCCTTAAACACCTCCAGGGATGGGGCCTCAACCACCTCCCTGGACAACCCATTCCAGGCTCTCACCACTCTCATGGGGAAGAACTTCTTCCTCACTTTCAGTCTGAATCTCCCCACTTCCAGCTTTGTTCCATTCCCCCCAGTCCTGTCCCTACCTGATATCCTAAAAAGTCCCTCCCCAGCTTTCTTGTAGGGGAGGGACTTTTGGAAATGATGGAAAGGATGCAACAAAAAAACCCAGCCAAACAAAAAACAAACAAATCAACCCCCCCCAAAAAAAAAAAGCAATCAAAAAGAAAACAAAGAAAGCACACAAAAACCCAACCAGCCAAGCTACTGTTTTAGAAGAGAACGTAAGGAGAATTATTCTCCAAATGCTTTTCTTATCAAACAGTGCAAAAAGAAGCAGGCAAGTAAAACACCTTAATGAAATGAGACAAAAATCAGAGTTTAGGGTGACAACTGATAACCATTTTTCCCAGAAACGCAGGGAGGCAGGTTGTGGCTCCTTCAAAAAGAAGCTTATTTTCTCAGAAGCCCTCCCCCTCTTTATTACCTGGTGTTTCTTTTGTTCTTGAGGCTGTAATTGCAGATGCTATCTTTGGGCAAGCAAATGCAACTTGTCTTTGTAGCTCCCTTTATCTTAGGCAAAAAGTTTGTGGAACTAAGCTGAATATAAAATAATTTGTAGGAAAGGCTAACCCTGTATCCTTAATTCCTGTAGCAAGCTTCTGCCATCCTGGTCCTTCTTGCACATCCACTCTTGTCTGCTTTTCTGAGTTCCTCTTAAAAAAAAAGGGTGGTGAGACACTGGCACAGGTTGCTCAAGGAGGTGGTAGAAGCCCCAACCCTGGAGGTTTTGAAGGCCAGGCTGGATGTGGTTCTGAGCAACCTGATCCTGTGTGAGGTGTCCCAGCCCATGGCAGGGGTGGTTGGAACTGGATGATCCTTGATTTCCCTTCCAACCCTGACAATTCTATGATCCTATTAAAACATAATCATTGAAACACAGTCCCATGAGTTCAGCTCACAGCTTCTAATTCCACTCTTGTTCAACATCTGTGTTGGTGCCATGGACAGTGGCATTGAGTGCACCCTCAGCAAGCTCACTGGTGGCACCAAGCTGTGTGGTGCAGCAGACAGGCTGGAGGGAAGGGATCCATTCAGAGGGGCCTGGGCAGGCTACAGAGGTGTGCCCATGACAACCTCAGGAGGTTCAACAAGACCAAGTGCAGGGTCCTGCAGCTGGGTCGAGGCAATCCCAAGCACAAATCCAGGCTGGGCAGTGAGTGGCTGGAGAGCAGCCCTGAGGAGAGGGACTTGGGGGTGCTGGTGGATGAGAAGCTCAACAGGAGCTGTCAATGTGCACTTGCAGCCCAGAAAGCCAACCAGAGCCTGGGCTGCATCAGGAGAAGTGTGGCCAGCAGGGCCAGGGAGGTGATTCTCCCCCTCTGCTCAGCTCTGGTGAGACCACACCTGGAGTACTGCATCCAGTTCTGGAGCCTCTATTACAAGAGGGATATGGACATGCTGGAAGGTGCCCAGAGAAGGGCCACCAGGATGAGCAGAGGGCTGGAGCACCTCTCCTATGAGGACAGACTGAGAGAGTTGGGGTTGTTCAGTCTGGAGAAGAGAAGGCTCCGAGGTGACCTTCTTGTGGCCTTCCAGGATCTGAAGAGGGCTACAAGAAAGCTGGGGAGGGACTTGTTAGGCTATCAGGTAGGGACAGGACTAGGGGGAGTGAACAAAGCTGGAAGTGGGGAGATTCAGGCTGGACAAGAGGAAGAAGTTCTTCCCCATGAGAGTGGTGAGAGCCTGGAATGGGTTGTCCAGGGAGGTGGTTGCGGCTCCATCCCTGGAGGTGTTTAAGGCCAGGCTGGATGAGGCTCTGGCCAGCCTGCTCTAGTGTGAGGTGTCCCTGGCCATGGCAGGGGAGTTGGAACTGAATGATCCTTGTGGTCCCTTCCAACCCTGACTGATTCTATGCTTCTCTGATCCTAATTAAAGCTGGGCTCTGCTGCAGTCTCCCAGTTGACTCCTCAGGGATACAAAGTGTGATTGTTATATTGATTTTGCTGGACTTCATTGGAATTTATTATTCACCAATCATATAAACCTCTTAGGAAACGTAATTCAGAGACAATCCTTTTGGCTGTACTGGTCCTATACTTACAGAGTTCTTTTATTGCAGCAGTAAGTTTCTGTCCTGCTTAGTGCTTGCCCAGTCTGATTCTGCACCTGGGTTGGACCAGTCCCAGGCACAAATCCAGGCTGGGTGCAGGCTGGGTTGAGAGTAGCTCTGAGGAAAGAGACTGGGGGGTATTGATTGATGAGAAGCTCACCATGAGCCAGCAGTGTGCTCAAGAGACTCAGGAGTTAAATCATGTCCTGGGCTGCATCAAGAGGGGCAAGAGAAGGGGATTCTGCCCCTTTACCCTGCTCTGGTGAGACCTCACCTCCGCTACTGTGTCCAGTTCTAGTGTCCCCATCATAAGAAGGACACAGAGTTGTTGGAGCAAGTCCTGAAGAGTGTCACAAAGATGATCCAAGGGCTGGAGCAGCTCTGCTGTGAGGATAGGCTGAGGGAGCTGGGGGTGTTCAGTCTGGGGAACAGAAGACTCCAGGAGGACCCTAGAGCTGCCTTCTAGTACCTGAAGGGATCCTACAGGAAGGCTGCAGAGGGAGTTTTCTTAAGGGTGTCTAGCAAGAAGCCAAGGGGGAATGGTTTGAAGCTGAGAGCGAACAGGGTTAGACTGGAGCTGAGGAAGAAGTTTTTCAGTACGAGGGTGGTGAGGCTCTGCCCTGTCAGCTGTGCACGTGGCAAATGGCAAAGCAGCTGCTTGTGTTGCATGCCTGTACTTCACAGGGTCACAGTTTCTTCCTGGAGGAAAGCGGAGAGGATGAACAAGTGGATTTGGCTGGCATGGAGAGAGCATGGGACCTCCTTCAAGCCAGGTCAAGGTTTTTGAGAAGTGCTAAATGATCAACTGCTTGTCAGCCTAATGGTTGAGAAGCAGTTATGATCAATAGCACTGTTTAAAGGATGTTCTTTATTGATTTTTTTTTTTTTTGACAGACGGGGGGTGGGTGGCTATGATCTCTTACAGTATTCCCCTCTTGTCATAAGCACTTGCTAGGAATGGATCCTCCAGTGGTTGTTAGCTGAAGAATGAACAAAGGGTGGGTCTGTGCTGTCCATCTTGGTAGAGCCTCTCTTAGCTGCCAGTCTGCCATACACTGCTCTTGAGCACAGGATCACAGCACATCAGAGGTTGGAAGGGACCTCCAGAGATCATCAGGTCCAACCCCCCTGCCAGAGCAGGAGCACCCAGGGGAGTCTGCACAGGAATGCATCCAGGTGGGTTTGGAAAGGCTCCAGAGAAGGAGACTCCACAACCTCTCTGGGCAGCCTGTTCCAGGGCTCTGGCACCCTCACTGGAAAGAAGTTTCTCCTCATGTTGAGCTGAAATCTTCTATGTTCAAGCTTGTACCTGCTATTCCTTGTGTTATTCCTGTGCACCACCCAAAAGAGCCTGCCCCCCTCCACATTGATCAGATCCCTCTCAGCCTTCTCTTCTCCACACTAAACAGCCCCAGGGCTCTCAGTCTCTCTTCCCAGGGGAGATGCTCAAGTCTCTTAATCATCCTTGTGGCTCTCCCTTGGACTCTCTCCAGCAGGTCTCTGTCTCTCTTGAACTGGGGAGCCCCAAACTGGACACAGGATTCCAGGTATGGTCTCAGCAGGGCAGAGCAGAGGGGGGAGCAGAACCTCCCTAGCCCTGCTGGACTGCAAGAATCCTAGGGGTTAGATTTGCAGGTTTTCTTTTCCTGTGGTGCTTTGAGGGAGAGAAAATAATGCTTTTGCCCAGTTGCTATTGCTGTTAGAGGTCACACCTGGAGGTGTACAGACTGCAAACTGTCACTGGAGCTGAAAGTGCTTCAGGAGAGAGTGGGCAACATAACTAATGTGGTTTGTCTCTTCTCTCTCTCCTTCAGTCTGTGGAAGTGGCAGCACATTCAATAGATTATCTTGCCTCAGTGCACTCTTGTCTCTGCTGAAGTCCATGTCAGAAAGGGCAAGATAAATGTTCTCTGTGCTTAAAAGCAGGAGGGGGTGAAGTCTGTGGTGGTAGCTGTGAAGAGTTTGTTGCCTGGTTTTCCATCAGTCCTTGAGACGCCTCCATGACACAGAGATGCCTGCAGAGTTGGTCTGTGTCCACATCTCTTGTCATTCCCTTCTGTTCAGAGGGGCACATGAAACTGAGGTGGCACCAACAGGTGCATTTCTGCTTCATGGCTGCATGCATACAAAAATCACAGAAAATTATTGGCCTCTTAAAAAGGGTTCACAGGCTCACAGGATGTCACAGGTTGGAAGGGAACCAAAATGATCATCAAGTCCAACTCCCCTGCCAGAGCAGGACCATAGAATCCATCACAGGTCACACAGGAACACATCCAGACAGGGCTGGAAAGGCTCCAGAGAAGGAGACTCCACAACCTCTCTGGGCAGCCTGTTCCAGGGCTCTGGGACCCTCACACTGAAGAAGTTCCTCCTCATGTTGAAGCTGTGCTGCAGCTTCCATCCATTGCCACTTGTCCTATCACAGGGCACAAGTGAGCAGAGCCTGGCCCCTCCCTCCTGACCCCCAGCCCTCAGATATTTAGAAACATTTATTAAATCCCCTCTCAGTCTTCTCTTTTCCTGACTAAAAAGCCTCAGGGCTCTCAGCCTCTCCTCACCAGGCAGGGCTCCAGTCCCTTCAGCATCCTTGTAGCCCTCTGCTGGTCCTTCTCCAGCAGATCCCTGTCCCTCTTGAACTGGGGAGCCCAGAACTGGATGCAGTATTTCAGGTGAGGTCTTAACCAGGGCAGAGTAGAGGGGGAGGAGAACCTCCCTGGATCTGCTGGACTCACTCCTCTGAATGCACCCCAGGATCCTATTGGAAAATGGTAAATTTCCAGCTCTAGGGGCAGAGGAGAAACTGTACTGAGTTAGCTCCCATGCTCTGTGTCTTTCCAGGTTACTCCCAGATAATAAAGCATACCTTTGTTCATCAGTTATTAAAAATTACCTCCCAGATCTAGCCTCAACCTGACCCTTTTCAGGTGGTGAAGCTTAGCTACAACTTCTTTATGTTTCATCACTGAATAACAGTGTAGCAGACCTTCATCTACACAAAATCTGATGAGCTTTGTTTCTTGGATGGTTGCTTTAAGAATTGGATAGGGATGAACAATGACAACAGAAAATAGCTTTTAGGAAAGATGGAAGTGATGCTTGTGAAGAGAGCAAGGCATACTGAAGGACAGATCACTTAGGTAATTCTATCAGGTCACTGCTGCAGTCTCCAGGTTTGGAGGGCATCCCAGGAAGGACATGGACCCAATGGAGCAGGTCCAGATGAGGGCCACCAAAATATCAGGGGGTTGGAACACCTCTGCTACAAGGACAGGCTGAGGGAGCTGGGGAACAGCCTGGAGAAGAGAAGGCTCTGGGGAGACCTAAGAGCAGCCTGCCAGTCCCTGAAGGGGGCTACAAGAAGGATGGAGAGAGATTGTTTGCAAAGGCCTGCAGGGACAGGACAAGGGGCAATGAATTACAAACATTTCTTTCTTTTCTGCAGCACAGTTAAGTGTTTTAGGAGATACAAGTCACAGAATCACAGAATGATTTGGGTTGGAAGAGACTTCCAGAGGTCATCCAGTCCAATCCCCCTGCAGTCAGCAGGGACATCCTCCGCTAGATCAGGTTGCTCAGAGCCTTGTCCAGTCTCACCTTGAACATCTCCAGGGATGGGGCCACAAATACCTCCTTGGGCAACCTGTTGCAGTGTTCCACCACCCTCATGGTGCAGAACTTGTTCCTCACATCCAATCTAAATCTCCTCTCATTTCAAACCATTGCCCTCATCCTATCACTGCAGCCCTTTTCAAACAGTCTCTCTCCATCCTTCTTGTATCCCCCTTCAGGTCCTGGCAGGCTGCTCTTAGGTCTCCCTGGAGCCTTCTCTTCTCCAGACTGAACACCCCTAGCTCCCTCAGCCTGTTCTCATAGGAGAGGTGCTCCAGACCCATGATCATAGAACAGAGTTTGCTTAAAACCCAACCAAAACAGTTTTTTACTTTACATCTGCTGTGGCTGCCCAGGAATTTCTTCTGGAGTGTGTATTTGCATCTGTCAAGCTAGAATATTGCAGCAGATGAAATGGAGTTATTATTTGGCAGAGAAAACATTGGTGTGCACTAACAGCATGAAATTACTTAGCATTTAGGACTAGAGCAAAACATTTCTATGCAAATGAATGTCAAAAAATAGCCCTACTTTACCCAGGAGTGCTTCCATCCCTCCTCAGGATTATGCCTTGTATCTTAATTTCATCTTCATGCCACTCCTCACACAGAAATCTTCTCCTTTGCCCTTGTCTCTAGTCAGAACTTAACCCTAGGTTTGTCAGCAGCAGTGAACATTAGACTTAGTCACCAGAGTGCTGAATGAGGAAGGCTTCATTTCATAGATTGACAGAAACATTCAGGTTGGAAGGGACCCTCAGGATCCCCAAGCCCAACTATTAACCCTACTCTGCAAGGCTCACCCCTAAACCACATCCCCAAGCACCACATCCAAACCACCTTCAAACACAGCCAGGCTTGGGGACTCCATCACCTCCCTGGGCAGCACATTCCAATCCCTGACCACTCTTGCTGGGAAACAATTCTTCCTAATGTCCAGTCTAAACCTCCCCTGCTGCAGCTTGAGGCCATTCCCTCTTGTTCTATCACCAGCAGCAGCCTCTCCACAACCTCCTTTCCGGTAGTTGTAGACAGCAATGGAGAATGGAGATTTTTTTGCGTGCTGGAGTTGGGATTTATTGCTCATGTTGTGTGTGCTCATAGCAGCAAAATTTCTTACTCTTTTTGTTATTGCCATTTGCAAGTTAAAGGTCTGCTTATACATCCTCTGCCTTCTTGTCTCCAACATGAGCTAACAGAAACTGCACAGGAGGAAATCTGAAGTCCATCAGCAAATCAATAAAGCTAAGCAGTTAAAGGGACTCTGCTAGCTCATATAGATCACATGGAAAAGGTTTGTTGTTGCTGTTAGTACATCATTTACACAGAGCTGCAGTAAACCCTGTGCTATGCCAGCAGGCTGAGGGAGCTGGAGGTGTTTAGCCTGGAAAAGAGAAGGCTCCAGGGAGACCTAAGAGCAGCCTGCCAGTACCTGAAGGGGGCTGCAAGAAGGATGCAGAGGGACTGTTTGCAAAGGCCTGCAGTGGTAGGATAAGGGGCAATGGTTTCTTCACAAAAAGAGAGATTGGCCATTGCATGGGCTACCCAGGGAGGTCCAAGAAAAGAGCACTGGTGAGGCTGGTCCCAGAGGAGAGCATTGGTGAGGCTGGTCCCAGAGGAGAGCATTGGTGAGGCTGGTCCCAGAGGAGAGCATTGGTGAGGCTGGTATCAGAGGAGAGCATTGGTGAGGCTGGTCCCAGAGGAGAGGAGAGCATTGGTGAGGCTGGTCCCAGAGGAGAGGAGAGCATTGGTGAGGCTGGTCCCAGAGGAGAGGAGAGCATTGGTGAGGCTGGTCCCAGAGGAGAGCATTGGTGAGGCTGGTCCCAGAGGAGAGGAGAGCATTGGTGAGGCTGGTCCCAGAGGAGAGCATTGGTGAGGCTGGTCCCAGAGGAGAGCATTGGTGAGGCTGGTCCCAGAGGAGAGGAGAGCATTGGTGAGGCTGGTCCCAGAGCAGAGCATTGGTGAGGCTGGTCCCAGAGCAGAGCAGAGCATTGGTGAGGCTGGTCCCAGAGGAGAGGAGAGCATTGGTGAGGCTGGTCCCAGAGGAGAGGAGAGCATTGGTGAGGCTGGTCCCAGAGGAGAGGAGAGCATTGGTGAGGCTGGTCCCAGAGGAGAGGAGAGCATTGGTGAGGCTGGTCCCAGAGGAGAGCATTGGTGAGGCTGGTCCCAGAGGAGAGCATTGGTGAGGCTGGTCCCAGAGGAGAGCATTGGTGAGGCTGATCCCAGAGGAGAGGAGAGCATTGGTGAGGCTGGTCCCAGAGCAGAGCATTGGTGAGGCTGGTCCCAGAGCAGAGCATTGGTGAGGCTGGTCCCAGAGCAGAGCATTGGTGAGGCTGGTCCCAGAGCAGAGCATTGGTGAGGCTGGTCCAAGAAAATGCCACTACTCTTCCAAAGTTCAGTTGTGCTGGTGGAAGGATGGGCTGGCAGAGCACCTAGATTGCTTCTCTTAACCAAAAGAATAAAGGCAAAAACTCCTCAGTGCTAAATTAGAGCTGCTGCTTGTCAGCATGTGAGGGAAAGAGCTACAATTCATCACTCCCACTGTCATGTGAAGCCACAGAGAAGTAATTAGCAGGTAAAATATCTATTAAAAGCTCCCACCACCCTGTAGTTTGAACTCCTGCTGACAAGCTAATACTCTGTGTAGCTTAGCTTCATCAAATTCTGGTTTGGTGATTGCCAGAAGAGACTCCATCAGAGCTGTTTGAGTTGAGGTGGGGTGTCTCTGAAGAGGCTCTTGCTCTGTGGCCTCTTGTTGAGCAAGCAGATGAATGGACTTGGATCACTACTTGTGTTCTCTCCAGGCATGCAGAGGTTGCTTTGTGGTTCTTTCAGTGACTGTGAGCTTATAAATGCTGAAGGGAGTGGAACATCTTCCTTAAGAGGAGAGCCTGAGGGAGCTGAGGGCTCTGTAGCTTGAAGAGGAGCCTGAGGGTGACCTCATTGCTGTTGATGAAGATGTGTGCAGGGTGAGTGCCAAGAGGATGGAGCCAGGCTCTGCTGGGTGATGCCCAATGACAGCACAAGGGGCAAGGGTGGAAGCTGAGGCATAGGAATTTCCATGGAAACAGGAGGAAATTCTTTTTCCCCTGTGAAGGTGATGAAACACTGGAAGAGGCTGCCCAGGGGGCTTGTGGAGTCTCCTTCTCTGGAGATATTCCAAACCCAGCTGGATGTGTTCCTGTGTGATATTCTGTAGGTGCTCCTGCTCTGGCAGGGGGGTTGGACTGGATGAGCTTTGGAGGTACCTTCCAGCCCCTAAATTCTGTGATGCTGTGATTTTTGGCTAATGAATGCATAACTTGGGTTAGTGCTGGTTAAATGCAGGGTAGGTAAAAACAAAGCCTTGTCTCCTTTGCCTGCAATTATCTTCTTACAGTGCTTGGAAATAAATGCAGTGTGTTCCTAAGAAAAATCACCCTGTTAAAAGTAGAGCAACACATTTAAAGTGGGCTTAAGCTTGGGGTTTTTTTTTATTTGAGCAAGCTTTTTTACAGTATTAGAAGTTGCAACTCTTTGTCCATGTTTAACGTGGGCCAGAGGTATTAGTGATAAATGAAGTGAGGATTTCCTTAGCTTGGCTGTGCTTTTAGGATCCTTCTAAGGCTGCCCACAGGTGCCCCAAAATATCACAGTATCACAGAATATCAGAGGTTGGAAGGGCCCTCCAGAGATCATCAGGTCCAACCCCCTGCCAGAGCAGGAGCACCCAGGGCAGGCTGCACAGGAATGCAGCCAGGTGAGTTTGGAAAGTCTCCAGAGAAGGAGACTCCACAACCTCTCTGGGCAGCCTGTTCCAGGGCTCTGGCACCCTCACTGGAAAGAAGTTTCTCCTCATGTTGAGCTGAAACTTTCTATGTTCAAATTTGAACCCATTGTTCCTTGGCTTATCACTGTGCACCACCCAAAAGAGCCTGGCCCCCTCCACTTGACCCCCACCCCTCAGCTATTGATAGACATTGATCAGATCCCCTCTCAGCCTTCTCTTCTCCACACTAAACAGCCCCAGGGCTCTCAGTCTCTCTTCCCAGGGGAGATGCTCAAGTCCCCTCAGCATCCTCCTGGCTCTCTGTTGGACTCTCTCCAGCAGGTCTCTGTCTCTCTTGAACTGGGGAGCCCCAAACTGGACACAGGATTGCAGGGGTGGTCTCAGCAGGGCAGAGCAGAGAGGTAGAAGATCCTCCCTAGCCCTGCTGGCCACACTTTTCTTGCTGCACCCCAGGATCCCATTGGCTCTCTTGGCCACCAGGGCACATTCATTGCTGTCCCATGCAGAACTTCTGCCTGAAATTTCTCTCTCTTTTTTCCATGCCTGGCTTTATCAGTCTCATATTACAGGTGGAGGCTTTACTGAAATCAGTGTCATTCCTCATGTAAGACTGAATTTTATGTGTAGTTTAGGTGTTACATTTAACCCTCAGCTTTTTTTGACAGTAAAGAACATTTGATGAATATCTGTGAGGCTAACATTGTCCATGCTATGGCTGCAGCTGGAATGTTGTGTCCAGTTCTGGGCCTCTCAGTTCAAGAAGGACCTCAAGGAACTGCTTGAGAGAGTCCAGTACAGAGCCACAAAGATGCTGAAGGCAGTGGAACATCTCCTGTGAGGCCAGGCTGAGGCAGCTGGGGCTTGGAGCTTGGAGCAGAGGAGCCTGAGGGCTGCCCTCAGTGCAGGGGAGAAAGATGTGCAGGGCAGTGTGGGGAGGACAGAGCCAGGCTCTGCTCAGGGCTGGCCAAGGACAGCACAAGGGGCACTGGGTGCCAGCTGGAGCAAAAAAGGTGCCATGAGAACAGGAGGAATAACTTTTTTCTTGTGAGGCTGCCAGAGCCCTGGAAGAGGCTGCCCAGAGAGGTTGTGGAGTCTCCTTCTCTGGAGCCATTCCAAATCCCCCTGTATGTGTTCCTGTGTGACCTGCTCTGGCAGGGGGGTTGGACTGGATGATCACAGGATGTTAGGGGTTGGAAGGGACCTCTGGATATCATCAAGCCCAACCCTGTTTCCAATGTAAGTCCCCTCTTGGTTGATACTGATGCATGGGGTCCCTGAAGAAAGGATTGTAAAAAGAGAGGAGGAGGAGGAAGAGAGAGAAAAGCCAGGACAAAAAAAAAAAAAACAAAACAAAAAAAAAAAAAACAACAGTAAGGCTTCCTGAAAGGCTCTCAGAGCAGTCAAGACAAAAAGCAAGCCCCTTGTTCAAGCAGGTGCTATTTGAAAGCATCAAGAACAGGCCTGAGGAAAAAAAATCCCAAATCATTCACTGCTTAGAGTGTTCTGCTCATTCAGAGTCCCTTCCAGCCCCTAACATTCTGTGATTCTGTGAAAAAAGACATCTGATAAAGAGTGCTTCTGTAGGTGGCTGTCACTTGAAGTGTTAAGCAGAGGCTGCTAAGCTTTTGCAGGAGCTGATTTGCTAGAGAAGCAGTTCCAGAAAAGCAACCTGTTTTCCTGGCTTGGAAGAAGTATTGGAGCATCATTTTGCTGTGATCCACAGTGTACAACGATGCACATTTTGCTGCTGCTGTCCTCCCTGGTGGGACTGGAGGCCTGTAGGTTGCCTTTCAGAGTTCCCATTGTGGTTACCATGGCACACCAGCATGGGCTGGTACCCAGCACCTGCCTCTATGCAGATGAGATGCAAGCATGGAGAAAGAGGGAGGAGAAATGATTTGGGGTTGTTGATGAGGACTGTTGGGATCCAGCCACAAGCCCTGCCTGGGGAAGTGAGTGAGTGCCCAGACCTAGCTGGCTCCTTGCCTGTGCCCACCCCTGACTTAGTTTACCTCATGTGGTTTGAAGGTGAGGATGCTGAAGGGCCTGGAGACTGCCTGGTGAGGAGAGGCTGAGAGCACTGGGGCTGTTAAGTCTGGAGAGGAGAAGACTGAGAGGGGATCTGATCAATGTCTATAAATATCTGAGGGCTGGGGGTCAAGAGGGAGGGGACAGGCTCTGCTCAGTTGCACCCTGGGATAGGACAAGGAATGGATGGAAACTGCAGCACAGGAGGTTCCACCTCAGCTTCTTCAGTGTGAGGGTCCCAGAGCCCTGGAACAGGCTGCCCAGAGAGATTGTGGAGTCTCCTTCTCTGGAGCCTTTCCAGCCCTGTCTGGATGTGTTCCTGTGTGACCTGTGCTGGATTCTCAGGTCCTGCTCTGGCAGGGGGGTTGGACTGGATGATCTCCAGAGGTCCCTTCCAACCCCTAACATCCTGTGACCCTGTGATCCATCTTTATAGGAAGAGCCTCCTGATGTGAGGAGTTCCAGATGAGGAGCCCTGTGGGCAGCCTGCAGTTCATGGTTGTTGCCCTCTGTGCCCAGAGGAGTTGGGCACCACCGAGGGTGGGCATCGTGAGGCTGTCTTGTTTGTGGTGGGGTTTTGGCTTGGCTGATCTGTAAGGCATTTTGTGTGAGCTGTTTCTCACCCACAACAGCTTTCATCTGGGTCTTCCCCACATTGATTTTGCCAAAATAATCTTAGATGCTCAAGACTGGGGAAGCGTGGCTGGAAAGCTGCTGGCAGAAAGGGACCTGGGGGTGCTCATGGCCAAGCAGCTGCAGAGGAGGCAGCAGTGTGCCCAGGTGGCCAAGAAAGCCAAAGGCATCCTGGCTGGGATCAGCAATGCTGTGTCCAGCAGGAGCAGGGAGGGGATTGTCCCCTGGCACTCAGCTCTGGGGAGGCCACACCTGGAGTATTGTGTCCAGTTTTGGGCACCTCAATGCCAGAGAGATGTGGAGGTGCTGGAGGCAGTGCAGAGGAGGGCAAGGAAGCTGGGAAGGGCCTGGAGAAGAAATCTGATGGAGAGAGACTGAAGGAGCTGGGGATGGTTAGTTTGGAAAAGAGGAGGCTGAGGGCAGACCTCATTGCTGTCTACAACTACCTGAAAGGAGGTTGTGGAGAGGCTGCTGCTGGTCTCTTCTGCCAGGGAATTAGTGATAGAACAAGAGGGAATGGCCTCAAGCTGTGACTGGGGAGGTTTAGACTGGACATCAGGAAACATTTTTTCCCATTAAGAGTGGTCAGGGATTGGAATGTGCTGCCCAGGGAGGTGGTGGAGTCCCCAAGCCTGGCTGTGTTTGAAGGTGGTTTGGATGTGGTGCTTGGGGATGTGGTCTAGGGGTGAGCCTTGTAGAGTAGGGTTCATGGTTGGGCTTGGGGATCCTGAGGGTCTGTTCCAACCTGAATGTTTCTGTGATTCTGTGATTTCTATGAAGATCCAGGATGAAATAAGAACAAACAGAATTTTTTTCCCCCCATCTTACTCCTACCTCCTCCTCAATCTCCATTGTGCTCTCTCAGCTGCAGCAATCACAGAAACCTGCAGGAGGAACAAATTTATTTTTATCTGTTGCTTATCACTTTAATTTAGACTGATTTAATAAGATTTTAGTGATGAGCCATTTAGCTGCAGAATAAAGGATGCTTTACTTTGCCATCCCAATTTATTCTTTGCAGCATGTAACTTTTTATTTATAACCTGACTCCTACCTGTATTAGAATTGCAATGGAATGTTTACCAGGTGGAAAAGGCACTGCTGAAACATACTCTTGATCTACCTGGGAACAGAACATTGGTGGCAGAGAATGGCTTTTGTGCTGTTAAGAAATATAGAATGATAGAATCATAGAATGGTCTGGATTGGAAGTGACCTCCAAAGCTCATCCAGTCCAACCCCCCTGCAGTCACAGCTGGGACATCCTCCACTAGATCAGGTTGCTCAGAGCCTTGTCCAGACTGAGCTTAAATATCTCCAGGGATGGGGTCTCAACTACCTCCCTGGGCAACCTGTTGCAGTGTTCCACCAGCTTCATGGTGCAGAACTTGTTCCTAACACCCAATCTAAATTTGCTCTTCTCTCATTTCAAACTATTGACTCTCATTCTGTCACTGCAGGCTTTTGGAAACATTGCCTTTGCAGCGTTCTTGGATGCTTTCTTCAGGTACAGGCAGGCTGCTCTAAGGTCTACCCGAAGGTCTGAGGTCTTCTCCAGGCTGAACACCCTCAGCTCCCTCAGCCTGTCCTCATAGGAGAGCTGCTCCAGCCCCTGGATCATTTTCATGTCCCTCCTCTGTACCCACTCCATCAGGTCCATGTCCTTCCTGTGTTGAGGACTCCAGGGCTGGATGCAGTGCTCCAGGTGGGATCTTACCAGAGCAGGGCAAAGTGAGGCTGAGTTTGTTCAGCCTGGAAAAGAGGAGGCTCCAGGGGAAACCTAGGAGCAGCCTTCCAGTACCTGAAGGGGGCTATAAGAAGGATGGAGAGAGACTGTTTGCAAAGGCCTGCAGTGAGAGAATGAGGGGCAATGGCTTCAAACTAGAGCAGAGCAGATTTAGATTGGATGTTAGGAACAAGTTCTTTACTAGGAGGCTGGTGGAACACTGGAACAGATTGCCCAGGAAGGTGGTTGGGGCCCCATGCCTGGTGATGCTCAAGGTCAGGCTCGACAGGGCTCTGGGCAACCTGATCTGGCTGAGGATGTCCCTGCTGACTGCAGAGGGCTTGGACTAAATGACCTTTGGAGGTCCCTTCCAACCGAGACCATTCTGTATTCTCTCACAAGAATGAAAAATAATGCACATGCTTCCCCCACTGGAACCAACCAAAGCCAATTTGGTGTCACACTGTGTCCCTGCAGCATACTTCTGCCTGCTGCAAGCCCTGCTGCCTAAACATGAGCTTAGTGTGGACAAAAGGGACTGCTCCCTAACCATCAGAGAGGACAGCATGAACTAAGGAGAGTGATGCACTGCTTTGAAAATCAATCTGCCAGACTGAGGTTGGGTTTTTGGTTGGGGTTTTTTTGGGTTTTTTTTTTAATTATTCTTCATTTTGAGATGTTTTTCTCACTTGCATTGAAAAACCTGCCAGGAGATCGCTCATCATTTTTTGCTGCTCTTTTGTTCTATTTTTATTCCCTTCAGAAACAGAACATGCCATACACTGGGAGCACAAAAAAAAAAAAAAAAAAACAAAACACAACACCCCCCAATGAGTGGGTGCTGTTCTACCTTAATTATTAGGAATGGTGAAGTTATGAATCCAGAGAGAAGTTTTGCTCCTCCCAGAACATGGTTTTCAGCTGCAAATCTAATTTTCTTTGCTTTGTTTTGTTTTTGTTTGTTTGGTTGGTTTGTTTCACTGCAGAACTATGGTTTGGAAACAGAGAATCTGAAAACTCTTTCTCACAAGCTGAATGCATCTGCCAAGAACCTGCAGAACTTCATCACTGGGAGGCGGAGGAGCGGCCACTACGACGGAAGGACCAGCCGCAAGCTCCCCAACGATTTTCTCACCTCTGTGGTGGATCTGATTGGAGCAGCTAAAAGTCTTCTGGCTTGGTTGGACAGGTAAAAAAAAAAAATCTCTTAAATGTGTTATAGCTAACCAGATCATGCACAAGAGTTGCACAAGCAGCCAGAATCTTCCCAAAATTGGAATGTATCCATTGAAATAGAAGCAGAACTCGTTCGGGGTAGCCAAGAAAGCCAAAGGCATCCTGGCTGGGATCAGCAATGCTGTGTCCAGCAGGAGCAGGGAGGGGATTGTCCCCTGGCACTCAGCTCTGGGGAGGCCACACCTGGAGTATTGTGTCCAGTTTGGGGCACCTCAATGCCAGAGAGATGTGGAGGTGTTGGAGCCAGGGCAGAGGAGGGCAAGGAAGCTGGGAAGGGCCTGGAGAAGAAATCTGATGGAAAGAGACTGAAGGAGCTGGGGATGGTTAGTTTGGAAAAGAGGAGGCTGAGGGCAGACCTCATTGCTGTCTACAACTACCTGAAAGGAGGTTGTGGAGAGGCTGCTGCTGGTCTCTTCTGACAGGGAATTAGTGACAGAACAAGAGGGAATGGCCTCAAGCTGTGACTGGGGAGGTTTAGGCTGGACATTAGGAGATATTTTTTTCCCTGCCAGAGTGGTCAGGGATTGGCAGAGGCTGCCCAGGGAGGTGGTGGAGTCCCCAAGCCTGGCTGTGTTTGAAGGTGGTTTGGATGTGGTGCTTGGGGATGTGGTTTAGGGGTGAGCCTTGTAGAGTAGCGTTAATGGTTGGGCTTGGGGATCCTGAAGGTCTTTTCCAACCTGAATGTTTCTGTGATCCTGTGATTCCAACAGGACATTTGTAGCAATCCTCTTCCTGTGAACTCAGTGTGCAGTTCAGGCAGCATTTCACAGAATCACAGCAAACATCTTGTTGGAAGAGACCTCAAAGATCATCCAGTCCATCCTTTGACCCAGTTTAGGGTCAACCCTAAACCATGTCCCTAAGCACCAGGCCCCCAGGCTGCTTAAACACCCCAAGGGATGGTGACTCCATCACTGCCCTGGGCAGAACATTCCAATGTTTGACAACCCTTTCAGGGAAGAAATATTTCCTAACATCCAGCCTGAAACTCCCCTGGCACATCTTGGAACCATTTCCTCTGCTCCTGTCTCTTGCCACCAAGGAGCAGAGGCTGCCCCCTCCTCACTCCAACCTCCCTTCAGGGAGCTGTAGAAAGCAATGAGGTCTCCCTCAGCCTCCTCTTCTCCAGACTGAACACCCCCAGCTCCCTCAGATGCTCCTCATAGGTGCACACATTTCAGCACACACTGCAACCCTACCCATAGCTAGAAATACAATATAAGTACAGGATGACATCATTAGACTATATATGTATTTAAAGGTTAATATAGACCAACACTTTGCCCTGCAGAACTCAGAGTTGTTGCACTGATAGCATCAAAGTCACAAAACTTTGCCTTATGAGGAGAGGCTGAGGGACCTGGGGCTTTTTAGTCAGGAAAATAGAAGACTTAGAGGGGATTTAATCAATGTTTGTAAATATCTGAGGGCTGGGAGTCAGGAGGGAGGGGACAGCCTCTGCTCACTTGCTCCCTGTGAAAGGACAAGGAGCAATGGATGGAAGCTGCAGCACAGGAGGTTCCACCTCAACACGAGGCAGAAACTTCTTAACTGTAAGGGCCCACAGAGCCCTGGAACAGGCTGCCCAGAGAGGTTGCAAAGTTTCCTTCTCTGGAGACTTTCAAGGTTCTGTCTGGATGTGTCCTGTGTGACCTGTGCTGGATTCTCTGGTCCTGCTCTGGCAGGGGGGTTGGACTTGATGATCTCTTTGGGTCCCTTCCAACCCCTGACATCCTGAGATCCTGTGGTCATGCTTTTCATTGGATAGTTGATCTATACCACTTCTCTGTGACTGTGTGTGAGCATGCATGTTGCATTTTAGGCTTTTTAAGTGGCAGTGAAACACCTCTGAAGCTGCAATTGGAATTGGTACTTTGACCTCTATTAGCTAGGAAGTTTGTGACCATCACTTAATGCTCTCCTTTGCTATACATCTGGGGAGGCTTTATTTTTTTCTACTGATAGCAAAAGTAATGTGCAGGGGTTTAAAATGATCATTGAAACTCCTGAAATGGTTACAATTAGTCTGTCTTCATGCATTAGTCTGTCTCACAGTGCACCTTTATCACAGAATCACAGAATGCCAGGGCCTGGAAGGGACCTTGAGAACTCATCCAGTCCAAGCCCCCTGCCAGAGCAGGAGCACCTAGAGCAGGTCACACAGGAACACATCCAGGTGGGTTTGGAATATCTGCAGAGAAGGAGACTCCACAACCCCCCTGGGCAGCCTGTTCCAGGGCTCTGGCACCCTCATAGGGAAAAAGTTATTCCTCCTGTTTCCATGGAACTTCCTATGCCTGAGCTTCCACCATTGCCTCTTGTCTGCATCACTGCAGAGAGCCTGGCTCCATTCTCTTGGCACTCCCCCTGCACGTCTTTATCAACATGAATGAGGTCACCCTCAAGCTCCTCTACTCCAAGCTAAAGAGCCCTCAGCTCCTTCAGGCTCTTCTCAGCAGGGAGATGTTCCACTCACTTAGTCATTGTTGTGGCTTTGTGCTGGACTCTTTCAAGCAGCTCCCTGAGGTCCTTCTTGACCTGAGGGACCTAGAACTGGACACAATACTCCAGATGCAGCCTCACCAGGGCAGAGTAGAGAGGAAGGAGAACCTCTCTTGACCTACTAACCACCAGAGCACACTGCTGGCATCTCTTGCTGTAAAGATCTATTTTATCGTGCATCGAGGGGCTGAGGTTTTTTTCTGGGTGTGATCTTTGTGCAGTTCTTGAGATCCAACAGAATTCTTTGAATTCCTGCTGTGGGTTTTGTTGTATTTCCTTCTTCTGAGGCAGGCTGGCTTCTGTCCCATCAATGATTTCCACATGAAAGGTTTAGGTGGGACATGAATCCTTTCCAGCTCTTACGCTGAACTGCAAACTCTTTCTTTGTTGGGTAGATTGCAGCTACTACTGCTGCTTCTGTTCCCCTACTCTCTTTTTTTCCTATCCTTTCCCCAACTTTTAAATCCAGAGGGACCTAAAGTCACAGTCTGATAGGAGTTGGAAGGGAGCTGTGAAGATCATCAAGTTGGATGAGCTGTTCAGTGCTTTCTAGGAAGGAGACCATTGTGCAAGGCACACAACAATGAAAGCCTCAAAAATAGTTTGGCTTCAGAGTCAAATGTTCAGTTGTTTGCTAAATTCAACCCAAAACAGAGGCCTTGTGTTGTACAAAGGACTGGCAAGTATCAGCCTTGGGCTGGAAGTTGGATGGGATGGAGGGGAAAACCCCAACTGTTTTATTCTCCCCTCCTAATACAGAATGGAGTCACCATATTGGGTGAGCAAACCTGCATTGGAGCTGTGCAATGAAGTTCAAGGTAGAATCTGAGTCAGAATTTGGACCTTCAGGCTTGTCCTTGTTCTTTGAACCAATGAAATAAATGGTGCCAATGGATCTGTCTAAAATGGTTGTGTTGTGGGTGGCTTTAATTTCCCAGGATCAGACAGGATCAGAGGATGTTAGGGGTTGGAAAGGACCTTCAAAGATCATCCAGTCCAACCCCCCTGCCAGAGCAGGACCTGAGAATCCAGCACAGGTCACACAGGAACACATCCAGACAGGGCTGGAAAGGCTCCAGAGAAGGAGACTCCACAACCTCTCTGGGCAGCCTGTTCCAGGGCTCTGGGACCCTCACAGTGAAGAAGTTTCTCCTCATGTTGAGGTGGAACCTCCTGTGCTGTAAGTCAGGCTCCTCAATTTCTGTTTAGATGTTTAACACTGGCTGTGCAGAGAAGCAACACAATCTTATGGAGAGAGTTTAGCACTGAGACTTCCAAATCTGGGGAATTATTTTTAGCTCTGCCTCTAGCTTCTTGTTGTCACATGGAGGAACTTGTAGGCTTCAGGTTTTCTCCCTGCAAGTCATTTCTGAAGACTTCAGCATATCATTGTGGGCTTTGAAACAGAAGGAACAGTGGAGAACAATGCTCTTGTGTGTAGGCAGATCAGTGTTTGTCACTTCTTTGTTTAGAAATAACCTTGATTATTATTATTTTTCTTTTCCTCATCGGAATTGTGGCTCATGGATAAAGACTTTCAGTCACAAAGATGACTCTCTCTCATCTTTGTGACTGAATATATACATATATATATAAAACCACATCTCTAGTGTGAGGTGTCCCTGCCCATGGCATGTGGTCCCTTCCAATCCTCACTGATTGTATGATTCTATGTATATAGAATATATATTTATTTATATTTATATATATGGAATATATATTTATTTTTCCCTCCCCCCCCTGGAAATAACCTGGTATTAAAATTTTCACAGTTGAACGTGTTGTAAAGCAGTGGGGGTTTGGCTCCTTAATATGAACTTAGTCAGTGAGCTTCTGGAAGAAAGTAGTTGTTGATTCTAAGGAAACATTCACCTGGAGTACTGTGTCCAGCTCTGGAGCCCTCAACACAGAAAAGACATGGACCTGATGGAGCAGGTCCAGAGGAGGGCCATGAGGATGATCAGTGGGGCTGGAACACCTCTGCTATGAGGACAGACTGAGGGAGCTGGGGGTGTTCAGCCTGGAGAAGAGAAGGCTCTGGGAAGACCTAAGAGCAGCCTGCCAGTATCTGAAGGAGGTTGCAGGAAGGCTGCAGAGGGACTGTTTGCAAAGGCCTGCAGGGATAGGATGAGAGACAATGGTTTGAAATGAGAGAAGAGCAGATTTAGATTGGATGTTAGGAACAAGTTCTGCACCATGAAGCTGGTGGAACACTGCAACAGGTTGCCCAAGGAGGTAGTTGAGACCCCATCCCTGGAGATATTTAAGCTCAGTCTGGACAAGGCTCTGAGCAACCTGATCTAGCAGAGGATGTCCCTGCTGACTGCAGGGGGGGGGGTTGGACTGGATGACCTTTGGAGGGTCCCTTCCAACCCAAAGCATTCTGTGATTCTCTGGTCTGCATGTGAGCACTAATCTGTCCTCTGTAGCGTTGTGTACTGTGCCCAAATTTCTAGTAGGAAGAGACAAATCCAGTCTGTGAAGTTTGTTGGTAGCTGAGAAGTGCATTGAGAATTACCTCTGGTGTGCCAGAGTCAGGTCTGGTGGCAGGTTTTAGTGTCAGAGGCGATGGATCTCTAAAGCCTTTCTTGCATTTCTGAAGCAAACATTTTCTGCCACATTTGAAGACTTTCCTGCTTTGTGAGTGTTTTCTTGAGGTTTATTCTTCCTGCTTTCTGAAGTCCCCCAAGGTAGGAGGAGAGCAGGCCAGTGACTGCAGGTTTTGCAAGAGATAGGAACATCTGGAGACCAGTAGGATTCTGCTTGTTTATACTCCCTCTAGGAAGCTATTGGAGCCACTAGAGGGAGATAGAAAGATTTTAAAAATAAAGTATTTAATATCAGGAACATGGATTCAATTCTGCACAGCTGTAACTATTAAATCTGGGCCCCCATATCTTACTTTTTTTTGTTTGTTTGTTTTGATTGGTTTCTAAAATCAGTTCCATCTCTGGGGTTCAAAGGAGGGGAGAGCAAACTATTAGGAGTAGTAAAGTGGCTGTTAGAGTTATTCACACACAATCACAGAGTGTTAGAGGCTGGAAGGGACCTCTGAAGCTCATCCAAACCCCCTTGCCAGAGCAGGAGCACCTAGAGCAGGTCACACAGGAACACATCCAGGTGGGTTTGGAATGGCTCCAGAGAAGGAGACTCTGCAGCCTCTCTGGGCAGCCTGTTCCAGGGCTCTGGCACCTTCACAGTAAAGAAGTTTCTCTTTATGTTCTCTTTAGTTTTTCTCCACTCCCCCTTGTGCTGTCCTTGGACATTCCTGAGCAGAGCCTGGCTCCATCCTTTTGACACTGCTCTGCACATCTTTATCCCCAGCAATGAGTTCACCCCTCGGGCTCCTCTGCTCCAAGCTCAAGAGCCCCCAGCTCCCTCAGCCTGTCTTCACAGGGAGATGTTTCACTCCTTTCATCATCTTCCTGTGCAATATTTTTCAAGATGCTGCAGCTAGCAGCATTTCCAACTTCCATAGAAATGCAGTGGTGTGGATTTTATGTGTAGGGAATGGTGGTGGCTCCATACAAATTCACGTCATCACAGAATGTTAAGGGCTGGAAGGGACCTTGAAAGCTCGTCCAGTCCAACCCCCCTGCCAGAGCAGGAGCACCTAGAGCAGGTCACACAGGAACTTCTCCAGGCAGGTCTAGAATATCTCCAGAGAGGGAGACTCCAAAACCCCCCTGGGCAGCCTGTTCCAGCATTCTACCACCCTTTTGTGCACCCAATTGTGCTTCACTTGCTCCAGCAAAGTTCTCAAACCTTGGAATGGTCTGCCCAGGGCAGTGGTGGAGTCACCATCCCTGCAGGTGTTTAAGCAGTGTGTGAACCTGGTGCTTGGGGACATGGTTTGGTCTTGACCCTTCAGTGCTGGGTCAAGGATTGGCCCGGATGAGCTTGAAGGTCTCTTCCAACCAGATATATTCCTTGATTCTGTGAAAGAAAAATCTCTTACCTGTGTTTCCAGGCTTCCTGCTCTTCACAGGATCCCAAGATGTTAGGGGTTGGAAGGGACCTCTGGAGAGCTTCCAGTCCAGCCCCCCTGCCAGAGCAAGACCACAGAATCCAGCACAGGTCACACAGGAACATATCCAGATGGGGCTTGAAAGTCTCCAGAGAAGGAGACTCCACAACCTCTCTGGGCAGCCTGTTCCAGGGCTCTGGGACCCTCACAGTGAAGAAGTTCCTCCTCATGTTGAGGTGGAACCTCCTGTGCCTACTCTGTAGTGCTTGGGCCATGTTATCTGAAGCAAGGACTTCTCATCCCACTTATTTTGTGCAGCCTCAAGAAGAATGTTTTGGATCTTAGCAAATGACAGTGTGTCAGCTCTAAACATGGGCTTAGAGACTAGGAGGGAGGAAGTGATGGTTGTTCTTAGAGCTTTAATTGTGTCTTCATTAAAGAAACAACTAAGGTAATGTGGTAGTTAATTTGGCAATTAAGAATTTAAGAGAATATATTCACCCTCCCCTGAGAGTACTCCTTCAGCACTTGGTGTCTGATGTTGTGTTTCAGATTTTAATGGCCATGAATTAGGATTTGTCAGGAGAACACTGGATTATTTTTTTTGGTTGCAGTACGTAGTTTGACTCAGCCCTCTGTGTGGGCAGTGTGATTCCATCTGCCTGGCACAGCAGCTCTCTTGTCTTCCACCCTGGTGCTGTCCCCCTTTTTGGAAATAAACTCCTGCTGCAGAGTACACTGAAGCCAGAAAGACATCTTGTGGAGATCATAGTCTCACAGTGTATCAGAGGTTGGAAGGGACCTCCAAAGATCATCAGGTCCAACCCCTCTGCCAGAGCAGGAGCACCCAGGGGAGTCTGCACAGGAATGCATCCAGATGGGTTTGTAAAGGCTCCAGAGAAGGAGACTCCACAACCCCCCTGGGCAGCCTGTTCCAGGGCTCTGGCACCCTCACTGTAAAGAAGTTTCTCCTCATGTTGAGCTGAAATCTTCTATGTTCAAGTTTGTATCCATTGTTCCTTGTCTTATCACTGTGCACCACCCAAAAGAGCCTGGCCCCCTCCACTTGACCCCCACCCCTCAGCTATTGATAGACATTGATCAGATCCCCTCTCAGCCTTCTCTTCTCCACACTAAACAGCCCCAGGGCTCTCAGTCTCTCTTCCCAGGGGAGATGCTCAAGTCCCCTAAGCATCCTCCTGGCTCTCCCTTGGACTCTCTCCAGCAGGTCTCTGTCTCTCTTGAACTGGGGAGCCCCAAACTGGACACAGGATTGCAGCTGTGGTCTCAGCAGGGCAGAGCAGAGGGGGAGCAGAACCTCCCCAGCCCTGCTGGCCACACTTTTCTTGCTGCTCCCCAGTAAAAAGAAGCATTCATTAGGAATATTGTGCTTGACTATTTGCAAGCCCAAAACTTCTTACTCACAAAGAAAGTGTTACTGGTTTAGAGTCTCCTTTAGAAGAGACTTCAGTTGCAGTCTTGGTAGCTGCTATCAGTTATGGCTTGGCCTGAAGAGGGTAAACTTGGTTTGCATACAAGAAGGTGGGAAAAACCCAAAAGGACTCCTCAAACAAAGGGCAGCTGAGGAGTTTAGCAGCTCCTTTAGTCACCACACAAATAATGCACTTTCTGAGGATTGCTTTTCAATCTTAAACCTGTCAACCTTCCTGCCTTTTCCCTTGATGCTTGTGTGAATGGTATGCCAAGCCCAGCAGTGAGTGCCTCCTAGGAATGTTATGGTGCTCAACCCTATTGTGCTACAGCACCAGCTGTAAATGGTTAACAGAGCTCTCCTTTAAAGAATTCCTTCATCCACTGTGAATTTTAGGAGGTTAAAATTCACTGGGGGGTGGGGGAGGGAGAGTCAGGAACAGCTTGCCCAGAGGAGGTGTTCAATGCCAGATTGGATGAGGTCTTGAGCAACCAAGCCTAGTTGAGAGACATGCCTGTCCATGGCAGGAGGGTTGTAGTAGAGAATCTTTGCTTGGGGATATGGTTTAGGGGTGTAGAGTAGGGTTACTGGTTGGACTTGATGCTCCTGAGGGTCTTTTCCAAACTGCATGTTCCTGTGATTCTGTGATCTCTGAGGTCCCTTGCAACCTAAGCCTTTCTGTGATGAATTTTAGGGCATTCCTCCCTGTTTCTAGGCAAAGAGGCCCCATCAGAGGTACAGATAAAATGTTGATTTCTTGAGAGAGTTAAGCTATGGATCTTAGAGGGATTTGGCACAACCAGACATGCAGCTGTTTTGTACATGCAGGTTTTTATTTGAGCTGGATGTGTTTTACTGCTGAAGACTAAGTGGTATTCCAGATTTGGTTCCACAGAATGACAGAATGTTAGGAGTTGGAAGGGACCTCAAAAGCTCATCCAGTTCAAGCCCCCCTGCCAGAGCAGGAGCACCTAGAGCAGATCACACAGGAACACAGCCAGCTGGGTTTGGAATATTCCAGAAAGGGAGACTCCACAACCCCCCTGGGCAGCCTCTCTGAAAGATTGTGAATATGATGTTTAACCAGACTGCTCTGAGGATGTTTACCCTTGTCAGGATGCTCAAATAAATAGGGTAGTGATTCTGAAGACCCTCACAATGTCTGTTGTTGAAATATGATTAACTTCTGTTGTGGGGCAATGCTTTTACTTGACAGCAGTCTGTATTTGCCCAAATTGCAACTTTTGGAAGTGAAATAACTCTTTCTGTGTAATTTTCCCCGTGCCAAATGTTATATCACAGGATACTAGGGAGGTGGTAGTGACTTCAAAAGCCCACCCAGTCCAAGCCCCCTGCCAGAGCAGGAGCACATAGAGCAGGTCACACAGGAAGGCATCCAGATGGGGTTTGAATGTCTCCAGTGAAGGAGACTCCACAAAGAAGCTACATGAGCAGGCAAAAGCATATGGGGCTGATAAGGTTAGCAGGGTAGAAACACTGAGTGTGTGCATCTCCTGCACAATGCACAGCTGGGAAGGAAGAATAAACTGCAGCAGGACAGGTTGGGAGGGGATCTGCTGGAGAGCAGCCCCAAGGAGAAGGACCTGGGAGTGCTGGTGGACAACAAGTTGTGCATGGCACAGCAATGTGCCCTGGGGGCCAAGAAGGCCAAGGGGGTCCTGGGGTGCATTCAGAGGAGTGTGGCCAGCAGAGCCAGGGAGGTTCTCCTCCCCCTCTACTCTGCCCTGGTGAGACCTCACCTGGAATATTGCATCCAGTTCTGGGCTCCCCAGTTCAGGAGGGACAGGGATCTGCTGGAGAGAGTCCAAGGGAGGGCTCAAGGATGCTGAAGGGACTGGAGACTGCCTGGTGAGGAGAGGCTGAGAGCCCTGGGGGTGGTTAGTGTGGAGAGGAGAAGACTGAGAGGGGATTTAATCAATGTTTATGAATATCTGAGGGCTGGGGGTCAAGAGGTCAAGAAGGAGGGGACAGGCTCTGCTCAGTTGCACCCTGTGACAGGGCAAGGGGTAACGGCTGTAAACTCCAGCACAGGAGGTTCCACCTCAACATGAGGAGGAACTTCTTCCCTGTGAGGGTCCCAGAGCCCTGGAACAGGCTGCCCAGAGAGGTTGTGGAGTCTCCTTCTCTGGACCCTTTCCAGCCCCATCTGGATGTGTTCCTGTGTGACCTGTGCTGGATTTTATGCTCCTGCTCTGGCAGAGGGGATGGACTGGAAGCTCTCCAGAGGTCCTTTCCAACCCTTAACATCTGTGATCCTGCAAAAGGATCACAAATTATTTCTCACTGCACAAATAGGTGCAGCCTTGTTTTCCCAACTCAGAATCCAAAACCATTTCTTCACTTTTAAGCCCTAGTTGGACTTGGATGATCTCGAGAGGATCCTTCCAACCCCTAACATCTTGGGATCTTTTTTCAGTTGTTTGTGAAGGATTTTCCTTCATGTCCAATCAGTCTTGTGAGTATTAATGTCTGTTGAGTCACATCATTCACTGTGAGAGGTAATTAGCTGTGCTATATTGATAGAGCTGCTTTTTTTGATACCAGGCCTTCAAGGTTGCTTAATTAATTAATGTTAGAATTTTTTTTTTATTATTATTCTGAAAGGTTTTAATTAGGTCTCAGCTCACAGAAGTGAGTGTGACGTCATGTGCATGTGGGTTACAGCCCACATTACATCTCTGAGACATGGATTTGGTTATGGGTGTTGCATTATCCATCTCAAACACTGCTTTAAAAGGTGTTGAAAGAACCAGCAGCCATGCCTGGTGTGTTGGGGAAACCTTATTTCCTGTAAATTAGGCTCTTGAGGTTGTTTGACTTCAATGTTATAAAAAAAAATAATGTTAAAGTAAGCATCCATTATAATTTTTTTCCCCTTTTGTGGTTTGGTTTTGGTTTTGTTTTCTTCTGAATGAGGTGTTTAGAAGCTCATCATTGGGCCATGAGGATGAGCAGAGGGCTGGAGCTCCTCTCCAATGGAGACAGACTGAGAGAGTTGGGATTGTTCAGTCTGGAGAAGAGAAGGCTCTGAAGAGACCTTCTTGTGGCCTTCCAGTATCTGAAGGGGGCTACAAGAAAGCTGGGGAGGGACTTTTGAGGGTGTCAGGGAGTGATAGGACTGGGGGAAAATGGAGCAAAATTAGGGTAGATTCAGATTGGGTGTTAGGGAGAAGTTCTTCCCCATGAGGGTGGTGAGAGACTGGCACAGGTTGCCCAGGGAGGTGGTGGAAGCCTCATCCCTGGAGGTTTTTGCAGCCAGGCTGGATGTGGCTGTGAGTAACCTGCTGTGATGTGAGGTGTCCCTGCCTATGGCAGGGGAGTTGGAACTGGACATGGAGGTGTTCAAGAAAGGATTGGATGTGACACTTGAAGCCATGGTTTAGTCATGAGGTGCTGGGTGATAGGTTGGACTTGAGGTCTTTTCTAACCTTATTGATTCTATGATCCTTGAGGTCCCTCTGCAGGCTTCTTGTGGGCTCCCTCCAGGTCCTGGCCTTGGGAGTGCTGAACTGGACAGCAGCACATGTTCCAAACTGCAGTTGTTCTCAGGGGGTCTTCTTTCCTGGTGCTACAGGAGGTGTCTGTAGGAGGTCCAAGGGGCTGCAAAAGATGTGACTTTGAAAGAGTAGAAATAGGAAGCTGATGGAAATGGCTAAGCCAAGCCAGAGTAATCATTTTCCTTGTCCCAAGAAGTGATCCAATGAAATCAGGAATTCCTTCTGCTTGGGATTTCCAACTGAGTCTTTCATGAAATCCAATCAGTGATCCTACAGTGAAGCTTCTGTTGACATTTTGATGGAAACTGCTGGCATGTTCACAGCATCACAGGAGGTTAGGGCTTGGAAGGGACCTCTGGAGACCATCCAGTCCAATCCCATGCCAGAGCAGGACCAGAGAACCCAGCACAGGTCACACAGGAACACATCCAGACAGGGCTTGAATGTCACGCCAAGCCTTGCTGGACTTGCACTGTTGAAACTGAGGCTTGGGATGTAATACCAAAACACATTTCTTTGGGGTGTAAATGTTTCAAGAGGCCCTTACCATTTCCCCAGGTGCTTCTGCAGTTGTGGCTATGGAGTGGTGCTTCCAGATAGCCTCTAAGGGATTGGTGTGAACTCTGGGGAGAAGGAGTGAAGGGAATTGCACTTTTACTGGTCCAGTTTGCAGCAATACCCCAGACAGGCACTGGCAGACACTACTAGGAGTGAGCTGGTTTGTGAGCTACTGAGCCCTACAGAGCAGGCAGCTCGAGCAGCTCTTGTATTTTCTGCAGAAGTAAAGTCCATGCATAGAATCATGGAGTGGTCCAGACTGGAAGGGACCGCCAAAGCTCATCCAGTCCAACCCCTCCTGCAGTCTGCAGGGACATCCCCAGCTAGATCAGGCTGCCCAGGGCCTTGTGGAACCTCACCTTCAGTATCTCCAAGAGGCCTCAACCACCTCCCTGGACAACCTGTTCCAGTGTTCCACCACCCTCATAGTGAAGAACTTCTTCCTGATATCCAATCTAAATCTGCCCTTCACTAGTTTGAATCCATTGCTTCTTGTCCTGTCACCACAGGCCTTTGCAAACAGTCTCTCTCCATCCTCCCTTTAGCCCCCTTCAGGTACTGGCAGGCTGCTCTTAGGGCTCCCTGGAGCCTTCTCCTTTCCAGGCTGAACACCCCCAGCTCCCTCAGCCTGTCCTTGTAGCAGAGCTGCTCCAACCCCCTGATCATTTTCATGGCCCTCCTCTGGACCTGCTCCCTCAGGTCCATGTCCTTCCTCTATTGAGGGCTCCAGACCTGTACACAGCACTCCAGGTGAGGTCTCACCAGAGCAAAGTGTCAGAATCACCTCTCTGGCTCTGCTGACCACACATCTTTTGATGCATTCCAGGCTATGATTTGCCTTCTGAGTTGCAAGCTCACACTGCCTGCAGCATGGATCTGTCTCCTCACCTGTCCAAGCTGTGAAGCATTTTCCAAACCATTCCATATCAGTTCTTCTTTTTGTTGTCAGTAGTGTTCTCCCCTCTGCTAGCATTCTTGCTGCCTGCTTCACTGTTTTCAGTAAATCTTCCCTGTGTAAACTTCAGTGTCACATAACTGAGTCCCTTTGCTTGTGCTTTCCATGCCAACCAAGTTTATTTGGGGAGTTTCTAATGGGTCTTCCCTAAGAGCAGTGACAGTAAAAGTGTCATTATTTGCCTCATGGACCATGAAACCCAAGTAAATTGTGAAAGTGCAAGGGAAGATGATGTGGGCTTAGAAGTCAAAGCCTACCCTGTGTGGTTTTTTTTTGTTTAGAGCAATGCTGGAGGCTTTGAAATGTCAAAGAGATTCCAGTTGTGTAATTTGAGGCCGGTATTAACATCCCTACTTAAAAGCAAAACAATGCCACTTGCTGGCTTGATTCCATTCATCTTCACTGAAAGGAAGTCCATGAATGAACATGAGCTTTTTAAGGCAAGGTTTCAGGTAGGTTTCAGAACCTCATCAGCTGCAGTGTTGAAAGGAAAACCAGCAGTGTTTTTTGTGTACCTTGGCTAATGCACTTTTACTAAAAACAATTGTGGTTCACAAGCAAGCAGCTCCCTTTTATCCTTTGATATAGAATCATACAGTTGTACAACTGTTTGGGTTGAAAGAGACCTCCAAAGGTCATCCAGTCCAACCCCCTCTGCAGTCAGCAGGGATATCTCCACTACATCAGGTTGCTCAGAGCCTTGTCCAGTCTCACCTTGAATATCTCCAGGAATGGGGCCACAACTACCTCCTTGGACAACCTGTTGCAGTGTTCCACCACCCTCCTGGTGCAGAACTTGTTCCTAACATCCAATCTCAATCTGCTCTTCTCTCATTTCAAACCATTGCCTCTCGTCCTGTCCCTGCAGGCCTTTGCAAACAGTCCCTCTGCAGCCTTCTTGTAGCCCTCTTCAGGTACTGGCAGGCTGCTCTTAGGTCTGCCTGGAGCCTTCTCTTCTCCAGGCTGAGCAACCCCAGCTCCCTCAGTCTGTTCTCATAGCAGAGGTGTTCCAGCCCCCTGATCATCTTGGTGGTCCTCCTCTGGACCCTCTCCATCCATATAAATATGTATGATCTAAGAAGTGATAAAAGAAGGCATCTGGGGAAGGGCAGGACAGTTAGGGAAGGGCCACTCACCCAGCTTGATTTAAAGGCAACCACCCTTAAAGGGTTCTTTAGAGGTCCTGCCACTTTGTATGCTTTCTTGAGGAATTTCTTCACACATTGAGATGCTCTGGGTTCTTTGCCATCTTATTGTTTTAATTTTCAAGGAGGGAAATGCCATCCTTGTGATGTTAATGATGCCCATAAAAGCTACATTTTCAGTGTTCTAACATGAAGTTTTAAGGTGTAGGATACATGCTGTGTGGGTGAGATCTCTACATCCTGGATGTACTTTTCATTTGACTAAGCACTTCTGGTTGAAACACAGCACTGAAGGGGGATGTGCCTCCAGTCTAGACATTGCAGCTGCTTCTGAGTGTTGATACAGGCACCAGGACAGGTTAGGAGCTGCCCTGCTGGAAAGCAGCTCCACAGAGAGAGACCTTGGAGTGCTGGTGGGCAGCAAGTTCTGCATGGGACAGCAATGTGCCCTGGTGGCCAAGAGAGCCAATGGGATCTGGGAGAGCAGCAAGAAAAGTGTGGCCAGCAGGGCTGGGGAGGTTCTGCTCCCCCTCTGCTCTGCCCTGGGGAGACCACAGCTGCAATCCTGTGTCCAGTTTGGGGCTCCCCAGTTCAAGAGAGACAGAGACCTGCTGGAGAGAGTCCAAGGGAGAGCCAGGAGGATGCTTAGGGGACTTGAGCATCTCCCCTGTGAAGAGAGACTGAGAGCCCTGGGGCTGGTTAGTGTGGAGAAGAGAAGGCTGAGAGGGATCTGATCAATGTCTATCAATAGCTGAGGGGTGGGGGTCAAGTGGAGGGGGCCAGGCTCTTTTGGGTGGTGCACAGTGAAAAGCCAAGGAACAATGGGTTCAAACTTGAACAGAGAAGGTTTCAGCTCAACATGAGGAGAAACTTCTTTCCAGTGAGGGTGTCAGAGCCCTGGAACAGGCTGCCCAGAGAGGTTGTGGAGTCTCCTTCTCTGGAGCCTTTCCAAACCCACCTGGATGCATTCCTGTGCAGACTCCCCTGGGTGCTCCTGCTCTGGCAGGGGACTTGGACTGGATGATCTCTGGAGGTCCTTTCCAACCTCTGATGCACTGTGAGAAACAATGCTCTTATAAGTGGAAACTCCTAAAGAGGAACTCAATCTGCAGAACCAAGGAGAGACGAACATTTTCCCTGGATCTGTATCCTTTGGTTTACATTTTTATCAGTACATTTAGGGGGGTTGCTGTGTGATGTTCACACCCCTGGCAATAATGCCTTGTGCACCAGTGAAGCAAGTGGATATATGCTAGTCCTATTTAACACTCTTCTTTCTTCTTCTTCTTTTTTTTTTCAGATCACCTTTTGCTGCTGTCACAGATTACTCAGTAACAAGAAATAATGTCATACAGCTCTGTCTGGAACTAACCACAATAGTACAACAGGTATGAGACCACATGCCTTGGCAGTTTGGCTTTTTTCCCATCTTGGAAGTGGCCATGACCACCTTCACACAGTTTTGTCTTGCCCTGTCTAGCTCACTGTGTAATAAAAATAAGAAAATCCTAGCACTTAGTTGAACCCTCCATAAAATTTCAGCTTCTTGTTTTATAATACCTGCTTTGGGCTGTGCTGTGTATGTGCTGCTACATATCTCAGCAGTAAGATTCGTCCTGGGTTCTCTGGTCTGCTATCATCACCGTGCGTTTGCAGAATCTCCCGGATGAGATGCATGTTTAATTGCACAGAATCACAGAATGTTAGGGGTTGGAAGGCATTTTGAAAGCTCATCCAGTCCAAACCCCCCTACCAGAGCAGGAACACCTAGAGCAGGTCACACAGGAATGCATCCGAGAGGGTTTAGAATGTCTGCAGAGAAGGAGACTCCACAACCTCCCTGGGCAGCCTGCTCCAGGGCTCTGTCACCCTCACAGGGGAAATGTTTTTCCTTATGTTCATGTGGAACCTCCTCTGCTCCAGCTTGCACCCAGTGCCTCTTGTCCTGTCAGTGGACCTCAGTGAGCAGAGCCTGGCTCCATCCTCCTAACACTGCCCTGCACAGCTTTATAAACAGGAATGAGGTCACCCTCAGGCTTCTCCTCTCCAATCTACAGAGCCTCAGCTCCCTCAGGCTCTCCTCATAAGGAAGATGTTCCACTCACTTTATCATCTTTGTGGCTCTGTGCTGGACTCTCTCAAGCAGTTCTCTGAGATCCTTCTTGACCAGAGGGGCCCAGAACTGGACACAATATTCCAGCTGTGGCCTTACCAGGGCAGAGCAGAGGGGGAGGAGAACCTCTTTCAACCTACTAGCCACAGCCCTTCTGATCCACCCCAGGGTGCCCTTGGCCTTCTTGGCCACAAGAGCACACTGCAGGCTCCTGGGCATCCTTCTGTCCTCCAGGAACCCCCAGGTCCCTTTCCCTTACAGTGCTGTCAAACAATTCCTTGTGTTTTGCCTTTAGTTTTTAATTTACTGTCTGGTTCACAGAGCCTGCATGCATGAGACTTGATTGATCTGCTGTTCTATACAACATCATCCAGACACCTGGGGAGATGGCAGATGTCCCCAGCAGGCTACAGTAGTTTGAATAGTTTTGTACCTCCTACCTTCAAGAAATCCTGAAGTAGATACTGGGAATCATTTGCTTAATGACCTTCAGCTGAGAATCCAACCTGGAGAGCCTTCCCCTCCCTCCTGTGGCCACTCTCTGTGTGTGGTTTAGGGCTGTCCCTTATCTGCCAGTTGGTCTTTGGAAGAGGGAAATTCTTTGGTTTGCACACTCTGACTGATGTTGATACCAACGTGAGTTTTTGATTGTGTTCCCACAGGGCCAGACAGCAATGGTGCTCCCCTGCCTTTGTTAGGCAATCTGTAGGTAGCTTTTATTTGTGGTTCTCAATGCTTTTATTCCCCAGGAACCCTTTAAGTAAAGAAGCTTTCTGCTTTGCTGAAAGATGTAGTTGGGGATGTCCCTGCTGACTGCAGGGAGGTTGGACTAGATGACCTTTGGAGGTCCCTTCTGGCCTGGACCATTCTGTGATTGTTTAGGATTAAAGCCCTGGAAATCTTTGGAATAGCTGGAAAGTCTGATTCTGTATTGCCATAGAGTCACCCAGGTTGGAAGGGGCCTCTGAAGGTCATCCAGCACAAGCCCCTCTGCACTCAGCAGGGACATCCTTCACTAGATCAGGTTGCCCAGAGCCCTGTCCAACCTCACCTTGAATATCCCCAACCCTCAACCACCTCTCTGGGCAACCTTTTCCAGTGCACTCAACCACCCTCCTGGTGCAGAACTTGTTTCTACCATCCAATCTAAATCTTCTCTCATTTCAAACCATTGCCTTGATCCTATCACTCCATGCCTTTGCAAACAGTCCCTCTGCAGCCTTCTTGTAGCCCCTTCAGGTACTGGCAGGCTGCTCTTAGGTCTGCCTGGAGCCTTCTCTTTTCCAGGCTGAAGGCCCCCAGCTCCCTCAGCCTGTCCTTGTAGCAGACATTGTAAATTCTCAGACACTGAAAGAAACCTTCCCTGCTAATCACCAGAGTTCTTCCTATTGCTATCAAGTAGTGATTATTAGTAGCACTCACCACATGATTTCTTTTTTACTTCCCTAAATCAGCTTCCACAATGATTTCCTGTGTTTGTTTAGCTTTAAATCCACTGATGTTTAGCTCCCAGCTTTAATGTCTTGTGGGATTTGCTTAGCCAAGTGCTGCAGCAGAAGCATAGCTGTAGGGCTGTAAATACTCCTGTATGAAAGCTTCCCTGAAGAGGGACCATGTGAGGGAAGCAATTCTGTGGAACAGGGCTGGAGATGAAGAGCAGTCAGGTGGCTGATGGGGATCTGGCTCGTGCTGTTGTCACACAACATCCTTCTGGCATCAGCTGTCTCACAGCAACCTTTTGAGTCCACCTCAGACTGTTGGGTGACATGGGGAGAGCAACCTGAGTGATGCAGGCTGGGAGATGGCAGGCAGGATGGAGGACAGCTAGGAAAGGCCAAGAGAACCATCCAGAAGTGCTCTGAACTTAGAGGCACAATTGGGTGACAGAGACTGGAACAGGCTGCCAGGGGGGTTGTGGAGTCTCCCTCTCTGGAGATATTCAAGACCTGCCTGGAGGAGTTCCTGTGTGACCTGTTCTAGGTGCTCCTGCTCTGGCAGGGGGGTTGGACTGGAGGAGCTTTTGAGGTCCCTTCCAGCCCCTAGCATTGTGTGATTTTCACAGAATTAACCAGGTTGGAAAAGACCTTCAGGATCATCCAGTCCAACCTATCACCCAACACCATCTAATCAACCAACCCATGGCACTGAGTGCCTCATCCAGGCTCTTTTGTAATACTTCCAGGGATGGTGACTCCACCACCTCCCCTGGCAGCCCATTCCCATGGCCAATCTCTCTTTCTGGGAAGAATTTCTTCCTACCATCCAGCCTAAACCTCCCCTGCAGCAGCTTGAGACTGCGCCCTCTTATTCAGCTGAAAGCTCTGCTGTTGGGTGCATGCAGAACTGCCTGGGGCACCACCTCAGCTCTGTGCTTTGGAGCTGATTCCCCATTTGCAGGTGTCTGAGACTGACACAGTGTCCATATACTCCATATGCCATGGACTCGCTGCCAGGGCTGGGGGTAATGTTTGTTGAGCTTCCAGCCACTGCCCTCTTTCAGATAAAAGATACTGGAAAGTTGGAGAGGGAGGGCTACAAGGGTGATGAAGGGACTGGAGGAGCACTGCCTGGTGAGGAGAGGCTGAGAGACCTGGGGGTGGTTAGTGTGGAGAGGAGAAGACTGAGAGGGGATCTGATCAATGTCTGTAAATATCTGAGTGCTGGGGGTCAGGAAGGAAGGGACAGGCTCTGCTCAGTTGCACCCTGGGATAGGACAAGGGGCAATGGATGGAAACTCCAGCACAGGAGGTTCCACCTTAACATGAGGAGGAACTTCTTCACTGTGAGGGTCCCAGAGCCCTGGAACAGGCTGCCCAGAGGGGTTGTGGAGTCTCCTTCTCTGGAGCCTTTCCAGCCCTGTCTGGATGTGTTCCTGTGTGACCTGTACTGGATTCTCTGCTCCTGCTCTGGCAGGGGGGTCAGACTGGAAGCTCTCCAGAGGTCCCTTCCAACCTCTAAAATCTGTGGTCCTGTGAAAGGATCACAAATTATTTCTCACTGCAAAAATAAGTGCAGGCTTGTTTTCCCAACTCCCTTTTAAGCCCTAGTTATTAAGGACTTTCAGGACTCTCTAAATATAGCTTTAAAATATTGACTTCTAGGTCATACCAAGCAGCTAATTACCTCAGGTATCATTAGCTAATGAACTGCCTTTAGTAGTTTAGTGGTGTGAATGTGTGGTAGGGTCCTCATTAGAGCTTCTTTGAGCTTCTTCCACATTGTTGTGGTTTTACAAGCAGCCTGTGTTTGATGGGAACAGTTATGTGTTCAGCTTTGAAGCTTTTGGGTTACATTTTCCATAGTGTTCCTTCCACCTGAACTTTGTTATCAAACACTTGCAGGAAAACCTTTGTGAGTTTGCCATGCTGTTCATCCTCACAGAGAGAGTGATTGTCCCTTGGAATGGGCTGCCTAGGGAGGTGGTGAAGTGGCCACCTCTGGAGGTGTTCAGGAAAAGCCTGGATGAGGCACTTGGTGCCATGGTCTGGTTGATTGGACAGGGCTGGGTGATAGGTTGGACTGGATGACCTTGGAGGTCTCTTCCAACCTGGCTGATTCTATGATTTTATCCCCTGCCTTCCAATTTAAATAAAAATGCTTCATTCATAGATTTATAGAATGGTTAAGGGTGGAAGGGACCTTGAAGATGATCCAGTTCTAAGCCTCCTGCCATGGGCAGGGACACCTTCCACTAGCCCAGGGTGGTCATGGTCTCATCCAACCTGGCCTTGAACACCTCCAGGGAGGAGGCAGCCACAACCTCCCTGGGCAACCTGTTCCAGTGTCTCACCAGCCTCACTCTAAAGAATTTCTCCCTCATCTCCAGTCTCAATCTGCCCTCCTCAAGCTTCAATCCATTCCCTCTCATCCTACCACTACAAGCTCTTGTCAAAAGTCCCTTCCTGGTTTGTTGTAGCCCCCTTCAGTTACTGGAAGGCTGCTCTAAGGTCTTCCCAGAGCCTTCTTTTCTCCAAGCTGAACATCCCCAACTCTCTCATTCTGTCCCTATAGGGTAATTTCTGCAGCCCTCTGATCATCTTTGTGGCCTCCTCTGGACCTGCTCCATCAGCTCCATGTCCTCTTCTGCTGGGGGCAGCAGAACTGGAGGCAGTGCTTCAGGTGGGGTCAGAGCAGAGGGGCAGAATCCCTTCCTTTGTCCTGCTGGTCACACTGCTTTGGATGCATCCCAGGAGAAGATGCCAGATTCTTAGAATTTCCAATTTCTCTATATTCCTAACGCAGTGTTAGGGGAAAATGCTCCATTTCTGATAAACCTACAAGTAAGGGAAGAAGTGGACCTGTGGGTAGCTCAATAGAGTTGGGGAAAAGCCCCAAAACCCCAGGGAAAAACAGCACCAAAACAAGTGCCCCCTCCTTGAAAACAAACCCTGGGCACCACCTGCCTGCAGTCCATGCAACCCAAGTGATGTTTGTATGGGAGACTTCCAACTCACTGCAGGGAACACTGTGACAGAAACTTAGACTCTCTTTATATCCTTCAAGGACTGTTCTTATGAAGATTTTATTTTCTGTTGTTGTTTTCCCCTCCCCCTGTTGCATAATGTTCAAAGCAGTGCTGAGGAGCAAGTGGTGTGTTTCAGGGTATGTCTTAGCCTGTGCCAGTTGGTTTTCTTCACCTTTAGAAGTCAATGCATAATCCAAGGATTATTGGAAAGAGGGAACTTTCCTCGCAAGAAGCTCTGTCCAAGTGGTTTCAGTGCATGCTCTCAAGCAATGTTTTGCTCATGTCTCCATAGCAGACTCCTCTGGAAAAATCTCAGATGTCCTTTAGTGTAATGTGAAAAGTGCCTGAGATGTTTAATATTAATGCAATTTCAGATTCTGGTAGTTTCTTTCTATTAGTTTATTATAATTTATTTATCCCCCCCCCCCCCCCCCTTGAAATAGTTTAATTTTGGGTATCTTGTTGGCATTTGGTACAATGGTTTTAAATCACAGAAGAGGAGGCTCCAGCAAGACCTAGGAGCAGCCATCCTGTACCTGAAGTGAGCCTACAAGAAGGCTGCAGAGGAGCTCTTTGCAAAGGTCTGAAGTGATAGGTTGAGGGCAATGGTTTGCAATTAGAGAAGAGCAGATTTAGATTGGTTGTGAGGAACAAGTTCTGCACCATGAGGGTGGTGGAACACTGCAACAGGTTACCCAGGGAGGCAGCTGAGACCCCATCCCCAGAGCTATTCAAGGTTAGGCTGGACAAAGCTCTGAACAACCTGATCTGGTGGAGGCTGTCCCTGCTGAGTACAGGGGGGTTGGACTGGATGACCTTTGGAGGTCCTCTCCAGCTCTATGACAGAAGTTTTGAAGTCTTTTTTTTTTTTTTTTGGAAATGGGATTAGGCACCAAAGAGCTCCAAGTTTAAAACATCAATAACAGACTATGAAGATGTGTACCACTACTAGAAATAATTTGATGCCTGATGAGTTGTCAGGGAGATAGATTCTATAAAGACATTTTTTTCCCCTAAACTGACTAGGAAATGTCAGCAAGTCCCCATGGTTTAGTGTCTCATGCTTCCTTGAATTCAAACCCTTATTTTCTTAACCTGATTGTTGTGGGCTGGTTGTCAGTAGGTGCTGAGTGACATCACAGCTCCTGTTTGAACAGGAGCAGGCAGAATTCACCCTGCTTCCTGTGGAATTCTTCAGAAATGCTGAATTTAGTCATTTAATGAGGATGGGTTTAGTTGATTAGATGGTGTTGGGTGATAGGTTGGACTTGGTGATCTCAAAGGTCTTTTCCAACCTGGTTACTTCTGTGATTCTGGGTTGAGATTGTGTTTGTCATATCAGTGGAAGTGAAGACTGAGACTCTGCATTTCTTTTGCTTGGGAAACTGATTTTCCTTTCCAGAGAAGTTACAGCCTCTACAACCAGGTGCAGTGCTGCAAGATTTCACCTCAGCACAGGACAACACAGAAACTGTGTGTTACTAAGTAGGGGACATGGACCTGATGGAGCAGGTCCAGAGGAGGGCCACAAAAATGATCTGGAGGCTGGAGCACCTCTGCTATGAAGACAGGCTGAGGGAGCTGGGGGTGTTCAGCCTGGGGAGGAGAAGGCTCCAGGGAGACCTAAGAGCAGCCTGCCAGTACCTGAAAGGGGCTACAAGAAGGCTGTAGAGGGACTGTTTGCAGTGACAGGATGAGGGACAATGGTTTGAAATGAGAGAAGAGCAGATTTAGATTGGGTGTGAGGAACAAGTTCTGTACCATGAGGGTGGTGGAACACTGCCACAAGCTGCTGAGGGAGGTAGTTGAGGTTCTGTCCCTGGAGATCTTCCAGGTCAGGCTGGACCTGATCTACTGGAGGATATCCCTGCTGACTGCAGAGGGTGGTGGAATACTGGAACAGGTTGCTTGGGGAGGTGGTTTGGGGCCCCATTCCTGGAGATACTCAATGTGAGGGCTCTGGGCAACCTGATCTAGTTGAGGATGTCCCTGCTGCCTGCAGGGGGTTTGGACTGGATGACCTTTGGAGGTTCCCATTCTATGATTCTAGTAAGAAACCTTGATCATGAAAAAGTGTGGGGTCCATTTTTATTTCAGCAATATAACATGAGGTATGTGTGTTGGCTTAAGTCCATCCAAAATCCATCAAGATGATCCAGTATGAAACATTCCAGTCATAGCTGAGCCTGAAATGTCATCTGCTTAAATGTCATCATTTTTTCCCAAGTTTAATTAATTTTATTTCCTCTGTTGGCAGCTAGGAACAGGGAATATTCTGCTGCAGTTGTGTTTTATAAGGCAGAATTCCTTTCCATGACAGTGCTAGAGAAAAAAGATCTCAAGGGTCTGTATTGGGGACCAGTGTTGTTCACTATCTTCATCAATAACAGAGACTGTGGGGTTGAGGGCACCCTCAGCAAGTCTGCAGGTGATACCAAGCTGAATGGTGTGGTTGATAAGACTGAAGGATGGGATGGATACCGTCCAGAAAGACCTGGACAGGCTGGAGAGGTGGCTGAGGAGAACCTCCTAAGGTTCAATAAGGCAAAGTGCAAGGTCCTGCATCTAGGGCTGGGCAATCATAGATACCAGTACAGGCTGGGGGATGAGGTGATAGAAAGCAGCCCTGCAGAAAAGGCATTGGGGGTGCTGGTGGATGAGAAGCTGGGCATGAGCCAACAGGGTGAGCTTGCAGCCCAGAAGGCCAATGGCAGCCTGGGCTGCATCATCAGCAGGGTAGCCAGCAGGCTGAGAGAGCTGATTCTGCCCCTTTGCTCTGGTGAGATCTCTCCTGGAGTACTGTGTCCAGCTCTGGAGCCCTTGACAGAAGAGAGACATGGAGCTGATGCAGCAGGTCCAGAGGAGGGCCACAAAGATGATCAGAGGCTGGAGCACCTCTCCTATGAGGACAGGCTGAGGGAGCACATGGCCTGTGAGGAGCATCTGAGGGAGCTGGGGGTGTTCAACCTGCAGAAGAGGAGGCTGAGGAGAGACCTCATTGCTCTCTAAGCTCCCTGAAGGGAGATTGGACTGAGGTTGAGGCCAGCCTCTTCTCCTTGGTGGCAAGCAACAGGAGCAGAGGATATGGTTCCAAGCTGCAGGGGAGATTCAGGCTGGATGCTAGGAAATACTTCCTCAGTGAAAGTGTTGTCAAACATTGGAATGTTCTGCCCAGGGCAGTGATGGAGTCCCCATCCCTGGAGGTGTTCAAGCAGTGTGTGGAGCTGGTGCTTAGGGACATGGCTTAGTGCTGGGTGAAAGGTTGGACTGGATGAGCTTGGAGGTCTTTTCCAACCAGATGTGTTCTGTGTGGCAGCTCATTTTAGAGTGTTTACAGCAGGAAGAAGTGTTCCTCTCTGTGTGCAAACGAAGAACTAATATGTGACCGGATCCCAAAGGGGAGAGCAAGATGATGTCTTTTATGGAAAGCAAGGTAGAAATAATTGGAAATGGAAAATTCCTCCAGAAAGGCAGAAGAAAAGAGCTTAGCACACACCCTGTAGCTCTCTTCATCCAAGGAGCAGCTTTCCCCAGGAGCTGCTTGATCTGGGGGGGATTTCTGTCAGTGGTGTTGGATTTCACCATGCAGTGCTGTGTTGCCATGGTGATAGGTGCCGCTCCAGGCAGGTTGTTTAAATAAAATTAAGACAGCTCTTTTGTACTCACTGAGCCAGGGTAATTGCTGTGAGGTTGTACACAAGGGTGATGGACTTTCAAGTGCTGCAGGTTCATTAAATGTTCAGGGAAAGACTCCGAAGAGTTCTGGAAGCATTTGTGTAGGTTGCATAGGAAATCTCCTTTTCTGTGGTGCTGTGTGATAGCTTGCATTATATTTTTCACAGCAGAGATTTTTTTATTCTCTTCACTTAGTGTCTTCAAGGGGGTATGCTCACCATTCTGTTTCCTCCCAGCTCCATGGATTCTTTTGCATGTTTGCAGTGGGGGTGGACAGAGTGGGTTGCTGCAGGTACAGATGAGTTCTGGCTTCAGATGGGAGGGAGGGAACAAGGAGAATAGAGCAAGGATGCTGTAGACCCAGTGGCAAGAAACAGGATCACAGGAAGTTAGGGGCTGGAAGGGACCTCCAGAGATCATCCAGTCCTAACTCCCTGACAGATCAGGACCTTGGGATCCAGTGCAGGTCACACAGGAATGCAGGCAGATTGGTCTTGAAAGGGTCCAGAGAAGGAGACTCCACAACCTCTCTGGGCAGCCTGTTCCAGGGCTCTGGGACCCTCACACTGAGGAAGTTCCTCCTCATGTTGAAGTGAAACTTCTTGCGCTGTAGTTTCCATCCATTGCCCTTGTCCTATCCCAGGGTGCAACTGAGCAGAGCCTGTCCCCTCCCTCTTGTCCCCCAGCCCTCAGATATTTATAAACATTGATTAAATCCCCTCTCAGTCTTCTCCTCTCCAGACTGAATAGCCCCAGGTCTCTCAGCCTCCCCTCACCAGGCAGTCTCCAGTCCCTTCAGCATCCTTGGAGCCCTCCCTTGGACTCTCTCCAGCAGATCCCTGTCCCTCTTGAACTGGGGAGCCCACAACTGGATGCAATATTCCAGGTGAGGTCTCAGCAGGGCAGGGTAGAGGGGGAGGAGAACCTCCCTGGCTCTGCTGGCCACACTCCTCTGAATGCCCCCCAGGACCCCCTTGGCCTTCTTGGCCCCCAGGGCACATTGCTGTGCCATGCACAACTTGTTGTCCACCAGCACTCCCAGGTCCTTCTCCTTGGGGCTGCTCTCCAGCAGATCCCCTCCCAACCTGTCCTGCTGCAGTTTATTCTTCCTTCCCAGCTGCAGGACTCTGCACTCATCCTTGATGAACCTCATTGGGTTCCTCTCTGCCCATCTCTCAGTCTGTCCAAGCCTCACTGAATGGCCACACAGCCCTCAGCTGCCTCAGCCAAGCCTCCCACTTTGGTATTGGCAGCTGGAAGGATTGAATAGTTGTAAGCTGTAATTGAAAGCAAGCAAATGTTTCTGAGCAGCAGTGGGTAGGAAATCAGCAGGATTTGTGTGGGAAGCGATGAGGAGGTTGCAAATGGCACCCAGGTTGTGAGCTTGGTGGGACAGAAGGTGGTGGAGGTGTTGACAGAGCTGGAGGAAGAAGTGGGGAGCAGGGAGGGTTGAGGGAGAAACGTGGTTTCAGCTTTGCAGTGTGTGCTGGGCTAGAGCTGGTGGCAAATAGCCAGCAGGAGAGATTCTGAACTGAGAATTGTGAGCAGAAGGGAGAGAGCTCTGTGAGTCATGCCCACAGAGATGACAATTAAAGCAGCATGAGTTTAGGAGGCTGCTGAGTGCTAGGGAAGAGGTTGCAGAGGAGAAAGTTGAGGATAGAGATCCCTGGGACACTGGCAGGCAGAAGGAGGAGGGACAACAGTGATGGGAGACTCTTTAGGAGATGCACAGGGGGCTGGAACATCTCTGCTGCAGGGGCAGGCTGAGGGAGCCTGGAGAAGAGAAGGCTCCAGGCAGAACTAAGAGCAACCTTCCAGTACCTGAAGGGGGCTCCAAGAAGGCTGCAGAGGGACTGTTTGCAAAGGCCTGCAGGGATAGGATGAGGGACAATGGCTTGCAATGAGAGCAGAGCAGATTTAGACTGGATGTGAGGAACAAGTTCTGCACCATGAGGGTGGTGGAACACTGCAACAGGTTGCCCAGGGAGGTAGCTGAGGCCCCATTCCTGGAGATATTCAAGGTCAGGCTGGAGAGGTCTCTGGGCAGTCTGACCTAATGGAGGATGTCCCTGCTTGATTGCAGGGGGATTGGACTAGATGACCTCTGGAGATCCCTTCCAAACAAAACCATTCTGTGCTTGCTAAAAGAGTTCAGCCTCTGATGCACCACCAAACCTTCGGCACAGAAGCTCTCTTGAGCAATGCAGCCACTGCTTGGACTTCAGCCAAGCCATTCTTCAAATCCCTCTGCTTCTGAAATTGATTAAAGCTGTAACTGACTCCTTTAATAGCAGCATCTGTCAAGTGGATGATCTGTCAGTCTTGCTACTTAGCAACAATTAAAAAAAAAAAACTAACTTGAGAATACTCAGATCATAACTCCCAGACACAGAAGCATAGAAACATTCATTCAGGTTGGAAAAGAGCCTTGAGATCCTCAGGTCCAACCATTAAGCCTCCTCTACCAAGGTCACCACTAAACCATATCACTAAGCACCACATCTAAACCACCTTTAAACTCACCAAGGCTTGGGGACTCCACCACCTCCCTGGGCAGCCTGTGCCAGTGTCTGACCACTCTTGCTGGGGAAAAATGTTTCCTAATGTCCAGTCTAAACCTCCCCAGTCACAGCTTGAGGCCATTCCCTCTTGTTCTATCACTAGTTCCCTGGGAGAAGAGACCAGCAGCAGCCTCTCCACAACCTCCTTTCAGGTAGCTGTAGACACCAATGAGGTCTGCCCTCAGCCTCCTCTTTTCCAAACTATCCATCCCCAGCTCCTTCAGACTCTCTTCTCTCTATTTTCCCTTCAGGTAGTTGAAGGAGGTGATAAGGTCTCCCCTCAGCCTCCTCTTCCTCAGACTAAACAGTGGTCTGTGCTCACTCTGGGCAACCTGATCTAGTTGAGGATGCCTCTGCTCACTCTGGGCAACCTGATCTAGTTGAGGATGCCTCTGCTCACTGTGGGCAACCTGATCTAGTTGAGGATGCCTCTGCTCACTGTGGGCAACCTGATCTAGTTGAGGATGCCTCTGCTCACTCTGGGCAACCTGATCTAGTTGAGGATGCCTCTGCTCACTGTGGGCAACCTGATCTAGTTGAGGATGCTCCTGCTCACTCTGGGCAACCTGATCTAGTTGAGGAATGCCTCTGCTCACTCTGGGCAACCTGATCTAGTTGAGGATGCTCCTGCTCACTCTGGGCAACCTGATCTAGTTGAGGATGCCTCTGCTCACTCTGGGCAACCTGATCTAGTTGAGGATGCCTCTGCTCACTCTGGGCAACCTGATCTAGTTGAGGATGCCTCTGCTCACTCTGGGCAACCTGATCTAGTTGAGGATGCCTCTGCTCACTCTGGGCAACCTGATCTAGTTGAGGATGCTCCTGCTCACTCTGGGCAACCTGATCTAGTTGAGGATGCCTCTGCTCACTCTGGGCAACCTGATCTAGTTGAGGATGCCTCTGCTCACTCTGGGCAACCTGATCTAGTTGAGGATGCCTCTGCTCACTCTGGGCAACCTGATCTAGTTGAGGATGCCTCTGCTCACTCTGGGCAACCTGATCTAGTTGAGGATGCCTCTGCTCACTCTGGGCAACCTGATCTAGTTGAGGATGCCTCTGCTCACTCTGGGCAACCTGATCTAGTTGAGGATGCCTCTGCTCACTCTGGGCAACCTGATCTAGTTGAGGATGCCTCTGCTCACTCTGGGCAACCTGATCTAGTTGAGGATGCCTCTGCTCACTCTGGGCAACCTGATCTAGTTGAGGATGCCTCTGCTCACTCTGGGCAACCTGATCTAGTTGAGGATGCCTCTGCTCACTCTGGGCAACCTGATCTAGTTGAGGATGCCTCTGCTCACTCTGGGCAACCTGATCTAGTTGAGGATGCCTCTGCTCACTCTGGGCAACCTGATCTAGTTGAGGATGCCTCTGCTCACTCTGGGCAACCTGATCTAGTTGAGGATGCCTCTGCTCACTCTGGGCAACCTGATCTAGTTGAGGATGCCTCTGCTCACTCTGGGCAACCTGATCTAGTTGAGGATGCCTCTGCTCACTCTGGGCAACCTGATCTAGTTGAGGATGCCTCTGCTCACTCTGGGCAACCTGATCTAGTTGAGGATGCCTCTGCTCACTCTGGGCAACCTGATCTAGTTGAGGATGCCTCTGCTCACTGTGGGCAACCTGATCTAGTTGAGGATGCCTCTGCTCACTCTGGGCAACCTGATCTAGTTGAGGATGCCTCTGCTCACTCTGGGCAACCTGATCTAGTTGAGGATGCCTCTGCTCACTCTGGGCAACCTGATCTAGTTGAGGATGCCTCTGCTCACTCTGGGCAACCTGATCTAGTTGAGGATGCCTCTGCTCACTGTGGGCAACCTGATCTAGTTGAGGATGCCTCTGCTCACTCTGGGCAACCTGATCTAGTTGAGGATGCCTCTGCTCACTCTGGGCAACCTGATCTAGTTGAGGATGCCTCTGCTCACTCTGGGCAACCTGATCTAGTTGAGGATGCCTCTGCTCACTCTGGGCAACCTGATCTAGTTGAGGATGCCTCTGCTCACTCTGGGCAACCTGATCTAGTTGAGGATGCCTCTGCTCACTCTGGGCAACCTGATCTAGTTGAGGATGCCTCTGCTCACTCTGGGCAACCTGATCTAGTTGAGGATGCCTCTGCTCACTCTGGGCAACCTGATCTAGTTGAGGATGCCTCTGCTCACTCTGGGCAACCTGATCTAGTTGAGGATGCCTCTGCTCACTCTGGGCAACCTGATCTAGTTGAGGATGCCTCTGCTCACTCTGGGCAACCTGATCTAGTTGAGGATGCCTCTGCTCACTCTGGGCAACCTGATCTAGTTGAGGATGCCTCTGCTCACTCTGGGCAACCTGATCTAGTTGAGGATGCCTCTGCTCACTCTGGGCAACCTGATCTAGTTGAGGATGCCTCTGCTCACTCTGGGCAACCTGATCTAGTTGAGGATGCCTCTGCTCACTCTGGGCAACCTGATCTAGTTGAGGATGCCTCTGCTCACTCTGGGAACCTGATCTAGTTGAGGATGCTCCTGCTCACTGTGGGCAACCTGATCTAGTTGAGGATGCCTCTGCTCACTGTGGGCAATCTGATCTAGTTGAGGATGCCTCTGCTCACTCTGGGCAACCTGATCTAGTTGAGGATGCCTCTGCTCACTCTGGGCAACCTGATCTAGTTGAGGATGCCTCTGCTCACTCTGGGCAACCTGATCTAGTTGAGGATGCCTCTGCTCACTCTGGGCAACCTGATCTAGTTGAGGATGCCTCTGCTCACTCTGGGCAACCTGATCTAGTTGAGGATGCCTCTGCTCACTCTGGGCAACCTGATCTAGTTGAGGATGCCTCTGCTCACTCTGGGCAACCTGATCTAGTTGAGGATGCCTCTGCTCACTCTGGGCAACCTGATCTAGTTGAGGATGCCTCTGCTCACTCTGGGCAACCTGATCTAGTTGAGGATGCCTCTGCTCACTCTGGGCAACCTGATCTAGTTGAGGATGCCTCTGCTCACTCTGGGCAACCTGATCTAGTTGAGGATGCCTCTGCTCACTCTGGGCAACCTGATCTAGTTGAGGATGCCTCTGCTCACTCTGGGCAACCTGATCTAGTTGAGGATGCCTCTGCTCACTCTGGGCAACCTGATCTAGTTGAGGAATGCCTCTGCTCACTCTGGGCAACCTGATCTAAGTTGGGGATGTCTCTGCTTACTGCAGGACTAGATGGCCTTTGGAAGGTCCCTTCTAACCCAGACCATTTTATGATCATAATTCTGAGATTGTTTCACTAAGTGAATAGCAAATTGTTAGCTTGTGTGGGAGTGAAGCTTGCTTGCAGATTTGTGTGTGTGTTCCTGCTTTTCTAAAGTAGAAAAGAAGTTGGTGTTAAGTTTGTGTATGATCTGTTTCTTAACTTAATTGCAATGTTTTGATACTGTGGTTAAACAGCTGCTTGGGAAGAGCTTTCAGGAGTGGGATTTGGGCTTCTTGTCTAGGTAGAGAAGAAAGAGATGTTCCCCAGCTGTGGGTGGTTTGCTATTAAAAACACACACATTTATTTCTAATTGCAGAGTTACTGATTCTTTTTATAGTTCTCCTGTGCTTTAAGCTCTTTTAGTTGAAATGAAATGGGTATGAAAAAAAAAAAGGCAATAATTGTAAATGGTGAAGGCCTCCAGTAATCAGCATGCAGCTTCTCATTCTACCTAAGGGATGTTTGAAGAGGGTGGGCACTGTGACCCTCAGCATTTGCCTCAAGATAAAGCTCAAAGCAGTGAAGAAGGTCCACAAATTATGTATATATAGGGGAAAACCTTTCCTGATGAAAGTGGTGTTCCTCAGGGCTCAGTGTTGGGCCCACTTCTGTTTGACATCTTTATCACCTTGATGCAGACACAGAGTGTGTCAGCAGTCAGTGTGCAGATGGCACCAAGTGAGGTGGCAGTGTTGATCTGCACCAGGGCAGGGAGGCTCTGCAGAGGGACTTGGATGGATTGGATCCATGGCCAACATTAACAGGAGGAGCTGCAACAAGGCCAAGGGCCAGGTCCTGCCCTTGGGGCACAACAACCCCAAGCAACGCTGCAGGCTTGGGGCAGTGTGGCTGGAAAGCTGCTGGCAGAAAGGGACCTGGGGGTGATAAAGGACAAGCAGCTGAAGAGGAGGCAGCTGTGTGCCCAGGTGGCCAAGAAAGCCAAAGGCATCCTGGCTGGGATCAGCAATGCTGTGTCCAGCAGGAGCAGGGAGGGGATTGTCCCCTGGGACTCAGCTCTGGGGAGGCCACACCTGGAGTATTGTGTCCAGTTTGGGGCACCTCAATGCCAGAGAGATGTGGAGGTGCTGGAGGCAGTGCAGAGGAGGGCAAGGAAGCTGGGAAGGGCCTGGAGAAGAAATCTGGTGAAGAGAGACTGAAGGAGCTGGGGATGGTTAGTTTGGAAAAGAGGAGGCTGAGGGCAGACCTCATTGCTGTCTACAACTACCTGAAAGGAGGTTGTGGAGAGGCTGCTGCTGGTCTCTTCTGACAGGGAATTAGTGACAGAACAAGAGGGAATGGCCTCAAGCTGTGACTGGGGAGGTTTAGACTGGACATTAGGAAACATTTTTCCCAGCAAGAGTGAGTCAGGCATTGGCACAGGCTGCCCAGGGAGGTGGTGGAGTCCCCAAGCCTGGCTGTGTTTGAAGGTGGTTTGGATGTGGTGCTTGGGGATGTGGTTTAGGGGTGAGCCTTGCTGGGTAGGGTTAATGGTTGGACTTGGTGATGCTGAGGCTCTTTTCCAACCTGAATGTTTCTGTGATTCTGTGAAAGAAATTGACATGTGGCTTTTGCTCTTGGGATTGTTCAGAAGCATTCTCAGGCCTCTTCTGCAGGGCTGGCTGCAGGAAGTTCAGAGGAGCTTGCTACAAGGCAGGGATCAGCTTGGTGACCTTTCCTAAGTTTCCTTGAATCCTAGACTTCAGGGCTGCTCTGGGCTATGCCACATTGGATCTTTGCATTCCTGCACATTGCCCTGAGTTCCTGCTTGGCTTGAGTTCAGCTGGATGTCATTGATGCATGGAAAAAAGTTTTGGAACTAAAGGATAGTCTGGGACCTGGACAGGCTGGAGAGGTGGCCTGAAGAGAATCTCATGAAGTTCAGTAAAGCAAAGAGTAAGGTCCTGCAGCTGGGCTGGAGCTGCAAACCAGGCTGGGGGATGATGAAATTGAGAGCAGCCCTGCAGAAAAGGACTTGGGGGGCAGGATGCTGCTGGGGGATGAGAAACTGGAGATTAGCCAACGGTACAACCTGATTCCAGAGAAGGGCCATGAGGATGAGCAGAGGGCTGGAGCTCCTCTCCAATGGAGACAGATTGAGAGAGTTGGGGGTGTTCAGTTTGGAGAAGAGAAGCCTCTGAGGAGACCTTCTGGTGGCCTTCCAGTATCTGAAGGAGGATGCAAGAAAGCTGGGGAGGGACTTTTTAGGGTGTCAGTGAGTGACAGGACTGGGGGAATGGAAACTAGAAATGGGGAGATTCAGATTGGATGTTAGGAAGAAATTCTTCTCCATGAGGGTGGTGAGAGACTGGCACAGGTTGCCCAGGGAGGTGGTGGAAGCCTCATCCCTGGAGGTTTTTGCAGCCAGGCTGGATGTGGCTGTGAGCAACCTGCTGTAGTGTGAGGTGTCCCTGCCCATGGCAGGGGGGTTGGAACTGGCTGATCCTTGAGGTCCCTTCCAACCCTGACAATTCTGTGATTCAGTTCTATGATTCTGATCTAGTGGAGGATGTTCCTGCTCACCACAGGAGGGTTGGACCTGTAGAGGTCTCTTCCAAGCCAAACCATTCTGATTCTTGCCCAGATGCCTAAGGAAGCTTGCAGAACATAGATGTACCCTGGACTGAAAAGGTTTCCTGCCCTCCCACATACACCAGGGAAATGTCTGCCTTGCTACTAAGCTTGCAAATATTTCATTGATGCCTGCACAGAGTTGAGTGTGTTGCATTTTCTTTCTGGCTATACTCCCTGCCAAATGTTTCCTGAATGCCAGCAGCTGTTATTAGGGAAGTGCTGCCTGATCAACCTGCTGCTTCTGCAGAGGTTGCTTTAGATAAAACTTCCAAGCACGTGGCCTTTGCTTGTATTAGTAACGCTTAGGAGCATTTCATGGATTAAAAGTTAATTTTTTCTCAAGAACAAGCTGCATATAACAGTGTTGTTGGTTGGGTTTTGTTTTCCTAAGAGAATAAATTGATTTAAAAATGAGACTTAAAACATGAAAACTTAGTCACAGATTTCATTTGAGCAATTAAGTATCACAGTCTCACAGTATATCAGAGGTTGGAAGGGACCTCCAGAGATCATCAGGTCCAACCCCCCTGCCAGAGCAGGAGCACCCGGGGCAGGTCACACAGGAATGCAGCCAGGTGGGTTTGGAAAGGCTCCAGAGAAGGAGACTCCACAACCCCCCTGGGTAGCCTGTTCCAGGGCTCTGACACCCTCACTGGAAAGAAGTTTCTCCTCATGTTGAGGTGAAATCTTCTATGTTTGAGTTTGTCTCCATTGTTCCTTGGCTTATTCCTGTGCACCACCCAAAAGAGCCTGGCCCCCTCCCCTTGACCCCCACCCCTCAGCTATTGATAGACATTGATCAGATCCCTCTCAGCCTTCTCTTCTCCACACTAAACAGCCCCAGGGCTCTCAGTCTCTCTTCATAGGGGAGATGCTCAAGTCCCCTAAGCATCCTTGTGCTCTGCCCCCCTCATGGTGAAGGAGTTTCTCGTCATGTTGAGGTGGAACTCCCTGTGTCCTAGTTTGTTTCATTGCCCCTTGTGCTCTTTGCCTTACTGATTCCATTTCTCTATACCCTCTGAGATGTTGCTCCGTCAGAACAACTTCCACAGCCCTCCAGCCTCCCATCTGTCAGCACTGCTTGTAGAAACTGCCTCAGGTGCTACACAAGGTGACAGCAATGAGCATGCAGTCCCCAGCAGGCTGCATGGACTTGGGAAGGTCCAGCTCAAGTTTCCTGTGCGTTTTGTATTCAGCATTTGTCTCCCTGCATGAAGTGTTATAAACATTTGTTATGCATGCATGGAGGGTTATCAACAACCAGTGGGTTCCCTTTTCTCTCCTTTCTCCTCCCAGGGTTTGCCTTCTCTTCTTTTGGCAGGGTGTGCCAATCTGTCAGTTCAGCTCAGCAGGAATTGTTCAGCTTAGTTTACTTTCTTGGTTACTGTAGACCATTGCTGGTACTTCTGGTTTTCAACATTTCCACTAGAGTTGGGTCACTTTCACAGAGTCACAGAATCAGACAGGTTGGAAAAGACCTCAGAGATCATCAGTTCCATCCTAATACCTAACACCTCCCTGACAACTAAACCATGGCTCCAAGTGCCACAGCCAAGCTTCTTGAACACCTCCAGGGATGGTGACTCCACCACCTCCCTGGACAGCATATTCCAATGGCCAATTACTCTTTCTCTGAAGAACTTTCCTCTCACCTTGAGCCTAAACTTCCCCCTGCACAGCTTGAGACTGTGTCCTCTTGTTCTGGTGCTGGGTGCCTGGGAGAAGAGACCAACCCCCACCTGGCTACAGCCTCACTTCAGGTAGTTGTAGACAGCAATAAGGTCTCCCCTGAGCCTCCTCTTCTCCAGGCTAAACATCCCCAGCTCCCTCAGCTTCTCCTCACAGGGCTTGTGCCATGGGCAGGTAGTGCTGGTTGAAACCACTTGCCCAGCATGCATGTGACTAGCTGCTTTGTGCTAAAAAAAGATATAAAGCGGAGGAAAATTGTCTGCCTCAAGGAAGAAAGCAACTCTACTTCTGCTCACAGGTTCATAGAATGGTTTAGGTTGAAAGGGACCTTGAAGATCATCCAGTTCCAACCCCCCTGCCATGGGCAGGGACACCTTCCACTTTGCTCAGGTTGCTCAAAGCCTCATCCAACCTGGCCTTGAACACCTCCAGGGAGGGGAGGCATCCACAGCCTTCCTGAGCGACCTGTTCCAGTGCCTCACCACCCTCATGGGGAAGAACTTCTTCCTAAATTCTAATCTAAATCTCCTCTCATCCATCATGGGTCCATTCCCCCAGTCCTATCACTCACCAACATCCTAAAAAGTCCCTCCCCAGCTTTCTTGTAGCCTCCTTCAGATACTGGAAGGCTACAAGAAGGTCTCCTTGGAGCCTTCTCTTCTCCAGATTAAACAACCCCAACTCTCAGTCCTAACATCCAGTGAATAAACATTTACCAGCATTTCCTTTCTCTAGTGGCTTTCCACAGGCTCACAGGTTGCTAAGGACTGAAGGCACCACCAGAGATCATTGAGTCCAACCCCCCTGCCAGAGCTGGAGCATAGCATCCAGCACAGGTCACACAGGAACACATCCAGACAGAACCTTGAAAGTCTCCAGAGAAGGAAACTTTGCAACCTCTCTGGGCAGCCTGTTCCAGGGCTCTGGGACCCTCACAGTGAAGAAGTTCCTCCTCATGTTGAGGTGGAACCTCCTGTGCTGCAGTTTCCATCCATTGCCCCTTGTCCTACCCCAGGGTGCACAGGGTTAACAAGAATCTTTGTTTTGTTTGAGACTTTGAAATGTTTTACTTCATCCTAGATTGGATCTTAGGAAGAAATTCTTCACTGTGAGGGTGCAAGACTCTGGAATGCATTGTCCAGAGAGGTTGTAGATGCCCCCTCCCTGGAGATGTTCAAGTCCAGGTTGGATGGGGGGCCTTGAGTCACCCGAATGGCAGGGGGTTTGGAACTAGATAATTCTTGAGGTCCCTTCCAACCCTGACAGTTCTATGATTCTATGATCTCCAGGGTCTCTTCCAGCCTAAGCCATTCTGTGATTCTAAAGACTTTTCCATTCAGTTAATGCAATTTTTTTCTTTTTAAAGGATAAATGTAGGAGGGGTGAATGTTTGGATCAATTTAACCTGCCTTTTCTGCTTCTTTTTTTTTTTTTTTTTTCCCCAGGATTGCACAGTATATGAAACAGAGAATAAAATTCTTCATGTGGTGAGTAATGTTTGGATTTCTCTTTGTATAGAGCACATAGAATGACAGAACTGTGTGTTCTGGTTGTTCTTCTGTGTGGTGCCAGGAGGAAAATGAAGTAGTCGGGGGATGACTGCATGGATTTATGGAATTACTTGTTGGATATTGATCATCTGGACGAGGAGATTGAGTCCATCATCAGTAAATTTGCAGATGACACCAAGCTGGAGGCAGGAGTGGATCTGTTAAAGGGTAGGAGGGCTCTGCAGAGGGATCTTGCCAGGCTGGAGAGTTGGCAGAGTCCAAGGGCATGAGATTTAACAAGTCTGAGTTCTGGGTTCTGCACTTTGGCCACAACAACCTCATGCAGTGCTCCTTTCCTTTTTTTGCTCCTTTCCTTTTTTTGCTCCTTTCCTTTTTTTGCTCCTTTCCTTTTTTTGCTCCTTTCCTTTTTTTGCTCCTTTCCTTTTTTTGCTCCTTTCCTTTTTTTGCTCCTTTCCTTTTTTTGCTCCTTTCCTTTTTTTGCTCCTTTCCTTTTTTTGCTCCTTTCCTTTTTTTGCTCCTTTCCTTTTTTTGCTCCTTTCCTTTTTTTGCTCCTTTCCTTTTTTTGCTCCTTTCCTTTTTTTGCTCCTTTCCTTTTTTTGCTCCTTTCCTTTTTTTGCTCCTTTCCTTTTTTTGCTCCTTTCCTTTTTTTTTCTCCTTTCTTTTTTTTTCTCCTTTTTTCCCCCTTTCCTTTTTTCTCCTTTCCTTTTTTCTCCTTTCCTTTTTTTCTCCTTTCCTTTTTTTCTCCTTTCCTTTTTTTCTCCTTTCCTTTTTTTCTCCTTTCCTTTTTTTCTCCTTTCCTTTTTTTCTCCTTTCCTTTTTTTTTCTCCTTTCCTTTTTTTTCTCCTTTCCTTTTTTTTTCTCCTTTCCTTTTTTTTTCTCCTTTCCTTTTTTTTCTCCTTTCCTTTTTTTTCTCCTTTCCTTTTTTTTTCTCCTTTCCTTTTTTTTCTCCTTTCCTTTTTTTTCTCCTTTCCTTTTTTCTTCTCCTTTCCTTTTTTCTTCTCCTTTCCTTTTTTCTTCTCCTTTCCTTTTTTCTTCTCCTTTCCTTTTTTCTTCTCCTTTCCTTTTTTCTTCTCCTTTCCTTTTTTCTTCTCCTTTCCTTTTTTCTTCTCCTTTCCTTTTTTCTTCTCCTTTCCTTTTTTCTTCTCCTTTCCTTTTTTCTTCTCCTTTCCTTTTTTCTTCTCCTTTCCTTTTTTCTTCTCCTTTCCTTTTTTCTTCTCCTTTCCTTTTTTCTCCTCCTTTCCTTTTTTCTTCTCCTTTCCCTTTTTCTTCTCCTTTCCCTTTTTCTTCTCCTTTCCCTTTTTCTTCTCCTTTCCCTTTTTCTTCTCCTTTCCCTTTTTCTTCTCCTTTCCCTTTTTCTTCTCCTTTCCCTTTTTCTTCTCCTTTCCCTTTTTCTTCTCCTTTCCTTTTTCTTCTCCTTTCCCTTTTTCTTCTCCTTTCCCTTTTTCTTCTCCTTTCCCTTTTTCTTCTCCTTTCCCTTTTTCTTCTCCTTTCCCTTTTTCTTCTCCTTTCCCTTTTTCTTCTCCTTTCCTTTTTCTTCTCCTTTCCCTTTTCCTTCTCCTTTCCCTTTTTCTTCTCCTTTCCCTTTTTCTTCTCCTTTCCCTTTTTCTTCTCCTTTCCCTTTTTCTTCTCCTTTCCCTTTTTCTTCTCCTTTCCCTTTTTCTTCTCCTTTCCCTTTTTCTTCTCCTTTCCCTTTTTCTTCTCCTTTCCCTTTTTCTTCTCCTTTCCCTTTTTCTTCTCCTTTCCCTTTTTCTTCTCCTTTCCCTTTTTCTTCTCCTTTCCCTTTTTCTTCTCCTTTCCCTTTTTCTTCTCCTTTCCTTTTTCTTCTCCTTTCCCTTTTTCTTCTCCTTTCCCTTTTTCTTCTCCTTTCCCTTTTTCTTCTCCTTTCCCTTTTTCTTCTCCTTTCCTTTTTTCTTCTCCTTTCCTTTTTTCTTCTCCTCATTTTCTTTTTTCCCCCTCCTTTTTCCTTTCTTTAATAATGCTCCCATATTAAACACTTGGCCAGCTGAATTCTATAAGAAATTGTTGCTTTTATTTCACAGTGACAAATGAAAGGTCTCCTTTTACTTCTAAGCTTCAGTGGCCTTTTCCCCCTGTGGAACTCCCAAGAACTAGCAGTTTCAGTGAGCCTGGCATCATCATCTTTGCTAGGCTGATCATTTGCAAGTCTTTAAGCCATGAAGTTTTTAATTGCATAATCTTGGCAGAAGTCGAAGTGCTCTAAGTTGGAAATCTTTATATATAACCAGATTTTCCCATACATGTTCTCTACTGCAAGAGCCAAGAGTTTTGACATCTGCTATCTGCAGTATGTATCTCTTACAAGTTAGCCAAAAGCGTTGTGAAGGGAGCTGGCAGTGCTTGGAGCTGATGAAGCAGCAGTTAGTATCATGGAACCATAGAATGCCTTAGGTTTAAATGGACCTTAGAGAGTCCTGGGCAGCCTGTGCCAATCCCTGACCACTCCTGCAGGGAAAAAATGTTTCCTGATGTCCAGTGGAAACCTCCCCAGTCACAGCTTGAGGCCATTCCCTCTTGTTCTGTCGCTAATTCCCTGTCAGAAGAGACCAGCAGCAGCCTCTCCACAACCTCCTTTCAGGTAGCTGGAGACAGCAATGAGGTCTGCCCTCAGCCTCCTCTTTTCCAAACTAACCATCCCCAGCTCCTTCAGTCTCTCTCCATCAGATTTCTTCTCCAGGCCCTTCCCAGCTTCCTTGCCCTCCTCTGCACTGCCTCCAGCACCTCCACATCTCTCTGGCATTGAGGTGCCCAAACTGGACACAATACTCCAGGTGTGACCTCCCCAGAGCTGAGTGCCAGGGGACAATCCCCTCCCTGCTCCTGCTGGACACAGCATTGCTGATCCCAGCCAGGATGCCTTTGGCTTTCTTGGCCACCTGGGCACACTGCTGCCTCCTCTTCAGCTGCTTGGCCATGAGCACCCCCAGGTCCCTTTCTACCAGCAGCTTTCCAGCCACACTGCCCCAAGCCTGCAGCATTGCTTGGGGTTGTTGTGCCCCAAGTGCAGGAGAGATACAACATCCAATGCAACTTCAGAAGAAGAGAGTTTAAAACACAATAGGCCTAAATGTGAAAGGATAAGCCATAGATGAGGTGTTTGCTTCCAAAGTGAGAATTAGTGTGCTCTTCCCTAGTTTATATTTAGCATTTTTGTATTGATTTAACTTTGAGATGGTTAAATGTGTGGAAAACTGCTCAGCTTAAAAGGGCATCAGCTCTGCTTATTTGGGGAGTTATAAGTTAATCATTGCAAAAGTCTGAATGGAGCTTTAAAAAATCTTTGAAGACTAATTCATTGATCCCATCCAGCTGTTCAAGGCTGTGTATGATGGAAATATCTAGTGCAGATTAATCCATGTGAAGCAGCAGAGTATTAAAAGGGAGAGCAAAGCAAGAAGGGACTAATTATAGAAAGCAGAAGCAGGGCTCTGATCATATTAATAGTAAATTTTAACTGAATTTTCTTTTTTTTTTAGCTTAATTCTGTACAAAAGGAGAATATTTTCCCTAATGAATTTCACTTCCATAAAATTATGCTGCTTTTCCTGAGTAAATAAATAAATACTGTTTCATTGAGTTGGAAAAATGATAGGAAATAGAAATGCAGAGTAAAGTTCACAGGGTCACAGGATGTTAGGGGCTGGAAGGGACCTCTGGAGATCTTCCAGTCCAGCCCCCCTGCCAGAGCAGGACCATAGAGTCTAGCAAGGGTCACACAGGAACGCATCCAGGTGGGTTTGGAATATCTCCAGAGAAGAAAACTCCACAACCTCTCTGGGCAGCCTGTTCCAGGGCTCTGGCAGCCTCACAGGGAAAAGGTTTTTCCTTATATTCCTGTGGCACCTCCTCTGCTCCAGCCTGCACCCAGTGCCCCTTGTGCTGTCCTTGGACATCCCTGAGCAGAGCCTGGCTCCATCCTCCCCACACATGTTTATCACCAGCAATGAGGTCACCCCTCAGGCTCCTCTGCTCCCAGCTCCAAGCCCCAGCTCCCTCAGCCTGGCCCCAGCAGGGAGATGTTCCACTGCCCTCAGCAGCTTGGGGGCTCTGTGCTGGACCCTCTCAAGCAGTTCCCTGAGGTCCTTCTTGACCTAAAGGCCCCAGAACTGGGCACAATATTCCAGATGTGGCCTCAGCAGGGCAGAGTAAATGTTTGGGTCTAAAATTAACTGATTAATAACTATCTGCTTTGGCTTAAGCTAGCTCCTTAGGCTTCATTCTAAGTGCTCACATTGCAAGTTGCTTTGTCTCAGGCAATTCTAACTGAACTTTTTTGTTGTTGATTTTAGCAGATTAAACTTCATATTGCCAAGACAGTTTTTCCCCCTCACTTTTATCCCTGAATGTCCATGTGTTTTATTTGTGTCTATGTGGGTTGGAGAGCTGATGGGAGAGGCTCTCAGCTATAGGGAATGTGTTTAAGCCAGGATGCTTCAAGATTGCAATTACTTAGCAAGGTAGATTTAAGCTTGGGCACTACCCTGGGTGAGATTAAGGACAGGAACAAACACAAATCTGTTTGCTTGATCCTAGAATTGCCTGAATTAAATAGAGAACAGATGAATAGTTTGAGGAAAGGCTGTGGTTTGTGGAGGCCTCTGAAGCTTACCACATCCCTAAGTACTGTTACTCTCTCTGCTGCAGAAAGCAGACATTTGCCCAGCACAAATGAAAGTAGCCACAGAGAATCAGAACCAATGCACTTCTAATTTAGTCACCTTTAGGTTCACAGGACCACAGGATGTTAGGGGTTGGAAGGGACCTCTGAGATCATCCAGTCCAACCCTCCTGCAAGAGCAGGAGCAGAGAATCTAGCAGAGGTTGCACAGGAATGCATCCAGGTGGGGCTTGAAAGTCTCCAGAGAAAGACTCCACAACCTCTCTGGGGAGCCCGTTCCAGTGCTCCTGCAGCTCCATGTCCCTCTGATGCTGGGGGCACCAGAACTGGATGCAGTACTGCAGGTGGGATCTCATGCTTGTGTTAAATCCATCAGCTCTCTGTCTTCAACTTTCATCTTCAGCCTTGTGAGACATAGGTACTCCTGGAACTATTTAGTCTTGAGAAGAGAAGACTGAGAGGGGATCTCATCAATGTGTATAAATATCTGAGGGGTGGGTGGCAAGTGGGTTGCCCAGGGATGTGGTTGGGGCCCCATCCCTGGAGGTGTTTAAGGCCAGGCTGGATGAGGCTCTGGCCAGCCTGCTCTAGTGTGAGGTGTCCCTGGCCATGGCAGGGGGGTTGGAACTGGATGATCCTTGTGGTCCCTTCCAACCCTGACTGATTCTGATTCTATGAAGTGGAGGGGCCCAGGCTCTTTTTGGTGGTTCACAGTAAACAACAGGTTCAAACTTGACCATAGAAGATTTCAGCTCAACATGAGGAGAAACTTCTTTACCGTGAGGCTGACAGAGCCCTGGAGCAGGCTGCCCAGGGGGGTTGTGGAGTCTCCTTCTCTGGAGCCTTTCTAAACCCACCTGGATGCATTCCTGTGCAGACTCCCCTGGGTGCTCCTGCTTTGGCAGGGGGCTTGAACTGGATGATCTCTGGAGGTCCCTTCCAGCCTCTAATGTGCTGTGGTACTGTGAAACTGTGAAGTGGAAAGATGTTGTAAGAATGCCTCTAAGTATCATTTTTCTAGGAAGACAGTTAGTGTGCATTCCTGCATGTTGAAGGAGTGTTTCCATTTTGGAAAGGTCATGGAATTTGAAGCTTTAATCTGAAAGAACAGCCTCAAATCGTAGACTCTCCTCCAGGGAGTTTGCTGTGGCTTTTCTGCTGTGCTTAGAATGGGCACAATATCAGAGTCACAGAATGGTTTGGCTTGGAAGGGACCTCCCAGTCCAATCCCCCTGCAGGCACCAGGGACATACTCCACTAGATCAGGTTTCACAAGAGCCTTGTAGAGTCTGACCTTGAATATCTCTAGGGATGGGGCCTCACCTCTGCCTCCCTGGGCAACCTGTTGCAGTGTTCCACTACCTTCAAGGTGCAGAACTTGTTCCTAACATCCCATCTAAATCTGCTCTTATTTCATACCATTGCCCCTTGTCCTGTCACTACAGATTTTTGGAAGCTGTCCCTCTGCAGCCTTTATGTAGGACCCCTGCAGGTATTGGAAGGCTGCTCTTAGGTCTCCCCAAAGCCTTCTCTTCTCCAGGCTGAACACCCCCAACTCCCTCAGCCTGCAGTGACAGGATGAGGGGCAAGGGCTTCAAACTAGAGCAGAGCAGATTGAGGTTGGAGCAGGTTCTTTTGCATGAGGGTGGTGGAACACTGGAACAGGTTGCCCAGGGAGGTAGTTGAGGCCCCATCCCTGGAGATATTCAAGGTGAGGCTCAACAGGGCTCTGGGCAACCTGATCTAATGGAGGATGTCCCTTCTGGCTGCAGGGGGGTTAGACTGGATGACCTTTGGAGGTCCTTTCCAACCCCCATGGGGCAACCTATGATTCTATAGGGCCTCAACTACCTCCCTGGGCAACCTGTTCCAGTGTTCCACCACCCTCATGGTGCAGAACTTGTTCCTCACATCCAATCTAAATCTGCTCTTCTCTAGTTTGAAGCCATTGCCTCTTGTCCTATTACTGCAGGCCTTTGCAAACAGTCCCTCTGCAGCCTTCCTGTAGGTCCTCTTCCAAGAGTACCTAACAGAAACCACTTAAACTCTCAGCAGTGATCTGCTTGCTTACAGAAATATGAGAGAATGATAGAGGAAATAAAACAAAAATCAGAGCTTCCCTGCTTCTTAGCAGGGGGTGCTCAGGGTGTGAGAGGAGAGCCACAGTACCCCTTTGACAGTCCCAGCCTCTCCACAAACTTCCTTATTTTTATTTTGCTGCTAGGAGGCTGCCAAAAGATAACTGGTTTGAGAATTATGCCATCATGAAGTGGTTATTTATTGCCTGCAATAGCAGAGGATGCTTGGCAGCAGTGGAACGTGAGGAAACTCGGTCCAAAGGCAATTAGCTTGGTTTATTAGCACAGAATCAACTTCAGAGTTAATGGGAGTCACCCAGCCTCCTTAAGAGCCTGGTTGTCATCTGTGCTGAACATCTGCCTGTTCAATTAGTGAAATCAGTGAGGTTTGGGGCACTTAATGTCTTCACAAAAGATGTGGGTGGAGAGAGGGAGTTGGAGCTCACCAGGTGCTCCTTGCATGCCTGAGCATAGCTCAGAGGCAGAGCATCTGAGACTGAGGGAGCTGGGAATGGTTAGTTTGGAAAAGAGGAGGCTGAGGGGAAACCTCATTGCTGTCTACAACTACCTGAGAGGATATTGTGGAGAGGCTGCTGCTGGTCTCTTCTCCCAGGGAATTAGTGACAGAACAAGAGGGAATGGCCTCAAGCTGTGACTGGGTAGGTTTCCACTGGACATCAGGAAAAACTTTTTTCCCAGCAAGAGTGGTCAGAGATTGGCAGAGGCTGCCCAGGGAGGTGGTGGAGTCCCCAAGCCTGGCTGTGTTTCAAGGTGGTTTGGATGTGGTGCTTGGGGTGAGCCTTGAGGGTAGGGTTAATGGTTGGGCTTGGTGATTCTGAGGGTCTCTTCCAACCTGAATGCTTGTGTGATTCTGTGATCTAACTCTGAGATCTGCCTACGAGCAGCTCTGTGCAGTCTGGTTTTTGTCTTTACTCAGGTGCAAAACAGTTTGCTGCCTCTTGATCTGTGGGCTGATGCTGTGTCAGCTCAGGGTCACCACAGAAAACTGTGCTGCTGGCTGAAGCCTTTCCCCTTCATTCCCACTGCTTCAATATCTTCACTCACAAAAGCAAACCAATAGATGACTTCTGCATCAAGATACTGTGCCCAGTTTGGGGCTTCCCACTTCCAGGGAGACAGGGACCTGCTGGAGAGAGTCCAATGGAGAGCCAGAAGGGGCTTTTAACACCTCTCTTATGAGGAAAGACTGAGGGAACTGGGGCTGTTTTACCTTGTGAAGAGGTGACTGAGAGGAGATCTTATCAGTGTCCATGAATATCTGAGGGCTGGGTGTCAAGAGGAAGGTGCCAGGCTCTTGTTGGTGATGCCCAGTGATAGGACAAGGAACAGCAGGTACAAGCTGGAACACAGGAGGTTCTACCTAAACATGAGGAGAAACTTCTCAACTGTAAGGGTAACAGAGCCCTGGAAGAGGCTGCCAAGAGAGGTTGTGGAGTCTCTTTCTCTGGAGACATTCCAAACCCACCTGGATGCATTCCTATGTAGCTCTGGCAGAAGGCTTGGAGTAGATGCTCTCTAGAGGTCCCTTCCATCCCCTAACATTCTGTGGTTCTATCATTTTATGAATCCCTTCACAGATTCAGCAGTGTGACTTAAGATGTGTTGTAGGTTGATCTGCAAATAGCTGACAATGGTGTGCTTATTGTGACATTTGCTTTGCTTTTCTTATTCATTCTTTTCTCTGGAGGCTTTCCAAACCCACCTGGGTGCATTCCTATGTGACCTGCCCTAAGTGATCCTGCTTTGGCAAAGGGGTTGGACTTGGATGCTCTCTAGAGGTCCCTTCCAACCCCTAACATTCTGTGATTCTATGATTGCCTCCACCTTGTAGATTCAGCAGTGTGACTTGAGATGTGTTGTAGGTTGATATGCAAATAGTTGACAATTTGCTTTTCTTTTTTTCTTCTTTCTGTTCTCTGGAAACTTTCCAAATCCACCTGGATGCACTCCTATGTGGCCTGTCCTAAGTGATCCTGCTTTGGCAAAGGGATTGGACTTGGATGCTCTCTAGAGGTCCCTTCCAACCCCTAACATTCTGTGATTCTATGATTCCCTCCACCCTGCAGTGTGATTTAAGATGTGTTGTAGGTCGATATGCAAATAGCTGACAACGGTGTGCTTATTGTGACATTTGCTTTGTTTTTTTTTTTTTTTCCCCATAGTGTAAAACTCTTTCTGGTGTCTGTGACCACATTATCTCCCTCTCTTCTGACCCACTGGTTTCCCAGTCTGCCCACCTTGAAGTGATCCAGCTGACAAACATCAAGCCAAGCGAAGGGCTGGTAAGAAGTACGCACTTAATCAAACCCCAGCATCCAGGATGAGGAAGTGATGGTTTTGCTGCTGTTTCCTAAAGAAGATGTATACCTGGAAAGAAATGCAATATTTTAGCCTTTTATTTTTTTGTTGTTCCTTCTGGTTTATGAGCCTGATGATAGTTTAATTTCTCATGCCACTTTTGGTTTCTCACTCAGCAAGGGGAAAGGTTCTGTAAGGCTTGACCTGTGCATGCAAAGAGTTTAGTCAGCAGGGAGAAATCAGCAAGGGGGTTCTTGCTGCTGTTTATTACCAGCTTCTGAAAAGGGATTCAAAGCGCTCTAGGAACTGGGAAGTCGGAAAGGGATTGAAATTACTCAGATCAGCTCAACCAAAAATGTGTGTGGGCTGCTAACACAAAACCCTGTCAGATTCTGGAGTATGCTTCCTGGTGGTATCTCTGTGATCTAAAGCTGTGGTCTGAATTATTCAAGAGGGCTCTGCTTGAGAAGGAGCTTGTGGAGTTTTGTGGCAAGAATGCTTGTGAAAGGTCAGCACAGCCATCCTCTGGCTGTTGGTCAAGGCTTGACCATTGATCTTTTGTTTATTCAAATAGCCAACATCCACTGCGTAAAACCAACAACCCAGGGTTGATAACAATCGCAGCTCTGTGACTCCATGTCAATAACATCTTCTCCCACAAGGCTCAGAGCTGTAGTGGAAGGTGCTCAGAACACAGTTAACCATGAAACAGCCTTTTGCAACTTCTGCTTAAGTTTAGTCTCCTCCTGTTTTCTTGAAGAAGAAGAAGAATTGCTGCTCCACTCTTTGCAGCAGTTATTTGGATGAGCCAGGTTTTGAGACAGTTTTGGGCTTTGGGTGGCTTGCTGTTGAGGTTGGGACTTTTGGTTTGCTTTGCCAAGCTCTTCAGAGCTATGAGAAACTAATTCTCTGTTCTCTTGGAAACTCACCATTAAAAAAAAAAATCAAGAAAAGAACCAAACATTTGGATGAGTAAATATTGCCCCATCCTTTGTTTTAGTCCTTTTCCCTTCCTCCACTGGCTTTCTTTTTTCCTCTCTGACTCCATTTCAGACCAGTCTTCTAGAATTTCAGTTTTTCATGGATTCTCCCTTCCTTCTCTTTCTCCCCTAATTTTAACTCTTCCACTAGCTCCCTGCAGTCAACCTTTGAAGTCCTATTTTCTACTGTAATGAAGAAATCTTCTTCCCCTTTCTCTCAATCACTTTTTTTTTTTTAACTTCCTGTCCATTATTTATCTGAACTTTTATTTATTTTCCTTTCTGTCTTGTCACTGGTATGGGTGTCTTTGATTTTTTTTTTTCCCTCTTGTTTTGAGTCTTTGTGTAGAGTGATGATGATTGAGTGGAATTTTGTAGGTTAGAAGGTGCTTCACGGGTCTGTTCCTGCTGGGTAGCTGATGAGATAAGAGAACCTCTTCCTTCCCTGTTCTAACCCTCTGTCTGTGGTGTCTGTTTGAAACTGTAAGCTCTTGAGGAAGGACTTTTTTGGTTTTTTACTTTTACTATGTGTTTGTGAAGCAACTGAGCCAGGTTTTTATGCTGACTGAAGACTATCCATGTCCTTGGCATTAAAATAATTGAGTGCATTAAAGAAAAAATGGTACTCACTGTGCTGTATGCAAGCCTTAGAGGGATACAATGCTACTTTGATCTGGTCACACTGATTTCCTCTTCAGCCTTACCTGTGTCACTGTGCTCTTGATTCTGCACTGTGCTGTCTCCTCTAGATTGTGAGCTCTCCAGAGCAGGCACCCAGAGCAATAAGCTTGCACCGTGGGGTGAGCATCCTACCACTTGGGTTGTTCCAGTGCCAACCTTCCTAACAGATCAGCATTTCCAAGGTGTTCTTGGTGCTTTATATGAAAGATTTTCTTCTGGATTGTTGGTGTTATTTTGTTGTTGTTGTTTATCTTTGCATTATTTGTGTATTTTTTTAAACCTGTCTTAATCAATTAAGACACAGCAGCTGCCTGTCAGTACCGCCCTGAGGAGTGGCTGAAGTTGGTTTGATTTAGGACTTGATGGTGGGATTTTGGAGTGGTCAATGAATCTCCTCTGCACACCAGGAGCAAGCACTTGGGGATGAATGTGTAGATTGATAACTTCTCCACCTCCTCCCAGGACCTGAAAGTGGAAAAATGGATGATTATTGCCAACTTGCTGCTAGATTTTTTTTGACCCACGTGAAAATTCTGTGTGTGGCTCTCTACCCATCACTGGATAAAAACATCTCCTGTAAAGAGGAAGGAAAAAGACAAGGAGAAGGAAAAGCAGAAGGAAAAGGACAAGGATGGCTGATAAACTGGGAAGATCTATTTTTTTGGGGGTCACCTAGCATAAGCAGAATATCTAACGTGCCTCAAACCTGAGAAGCTAAAGTAGATGAGGGAGAGAAAAGGGAAGAAGGAAATCAGACTATTGGAAAACAATGCAGTTTCCCTAAACTCTCACATAGCAAGTGTCTGATGGGATTGAGAAAATGGTTGGAGCTTTTACAACTTCAAAAGAGATTGGAGCACTCTCAAGGCATTTTTAACCAGCACAAATAGTTCCTTCAGTGTGTTTGGTCTTTTTCTCCTTGTGGAAGTCAGAGGTGAATGCAAAGTGTCATGCTAATACCTCAGTGCAGAAGGAACAGCTTTACAGGGTCCTGTAGCTGTTAAAACCAGCTGAAACCCATCAGAAAAACAGAAAAAAAACAACCTGGCAAGCAGAAAATGTTGTCAGGGTTGCAGTGTGGGGAAATTCTTGTGTATTGGGTAAAGCAATGTTCTGGGTGGGGTTTGGTATTGATTGCCTTTTGCTTTTTTTTTTTTTTTCTTTTTTTCCCTTTTTAATTTTTTCCCCCTCTGTCCCTGGTCTGTTGCCCAGGTGCGGTTATGTGACTGGCTGCACACACGTTCTCCAGTGAAGAGATGCAGCCTGCAGTGGCTGTGAAGGACTGGTCAGGGTAGGAAATGGGGTTTAAAGCCCTAAAATGTGGTCAGCTTGCAGTCCAGCAGCCATGCTCCCATGTGTAATCATTTTCAATTTATGCTTTTGGGTTTGTTTTTGGTTGGGTTTGTTTGGGGTGGGTTTTTTTTGAGGGTGTGGAAGCTGTTTGATCTGTATCAACAAGTAGAACTTAATTCTGTGGGTTTTCACACTACTGATGCTCTAGAAAGGGACAATATGGACTAGCTTAAGTAATGTCTTCTGCCAGGAAGCAGACTTCAAAGTATTGCTACTGGAGTGCAAACAGTGTGTGCATTTAGCACGGAAGCTGAGTACTGTAGGCCTCTTGGTGGACAAAAAAAAAGCAGGTGACCCCTCAGGAAGTTTTTTTCTTCAGCAGTCCCTTTCTATTTTATCTTTCCTTTTAATACAGAGCATAAGACTGATTGTTCTGTGTTCCTCTTTGCCTGCTGAAGCAAACCAAACGAGCCTGTCATTAACAACCACAAAAAAAAGGAAATCACTGCTAAAATGCAAGTCACAGACACAGCAGGGTATGGCAGCTGAGTAAAGATGCACCACTGAGCCTGGCTAGGAAGCATTTTCCAGGAATCCATTGTACTGCTGTCCCTCATGTTTCTCCTGAATCCATTTGCTTTGAAACAGGAGGTGGGTCCAGAAGTTCTGAACGGGGTTCTGAGAACTGTTTGAGGTTTGAAGAGGCAGATGTGACTTAGAAGGATTCCATCAAGGTGGTGTGACAGGGGATGAGGGGGAAAATTCAGTTCTGTGTGTGATAAAAATGGAATTAGTTATCTTCTTCTCTTTGCTATCCAGCATTACATACAGTGGGAAAAGTATACTGGATTCTAGTTGCAATTTTGTTGTTGTTAAAAAAAAAAAAAAAAGAAGGCACAAGGTCTTTGTTTTTTTTTCTAACCCTTAGCTGAATAATAGTTCACACAAAATGTCATGGTTGGTTTGGAAAATAGTTCACACAAAGGTAAAATGGCATAGCTGGTTTGGAAAATTAGTTCACACAAAGACAAAATGCCACAGTTGGTTGGAAAATTAGTTCACGCAAAGGTAAAATGGCATAGTTGGTTTGAAATGAGACTTCTGCCCATAACTGAGCAGAAGGATCTCTGATCTAATTAAGCACAAGTTAGCTGCTCATGTATCTAGCTGTACAATTTGTTCCTGATTATTAAGGTGGTTACCATATGGTTGGTTGAGTCACACTGATGGAATTATCTGTCCTTTCATTTGGCCCAACTGATAGTTTTAAATCCATATGGACCCACAGCGTCACCTTTGGGTGCCCAAGATTTCCACCTGCCAGTTTGTCTCACTAGTGAGCAGCACACACACACAGATCTCCCTTTTATCCTTGATTATTGCTAAAGGGATGGCAGATACTCTGCAGCCACAAGCAGGCAGAGAGGGGGAAACTGATAAATGTCTGTGGTGTTCTTGTTTCAATTTCACAGCAAACAATACAAGCCAGGAACATTCTTTTCTCTGCAGCTTTCCCATACCTTCAAATGAGGAGTGGAGGAACATGGGGGAAAGAGCAGCTCATCCTTTCTGTTGCAAAATGTTAACCTTTCCTTGTTTCAAAGCTGCTGTGCAAAGAGAATTCTGTTGGCTCTTGCAAAATTACTGTGGCATGGTACCAGTGTAAGGATTATATTCATTTTGCACATGTGGAATAAGTATAATCGGGTTTTTTTTTATTCTTGCAGCTTCCCTCTTTCCTCCCCTAAGGTGTGCAAAACTGGGGATTTTAGCCTTTAAAGGAAGTTTTGCAAGAGTTCTTTCTCCTCTTTTCCTGTTTTCCAAGCCTTTTAAGCTTGTAGAAAAGACTAGATTGGATTTGAATTGCACTCCACGGTGATAGTGTGCTTGGGTGACCCTTATTATCCTTCAGAAGAATGCTTTGCACAAAACTAAGCTCTGTGGAATCGTTAAGGGAGATTTTGCCCTCAGCTTTCACCCTGGTGTTTTAAGTTGAAAGCAGTGAACTGGCTGTCAATAAAAACAGAGATGTGGCTTTCTCCAGCAATTGCTCTATGTGGGGGGCCTGACTGTCACCATGAAGTCACTGTGATTTCAGCTCTCGCTTTGTTGCAGGGTGTATGGCCAGGGCACTTAGCTCTGGCTCCTTCAGAGGGGATCTAATTTTGGTGGTTTGAGGGGCAGGTGCCAAATAACAGATACCAACATACCTCAGCCTCTTGTGTGGCTCATTACCCTGTCTGTAAAATGTGTGTGCTAGTGTTTCCTACCTCACAGGGCTGTTGTGAGGATAAATGTAACAGAAATTGCTGTTCTGTATTGGAGATAACTAAGTTAAGCAGGAAACTACCTGCAGCCAGCCAAGCCATGGAAGAATTTGCTGAACATGCACAGAAGAGCTGGAAGTCAAAGGATGCTGCTGCTGGTGGTGATGCTAGAGGCTTCTGTCTGTGTAGCACCAAGCAGATTATTGCTTTTGTTTGCTTCTAGCTGTGGCAGCCCAACATGACCCCTGGGTTTGCTGCCTTTGCTGACTGCCCTGTGTTGTGCAGAGCAAATAGGAGTTTAGTGCTGAGCCCCCCCTTCTCCTGAGGAATCCATGAAGTTGGGGGTTGTTATTTTTCAAACTGAGGTTTTCATCTGCTTTATTAAGTGGGGGTGTGTGCCTCCTTGTTCCCACTTACCAAAATGTCTGTGAGTTCTGGTTCCAAATTAGATTACTCCCACCTGGTATGTCTTCTTTGCCTCTTACTTAATCACCACTGAGTGCACTCCGTTCCCCAACTGAGAACAAACTTCTTTGTGGCACTGATGAAATGGAGAGGAAAAAAAAGTGAGTTATGGAGAGAATGTTCACTCAAGTGCTCAGTATTTACCTGGTTTCTCTGAAGCAGTCAGGAGAAAGGAGACTCCTCAGAAGTTGTTTGAATGCTCAGTGGATGTCAATTATCTCTCTCCTTTAATTGTCTTGGTGGATGCTGTTAAAATGTTTGAATTATGACTTGACGGAAGTTAAAAAAACACATTGGAGACACTCAGCCTCCCCACGCAGGAACTCCTCTCTGTTTGTAAGCTATCCCTCCTCTTCTATGTGAGGGGAAAGAAGTGGGAGAGCTAACAGAGTTAACATTTAAACTTTCATCATGGAGTTTTCCAGCTGGACTGTTTGCTGAGATGGGTGAGGTGCTCAGAAAGTCTCAGAGCAATCTTGCAGGTACGCTTCAGAGCGCTGGGTACCGCTTTGCAAGCTGCCTTTGCAGCATCACCTACCAGAGACTCCAGATCTGTTTGGAGCCTTCTGTAGCTTCCCAAACCAAATTGCAGTATTGATCCATCCTAAGGCAATTGGTAATTCTGGGGGTTTTGTGTGTGTGTGTGTGTTATGGGAAATGGAAAAAGAAAAAAGGAAAAGGGAAATGGAAAAAGGAAAAGGGAAATGGAAAAAGAAAAAAAAGTATTTTCTTTTAGAAATATGCAAATTATGTTTGGATGGTGATGGTTTGTGAAACACTTTAAAAATTCTTTCCCATGATGTCTTTTTCTTAGGGTATGTACATTAAGTCAACATATGATGGTCTCCATGTAATTACTGGAACAACAGAAAATGTAAGTATTGTTAATACTGTATGTTCAGGCCTGGAAGCCTTTATTTATTTTTTTTTCACCTAACCTTGTGGTTTATGCTTTCCCTACATTTTGCTTGCAAAAAAGAAAAAAAAGAAAGGCAGAAAAACAAAAAGAAAGTGTGCTAGCTGGCTGTTGGGGACCAATGGCATGCTGGAGAGCAGAAATGCTTGTGCTTCTTTAGCTCAGGGTTGAATGAGCTGTTCCCAGCTCAGAACCTGGAGTAGCAGGTTTTGATTTGTTCCTTGCAAGACACCTCAAATGCTGCAGTTGAGCGAGATAGGAGGTAGCTGCCTTGGAGTTACCTTGCTGGATGAATCAAAGATAAATGCCTTCAGTAGGTACCTGCTGGGGTTTGCTTCAGTATTGAGCAGCTTTTGTGTTTCCCATCTCTCAAGCTTCATGTTGTAATAAATAAATGCATGGAGATGAGGACATCCCTTCATGTTGGCAGACAATCATCTCTTTCTGCATGAGCTTCTGAGTGCTGCCTAGAGAAAGGAACAGTTCTTACTGGGGTGCAGATCCTTACTTGAAGCTGTTAAACAGCAAACAAACCAGCCACAACAGACTACTTTTCAAATGCCTCTGCAAGAAAACCTCCTTTCCTTGCACACCAGGTTTTGAGAGCTTGCTGTCTGGTAGGATGTAAGCAAAATGATCATTTGGTAGGGGAGAGGCTTCCATCTGTGCTCTTCAGTGACACTGAGTTTGCCATCATGGCTTAGGCCTTTCAGAGATTCCTTTCAAAGGTCTGAGTGGCATTTTTTGGTGAAAATGAAGCTGTCAGAAGTCTTTGATTCATCCTGCTGCTGCTGTGGAAAGTGTAGAACTACCTACCTTGTATTTACAGCTGCTGCATCTTCAGCTGCAGGGAGGTTCTGTTAACATCTCCATCAAACAGGAATATTGTTTCCAACCCTTCACAGGAGCTGCAACCTGATAGAGCTTCCTTCTTTCTCTTTTCCCCTGCTAGGATATCCATGGGTTGTACCTGATAGATACTCTCTGTTGTAGAAGCTGTGTGAATTCCACAGGTCTTGAAATAAAGCAAGCAATGAGGAATTTCAGCCTTGGAATCAAAATTCTAAGGAGTCAGACCCTACAGCTACAGATATCATCAGCCAAATTAGCCAGATGAAACCAAGCCAGGAGAATCATGGTTGAGCTTAATCTAGAATGAATATGAAAGAGAGAGGATGGGTTTGGCAGTTGAATTTCAGATGAAGAAAGGAACCATTTCTCTATGTGATTTACTAGCATTGGATTTAATTTCCCAGGGGCAAAGATGAAGATAAAATCTTAATGCATTTCCTCCAAACTCTTCTCTTTGTGATGCGTGAATATAATTTGAAGCCCCATCAGGCAGCTTCAGTCACGATGACTTTGCTGCTGTTGTCACTGATTCTTTCCCTCCCTGTAACACCCTGGAGGTGCTCAGGGCAGAACAAGAAGCTGCAGTCTCCTATCTAGGGAAGAAGCTGTTAAAGCATTTGTGAAAATGAGGAATGCTGCAGGGGGATAAAAAAAAAAGTAAGGAGTCTCCTGATTTTAAGCAGACAACTGCAGCTGCTTCCTTCAATCAAATAATTTTTTTTTTTGTCTTTTAAAAGTCTGATCCTGTTAGATGGGAGGAGAAACGTCTAAGCAGCATGGCCAAGCTGCAGCTGCTTCTTTGAATCAGATAATTTTTTTTTTCTCCTTTAAAAAATATGGTCCTGTTAGATGGGAGGAGAAACATCTAAGTAGCATGGCCAAAGCATGGTCATAGAATCATAGAATTGTCAGGGTTGGAAAGGAGCTTGAGGATCATGTAGATCCAACCCCCCTGCCGTGGGCAGGTTGCTCAGAGCCACATCCAGCCTGGCCTTAAACACCTCCAGGGATGAGGCTTCCACCAGCTCCCTGGGCAACCTCTTCCAGTGTCTCTCCACCATCATGGGGAAGAATTTCTTCCTAACATCCAACCTGAATCTACTAATTTCTAGTTTTGTTCCATTCCCCCCAGTCCTATCCTTATCTGCCACCCTCAAAAGTCCCTGCCCAGCTTTCTTGTAGGCCCCCTTCAGGTACTGGAAATGATGATGCAAATGTGATCTGACCTGTTTTACTCTTTGTGATATTGATTTAACTTCTAGGAAACAGCAAGAATCCAAATTCTCTTCCCTTTGGGCAAAATTTTCTGGCCTTTTCCTTTCCAGTTCTGCTGCTCCAAGTGAGATAAAGTCTTCCAATGTCTTCTGCTTTCTTGCAATATCAGGGGGGGAAGCACTTGTTTTTTCAGCATCATAGCCACATTCATGTCATGGAGTAGGTTTTTGTAACCACAGCTCTGCTTTTTTTTCCTCTTTGCCAGTTGAGGTGTTTGATGTTCAGCTACAAAGCTCATTTCCAGTTGAGATCTTGCTGTTCAGCATTGGGAGTCGTCTCTCCCCAACACATCAGCCCTGCAGTTCAAAGCAGCTGAGCTCTAAATCTTGAACACTGAGAGAGCACCACAGGTTCTTCATCACAGGTCCCCTGCCCCAGAAGAGCTTCTCTCTGGTGGTCCTGCAGCATTAGAGTAAGCTGAGCTCTCTGGTTCAAGTCTTCTCTCTTTTTGTTTGGAAGTAACAAACCTAAAGGGTGCATTGGTCCAGTGAGGAATCACAGCTTTCTTGCTGAGTAGCCCTTCTTAGACCATGTTGGAGGAATTCTTTTAATTCACAAACCAAAGATTTTCTTCAAATGAGGCCATTTGGACAGTTGGTGTTCTAATTTAAAAAAAAAAAGAAGAAGAATATTTGCTAAAGTAATAGCATTCAGTGCATCTGCAGCAGGAGCGTGACTGGGAAGGGAGTGCTCCCAGTGTCCCCACTTGCTGTGCACTGCTTGAGTTTGTGGTGGGGTCCCCTTAGATCTCAGGAAAGAGAGGCCAGTCAAAAGGATTAACACCAAAATCTCCACTCTGGGCATGCAGCAAATGTCCTCCCAGGGGGTCTGAGCTGGGCTTTTAGGCACTGTAGGGATAGTGGGGGGGAATGGGACAAAGGACAACACTCAGCCTAGAGGAGGAAACTAAATCTGTTCTGAAGAACAAACCCTGAGATGATTCTGAATAGCTTGGGTAGTGTCCCTGTGTGAGCCTCAGTGACAGGTACCTCCCTCTGTTGTTCACTTGTGTTGAACCAGCTCATGAAGATGTAGCTGGGAATGTGAAAGACTCTTCCTCCTAGTAGGACTTCCTGAATGGATCTTTGTCTTAATGAGCAGTGTGCACATCAGAAGAAAGAAAGAGCTTGGAATTCTCCTCTGTTTGTCTCAAGCAGTGATGATAAGAGATACTCTTTCTTTACAGCTGGGTCTGTGTGCTTAACTTGGGAGGAAAAGCTGGTTAGGAACCAGAGTTGCAACCTAAGACCACAGCCTTGAGATTCCTTTCTGAATGATTTTTCTCTCTCACCTTGCAGTGTGATACAGGCAATCAGTTGTTTTGGTTTTGTTTTTTAAGTAGACTTTTCCAGTTTGAAGATGGTCAGACCCTATTTTCCTGCCTCGGCAAAGACGTGTGGTCAAGATTTAGGGCTGCATTTGCTGAAGTCAACACAAGAGAAAGTTTTTGTCATAATAAGGTCCTGTGGAGCTCAAGGGTAATGACACAAGATCCACTTGCATTTAGATTTTGGAAGTCTCGTGTGTAGGAGTACATCTGAGCAAAAAAAAAAATAGCAGCAGACAGGGAAGGATTATGCAGAGTGTTAGGTAGGAGTTAGTAAAGTGTGAGCAGTGCATGGGCAGGCAGAAGAGAGGTCATTAGAGGATCACCTGTGTTAAAATGTTGCCTCAAGTCACTCAGCCAACATCTTTCAGGCCAAAGTGGTGTCCAAAAGTCAAGACTGCTGTTCTTTCATGTAAGTCAAATTACACCTTGAGCAGCCCACCTTGAGTTAAGATAGTCTGAGCAGTGCCTCTTAGGAGTGAGTGATGAGTGACCCTTCTTTTCTGCCTTGTGTTTCTCTTGGGTATCTTCCATTTGAGCACTGTCCTTAAGCTGTGAAATATGTGCAATGGAAATAGGAAGTCGTGGTGTAGCTGTGGGACATATATTTGGAGTAAGGATGTAGTACAGACGTTATGAAGAAAAAGTGGCTGCAGGGAGACCTTACAGAGGTCTTCCAGTACCTGAAAGGGGGCTACAAGAAAGCCAGGAAGGGACTTTCCACAGGGACTTGTAGTGATAGGATGAGAGGGAATGGATTGAAGCTTGAGGAGGGCAGATTGAGACTGGAGATTAGGAAGAAATTCTTTGCAGTGAGGTTGGTGAGATACTGGAAGAGGTTGCCCAGGGAGGCTGTGGATGTCCTCTCCCTGGAGATGTTCAAGGCCAGGTTGGATGAGACCTTGAGCAACCTGGGCTGGTGGAAGGTGTCCCTGCCCATGGCAGCAGGGTTGGAACTGGGTGATCTTTACGGTCCCTTCCAACCTAAACCATTCCATGAATCCCAAACCATTCTGTGCCTGTTAGATAGAATCCACATTTCAGGCCTGGAGCTTGTTTTGTAGGTGACTTTTTCTCTCACCTGATCCTGAATTGAATTTCATTCGTTTCTGTAAAATTTACAGTGGCTTTTCAGAATCCTACTCCTGAACAGCTTGGGTTTGGGTTTGTTTTCTTTTCTTTTCTTTTTCTCCCAAGCTGTCAGTCTCACCTTCTACCTTTTAAATTGATTAGATGGGTTCATAGGCTGGCAGCCCCCATATTGAGAGAAAAAATGACAGCATTGCAAACCTAGAGGAACTTATTTTCCCTTGAGCATAGGGAGATGTCCCTCAGAAAACAGTTGAGCTACTCTAAATGTAGAAGAGAGATGAAGGGAAAGCTTGTGGGGGCTGCCACTTTATGAGGGAGGGTTGGAGTTTTTTTGTTGTGAGTTTGATTTTGAGGGGTTGGGATGTTTGGAGGGAGTATTTTTGGTTTGTTTGGGGTTGTTGGTTGGGTTGGGTTTGGTTGGTTTTTTTATTTTTGGGGTTTTTTTTATTTAGTTGTGGTGGAGGTGAGGATTTTTTGAGGCAAAAGAAAAAAAAAACAACAAAACCTGTTTTTCAGTTTTTGGAAGGGTGATCTTTGTAGGATTTTTGACACTGGTTGCATTTCTTTCACCCTAATAATGACCCAGAAGCTAAGTTACCACTTAATTGCTCTGATCTTCCTTAGAGGTCCTAACCTAAATCCTCTCTCCTCCTGTGCTCTTTGAAGAACAATCATTTGCTGAGTTTCTCTGCAACATCATGAAACTTTGCAGACTTCAAAAGTGCAGTTTGTTTAGGAGGAATTGCCCACTCTTGTCTTCACAATTCAGCCCAGGATTGGCTTTCAAGGCTTAAGAGAGGTCAGGCAGGGGAAAGCACTCTTTGGGCATAAGGAAAATAAAAGAAGAAATCTTGAGGACTCAATTACCCTTTTGTAAGACAATACTTATCACCTTCTTAAACTCTTTAGGACTCAATGACCCTTTCATAAGACAATATTTCAAACTTTCTTGTACTCTTTAGGACTCAATAACCCTTGCAATAAGACAATATTTATACCTTTCTTATCATTTGCTTGTGTTGTGCTCACCAGTGCAGATTATTTTTCTCTCCAACGCCAATGAACTGTGAATTATTAAATACCTCTTTAATTCTGTATTTCCCAGTAGGAATGCCATGCTGGGTCTCACCTGATTTCCATAGCTTAGCAACCATACTTGCTTGCAAGAGAGATGATGACCAGTAAGACCTGTATCCTTGATCATCTCTTTTATTTTAAATTCAGTCACCTGCAGATCGGTGCAAGAAAATCCATGCTGGGGATGAAGTGATTCAAGTTAATCACCAAACTGTGGTATGTATCACTATGTTCTGTGTCAATTGGAGATAGAGGTGCCATGGCACATCAGCATGTGTAGACAGGAAAAACAGAAACAATGTGTTTTTGATAAATATTTATTCTAACAGCTTTTCTCTTCTGAAACCACAATAGTTCTTAAGTCCTTAAGGTAAGCCCCAGTCCTATCACTGGAAGGATGGAGTTAGGCTTAATAGCTGTGGCTTTGGGAGATCTTCTGCTTACCTATGAATAAATAGTTGGGTTTAGGGTAGCAGAAGGTTTGGGTTGAAGAGATGCAGGTAGTTGGAAGTGTTGTGTGCCCTTGTGGGTTTAAGATGGTTTCCTGGAAGCTAGAAAACTCCTGCTGGAATGTGTGGAACAAGGGGTTTTGTTTTATGAGAAGACAGCCTGTAGAACTCCCCTAGGGAGCCCAGGGTGTTTAGCTTAATTTAAATATGGCTTTTTAAACCTGGGAGGTTAAAAAATGAAGCAAATGTTTCAGGTGTGATAGGCAAGAAAACCAATGGGATGGAGATTGCTCTTTGTGTGTACAGATGCTTCTTTCCTGGAGGTTTTAGTTAGGATGGAGGCAACTTGCTAAGATAACAGAGCAGGCTCTCAGTATTAGAAAGCAACTCTTCTTTGTCCAAAGTAAGAAGTTTCCTTCAGAGTACAGCAGAAGTCATTATGGAGTGTGAATTACAACGTGTCCTTGCAAGCAATTTCAGTGAGCAGTTTAATGATTGCCATTATTAACATAGCAGCCTTTTGTTGCAAGTGTTCTGTCAGGTCTCCATGGGGTTCCACTCCTAGCTGGGGGCCACAGTACATCATGGCAGCTCCTCTGCACAAATGAGCTTCATATTTCAGTAGGAGACCCTCCAGCTAACTTTAATATGTACTGTACAGGCATGGAACTTAACTGGTTGGAAGCTCTCTCTTGAGCTATGCAATGGGGTTTGATAAATCTAAGCAGATCAGGCTGAGGTTTTTATATACTTCTTTTGGGCATATGTATTAGTCACAAGTATTGCATCCTCTGGTCACTTCGGTGTGGGTCCTTTGTATTTCTGCACTAAGAAACCTTATGAAATCCATTTAGTAGGAGAGGCATTGCAGAACATGATTAGTTGGACTCTCAGATCTGAAGAAGTACATCAAATGGTGGTGTTCAGCCTGGGCAAGAGAGGGCTCTGGGGAGACCTAAGAGAAGCTTTCCAGTGCCTGAAGAGGACCTCTAAAAAGGCTGCAGAGGGACTGTTTGCAAAGGTCTGCAGTGATAGGATGAGGGCCAATGGTTTGAAATTAGAGAAAAGTAGATTTAGATTGGTTGTTAGGAACAAGTTCTGCACCGTGAGGGTGGTTGGAACACTGCAGTAGGCTGCTGAGGGGAGGTAGTTGAGGCTCTATCCCTGGAGATCTTCAAGGTCAAGCTGGACCTGATCTACTGGAGGATATCCCTGCTGGCTGCAGTGGTGGGTTGGACCAGATGACTTTTGGAGGTCCCTTCCAGCCAAAATCATTCTAACATCACCAAACACAGTCCTTATGGCTGCTAGTTTTCCCAGCAGGTTATGATGGTGCTCTGTAGCAAAGCTGCCTTATCAAACTGAAGATTCCCAACCCATTAAGTATCTGTTCTAGTTTTTATGGCACACCTACACTACATTCATTTGACAGGAAGATCAGATTCTTACTCCTAACGCTAGTAATGAGAATGATAAGCTTTCTTCCCTGATTGGATGGAATTTTGAATGTAGGATTTTGGTGGTTGGTATCAGTGAAGCTAGGTATTTTGAGACATACGGGGGGGGGAGGGGGGAAAAGGCTTGATTGTAGTCCTAGAAAAAAGGACTACATGGGGAGTGTCACAACCTGGTATCCCAAGGCAGCCCTGGGCAGCAGGGGAGGTCATGCTGAGATTCAAAAGCTCCCTTGGAGTAAATGACAGTGAGCCAACAGCAAAAGGCTGGTGAGTTGGGTTGGATAGAGCCATTCTTACAGCTCCTTCAGAGAGAAGTGATTCTGAAGACAATACATTTTCTCTTTCCTGTTTCCTGAATTTTTTCACCCTTCATATGCAGCTCACCAGTTGAAAACAGGGGATCCACTCTTTCAACTTGCTCCTCCTAATTTGCCATAAATTATCAGTCACTAGAAGCATGGCCAGCAGGTTGAGAGAGGTGATTCTGCCCCTCTGCTCTGCTGAGACCTCCCCTAGAGTGCTGTGTCCAGCTCTGGAGCCCCAAACACAAGAGAGACATGGAGCTGATGGAGCAAGTCCAGAGCAGGGCCACAAAGATGGTCAGAGGGCTGGAGCACCTCTCCTATGAAGACAGCCTGAGAGAACTGAGGCTCTTCAGCCTGGAGAAGAGAGGCTCCAGGGAGACCCTAGAGCTACATTTCAATATCTGAAGGGGACCAACAGGAAGACTGGGGAGGGACTGTTTAGAAGAGCATTAGGATGAGGGACAATGGTTTGAAACCGGAGCAGGGTCGATTGAGGTTGAACACCAGGAGGAAGCTCTTTACAATGAGAGTGGTGAAATACTGGAACAGGCTGCCCAGGGAGGTGGTTGAGGCCCCAGACCTGGAGACATTCAAGATGAGACTGGAGGTGTCCCTGGGCAGCCTGACCTAGTTGGAGGTGTTCCTGCTGCCTGCAGGGGGGTTGGACAAGATGACCTTTGAGGGTCCTTTCCAACCCAGTGCAATCTGTGAATCTCAGAAAGCAACTGCACAGCAAAGCAGGAGAACAGTGGAGTGACTTACATTGATGTTTATTACACAGCTCCTAATATTAGCTGTCAAATAGTTCAAAATTCTCTCTTGAAATTCTCTGTTTGCTTGTAGTGATGTCTTAATCTTCACAGTATTTCCTTGAGCAGTGAAACCAAAGGATTTCATTGATTGCTCTGATCTTTTGTGTGGATGGAAACCACCCATAGCAGGATGCACTCCACTTGTTGGATGCAGAGTGTCTGGAATGTAAATATCTTCTGAACTTTTAAAGTTCTACTCTGCCCTGGTGAGGCCACACCTGGAATATTGCATCCAGTTCTGGGCTCCCCAGCTCAAGAGGGACAGGGATCTGCTGGAGAGAGTCCAAGGGAGGGCTCCAAGGATGCTGAAGGGACTGGAGACTGCCTGGTGAGGAGAGGCTGAGAGACCTGGGGCTGGTTAGTCTGGAAAAGAGAAGACTGAGAGGGATCTGATCAATGTCTATCAATAGCTGAGGGGTGGGGGTCAGGAAGGAAGGGACAGGGACAGGCTCTGCTCACTTGCACCCTGTGACAGGACAAGGGGCAGTGGATGTAAACTGCAGCACAGGAGGTTCCACCTCAACATGAGGAGGAACTTCTTCAGTGTGAGGGTCCCAGAGCCCTGGAACAGGCTGCCCAGAGAGGTTGTGGAGTCTCCTTCTCTGGAGCCTTTCCAGCCCTGTCTGGATGTGTTCCTGTGTGACCTGTGCTGGATTCTCTGGTTCTGCTCTGGCAGGGAGGTTGGACTGGATGATCTTTGAAGGTCTTTCCAACCCCTAACATCCTGTGAGCCTGTCTGATCCTGTGATGAAATGAAGCCTAAAGTTGGTGCTAAGTTCAGAAAGTTGTCTTTTAAATTGAGATCTGTTGAGGTTAAATAACTGTGGAAACCTTCTGCATCAGTTTTGCCTTGCAAACAGAATTTTGTTGGGTTTTTTTTTTTATAGCTAAGTGGCACTAAAATGGAAAGGATTTAGGCACTCTCTTCTCTTAAACTTCCCTGTAAATTCCATCCTCAGCATCCTCTAAAGGCTTATCTAAAATATTTCCAATATAAACAACAGGGGGGAAAAATTACTGAGGCAAATCAGAATTTCTGCCCATATATAATTCAGGAGTGTATTTTGCCTCAGGATAGTTCTCTCTTTAACCAACTTAAAGTGCAGAAAACAATATTATTGCTTACACAAAGGATTACTGTTCTCACTAAGCTTTCTGGTTGTGTCAGTGGTAAAAGCAGCAGAGAAAAATATTCCAAGGAGAAAACAGGGGGAGGTGTAGAGTCAGGATGGTATAGGCTTCTCAAAAAGTGGACTGGTCTTATTCCCTCTGCATAGTTTCTTTATTTTGGAGGTATTTTTTGCATGTTGTATAAAATTCCTACTTGGAGTATAATAGGACCTAAGCATTTAATACAAGTATGAGAACACACCTGGAATACTGCATCCAGTTCTGGTGCCCCCAGCAGAAGAGGGACATGGAGCTGCTGGAACAGGTCCAGAGGAGGGCCACAAAGATGATCAGAGGGCTGGAGAACCTCCCCCGTGGGGACAGGATCATAGAATCATGGAATCAGTCAGGGTTGGAAGGGACCACAAGGCTCATCCAGTTCCAACCCCCCTGCCATGGCCAGGGACACCTCACACTAGATCAGGCTGGCCAGAGCCTCATCCAGCCTGGCCTTAAACACCTCCAGGGATGGGACCTCAACCACCTCCCTGGACAACCCATTCCAGGCTCTCACCACTCTCATGGGGAAGAACTTCTTCCTCATGTCCAGTCTGAATCTCCCCACTTCCAGACTTATTCCATTCCCCCTAGTCCTGTCCCTACCTGATAGCCTAACAAGTCCCTCCCCAGCTTTCTTGTAGCCCTCTTCAGATACTGGAAGGCCACAAGAAGGTCACCTCGGAGCCTTCTCTTCGCCAGACTGAACAGCCCCAACTCTTTCACTCTGTCCTCATAAGAGAGGTGCTCCAGCCCTCTGCTCATCCTCATGGCCCTTCTCTGGGCACACTGCAGCATGTCCATATCCCTCTTGTAATGAGGATGAGAGAGTTGAGGCTGTTCAGCCTGGGAAAAAAGAAAGCTCCAATGAGACCTTAGAGCAGCCTTACAGTACCTGAAGGGGACCTACAGGGAAGCCAGGAAGGGACTTTTGACAAGGGCTTGAGGTGACAGGATGAGAGGGAATGGATTGAAGCTTGAGGAGGGCAGATCTAGACTGGAGATTAGGAAGAAATTCTTTGGAGTGAGGGTGGTGAGACACAGGAACAGGTTGCTTAGGGAGGCTGTGGATGCTCCCTCCCTGGAGGTGTCCAAGGCCAGGCTGGATGAGGCCATGAGCAAGCTGCTCTAGGGGAAGGTATCCCTGCCTGGGGAAGGTGTCCTGCCTGTGGCAGGGGGTTTGGAGCTAGATAATCTTTAAGGTCCCTTCCAACCTAAACCCTTCCATGAATCTATGATATGACATGATGGACATGTGGATTGCCAACATTTGTGGTTGTTGGTTACAACTCAGAATGTATGTAAATACAGATGGCAGAAAAATATGCTTAATTTGGCAAAAGGAGCAGATCCAGTGAGTTATTGATGCATTTCATCTAGAAGCTGATGTGTTAGATGTCTTTAAGCACCTTTAAGTTACCTTAAGTTGGATTTTTTGGGGAGTCATGTACTGTGTAGGTGACACCCAGCTTTTATATGGCATGTTCTGTACTCTGGAAACTCTTGTGGGCCAAGCCAAGCCCACAGAAATTAGTTGCTGGAATTCTCTTTCTATTTACAGTAGAAAAAAGTTCAAGGAGATTTTGGTAACACTCCTCTGCAACATGAGTGATAATATATTGGTTTTCTTCAGGAAAAAAAAAACACTTAAGGAGAGTATGGTACCTTTCTGGACCCTTAACCTCATTTAATCTTCTCCTAGACAAAGCAAGGAAGAGGTTTTTCAGAGTCTCTGCTCAGCAAGTTTGGTGATGAGACCAAACTGGGAGGCTTGGCTGAGGCACCTGAAAGCTGTGCAGCCATACAGAGACTTGGTCAGACTGAGAGCTGGGCAGAGAGGAACCCAATGAGGTTCAACAAGGATGAGTGCAGAGTCCTGCAGCTGGGAAGGAAGAATAAACTGCAGCTGGACAGGTTGGGAGGGGATCTGCTGGAGAGCAGCCCCAAGGAGAAGGACCTGGGAGTGCTGGTGGACAACAAGTTGTGCATGGCACAGCAATGTGCCCTGGGGGGCAAGAAGGCCAAGGGGGTCCTGGGGTGCATTCAGAGGAGTGTGGCCAGCAGAGCCAGGGAGGTTCTGCTCTACCCTAGTGAGACTTGGCCAAGAAGGCCAATGTGGGGTCACCCAGGGCAGGCTTCACAGGAATGCATCCAGGTGGGTTTGGAAAGGCTCCAGAGAAGGAGACTCCACAACCTCTCTGGGCAGCCTGCTCCAGGGCTCGGGCACCCTCACTGGAAAGAAGTTTCTCCTCATGTTGAGCTGAAATCTTCGATGTTCAAGTTTGAACCTGTTGTTTCTTGGCTTATCACTGTGCACCACCCAAAAGAGCCTGGCCCCCTCCACTTGACCCCCACCCCTCAGCTATTGATCGACATTGATCAGATCCCCTCTCAGCCTTCTCTTCTCCACACTAAACAGCCCCAGGGCTCTCAGTCTCTCTTCCCAGGGGAGATGCTCAAGTCCCCTGAGCATCCTCCTGGCTCTCTGTTGGACTCTCTCCAGCAGGTCTCTGTCTCTCTTGAACTGGGGAGTCCCAAACTGGACACAGGATTGCAGGTGTGGTCTCAGCAGGGCAGAGCAGAGGGGGAGCAGAACCTCCCCAGCCCTGCTGGCCACACTTTTCTTGCTGCACCCTGGGATCCCATTGGCTCTCTTGGCCACCAGGGCACATTGCTGTCCTATGCAGAACTTGCTGCCCACCAGCACTCCAAGGTCTTTCTCTGTGGAGCTGCTTTCCAGCAGGGCAGCTCCTAACCTGTCCTGGTGCCTGCTGTTATTCCTCCCCAGATGCAGATGTTGTAAGTGGTATTAATATTTCCAACAGAATTAATGAAAAACACTGTGCTACCTAAAGTGTTTTTTTTTTTTTTGCCTGTATTCCTGATAAAAATTGATTTTTATACTCCTGTAGTATTTGTTAGTGACTGCTAATCTTGGCATGGTTTGGATTTGCAGGCAATTTAAAGCAATTTAAAATGAGAGCTCTGTCAATTCTGCAGTTAATTCTTCCACAATTTCTTCATCTCAGAGGTGTGGAATACATGATGAGAGCATGGGGTTTTTTTGCCCAGGTAGCCCATAATAAGTAGAATTGCTGTTTTCTATTGATGCCTGCTGAACTGAAAATAGATTACATTAAACTTTTTGCCTCATAAGTGTTAGTTAAAAGCCTTACTGTTAGTGTAAATTCAGGTGTGTGGGGAAGGAAGATATTTTTCTGCTGCCAGTAATCTTCCTTTTAATTGCTGAAAATGAGAGTAGGAGATGAAAGGTTAAGGGGAAGAGGTCTTCAGAATTGTCCAAATTAATTTGCTGATAATTGTGTTCTGCCTGGGCCGTGCAGGAGTTAGGATTGGATAGCTTTAAATCCCATTTGTGCTTTGTGGGGCTTGCAGCTGTGTAAATTACACAGCTGGTCTTCGGGGTCCAGCCTCATCTGCTCTTGCATAATTCATTTGCCTTCCTCTGATCCAGTTAGGAGGTAGTTGTAAGCAAGTGTGAGGAAGTGATAGCTGTTGTAAAAGTAGATCAAAAGAGTAAGAAAGGCAAGTTAAGGCTGTGTCATGAGAGAGGAAGAATTCAAGCAAATCATATCCTGGGCTGCAGCAAGAGAAGTGTGGCCAGCAGGGCCAGGGAGGGGATTCTCCCCCTCTGCTACACTCTGGAGCACTGTGTCCAGTTCTGGAGCCTCTATTATAAGAAAGGTCTGGAGGTGCTGGAATGTGTCCAGAGAAGGGCCATGAGGATGAGCAGAGGGCTGGAGCTGCTCTGCTATGGAGACAGACTGAGAGAGTTGGGGTTGTGCAGTCTGGAGAAGAGAAGGCTCCCAGGAGACCTTCTTGTGGCCTGCCAGTATCTGAAGGGGGCTGCAAGAAAGCTGGGGAGGGACTTTTGAGGGTGTTGGGTGATGATAGGGTGGGGAATGGAGCAAAACTAGAAATGGGTAGATTTAGATTGGATGTTAGGAAGAATTTCTTCCCCCTGAGGGTGGTGAGACACTGGGACAGGTTGCGCAGGGAGGTGGTGGAAGCCTCATGCCTGGAGGTTTTTGCAGCCAGGCTGGATGTGGCTGTGAGCAACCTGTTCTGGTGTGAGGTGTGAGGGGGGTTGGAACTGGATGATCCTTGAGGTCCCTTCCAACCCTGACAATTCTCTGATTCTATGAGTGTAAATTCCATGCCTGAACCCCACAGCACTGGCTTAGACACCTCAGTGGCTTGAATGCTGTGCATGGTCTGTGACTGATTATTTTTGTAGCAGTAAAATGGAACATTAAGAACTCTCATGGCTGTAAAGTCACTGCTTGATGATGACAATTTCCTTTTACTCCCTGTCCCCTGTTCTTAGTTTGGCTAAGTGATGCTTCATAAGTTTTCAGCTCAATTAAAGACTTTTAGTGTTGGGGATTTTTTTGGTGCAGTTTTTGGAGTTTGTTTTTTTTTTCTCTTATTTTTTTCCCCCCTCTGTTACTAGTGACCTTCAAGGATTTTTTTTTTCTTTTTAATTCTATTTCCTTACAATTTCTTTGCATGCAGGTTAATTTCTTTTCATTTCATGAAGTCAGTCTTGAGGAACATCTGCTTCAAGGAGAGCAGCATAGTTTAGCTGCAAGGCAGTTGGGGTTTATTCAAGGCAGGTGGTTTATTTCTGCACTGAAAAGAGAGAGGAGTCAAAGACCATTGTAATTGAGTGCCTCACTGGAATCCTCCTGAAACATGAACTTGTGATCATGTAAATTTCATCTGAAACCAACCACTCTACCTGTGTGCATGCATCTATGTTTGTATGTCTGGAGTATTTTAATTCCAGGACAACCATTCTAGGAATTTAAATAGGAGGATATGCAATGCACACACACACAGAGCCCTTGATTTCCCTTTGTGAGGTAAAGCACAGTGCAGGACAGAAGAGTTACTGCAAGGCAGATGTGGCTGTGGTGGGTCATCAGTGCAGGCTCAGTCTGGAGGAGCATGGGAAATTCCTTGTGCCATGGGAAATATGGAGAAGATGGCTTCTCTTCCCTGCCCCAGGGGAAGGATGAGGCCACCCATGGTCGTTCTTGCAGCTTCATTCAGGATGTGGACCTGATGGAGAGGGTCCAGAGGAGGGCCACAAAAATGCTCAGGGGATTGGAGCACCTCTGCTATGAGGACAGGCTGAGGGAGCTGGGGGTGTTCAGCCTGGAGAAGAGAAGGCTCCAGGGAGACCTAAGAGCAGCCTGCCGGTACCTGAAGGGGGCTACAAGAAGGATGGAGAGAGACTGTTTGCAAAGGCCTGCAGGGACAGGATGAGGGACAATGGCTTCAAACTAGAGCAGAGCAAATTGAGATTGGATGTTAGGAACAAGTCCTTTACTATGAGGGTGGTGGAACCATGAGCTCTGCTGAAATGAAGTTAGACACCTGGGCTCCCATACATGTCCTATTGGACAGAAAGTTATGCATGGGTGAAGAGAGCCAATGGAATGCTGGGGGGCAGCAAGAAAAGTGTGGCCAGCAGGGCTGGGGAGGTTCTTCTCCCCCTCTGCTCTGCCCTGCTGAGACCACACCTGGAATCCTGTGTCCAGTTCTGGGCTCCACAGTTCAGGAGAGACAGAGATCTACTTGAGACAGTCCAATGGAGGGCTACAAGGATGCTAATGGAACTGGATGAGGAGAGGCTGAGAGCCCTGGGGCTGTTTGGTCTGGAGAGGAGAAGACTGAGAGGGGATTTAATCAGTGTTTGTAAGTATCTGAGGGCTGGGGGTCAGGAAGGAAGGGACAGGGACAGGCTCTGCTCAGTTGCACCCTGGGATAGGACAAGGGGCAATGGATGGAAACTGCAGCACAGGAGGTTCCACCTCAACATGAGGAGGAACTTCTTCCCTGTGAGGGTCCCAGAGCCCTGGAACAGGCTGCCCAGAGAGGTTGTGGAGTCTCCTTCTCTGGAGCCTTTCCAGCCCTGTCTGGATGTGTTCCTGTGTGACCTGTGCTGGATTCTCTGGTCCTGCTCTGGCAGGGGGTTGGACTGGAAGCTCTCCAGAGGTCCCTTCCAACCCCTCACATCCTGGGATCTCTTCTTTATTTGTGCTCCTGGCTGAAGAGAAAGATGCCTTACAGTCATCACACTGGAGGCAGGCAGTCACTGTGGGGAAGAGCAGATACCCAAGTGAGGGAGGATGCTTCAGATTTCAGAGATGCACCAAATCTGAATGAACTGAAATCAGTCCCAATTTTTTAGAGCCATACCCTGAAAGAAATAAATAACTGAGACCTTTTCCTTTTTTTTTTTCTTTCCTTCCAAATTTTATCAAGCCACTGACCTTTTATCTCTGAACTAGGATGTAATCAAACCAATGAAGTTGGAGTCTTTGCTGTTCCCAACAAATATACTCATTTATTTGTTCTAGGATGTTGCTAGCAATGACTCAAAAGCAAAAAGAGTGAGGTAGCTCTGAAACTGAAGGTTGGTTGTATCAGTGGACAGTTAAAGGTAAGCATTGTTGTTAAAGAGTGTCCAAGCTTCAATGCAGAACTAATGTTGTGTCCCTGGGTAATTCAAGCTTCAGTTCCCCCTCCTCCCCCCATGGACAAAGCAGATGCAGCATTGCCCAGCTGCTCTGCAGTCCTGTTACTAACATTTGTGAAGCTTGTTGAGTTATGGTGGAATGGAGCTAATTGCTGCTAATTAAATCAGTGAGAAGTTGTACTCTGGACCCAAATGTGTTTTCTGATGGCTAAATATGATCAGAGGAGCTTAATGAAAGGCAGGAACTTGGGTGTTTAGCTCTCCATTTGGCTCCTAACTTAGTTTTGGGGGAAGTCTGTCAGTCCTGAGCTTTAGTTTGCATAGCCAAAAACGAGCAGAAATGACTGATTGCAGAGCTGGGTGGTAGGAAGCAGAAGTTTCAGGGAAATGTTGGGGTTTGCTCAAGTCAAAGCTGTGATTTTGTTCCATGTGCCTGACATACAAACTGCTTTCTTGTGACTTTGGAGGTGATCACAGGACTGGAGAACCTCTGCTATGAGGGCAGGCTGAGAGAGTTGGGACTGTTCAGCCTGGGGAAAAGAAAGCTCCAAGGAGACCTTAGAGCAGCCTGCCAGTACCTGAAGGGGGCTACAAGAAAGCCAGGAAGGGATTTTTGATCCAGGGCTTGTGGTGACAGGATGAGAGGGAATGGATTGAAGCTTGAGGAGGGCAGATGTAGACCTTGTAAGGCTGCAGACAACTGACTTGAATGTTGGATTGAAATTGCATTGCTCTAATGCAGCCAAGATGCTCTCTAATTAGAATTGCAGCATATGCAATCACAAGATTATTAAACTCTCCTCTGCAGGAGAAAACTGTTATGTAAGCATGGACCTTCATCATCATACCAGCTTAAGAAGCTGGGTAAATCCCTGAAAGGCATCTGCTACTCTCCTGACACTGCTTCTCCCACCACCAGGATTCACCACTGTGGTGGTCTATGCTCCATAAACATCCTCTGTGGTTCCTTCCCCCAATAGTGTTCTATGGAGGTGGAAGCCTTCTGGGTTTCCATTATTTATTTATATTTTTTTAGCTTTTCCAGGCATCTGCAGCTGTAGGGAGTACAGAGGGACCTTGCCAGGCTGGAGAGTGGGGCAGAGTCCAAGGGCATGAGATTTACCAAGGCTAAGTGCTGGGTTCTACAATTTGGCCACAACAACCTTATGCAGTGCTACTGGCTGGGGGTCAGAGTGGCTGGAGAGCAGCAGAAAGGGGACTGGTTGACAGGAGCTGAACATGAGCCAGCAGTGTGCCCAGCTGGCCAAGGAGGCCAATGGCATCCTGGCCTGGATCAGCAAGAGTGTGGCCAGCAGGAGCAGGGAAGTCATCCTGCCCTGTGCTCAGCACTGGTTAGACCACACCTTGAGTGCTGTGTCCAGTTCTGGGCTCCTCAGTTCAAGAGAGATGTTGAGATGCTGGAAGGTGTCCAGAGAAGGGCACCAAGGCTGGGGAGGGGTCTGGAGCACAGCCCTGTGAGGAGAGGCTGAGGGAGCTGGGGGTGTTCAGCCTGGAGAAGAGGAGGCTCAGGGGAGACCTCATTGCTGTCTACAACTCCCTGAAGGGAGGTTGTAGCCAGGTGGGGGTTGGGCTCTTCTCCCAGGCAACCAGCACCAGAACAAGAGGACACAGTCTCAAGCTGTGCAGGGGGAAGTTTAGGCTTGAGCTTAGAAAGAAGTTCTTCCCAGAAAGAGAGATTGGCCATGGGGATGTGCTGCCCAGGGAGGTGGTGTGGTCAGCATCCCTGGAGGTGTTTAAGAACAGCCTGGATGAGGCACTCAGTGCCATGCTCTGGTTGATTAGTTAGGGTTGGGTGATCAGTTGGACTTGATGATCTTGGAGGTCTCTTCCAACCTGGCTGATTCTGTGATTCTGTGAAGTGCTTGCTGCTAACATGTTTGTTTCATAGGGCTGCCAGCTGACCATCCTTATTTCTGGTTGGTGTTGATGGCAATCAATCTGCTAATTTAACAGCATGCCACCAGAGAGTTTCTTGTCAGATGCTGACTTGCTTACCAATCTGCTAAGTTTGACAGACAATGATTTGAAATGCAGGGTTGGGTTGGGTTGGGATTTTCTTGATTTCTTTTTTTTCTTCCTTGTGCATTGATTTTCATTTATAAAATGCAAGATGGGTGATAGATGTGGAAGTTCTTAGAAACCACAAATGAATGCACTTTCCTCCTAGAAATTCTATTTTTTTTTTTTTTTTAAAGCTGGCAAATGAGTGAAAGCTTGGAACTGGAAATGATTGATAAGTCAAAGAGCTCTGGCTGCATGGCAATTAAGAGAATAAGAATTTTGATTCTTTCCCTATGACAGTAATGTTTTAAAAATTAAACATGGTAGTGGAAATTGCTTATTTGCTTAGCTGGAAAAAATAGCACATGGCTTTACATGGTATATTCAGCAGGAAGATATCACTTTGCCTTCTCAAGTGTAAAGATATTCCCCTTTTACAAATCTGCAAGGCAGGAAAGAATTACTGTAACTGGGGAAGAAACCTCATGGAAGCAGAAAGCCCTCATTAACTTCTGTGGGACTCTGGTGACCCTTGGAACAGGGGGTGTCAGCTGATGAGAAACTCCCCAGGAGCCAGCAGTGGTCCCTGGCAGCCCAGCAGGCAGCTGAGTGCTGAGCTGCATCCAGAGCAGGGAGAGCAGCAGCACAGGGAGGGGATTCTGCCCCTCTGCTCTGCTCTGCTCAGACCCCACCTGCAGCACTGCCTCCAGTTCTGGGGCCCCCAGCACAAGAGGGACAGGGAGCTGCTGGAGAGGGGCCAGAGGAGGCCACAGAGATGATCAGAGGATGGAGAACCTCCCCTGTGGGAACAGGCTGGGAGAGTTGGGGATGTTCAGCCTGGAGAAAAGAAAGCTCCAAGGAAACCTTAGAGCAGCCTCCCAGTGCCTGAAGGGGACTACAAGAAAGCCAGGAAGGGATTTTGATCAAGGGCTTGTAGTGGTAGGATGAGAGGGAATGGATTGAAGCTTGAGGAGGGCAGATTGAGACTGGAGATTAGGAAGAAATTCTTTGGAGTGAGGGTGGTGAGACTCTGGCACAGGTTGCCCAGGGTGGTTGTGGATGTCCCCTCCCTGGAGGTGTCCAAGGCCAGGCTGGATGAGGCCATGAGCAAGCTGCTCTAGGGGAAGGTATCCCTGCCCATGGCAGGGGGTTTGGATCTTGATGATCTTTAAGTTCCCTTCCAACCTAAACCATTCTATGAATCTATGCCTGGGGAAATCTGGACTTTATTTATCATCTGATTGTGTTTCCACCCTGTTAGGTGCTGCAGTGTCAGTGTGCAGGACATTTGCACACTGCTTGGAAACTGTGCAGCTGTGCCATGGTTTCTTTGGGATGCATGTGCTGGGGTTTTCAGACTACAGGTTATTTAGTATTGGATCTTGCATCACCCTAAGAAAGACTTAGTTTAGATCCATCCAATTGCATTTGAGGCTCAGAAAAGAGATTCCATTCATGGCCATGTTTACTTTCAGAAGAAGGGAGGATTACTCCCAATTTTCCAAGCTTGTCATAAATGGGGCTGTAGTTTAAGCTGGGAATAAAAAGTCATTGTGTTAAGAGTAACCTTTTTTCTGGTTTGAAATGCTGCCTTTCTTGGCAATTGAGGATAGGAGCTCAAAACAAAAGTTGCATTTCAGGCCCTTGTGATATTGTCATCCAGATGTACTTGCTGCAAGCCAAAGAAGTGTTTGGGGTCTGTTAAAATCTTGCTCAAGTTATCTTCTTTCCACAGATTGTAGCTAGGGGAGCAGACTTCTAGCAGCTCCTCCTGCTAAAGCTCTCTGCTCTCTGGGGTAATGGGTGCTGGATATTCCAGGGGGGGGTGGGGTGAAGAAGTCAGTAGGAGGCATGGGCAAGAGGCAGGGGAGATGAAGAGGATGTGTCTGAGCTGGGATGGGCTTCTGTGTGCCCACCTTGCTTTACTGCCCCCTGACTTACCAGCCTGGCCACAACCTCTGGGCAAGATGAGATGAGAAATTCAGAGCTAGCCTGGATGTGTCTCCCTTATCTTGGCAGTAGACACTTCCAGCAAAGGTTCTATAATGTCCTTGGCAGAAACATATCAGCACAACCCCTCTGAGCATCCCTGTGATGTTCCCTCACTCTCTTCTCCTCTTCCCCTACCTTTGCATGCCAGGCTTACTTTCTCTTGGTGTTTCCTAAGCCCACAGTCCTCCTCCTCCATCCTCACCAAAAAAGCTCTGTGGCCTGATGTCCAACCTAAACCTCTGCTGGCACAACTTCAACTCATTGCCTCTCATCCTCTCACTGCTTCCTTGGGAGGAGAGACCAACCCCAGCCTCACTCCAGCCTCCTTTCAGGTAGTTGTACAGAGCAATGAGCTCTCCCCTCAGCCTTCTCTTCTCCACACTGAACACCCCCAGCTCCCTCAGCTGTTCCTCGTATGATGCCTCCAGACCCCTCCCCAGCCTCATTGCTCTTCTCTGGACACTCTCCAGCCCCTCAATGTCTTTCCTATGCTGTGACACCCAGACCTGACCCCAGTGCTCAAGCTGTGGCCTCACCAGGGCTGACTACAGGGGCACCATCACTGTCCCACTCCTGGTTTTGATCCAGGCCAGGTTGCTGTTGGCCTTCTTGGCCATCTGTGCACACTGCTGGCTCATGTTCAGCCATCCACCAGCAACCCAGATCCTTTTTTACCAGGCAGCTTTCCAGTCACTCTGCCCCAAGCCTGCAGCATTGCTTGGGGTTGTTGTGACCAAAGGTCAGGACCTGACACTCGGTCTTGTTAAACCTCATTGCACTGACCTCAGCCCATGGATTTAACCTGTCCAGATCTCTCTGCATTTGAAATTCACAAGCAGCTGAAGAGGAGGCAGCAGTGTGCCCAGGTGGCCAAGAAAGCCAAAGGCATCCTGGCTGGGATCAGCAATGCTGTGTCCAGCAGGAGCAGGGAGGGGATTGTCCCCTGGCACTCAGCTTTGGGGAGGCCACACCTGGAGTATTGTGTCCAGTTTGGGTCACCTCAATGCCAGAGAGATGTGGAGGTGCTGGAGGCAGTGCAGAGGAGGGCAAGGAAGCTGGGAAGGGCCTGGAGAAGAAATCTGATGGAGAGAGACTGAAGGAGCTGGGGATGGTTAGTTTGGAAAAGAGGAGGCTGAGGGCAGAGCTCATTGCTGTCTCCAGCTACCTGAAAGGAGGTTGTGGAGAGGCTGCTGCTGGTCTCTTCTGACAGGGAATTAGTGACAGAACAAGAGGGAATGGCCTCAAGCTGTGACTGGGGAGGTTTAGACTGGACAGTAGGAAGAATTTTCTCCCTGCAAGAGTGGTCAGGGATTGGCAGAGGCTGCCCAGGGAGGTGGTGGAGTCCCCAAGCCTGGCTGTGTTTGAAGGTGGTTTGGATGTGGTGCTTGGGGATGTGGTTTAGGGGTGAGCCTTGCAGAGTAGGGTTAATGGTTGGGCTTGGGGATCCTGAGGCTCTTTTCCAACCTGAATGCTTCTGTGATTCTGTGAAATTTATAGTAAACTAGAATTTTCCTGTGGGGGAAAAAAAAACCATTAAACTGTTCATATTGATGAGTTTTTACATTGAATACATTAGATTTAGTGCTTTGAATTGATTTCCCCCCCCCCCCCCCTCCCCTTTAATCCCCCTAACTCTCATAAAGAGACTGGATAATCTCCCATTTATTGCTAAGCAAGGCATAGCTGAAACACAGAGTGCAGTTTCTCCCTGCAAAGAAGGGCATTCAAAAATCAGGTTGAAAATCACTGTTTCATTTATATCCCTCTGGCTGTTCCAGGGAGAAACAGATGGCTTCAGAGCACAGCTTTCACATGCAGCTTCCTACCCAACTTAACTGGCAAGCATTTGACATCCTGACTCCTTAAACTGGGGTGGCATTATGTTCCTCTTCAAGCTCCCTGGGCTGCTTGCTTCAGCAGGAGGAGAGAGAAATCTCTCTTCAGCTGTTCCATTAGGGAATGAATGTGTGCCAGTAACTTGCATGCAGAGATTGCCTTACACAGACTGCAGGCCCTTTAATTCTTTCTTCTGGCTAGCAGGTAAAAGCTTGCACAAGCCATGGTAGCTTTGTGGAGATGTGAGGAATGTATTGTTTCCAAGAGTGGTCATTCTAAGTGTGGCCATTCAGACCTGGACAGACAGAGCTGGGCAGAGAGGAACCCAATGAGGTTCAACAAGGATGAGTGCAGAGTCCTGCAGCTGGGAAGGAAGAATAAACTGCAGCAGGACAGGTTGGGAGGGGATCTGCTGGAGAGCAGCCCCAAGGAGAAGGACCTGGGAGTGCTGGTGGACAACAAGTTGTGCATGGCACAGCAATGTGCCCTGGGGGCCAAGAAGGCCAAGGGGGTCCTGGGGTGCAGCAAGAAAAGTGTGGCCAGCAGGGCTGGGGAGGTTCTCCTCCCCCTCTGCTCTGCCCTGCTGAGACCTCACCTGGAATATTGCATCCAGTTCTGGGCTCCCAGGGTCAAGAGGGACAGGGATCTGCTGGAGAGAGTCCAAGGGAGGGCTCCAAGGATGCTGAAGGGACTGGAGACTGCTTGGTGAGGAGAGACTGAGAGACCTGAGGCTGTTCAGTCTGGAGAGGAGAAGACTGAGAGGGATCTGATCAATGTCTATCAATAGCTGAGGGCTGCAGGTCAGGAAGGAAGGGACAGGGACAGGCTCTGCTCAGTTGCACCCTGGGATAGGACAAGGGGCAGTGGATGGAAACTCCAGCACAGGAGGTTCCACCTCAACATGAGGAGGAACTTCTTCAGTGTGAGGGTCCCAGAGCCCTGGAGCAGGCTGCCCAGAGAGGTTGTGGAGTCTCCTCCTCTGGAGCCTTTCCAGCCCTGTCTGGATGTGTTCCTGTGTGACCTGTGCTGGATTCTCTGGTCCTGCTCTGGCAGGGGGGTTGGACTGGAAGCTCTGCAGAGGTCCCTTCCAACCCCTAATATCCTCTGATCCTGTGGTGGAAGTCTGAGTAAGGAAACAGTCTTGTAAATAGCACAATAACTGTTTATAAAATCAGAACATTAAGACACAAAGCTTGGAGGTACAGAGACTTGGTGTAGAAACTGTTGAAACAGAAGCCTCCAGGCTTCACTGGGTGTTGGAAATTGAACTGAAGCTGATTACCTCCCTGTTTGATTTTATTCAAAGTATAACAGCTATAGACCCACTACATTGGACTGAAAAGGAGCATTCCAGCATTCTTGGAAGTCTTCTGTGGAAGCTGGAAAGCACTCCATAAAGATGCATGCTGCCAACATCCTATTCCTTTGTGGACAATAATATTACTCTAGAGTAAATAGAATAGGAACTTTGCTGGGTGAAAAGAAGCCAGGTGGGTTCAGAGTAGCTGAGGAAGAGTTTTGAGGTGTGATCCAGGGTTGCTTGGTAAGCATTAGTGTACAATAATATTACTACAGAAGTAAAGAGGGGAGGAACTTTGCTGTGGTCAAAACAGGCCAGGTAGGTTCAGGGTAGGTAAGGAAGAGTGATGAGATGTGATCTAAGGTTGCTGGTAAGCATCAGTGTACAATAATCTGGCTCTAGAGGAGAGAAGGAACTTTGCTGTGGTCAGAACAGTCCAGGTAGGTTCAGAGTAGTAAGGAAGAGTGGTGAGGTGTGATCTAGTGTTGCTGGTAGGCATTAGTGTACAATAATATGACTCTAGAGGAGAGAAGGAATTTTGCTGGGATGAAAACAGGCCAGGTAGGTTCAGAGTAGCTGAGGAAGGATGGTGACCTTCAGGTGTGATCCAGAGTTGCTGGCAAGCATTAGTGTACACTAATATTATTCTAGAAGTAAAGAGAGAAGGAACTTTGCTGTGATCAAAACAGTCCAGGTAGGTTCAGAGTAGGTAAGGAAGAGTGGTGAGGTGTGATCCAGGGTTGCTGGTAAGCATCAGTGTTGGTTTAAGTAGCATGGGAGTGTCAGCTCTTGACATAAGAGATGTTAAGCAAACAAAGTGAGTCTTGGTCTGATAGGGAATCAGGGAAAAATAAGTAGCAGCAACCTGCATGTGATTACCTTCCTTAAACATGAGTAACAAATAAATATGAGTGTGGTATTGCTCTAGAGCAATCACGAGGAACATCTGCATTCTCTCACCTCACATTTTACCTATTTGATTTTTTTTCCCCCCCAATATATTGACAAGATATAAAGTAACTTTTTTTTTTTTTTTTTTTTTTTTTTTTTTGCTGCTGCTACCTTATCCTTTCAGAGTTCTAGATGCTGTTTCAGTAAGGGTTTTGCTTTTCAGTAAGTTAATTTTTGCTTCCTCAGGTTTTTCCTTCTATCAGGAAGGAAAATATTTCTCATTGTGATCCTTTAAACCTCAGGAAAATGTCCCTGTTTAGGGGGAGAAAGAGAAGGTGGTAGGCAAGATGTCAGGTTTACAGAAGTAATCACTTCCTAAGCCTAGAGGCCAAGATTTTCAAGGACTGTGTGATACTAAGTCTTGCTACTCAGTGTGCCAAGCTTGAAATTGCAGAGCATTTCAAGTTAGATACCTAACGTCAGACATTATTTAGACTGAAAACCATTGTCATGAGTTATATTTTAGGTCCTTTTATTCAGAAAGAGTTATCCTGGTTTCAGATTTTAGGTCCTTTTATTCAGAAAGAGTTGTACTGGTTTCAGATTTTAGGTCCTTTTATTCAAGAGGAGTTCTACTGGTTTCAGATTTTAGATCCTTTTATTCAGAAAGAGTTGTACTGGTTTCAGATTTTAGATCCTTTTATTCAAAAGGAGTTGTACTGGTTTCAGATTTTAGGTCCTTTTAATCAGAAAGTCCTACTGGTTTCATATTTTAGCCCCTTTCATTCACAAAAAAATGTGAAGCCAACAAATTCAGAGAGTTCTAACCTGCAATTTGTCAATAAGAACTTTTTGCTTTCTGTGGTAATCAAGTTCTTCATTTCCAACTATTTCAAACTGCTGTCCTTGAGTGAAGAAACTGCCTTTGGGCTAGTGTGCAAGTAGAGGCTAGGCTGCATTTCTCTTCTTGATTTATTGTGTTTGCTTCTGAAATCATCATGAAAGAAATACTATTTAAAAAAGAAAAAAAGGCCTTGTGGTTCTGATTTGATTTTGATAGCAGTGTGAAAAGTAGAAGATTTTCCTGACCTGCTTTGGGCTTGCAAGCTGCTAGGATAGTTAAATGTAAGATGTGCCTAGTGGACTTCTAAATAGTAGCCATGGAGTACAGAATGCTGGGGTTTGAGCTGAACTTTCAATAGGTAGCCATGGAGTACAAAATGCTGAGTTTTGAGCTGAGCTTTAGTAGCCACAGAGTGCAAAATGCTGAGTTTTGAGTTGAGCTTTAGTAGCCATGGAGTACAAAATGCTGAGTTTTGAGCTGAACTTTAAGTAGTATCCACAGAGTACAGAATACTGAGGTTTGAGCTGAACTTTAAGTAGTAGCCACGGAGTACAAAATGCTGAGTTTTGAGCTGAGCTTTAGTACCCATGGAGTACAAAATGCTGAGTTTTGGACTGAACTGTCAATGCAGAAGCCAGGGCCTCTGAACTTTTTACTCTCTGAAGTCTACGTAGCAGAGCTGATTTTGGACAAGAAAACACCTGGGAGATTGAATTCTGCATTTACAGTGGAGCACCAGTGGCTTATTGCTTCTAAACCCTGAACTGATGCATATCCAGCTTAATGCATTATAATTATTGCTGTGATTTTGATGTAGTATTTTTTTTTCACCTTTCTAGAGCTAATCTCCTTTACATACATATATATATTTATATACATTCCTATTATGCTATTTGAGTAAACTTATTTAAAAAGAAAAAAAAGACAAAGAAAAAAGGGAACATTTCATATTGCCTACTGTACCACAATTTTGGAACAGCAATGTGCTCTTGTGGCTAAGAGAGCCAATGGGATCCTGGGGTGCAGCAAGAAAAGTGTGGCCATCAGGGCTAGGGAGGTTCTGCTTCCCCTCTGCTCTGCCCTGCTGAGACCACAGCTGGAATCCTGTGTCCAGTTTGGGGCTCCCCAGTTCAAGAGAGACAGAGACCTGCTGGAGAGAGTCCCACAGAGAGCCAGGAGGATGCTTAGGGGACTTGAGCATCTCCCCTGGGAAGAGAGACTGAGAGCCCTGGGGCTGTTTAGTGTGGAGAAGAGAAGGCTGAGAGGGATCTGATCAATGTCTATCAATAGCTGAGGGGTGGGGGTCAGGAGGAGGGGGCCAGGCTCTTTTGGGTGGTACACAGTGATAAGACAGGGAACAACAGGTTCAAACTTGAACATAGAAGATTTCACCTCAACATGAGGAGAAACTTCTTTACAGTGAGGCTGACAAAGTCGTGGAGCAGGCTGCCCGGGGGGGTTGTGGAGTCTCCTTCTCTGGAACCTTTCCAAACCCACCTGGATGCATTCCTGTGCAGACTCCCCTGGGTGCTCCTGCTCTGGCAGGAGGGGGTTGGACCTGATGAACTCTGGAGGTCCCTTCCAACCTCTGCTATACTGTGATATTCTGTGCTACTGTGATGCTGTGAATTTTATTGTAATGATTTTGCTGGTTACCAGGTGGGGTGGCAGTTGAAAAATTTGGTGAATGCACTACGAGAGGACCCGAGTGGTGTTATCTTAACTTTGAAAAAGCGACCTCAGAGCATGCTTACCTCAGCACCAGCTTTACTGAAAAATATGAGATGGAAGCCCCTTGCTCTGCAGGTAATGAAGCTTAATCATAAAGTCATGCACCATCATTTTAACTCTAAGATTATCTCAGTGATGCTTTTGTTGTGCTTCATCCCAGCAGCATACGGATTCGCTTTTGTATACTTTGAAAAACTGTTTTCTGAAATTCCTTTATTTATTTATTACCACCACCACCCCTCCCCCCCCGCCCCTCTGCAGTTTGTTCTTATCTGGGCTTATCTGAAAAAAAAAAAAAAAGAAATAAAATAAAATCAAACCTGGCAGTAGAACTTTGCCAGATTAAGAAGTAATCATCCCATTGTTTGGCAATGCAGAAAAGTAGCCCTCAGATAACTTTTCTATCAACTTTAGTCTGGCTTCTTGTTAACCTCTAGTGCCTGTTAACCTCTACCTTCACCTCAAAGAAAGAGAGGAGGTGAGAAAAAAGAAAAAAAAAGAAATCTTGATTTTTTTTCACTTTGCATTCATGGAGGGAAATTTATAAGGTGATTTTTCTTTTTCCTTCAATGAACCACTTGACCATCCAAATTTCCACCTGTTAAATAAAGCCATGCTCAGGTCAAAGTTCTCCTTGAGATGGAACCTTTGAGGTGCAGCATAGGCTGTCCAGCTGGGCCTTTAATTCTGGGAAGCCTGCAAGTGTGCTGAAAACTGTGCAATGGGTTCATTAAAGCTCTCCTGTTTCACTCTAGGGTAATAATTGTCACTGGGATGGATTACAGTAGGAAATAAAAGAAATGTCCAGATTGATGAAAAGGATGTAACCAACAGATGGAACTGACAAATAATCCCTCTTTTTTTTTTTTTTTTTTTTTTAGTTATTATTCTGTTCAGATAATGTTTAGAAAACATTATTCTTCTGTTCAGTATGTTTAGAAAAGTAGAAGGAATGCATTCTTTGGGACATTTTGGTTATCACAGCCAAATGTTTAATTTCAAATGAAGTGCATTTGAGACAGAAATGCTTGGGGCAAAAAAGGAAAACAAGAGATGGGAATGCCACTGCCAGCTACTGGTCTTGGCCATTTAAAATCTGGAGAGGTTCCTACAAAGAAATAATGCTGTGGAAAAAAAAACTTTCAAACACATAGAGCTAGATAAAAATGATTTCCTAATGGTTTGTCTTTGAGTAAGCTTTGAAATGATTGAGATCCCTTTGGCCTTTCAGAGCTAAAGGACTGACTTAGACATGTGACCCAAAACTCATTCAGCCAAAAGAAAAAAAAAAAAATAGAACCTCTCTTGAGTGTCTGAAGATAAAACTGCAGGTCTGGATGCATGATGTGAGTCTCCAAATGGCTGTGCTTGAAGGGCTGCACTTTCACCATAGCTGTAGTGAGGGTATAAATGCAAATGAGAAATGCACACTGCTGCTTTAAATGGGGTCAAATGCTTGCAATCCAACTCCTCCTTGGGTAAGTTTGGTCTGTCTTTGAGTGATTTGGGTCCTTTTCCTACCTATTCCTTTTCTTTTGCTCCACTTAATCATTTGCTGGAATTAACTACACAGCAGACCCTGCAAAAGAAGTTTCTGACATGGGCCATTGATGCAGATAGTAGCAAATAAGCAACTGATTCAAGACAGGCTACTCTAAAAGGCTGGGAAGAGATTGGACAGAAACTAATTTTCATCTTTTAAAGTCCAGGAGGGAAGTGAGGATTCTTATGGACCTTTTGCAGGCATAAGCTAAAGTCCTGGGCTTGCTTGAAATTCCACACTCATTTTCAGAAGGAAAAATCCAGCTATCTTTTAGTGTATTCTGTTTGGCTCTGAATTACATCTCAGGTGATTCTTCTCCCCTGCTCTGCTCTTGTGAGACCCCACCTGGAGCACTGCTTCCAGTTCTGGTGCCTCTAGTAGAACAGGGACGTGGAACTGATGGAGCAGGTCACAAAGGGCTGGAGAACCTCCCCTGTGAGGACAGAATGAAAGATTTGGGGCTGTTCAGCCTGGAAAGAAGGTGGCTTCAGGGAGACCTTAGAGAAGCCATCCAGTACCTGAAGGAAGCTGGGAAGGGTCTCTTTACAAGGGCTTGTAGTGATAGGATGATAGGAAGTGGATTGAAGCTTGAGAGGGGCAGATTGAAACTGGAGATTAGGAAGAAATTGATTCCAGTGAGGGTGAGGAGACACTGGAACAGGTTGTCCAGGGAGGTTGTGGATGCCTCCTGCCTGGAGGTGTTCAAGGCCAGGGTGCATGAGACCTTGAGAGCCTGGGCTGGTGGAAGGTGTCCCTGCCCATGGCGGCAGGGGGGTTGGAACTCGTTGATCTTTAACGTCCCTTCCAACCTAAACCATTCTTTGAATACAGATAGCAGAGTATTATTCAACAGATTTAGCCTTAGATGTCTGCTGTGTGGATACCTCCATATCTATATATTGTTCAGGCTTTTCATTCAGCCTGCCTTTGGCCAGTGGGAAATGCATAACAGTTCCTGGTGCCTTCCTCTTGGCCTCTTTTAGAGTGATCTACCTTGGGCTGAGGTGAATTGGACCCTGTCCATGCCTGTTTCCCTCCATGTGATGACAAAGGATGTCTGGACAGCTAACTTCAATGTAGACTGAGCCTAGGTAGAGTTCATCCATAATTCTGCAGCTTTGGGGAGGGGCAGTAGTGGCAATATTGGTTTTAATGTCATCTTTCACTGATGATGGCATAGAAAATAGGAATCTTTTTAAGGCTGATATGACGACAAGCAGAGATACAGGAGCTAGAATTCTGGTCTCACAGTGGTATTGTTCTGATTTTTATCAAACATGACACCAGAAAAAGGCCAGAGCCTCGTTCAGAGCTTATGTGTGCAGTGTGCATATCCATGTCTGTTGTAATTCATTATTTCAGGGTGAGAGAAACAACAGTTTTCTTCAGCAGGCTGAGTGTCAAAAAAGCTCCAGGGTGAAGGCAAACATCAGAAGCTTGCCTAATGTGGAGTTTTCTGTTGTTCATTTCCACAGATCAGAGGTGAACAGATGCTAAAGTCAGCTGATGGTTAAGCCTCTGCGTAGCCCAAGTGTGAAAGCAATGCTGTTGGATTCATAACAGGGAGCAGCAGCACAGTGTCACTTTATAGCTGTTTAAAAGATGAAGAAATTTTGTTTATTTGACAGTTTCAATAATTTCAATTTTGTTTATTTGACAATTTCAATAATTTTAAAAAAAACTAAAAAAACAACTTTTTTTTCCCCAGAAAAACTCCTCAGTTGTGTAACTGCAACTTGCCCTCTCACTGCTCTCTGCTGTAGGGATGCAGCTCAGGGGTAGTGTGAGAGGAAAGGGGGAAAGTAATAGCAAATAGCTAAAAAGGGGGAGGAAAAAGTAAGAAAGAGCAGTACTTCTGTCACCTTTGGAAGCAGGGGAAAGGATAATAACTTGTTTTCTGATATCAGGATGTCAGGAAATAATTGAGGAGCTTATAACTGTGCTGTCATCCTCCAGCTAAGTTAATTGAACCCCATGTATTATTCAGGAGGCACAAGCTATAAGGAAATTGTGAGTCAGTAATAGTTCTCTTAAGGTACAAAATGTGATCAAAATTCAATAGGCTCTTCGGATGTGAGGCTGAAATTCTGAGCAAGTGGGAATTAGGAGCTGCAAACTGACTGCTGTGGATTTTTCTTGCTGCGAGTGGAGTGCAGAGAGGAAAAAGGAGACATCATGTCATGAGGAAATTGGAGTGAGTCAGGTGGGAAAGTGGAAGCACAGAATCAGAAGGGGCTGGCTTGGAAGGGACCTCCAAAGGTCATCCAGCCCAACCCCACTGCACTCAGCAGGGACATTCTCAACTAGATCAGGTTGCCCACAGCCCTGTTGAGCCTCACCTTGAAGATCTCCATGGATGGGGTCCCAAACACCTACCTGGGCAAACTGTTCCAGGGATCCACCAGCCTCATGGTAAAGAACTTGTTCCTAACATCCACTCTCAATCTGCTTTTCTCTAGTTTGAAGCCATTGTCCTCATCCTGTCACTTTGCAAACAGTCTCTCTCCATCCTTCTTGTAGCCCCCTTCAGGTACTGGAAGGCTAATCTTAGGTCTCCCTGGAGCCTTTTCTTCTCCAGGCTGAACAACCCCAGCTCCCTCAGCTTGTCCTTGTGGCAACCCCATGCTCATTTTCTTGGCCCTTCTCTGGACCCTCTCCATCAGGTCCACGTCCTTCCTATATTGAGGGCTCCAGAGCTGGACACAGTACTCCAGGTGAGGTCTCCCCAGAGAACAGTCAAGTGGCAGAAGTTTGTCCTAGTGTAAGAAGATTGAGGCAAAAGGAGACTGAGTTTTTGTATGTGCCCCACCAATCAGTATGTTTAACAGCTGTTGCAGTGAATGCAGAAGGTAAATGTTTCAGTGAATTAAACTGAGACTCTTTTACACTGAGATTGCCACTGCCATGTTTTAATTAAGAGCCTTTGATAATCACAGAACCACAGAATTGTCGGGGTTGGAAGGGACCTCAAGGCTCAGCCAGTTCCAACCCCCTGCAGGGTCACCTCACACTACAGCAGGTTGCTCACAGCCACATCCAGCCTGGCTGCAAAAACCTTCAGGCATGAGGCTTCCACCACCTCCCTGGGCAACCTGTGCCAGTCTCTCACCACTCTCATGGGGAAGAATTTCCTCCTAACATCCAATCTAAATCTACCCATTTCTAGTTTTGCTCCATTCCCCCCAGTCCTATCACTCCCTGACACCCTCAAAAGTCCCTCCCCAGCTTTCTTGTAGCCCCCTTCAGATACTGGAAGGCCACAAGAAGGTCTCCTCAGAGCCTTCTCTTCTCCAGACTGAACAGCCCCAACTCTCTCAGCCTGTCCTCACAGCAGAGCAGCTCCAGCCCTCTGCTCATCCTCATGGCCCTTCTGTGGACACCTTCCAGCACCTCCAGATCCTTCTTGTAACAGAGGCTCCAGAACTGGATGCAGTACTCTAGGTGGGGTCTCAGCAGAGTGGAGCAGAGGGGCAGAATCCCCTCCCTGGCCCTGCTGGCCACACTTCTCTTGCTGCAGCCTCTGCTTGGCTCTCTGGGCTGCAAGTACTCACTGCTGGCTCCTGTTGAGCTTCTCATCTGCCAGCACCCCCAAGTCCCTCTCCTCAGGGCTGCTCTCCAGTCACTCACTGCCCAGCCTGTATCAGTGCTTGGGATTGCCCCACCCCAGCTGCAGGAGCCTGCCCTTGGTCTTGTTGAACCTCCTGAGGTTGGCTTGTGCCCACCTCTCCAGCCTGTCCAGGTCCCTCTGGATGGATCCCTTCCCTCCAGCCTGTCTGCTGTACCACACAGCTTGGTGCCATCAGCAAACTTGCTGAGGGTGCACTCAATGCCTCTGTCCATGGCACCAACACAGATGTTGAACAAGACTGGTCCCAGGACTGAGCCCTGAGGGACTCCACTTGGACGTGGAGTGAAAGTGAATAATGTTGAGGCAATTATTGGAAAATTGCCTTCTGCTTGTTTAGCCATTTTTGAGCAAGAATCTGAAGTTTTGCCATTTTGAATGTTGCCATTTGCAGCTACAGGAGAAAGTGGACTCAGTGGAGAGGCACCAGGCATGCATGGGGAGGTGCTAAGATAAATCTTCCAGTTCAGTCAGTGTGCAGGACTTGCAGTGGATGAAGAAATCTGCTCTCTGAGTGACAGGGCACCCTGGTAATTTCATTATGCATCCTGATGATGACATTTTCAAGAGTTTGCTGTCCACTCTTCATGGGTCACAGAGCACTGGAGCAGGCTGCCCAGAGAGGCTGTGGAGTCTCCTTCTCTGGAACCTTTCAAGCCCTGTCCAGATGTGTTCCGTGTGACCTGTGCTGGATTCTCTGGTCCTGCTCTGGCAGGGGGGTTGGACTCAATGATCTTTGGAGGTCTCTTACAACCCCTAACACCTTCTGATCCTGTGATGACCTAGATGAGCCACATGCCAGCCAGGAATGTTGGTTCATGGTCTCCAGATGTGGAAAATGCTTTTAGATCATTCAGATATCAACTGGTTACTAATTGGTAACTTCTTAGAATGCTCAGTGTTTGCTTTGAACAGCTCTGCCTTCACATTGCCAGGAATTAGTTAAATGCAGTCTGTATAGATATTGATTCACTCCCTGGGTGGTTTAATTATTCCCTTTTAGCTGAAATGTGATGTGTTCTTTCTTCCCACAATTATTCTTATCCTTTAGAATAAATATGAAGGGTTAAGGGAAAGAAAGAAGAAATAGAATTATGTGCAGCAGTCCTGAAACTGATCTTGAATGGCTTGATGTGCAGTAAAAGAATACAATTAGCCTGTGGCTGTGCTGTGTGTTATTATCCTCTTCTCACAGGAAATTAGTGATAGAACAAGAGGGAACAGCCTCAAGCTGCCACTGGGTATGTTTAGAGTAGATATTGGGAAAAAGAGTGGTCAGGCATTGGAATGAGCTGCCCAGGGAGGTGGTGGAGTCCCCAAGCCTGGCTGTGTTTCAAGGTGGTTTGGATGTGGTGCTTGGGGATGTGGTTTAGGGGTGAGCCTTGCAGAGTAGGGTTAGACTAGGTGATCCTGAGGCTCTTTTCCAACCTGAATGGTTCTGTGTTTGTGTGGTTACATAATGAGCTTGTATTTACAAGTGCATCAATTCCAACTCTAAGGTTAATCAGTACAGAGAGAAAAATAATTTTTTTTTCCCCATCACTGTGCTCTGCTTGAAGGAAGTGCTGGGCTGGTTTGTTAGGGTTTTTTCCAGTCACTTGCTTGTTTTCATATCTATCAGTATCTATCAACAGCCACTCAGAGTTTTCCTATGATGCTTTCTGGAAACATATCCAAATTTGTGAAGCCAGGGGATTTTTAAATTTATTTATTTATTATTTCTTTTTTTCAGCCTGTGTTTTTCATGACTGCTTTGATAACCTTTGAATTGGGCAGCTGTGGCCTTGGGGAATGTTGTGGCTGTCTTTGCAATTGAAGGTGTTCATTATAAGATGGGGTTGGAAATCTTATTAAATTTGCTTCTTTTGTTTTTTTTTTTTTTTTTCCTTTGGTGATACTCTGATCCGTTGTGTGAAAGCTTGGAATGTTAGCTCAGACTGCACTGTTTGGATTTCTCCCTGCTACTGAATGTGATGAACAAACCAATTAGGCTTCACCTTCACTGTTTAAGCTTTTCTTGCTTGCCATAGAGGTGACTTCTTTATCCTTAAACTCTCCAAAATCTTGTCTGGTTCAAAAATCTAATCTAAATAAATACCCTCTACTCTAGACTGTCTGCTTTATTTCTTCTTTCCAGTTTGTGTTGTTTTGGGGGAGGTTTCAAAGGGAGGCTTCCCAAAGTGGTGTTTGAACGATGGTGGAAGGTTCAATAGAGAGAGAGGATTCTCAGGGCACAGGAGACCTTATGTGAATCACTATCATCACACTAGCAAGAAGCTGGCTGCAAAGTCCTCCTTTGCCTTCTGGAAAGTGCTTTGTTAATTAGTCAAGAGGAGCTGGACTTCACCTGCAGTGTGGAAGACTTTTCATCCAATGCCTTGATGATACAGAGAGGAGTAACAGAGCAACAGGCTGCCATGCTATGGACTACACCCTGCTGATAGCAGTGAAAAGGCTCTTACCTGATGTCACTGAGGCTGCAGGCAGGTCCAGCTGCCACATCTGATGTGTTGCCTTGAAGAAAAAAAAAAAAAAAGCCTTCTGAGCCCTCTTAAATACTCTGTCATGCTCTGCACCAAGCTTCTTTCCACGTCACATTTTGTGTACTTAACCAAATCCATTGTACTGCTTTGGATGGGATTCAGTTGGACTGCTATAAACTCACCAACAGCTCCAGCAGCTGGAGTTGTGGGGGTTTTAAACAGTCTTCTTTTTTCTTCTGGATTAGGCACACATCCTATCTCCACTGCAATAGATTCAGCCTCCTCAGAAGCACATTTCCACTGCAATAAATTCAGCCTCCTCAGAAGCACATCTCCACTGCAATAGATTCAGCCTCCTCAGAAGCACATCTCCACTGCAATAGATTCAGCCTCCTCAGAAGCACATCTCCACTGCAATAGATTCAGCCTCCTCAGAAGCACATTTCCACTGCAATAGATTCAGCCTCCTCAGAAGCACATCTCCACTGCAATAAATTCAGCCTCCTCAGAAGCACATCTCCACTGCAATAGATTCAGCCTCCTCAGAAGCACATCTCCACTGCAATAGATTCAGCCTCCTCAGAAGCACATCTCCACTGCAATAGATTCAGCCTCCTCAGAAGCACATCTCCACTGCAATAGATTCAGCCTCCTCAGAAGCACGTAAGACCCAAACATAGAAAAGATACCAGACATCCTACTGTGCTTGGAGGCAATCCTACAGGATTTTCTTCCTCTTGTAGCAGATTATGTGACAGTTTCTATCACCTTGTGAGCTCCGAGTGCCCAGGAATGTGTTACCCACATTGGCATCCTGTGAGAGGTCAGAGTCATTCAGCTTCACACCAAATACACTCTGGTTTCACCTCTGAAATTGTCTGACATGGGAACAGCTGGAAGGAAACTTTCTACCTTCAGGGGCTGGCTAACTTGTCTTTTTCTGTGGTAGGCTGAACCCTTTCTTCCCATTGCACTCAGTGTTAGAAAAACCACCTTGGCAAGCCAGAAGATGAACCAAAATATGTGTTTGGCAAAGATGTCCAAACCCTGACTGTTTTTCCAGCAGCTTCCAACAAAGCGTTCTGCAGGACAAACCAACCTGTCCAGGCTGTGGATTATTAGCAGGGAGTGGGGAAATGTGAAGCTGTCCATCAGCATCTTCAGAGCAACAAAACTGTTGGGTTTTTGTTTGTTTGTTTTTTTTTTTTGTTATTGCTGTTGTTTTGGTTTGGTTTTGGATTGGATTTGGTTTGGTTTGGATTTATTTTGGTTTGGATTTATTTTGGTTTGGATTTATTTTGGTTTGGATTTATTTTGGTTTGGATTTATTTTGGTTTGGATTTATTTTGGTTTGGATTGGTTTTGTTTATTTTGTTTTTTGTTTGGTTTGGATTTGTTGGGTTTGGGGGTTTTTGTTTGGTTGGGGTTTTTTTTTTGGGGGGGAGGTTGGTTTAGTTTTTTTTCCAGAAATTTAGCCCACAGAATTAGTATTTAAATATTTAAGACCTGCCCCCCTGTACCCACAGCACTGGTGAGGTCTCACCTCGAGCACTGTCTGCAGTTCTGGGCCCCAGCATCTCAATATCCTGGGTAAGGATATTGAGCAGGTCCAGAGGAGAGCAATGAGACTGGGGAGGGGGCTGGAGGGAAAGACTGATGAGGAGAGGCTGAGGGAGCTGGGGGTGTTTAGTCTGGAGGAGAGGTGACTCAGGGGGGACCTTATCACACTCTACAACTGCTTAAAAGGAAGTTGTAGTAAGGTGGGGGTCAGGCTCTGCTCCCAGGCAGCTTGGGACAGGACAATAGGGCATGGCCTGAAGCTGTGCTGGGGGAGGTTTAGGTTGAATGTTAGGAAGCAATTCCTCATGGAAAGGCTGATTAGGCACTGGGATGGACTGCCCAGGGAGGTAGTGGAGTTGCCATCACTGGAGGTCTTTAAGAAAAGCTTGGATGTGGTAGTTGGTGGCAGGGTTTAGCTGATGTGGTGGTGTTAGGTCATAGCTGGACTTGATGATCTGAGAGGTCTTTTCCAGCCTCAATAATTCTGTGATTCTGTGAAGTATTCCAGGCTGTGACACAAGAGAGATTCTTGTCTGTGTCCTGTAGCCCTCCAGCAGCCAGGCAGGACCATCAGAGGTTAATCAACCCATTGGAAGTCCAGATCTCTGTTATGCTTAAGCACAGCTACCTGAAAGGAGGTTGGAGTGAGGCTGGGGTTGGTATCTTCTCCCATGTAAGCAGCAATAAGACAAGAGGCAATGAGTTGAAGTTGTGCCAGGGGAGGTTTAGGTTGGACATTAGGAAAAACTTCTTGATTGAAAGAGTGGTGAGGGGTTGGAACAGGCTGGCCAGGGAGGTGGTGGAGTCCCCATGTCTGAAGGTGTTGAAGAAGCTGTAGCTGTGGTGCTTCAGGATATGGTGTAGTGGTCATGGTAGCTGGGTTAGGGCTGGACTCAATGATTTTAAAGGTCTTTTCCAACCTTACTGATTCTGTGATTCTCCATATGTGACATCAACCATAAGCTCCTATCGATTGTCACCAGTCTAATCCCTAGGGCCCCCTTCCCAGGGGAAGTTTAGGCTTGAGGTGAGGAGAAAGTTCTTCACAGAAAGAGTAACTGACCATTGGAATGTGCTGCCCAGGGAGGTGGTGGAGTCACCATCCCTTGAGGTGTTCAAAAAAAGGATTGGCTGTGGCTTGGAGCCATGGTTTAGTTGTTAGGAGGTGTTAGGTATTAGGTAATAGGTTGGACTTGGTGATCTCTGAGCTCTTTTCCAACCTGGCTGATTCTGTGATTCTGTGCTTCCTTCTATCTACCTTTTCCTGGAGGTATATTAAAAGGCTCTCTTCTTGTTCAAAGTGGAGAAGAGCAACTCCTTCTACCAAGCTTGTCTTCCTCTCAGTGCTCCTGCCAGTATGAGCCATGAACAGCAAGAGGCTGGGCTTAGCAAGGGTCTAGGTCACAAAATCCTTCTGGCTGACAAGGAACATTCATCCCACCAGCTATTCAGCAAGCCACCAAGTGTGCAAGGTATCAGAGGGCAAATAACCAATATTGTGTTAGTGAGTGGTTCAAGAACATCTATGGCTGCAGGGTCACAGGTGAAAATCTCAAGGAGAAGATTTTGGTTTCTCTGAAAGAGGGAAATGTTTAGGGAGTTGGAGTTTTTTTCCCCAGTTTTACCACCGACTTTATTCTCTCTCTCTCTTCCCCCCCCCCCCCCAGATTTTTCTGTCTTGTTTTTAGTGGTTGTAAAGTCTTTTACCTGTCTGTTTTTTTACCTTGTTGTAAAGTCTTTTACCTGGTTTTGCTGTGTGTGTCTTTCTCCCTCTCTTCCTGTAAATACTGGCAGTCTTTCACTGGCCTGGCTCCAGAATGCTCCCATTGACTCCAAGGAGCCAGGGAAGAAGTTAGCAATATCACTGCTCACAGGGAGGGGGTTTGCTGGCATTCAGAAAGAGAAAGCTTGGCAATTGGCATCATTTGCTCTGCAAGTGGACTTGCAGGGGTGTAACAAGGAAATCTTGAACATCCCTTCTCTTGATTGAGGTAAATAGCATCTAACACATCCCAAAACAAGGCAGTAGGTGGCTAAATGATTTAGGTGTTCCTAGGTGGCACTGAGTGTTCTTTGCACACAGATTGGAGGGGGGAAAAAAAGTGACACAACGCTGGGAGCTTTACTTGATCAGCATCAGTTTGAGTGGCTGATCTCTACCTTGTAAGAGGACAACATTTTGACCCTGCTGCTGAGCTCTTGGTGCTGTCTGCAGGTTCATGGGTGTCAAGGTTCATGTGTAGGAACTGATTCTTCTGCACAAGAATCCCCTCTTGTTCTGCCAGAAATTCCTCCCAGAAGGCTCTATGCACTCCTTCAGCCATCAATATGATGTGAAATGTTTGTGTCCCTCCAGTATTGTTCAGGTCTGAAGTTATAGATATGGTGAAGTCTCTTTAATCCCAACACTTCTTTCCTCCAAGGAGCAACTGAAGAAGCTGGGGCTGCTTAGTTTAGAAAAGAGGAGGCTGAGGGGAGACCTCATTGCTCTCTGCAGCTACCTGAAAGGACATTGTAGAGAGGTTGGTTCTGGTCTCACAGGCAATTAGTGATTGAACAAGAGGGAATGACCTCAACCTGCCACTGGGTAGGTCTAGACTGGACATTAGGAAGAAGTTCTTCTTGGAAGGAGTGGTCAGGGATTGGCACAGACTGCCTAGGGAGGTGGTGGAATCCCCAAGCCTGGCTGTGTTTCATGGTGGTTTGAATGTGATGCTTGGGGATCTGGTTTAGGAGTGACCCTTGTAGACTAGGGTTAGACTTGGTGATCCTGAGGTTCTTTTCCAACCTGAATGTTTCTGTGACTCTGTGAAGGAGTTAATTTCTGAAAAAGATGGAGGGGAAAGAACTCCTTCAAAAAGCAAACCCCAGCATTTGTTTCCTATTAGGTTAATTTTAAGGTGGTGAACTTCCTCTTTTGCCATTTTCCTTCTGCTTGAGTTTAGCCATTCCAGAAGCCAAGCACCATAAGCTTTTGTTATTAAGTAGACATTCTTTACTGTAAAGGTCACAGAGCCCTGGAAAAGGCTGCCCAGAAAGGTTGTGGAGTCTCCTTCTCTGGAGACTTTCAAGCCCCATCTGGATGTGTTCCTGTGTGACCTGTGCTGGATTCTCTGCTCCTGCTCTGGCAGGGGGGTTGGACTGGATGATCTCTGAAGGTCCCTTCCAACCCCTAACATCCTCTGATCCTGTGATGTTCTTAGATTATCTCGAGCAATGAAGGTTTTCTTCTCATTTCATTTTTCTGCATCTGTAGAGAGACTCTTAGAAATTTCCAGCCCTACAGTGTTTGAATAAAAAGTCTTCTAATGGTTGGTTATTATTTTGCTAGCCAAGATAGTTACTGGAGTGGAGGATGTCCCTGCTCACTGGCAGGGTGGTTGGACCAGATGACCTTTGACTTGCTTGAATGTGTCCAGAGAAGGGCAACGAGGCTGGGGGAGGGGTCTGGAGCAGAGCCCTGTGAGGAGAGGCTGAGGGAGCTGGGGGTGTTCAGCCTGGAGAAGAGGAGGCTCAGGGGAGACCTCATTGCTGTCTACAACTCCCTGAAGGGAGGTTGCAGCCAGGTGGGGGTTGGTCTCTTCTCCCAGGCAACCAGCACCAGAACAAGAGGACACAGTCTCAAGCTGTGCAGGGGGAGGTTTAGGCTTGAGCTTAGAAAGAAGTTCTTCCCAGAAAGAGAGATTGGCCATGGGGATGTGCTGCCCAGGGAGCTGGTGGGGTCAGTTAAGTAGAGCCTGGATGAGGCACTCAGTGCCATGGTCTGGTTGATTAGATGGGGTTGGGTGATCAGTTGGAGTTGATGATCTTAGAGGTCTCTTCCAACCTGCTGATTCTGTGAGTCTGTCCCTTCCAACCCAACCCATTCTCTGAGTCTATCTAAGAGCTGAGGAAGCAAAATAGGAGCCTAATTCACAGAAGAGATGTGCTTAAGAGGAAGGATTGTGTCTGGCCTGGAACAATGTCTAGAGTGCCTGATCGTTCCTCAAGTAGTATAGAAAATTTCTTCACCTGTGAGTAAATGTGACTTTGTGAGGAGTGTGCCCAGGGGAGTGAAGAACAACAATCATCATCTCCAGCTTCTTCAGGCTCATAGCCTGTGCATTCTGATGACACAGGACCTGATTTTTACAGCAGCTGCAACCCTTAACTTTTACAGTTGAGTCTTGAGCAGATGGGGGCAAGCTGACAGCTGTCATGCCTACTGCTGCTCCTGTTCCTCAACCATCAGGCTTTTTCTTTACAGTGTTAGCCTAGAGTAAGGAATTCACTGCATTTTGTGTGTCATTTCACCATCAAAATCCCACCACTAACTCTACTGATGGCTATTCTTATGGGCATTGGCAATAATCTGGGGAAAGGATATACCTGGAGGAGTCAATTCTCTAAGCATGTCCATCCATGGACCTCTCTCCTTAGCAGGAGAAACACAAAAAAATCCCAAAACATTAGAAGTGTTAACTATTTCTTGACCTTTCTGAGCTACAGAATGCTTACAGCTGTTTCAGACAATAATAGATGAGGAGAATATTAATTCTTTTCTTTCTCTCTGTCTCCTGAACCAGCCTCTCATTCCTAGAAGCCCCACAAGCAGCGTGGCCACACCATCCAGCACCATCAGCACCCCTACCAAAAGAGACAGCTCTGCACTGCAGGATCTCTACATCCCCCCTCCTCCAACAGAACCTTATGTTCCAAGGTAAAAAAAATTAAAAATTCAAAAAGATCATTTTGGGGTACAAGTTAATGTAAAAAAAAAAAAAAACCTACTTGTGCATGAAGTGAGCATTGTGTTCCTACCCACTTATCAGCCTGCCCTGCAGGAGTAGGCTGATAGTAACTTTATTTTGGAGGTAGAGGTGTTGAAGCAGGCCCACAATGAACTGAATCAGTGTCTAAAGGCTGCGAAGCAGCCTTGAGAAAAGTAGAATCTTAGAATGGTTAGGGTTGGAAGGGACCTCGAGGACCATCCAGTTCCAACCCCCCTGCCATGGGCAGGGACACCTCACACTACAGCAGGTTGCTCACAGCCACATCCACCCTGGCTGCAAAAACCTCCAGGGATGAGGCTTCCACCACCTCCCTGGGCAACCTGTGCCAGTGTCTCACCACCCTCATGGGGAAGAATTTCTTCCTGACATCCAATCTGAATCTACCCATTTCTAGTTTTGCTCCATTCCCCCCAGTCCTATCACTCCCTGACACCCTCAAGAGTCCCTCCCCAGCTTTCTTGTAAGTCCCCTTCAGGTACTGGAAATGATGGTGCAAATGTGATCTGGCTTGTTTTACTCTTTGTGATACTGATTTAACTTCTAGGAAACAGCAGGAATCCAAATTCCCTTCCCTTTGGAAAGGCCACAAGAAGGTCTCTTTGGAGCCTTCTCCTCTCCAGACTGAACAGTCCCAACTCTCTCAGTCTGTCTCCATAGGAGAGGTGCTCCAACCCTCTGCTCATCCTTGTGGCCCTTCTCTGGACACCTTCCAGCATGTCCATAACCTTCTTGTAACAGGGGCTCCAGAACTGGGCACAGTGCTCCAGATGGGGTCTCAGCAGAGGGGAGCAGAGGGGGAGAATCACCTCCCTCACCCTGCTGGCTATGCTTAGGTGTTTAAGAAAAGCCTGGATGAGGCACTTAGTGCCATGGTCTGGTTGATTAGTTAGGATTAGGTAATCAGTTGAACTTGATGATCTTGGAGGTCTCTTCCAACCTGGTTGATTCTGTGATTCCAAGCAGACTCAACACTCCTTTTGTTCTGAAATACAGAATAATCTGTTGTCTGTAGCAGTCTCATCCTAGATCAGAGGAGCAAACATCACCTGAAACCTTATAGCTAGGAAGAGTTCCTTCTCTGTCTCTTTGCCTGATGGCCATGATGCATCAAGGGAGGCTGACCTAAAAGCAAGTAAGATTTACCTTCAGCAGGAGCCTTATTGTGTTCTGCCAGCATTTTCTTTTTGAGATGTGTTTGCTCTGATGGCATTAGAGCAGATTTCAGGATGATTTGTAGTGTGAGCACTCTGCAGTGACCAGGCTGGTCCCTGTCTATATCTGTCTGCTACTCTGACCTGCCACCTGGAACAGACATTTTTATCCTTCTCAACTCTTTGGGCTTGCTGCAGATCATCCTTAGGGATTCATCACTCTCACCTAACCTCTGATGGTTCTGTGTCATTCCATAATGTACACAGGTGTTGCTTCCCTCCAATTCTGAGAGAATTATGGCCAATAAAAGAATAGGGAAACACATATCCAGAGACCTAGGAATGTATTTTCATGGAATGCTTTAGATTGGAAGGAACCTTGAAGATGACTCCCAAAACCCCCACCTGATAGGTAACCTGTAGGTGTTTAAAGACATTAAACACATCAGCTTCTAGATGAAATGCATCAATAACTCACTGGATTTCCTCCTTTTGCCAAACTGAACATATTTTCTGTCATCTGTGTTGACACACAAATCTGATGAGTTTTAACCAACAATCACCAGTGTTGGCAATCCACATGTCCATCATGTCATATAGAATGTTCACAGAATGGTTTAGGCTGGAAGGGACCTTGAAAATCATCCAGTTCCAACCCCCCCTACCATGGGCAGGGATACCTTCCACTAGCCCAGGTTGCTCAAGGCTTCACCCAGCCTGGCCTTGAACACCTCCAGGGAGGGAGCATCCACAGCCTCCCTGGGCAACCTGTTCCAGTGTCTCACCACCCTCACTGGAAAGAATTCCTTCCTAATCTCCAGTTTCAATCTGCCCCTCTCAAGCTTCAATCCATTTCCTATCATCACAAGCCCTTGTAAAGAGACCCTTCCCAGATTTCTTGTAGCTCCTTTCAGGTGCTGGAAGGCTGCTCTAAGGTCTCCCTGGAGCCTTCTCCAGGCTGAACATCCCCAACTCTCTCATCCTGTCCCATAGGGGAGGTTCTCCAGCCCTCTGAGCATCTTTGTGGCCTCATCTGGACCTGCTCCATCAGCTCCATCTCCGTCTTCTGCTGGGGGCAGCAGAACTGGAGGCAATGCTCCAGGTGGGGTCTCACAAGAGCAGAGCAGGGGAGGAGAATCACCTGAGAAAGTCCTTTTCAGAGGAATCAGTATTTTTAAAGCTTCCATATTCTGAGCCACAGCTCCATCTATCCCATGTCCAGTCACTGTGTTCTTAAATTCCTTCTTGCTTTTATTGTATATAACTTTCCAGGTAGGACTGTAAGGGCAGCATGTCCTTTGTTGTACTTAAGAGTTTCTTGTAGCTGAGGTTTGGGGTTTTTTTTCCTTAGAATTTTCTTATCAGTAACTCTTCTGGCCAATGAATGAGATGCATGACCTGATAGTGTTGTTACTGACTTTGCTGGGGATTTTTCCAAGGGTGAGGCATATGGCAAATTGAATTGCCTGCTGTAGAGGAGAACTTGTGATTCTATGATAAATTCTTATTCCTCAGAGATAAAAAAAAAAAAACCCAAACCTTACAGGACAAAAGAGTGACTTTGCACTTCAGAGTAGAGATGATGTCACAAGCCTTTTTGTAGATTCAGAGAATGGTTTAGGTTGGAAGGGACCTAAGATCATCCAGTTCCAAACCCCCTGCCATGGGCAGGGACACCTTCCGCTAGACCAAGTTGCTCAAAGCCTCATCCAACCTGGTCTTGAACACCTCCAGGAAGGAGGTATCCATGACATCCCTGGGCAACCTGTTCCAGTGTCTCGCCAGCCTCACTGAAAAGAATTTCTTCCTAATCTCCAGTCTCAATCTGCCCTCCTCAAGCTTCAATCCATTCCCTCTCATCCTATCACTACAAGCCCTTGTCAAAAGTCCCTTCCTGGCTTTCTTGTAGGCCCCCTTCAGGTACTGGCAGGCTGCTCTAAGGTCTCCCTGGAGCCTTCTTTTCTCCAGGCTGAACAGCCCCAACTCTCCCAGCAGCTCCAGGTCCCTCTTATGCTGGGAGCAGCAGAACTGGAGGCAGCGCTGCAGATGTGGTCTCTAAAGAGCAGAGCAGAGGGGCAGAATCCCCTCCCTGTCCTTCTACTCTCCCTGCTTTGGATGCAGCCCCAATGAGGATTTACTGCCACAGAAAGACTCTTCCTTGTTAAGAAAACCATTCTCTTTTCTGCAGTATCTGAAGTTAGTATTTGCTTCTCAGAACATTTGGAGTTCGACTCCAGACATCAAGGTCTTCAAAAATGCATGTTGTTAATTTCTGAAGAACATTTTCTGCACTCCTGGTGATGATGCAGTAGTCTGGAGCCATTCTGATTAACTTCTATAATAACAAGCTGTAGTCTTACAGAGAGATTAAGCTATCTACATTTGAATTATTTTTTTAATGAACTTAATCCTCCTGGACTGATTTATTCTTCATTTCACAAACCTGTTCCATGGAGAACAGTGTTTCTAAATTATCTGTTTTGGCTTTTCATTAGAGTTGGTTTTTTTTTTTTTTTGTGCATGACTAACTGTATTTAGGTTTGTCTTTATTTTGAGTATTATCACAGAATCATTAAGGTTGGAAAAGTCCAACCTTAACCCAAGTACCATGACCACTAAACTGTATCCTGAAGCACCACATCTACAGCTTCTTGAGCATCTCCAAGGATAGGAGCTTCACCACCTCCCTGGGCAGCCTCTCCCCTTCAGATATTGAAATGTAGCTCTAAGGTCTCCCTGGAGCCTTCTCTTCTCCAGGCTGAGCAGCCCAAATTCCTTCTGCTTGTATTCATAGGAGAGGTTCTCCAGCTCTCTGATCATCTTTGTGGCCCTCCTCTGGACCTGCTGCATCAGCTCCATGTTTCCCTTGTGTTGGGGGTTCCAGAGCTGGACACAGCATTCCAGGTGAGGTCTCACCAGAGCAAAATGAAGTGGCAGAAACCTCTCTCAACCTGCTGGCCACCCTTCTTTTGATGCATCCCAGGCTGCCATTGGCCTCCCGGGCTGCAAGCTCACACCGTTGGCTTACATCCAGCTTCTCACCCAGCACCTCCCAAGTCCTTTTCTGCAGGGCTGCTCATCATCATCCCCCCACCCAGCCTGTATTTGATACCAGAAGACTGGATGAGGCACTTAGTGCCATGGTGCCGCAGGGCTCAGTCCTGGGACCAGTCTTGTTCAACATCTGTGTTGGTGCCATGGACAGTGGCATTGAGTGCACCCTCAGCAAGTTTGCTGATGACACCAAGCTGTGTGGTGCAGCAGACAGGCTGGAGGGAAGGGATCCATCCAGAGGGACCTGGACAGGCTGGAGAGCTGGGCACAAGCCAACCTCATGAGGTTCAACAAGACCAAGTGCAGGGTCCTGCATCTGGGTCAAGGCAATCCCAAGCACAAATCCAGGCTGGGCAGTGAGTGGCTGGAGAGAAGCCCTGAGGAGAGGGACTTGGGGTTGCTGGTGGATGAGAAGCTCAACAGGAGCTGTCAATGTGCACTTGCAGCCCAGAAAGCCAACCAGATCCTGGGCTGCATCAGGAGAAGTGTGGCCAGCAGGTCAAGGGAGGTGATTCTCCCCCTCTGCTCAGCTCTGCTGAGACCCCACCTGGAGTACTGCATCCAGTTCTGGAGCCTCTGTTACAAGAGGGATGTGGACATGCTGGAAAGTGTCCAGAGAAGGGCCATGAGGATGAGCAGAGGGCTGGAGCTGCTCTGCTATGAGGACAGACTGAGAGAGTTGGGGCTGTTCAGTCTGGAGAAGAGAAGGCTCCGAGGTGACCTTCTTGTGGCCTTCCAGTATCTGAAGAGGGCTACAAGAAAGCTGGGGAGGGACTTTTTAGGATATCAGGGAGTGACAGTGCTAGGGGGAATGGAACAAAGCTGGAAGTGGGGAGATTCAGGCTGGACATGAGGAAGAAGTTCTTCCCCATGAGGATGGCGAGAGCCTGGAATGGGTTGTCCAGGGAGGTGGTTGCGGCTCCATCCCTGGAGGGTTTTGCAGCCAGGCTGGATGTGGCTGTGAGCAACCTGCTGTAGTGTGAGGTGTCCCTGCCCATGGCAGGGGGGTTGGAACTGGATGATCCTGGTGGTACCTTCCAACCCTGACTGATTCTATGCTTCTGTGGTGTGGTTGATTGGGTAGGGCTGGGTGCTAGGTTGGACTGGATGATCTTGGAGGTCTCTTCCAGCCTGGTTGATTCTCTGATCATCCCCAGCAGTGGCCTTTTTTATGCTTGTATCAAATAGCGCCGTATGCCTATGGCGATGGAAAGCTTCAAGGCTTTCAAACTGACCACATCAAACAGATTTCAAAGTCCTCTTTTGTTTCCCCAAGGGATGAGAAGGGAAATCTCCCCTGTGATGACGTTGGCAGGCACATCGTGGGCAAGCCGGTCCACACCGGATCCGAGTCTCCCAACTCGTTCCTCGACCAGGAGTATCGGAAACGCTTCAACGTGGTCGAAGAAGATGCAGTTTTGTACTGCTATGAATATGAGAAAGGAAGAACAAGTGGTCCTGGAAGGAGGGAGAGCACCCCAACCTATGGTATGGCTTGGTCCTCATGAGGATGATCTCTGTTTTGTTGGGTTTTGTATCCTTTTTAAGGACTTTTGTGCATCTGCTTTGGGTTTTGCGCAGCTTGCAAGTGGCTCCTAGCGGTTGCTAAGAGCTCTGTGCTCGTTTAGTCCAATTTCAACCTAGGAGCTTGTTCTGTGCAAGAAAAAAAAATGTTGATTTCTTACTGTGGTAGGGAGGGCAAGGGCAGTTTAAATTGCTGGGGGGGTTCTGAGTGGATGTTCCTTTGTTTTGTTATCAATATTTCATTCATCAATTTATAAGCAGTTATATTTTAGTTTATTTCATTTCTCCAGATGAGGCTTCAATATTATTTTATTCAAACAACCAACCAACCAAAAAAATGAATCATAGAATGCTCCAGGCCAGAAGGGACCTCCAAAGGTCATCCAGTCTGACCTTCTGCAGTCATCAGGGACATCCCCAACTAGATCAGGTTGCCCAGGGCTTCCTCGAGTCTTACCTTGAATATCTCCAGGGAAGGAGCCTCAACCACCTCCCTGGGCAACCTGTTCCAGTGTTCCACCACCCTCATAGTGAAGAACTTGTTCCTCACATCCAATCTAAATCTGTCCTTCTCTAGTTTGAAGCCACTGCCCCTCATCCTGTCCCTGCAGATCTTTGCAAACAGTCTCTCTCCATCCTTCCTGTAGCCCCCTTCAGCTACTGGAAGGTTGCTCTTAAGTCTCCCTGGAGCCTTCTCTTCTCCAGGCTGAACAACAAGAATTGTTCTTGCAGTGTAAGGGCTCGCATAAGATTAGAGGTGGAGTATCAGGAAAATTTACCCAGGTAGAATGGTTGTAAAAAACAAAGGAAAAAAAAAACACAACAAAAGGGTTTTTTTGTTTTCTATTAGCAGGAAGGGTTCTTAAGTACACAAATCAAAGCCTGCACTGCAAATCAATCCTCAGTTGATGTATTTGTTATAAAGTCTTTGACTTTTGGTCTCACTTCTTGTTTTAATGAATTGACACCACTGAGTCCATTTCCATTGCAGTGTCTTTTCTAGAGATGTTACCATTTCAGCATCAATTTCTACCACTTCCCACATGGCATTTGTTAGCAGGAGCTTTGTGGCTAGGCACAACCTCAGGATTTCACAGAAGCCTAGAACATACCAATAACAATATTCTGACTTCGGCTAACCCACTCAAGAAGGGCAAACAGAGTTCCAAGGCCTAGAGAAACAGTTGTTTTCAACATGTACTCACAGGATGGTTTGGCTTGGAAGGGAACCTCCAAAGGTCATCCAGTCCAACCCCCCTGCAGTCAGTAGGGACATCTTCCACTAGATCAGGTTGCTCAGAGCCCTGAATATCTCCAGGGATGGGGCCTCAACTACCTCCCTGGGCAACCTGTTGCAGTGTTCCAGCACCCTCCTGGTGCAGAACTTGTTCCTAACATCCAATCTAAATCTGCTCTTCTCTCATTTCAAACCATTGTCCCTCGTCCTATCACCCCAGGCCTTTCCAAACAGTCCCTCTGCAGCCTTCTTGTAGCCCCCTTCAGGTACTGGGAGCCTGCTCTTAGGTCTTCCTGGAGCCTTCTCTTCTCCAGGTTGAACAACCTCAGCTCCCTCAGCCTGTCCTCATAGCAGAGGTGATTCATTGCTCTCCTTTGTGGAGATGTTAATATATTAAAAGAAAAAAAAACCACCTTTCTCAATCCTCCTTCCAGCAAGGTTAATGGGGCCATCCATAATTTCTTTACTGGAATCTTTTGGACATTTTTTGACAACCTGAACAAAGGGATTTCTCTTTCATGCTCTTCCAGATGTTGTATAATTGTTGCTACCTGACCTCAGAAAAGCTTCTGTTTTTTTTTCTCCTGAGTGTAATCACCAGGGAAGACAGATTTAGGGAGATTAACAAGAAGGAGATGAACAGAGGTAGCCGGCAAATGAAAGTTAAACTTTAGGAAGGAAACCAATTTGGTCGTTGCAGTTTTACTGCCAGATACGAAAACCTCACACTTTGAACAGGTAGAGATTCTGTAGAATTTTTCTCTTTCTGGCTGTTAGCTTTTGATGTATCAGACATTTGCTAATCAGACCTTATATGATTTTGTAGCCTTTGTGTTTTTTAAGTTTCCAGGTCCTTTCAATGAGACACTGTTGGTTACACATGACAAAGAAGAGAGAGTTGCATTACTAGAAAAGCTCACTGTTGAAATTTACTTCTGGTCATAGATTCATAGAATGGTTTAGTTTGGAAGGGACCTTAAAAATCATCTAGTCCCAAACCCCATGCTATGGGCAGGGACATCTTGCACTATCCCAGGCCTCATCCAGCCTGGCCTTGAACACCTGTGGGGGGGAGCATCCATCCACAACCTCCGTGGGCAGCATCTTCCAGCATCTGGAAAGAATTTCTTCCTAATCTCCAGTCCCAATCTGCCCTCCTCAAGCTTCAATCCATTACTTCTCACCCTCTCACTACAAGCCCTTGATCAAAAGTCCCTTCCTAGCTTTTTTTGTAGTCCCCTTCAGGTACTGGAAGGTTTCCTTGGGGCTTTCTTTTCTCCAGCCTTCCCTGGCTTTCCTGTAGGCAAGTAAACATAAGCTGGATGCATCCTCAGTCAGGGAATAGCTTCTTAGCTGGGTGCTCTATCAGCTTCAATCAGATTTAAATATTTGACTCCCTAAATAGTACAGGAAATGATAAATAAAGTATTTAATATGTATGTTTGATTTCCTGAGCCAAGATGAATTGGTAACCTGATCCAGCAGAGCATAGACCTCCTGTGTCAATTTTGCAAACACAAACACAACTTTTTGTTATGCTGCTGCCTGAATGGTGTTGGTGAATTTCCCATGAGCTAGGGCCATATTCACAGGCACACCAGGTTGATGTGTTTGAGTATTTGTTTTACAATCACAGAATCATTAAGGTTGGAAAAGACCTTAAAGATCATCGAGTCCAACCCTAACCCAACTGCCATGACCACTAAACTGTATCCTGAAGCACCACAGCTACAGCATCTTGAACACCTCTAGGCATGGGGACTCCACCGCCTCCCTGGGCAGCCTGTGCCAACCCCTCACCACTCTCTCAATCAAGAAGTTTTTCCTAACGTTTTCCTCATAAACCCATCTTTCTTTTTCATTGTATCATGGATTTTATCTCAAACATGTGGAATAAGACTGATGACCTTTATGTCTGGGTTTGTACTAAAATAATTAAGTAAAGGTCTCCATTTTTTTTTTACTTTAAGCTCTACTACTTTTAAAATCAAATTATTTTCCTACTTTTTGTGTTTATGACCAGTGGATTGATTCAAAAAAGAGTGAGGGCTGACCTTGTGAAAATATTTTGTTTTCTATCTGCCAGAGATTGTGTCTCTTGCTATGCTACTCTGACATTGAAACATAGAATGGCTTAGGTTGGAAGGGACCCTACAGATCATCTACTCCAACCTCCCTGCCATGGGCAGGGACACCTCTCAACTAGACTCAGCTGCTCAAGGTCTCATCTGGTCTGACTTTGAACAGCCTGAGGGAGGAGGCATCCATAGCCTCCCTGGGCAGCCTATTCCAGAGTCTCACCAGCATTGTACTGAAGAACTTCTTCCTAAGCTCCAGTCTAAACCTACTCTCCCTCAGCTGCAAACCGTTCCTTCTTGTCCTGTTGCTAGACACCCTTAGGAAAAGTCCCTCTGCAGCCTTCCTGTAGGATCCTTTCAGCTATTGGAAGTTAGCTCTAAGGTCCCCCCAAGAGTCTTCTCCTCTGTAGGCTGAACAACCTCAGTTCCCTCAGCCTGTTCTCACAGGTGTTCCAGCCCTTAGATCATCTTTTTGGCCTCCTCTGGACTCACTCCAACAGCTCTGTGTCCTCCTTCTGATGGGGAGACCAGACCTGGAGGCAGTATTTGAGGAATTATGACTTTTTTTTTTTTTCAATATAGCTATTTAACCTGCAGACCACTTTAAGTAACTCCATTGAGTTGCACAGCACACTTAAACTATATTTGGGGAATCCTGAAGCAGACGTCAGGGGTCACAGCTCTTTTAAAAAAAAAATCAATTCAGCATCTTCCAAATGATAAATCTAAAAAGATTTAATAATCTTCAGCTCTTTTGCCTCTTGCTGCCTGAAATCAGAGTGCATTTGCCAGCAAGAATGTACTTTTGTGGGTTTTATGGATGCAATGCTACAAGAGAAATTCCATGCAGAGGTTTTATGCTTCTTTTCTTACTCACTGTCACTGATGGATCTTTTAAGATCACCAGCAAAGATGCTGTTCATGGAGGTGCTTCAGTGCTGTGCACAAGTTTCTATTACCAACAACTCACACAAGCTTTGAAACCCTTCTCTGCATGTGTGTGTGCCAGGGCATTCCGGAGTCATAAACCAGATACTGTTGGGTGAAAAACCAAAGTAATTTGAGTGTGTTTGTCAGTCACAGCCATCAGTCCAGTCATGGTTTTGTAGGGCAAGGGATTTATTTTCTAGATGCTTAGCTACTTCTTGTCTGCTAAAGAAAGCAGAACTCTTACCTTAGCCTCTTGTTGAGAGGCGATGCTGAATTCTCTTTCCTAAGCAGCCCTGTAGGATTCTGGCTTAGCACATCATTTGTTCTCACTTCTAAAGGATGTTAGTTTAATGCTGCCTTCTAGTGCATGATCTCAATTTTTTCCTCTGTTTCCAGGGAAACTGAGGCCTATTTCTATGCCAGTAGAATATAACTGGGTGGGGGATTATGAAGATCCCAATAAAATAAAAAGAGAGAGTAGGAGAGGTAAGTGATCTGAACAAACATCTTGTACAAGGCATTATGGCTTTAATCATGCTTGAAGCTATATATTTGATCCTCATTTTCCTGCTTGCTTAGATATCTTTTTTCTTTTTTTCTTGTGAACCTGGTTTGGGTTCTTTCATTATGTACATTTAATATTTTTTTTCTTGCAGAGCCTCTGTTAGGAGTGAGCAAATTGTTCAGTCAAGGCCAAAGAAAACCCTGACTGCAAAGCCCTGCAGTTTGCCTTCAGTTTTATATTGGCATTTTATTGGTCCTCATTTTGCTGCTTGCTTAGATATATTTTTTTTTTCTTTTTTGTGAACCAGGTCTGGGTTCTTTCATTATGTACATTTAATATTTTTTTTTTTTTGCTGAGCTTCTGTTAGGAAGCCAAAGAAAACCCTGACTGCAAAGCCCTGCAGTTTGGCTTCACTTTTATATTTTGGCATTTTATTTGAACCTCATTTTGCTGCTTGCTGAGATATCTTTTTTTTTTTTTTTTCTTTTGAACCAGGCTTGAGTTCTTTCATCCTGCAGATTTAGTTATTATTTTTTTTTGCAGACCCTCTGTTAGGACTGAGCAAATTGCTCAGTCAGGCCAAAGAAAACCCTGACTGCAAAGCCCTGCAGTTTGTCTTCACTTTCATATTGGCATTTTATTGGTCCTCATTTTGCTGCTTGCTTAGGTATATTTAATTTTTTGGGGGGTAATATATTTAGATATATTTTGTGATATATTTAGATATAGTTAATTTTTTTGTGATATATTTAGATATATTTTGTGATATATTTAGATATAGTTAATTTTTTTGTGATATATTTAGATATATTTTGTGATATATTTAGATATAGTTAATTTTTTGTGATATATTTAGATATATTTTGTGATATATTTAGTTATAGTTATTTTTGGTGATATATTTAGATATATTTGGTGATATATTTAGATATATTTATTTTTTTTCTTTTTTTTTTTTTTGTGAACCTGGTTTGGGTTCTTTCATTATGTACATTTAATATTATTTTATAATTTTGCTGAGCTTCTGTTAGGACTGATCAAGCCAAAGAAAACCCTGACTGCAAAGCCCTGCAGTTTGGCTTCACTTTTATATTGGCATTTTATTGGTCCTCATTTTGCTGCTTGCTTAGATATATTTAATTATTTTTTCGGGGGGGGGGGGGGGTGATATATTTAGATATATTTTGTGATATATTTAGATTGTTTTTTGGTGATATATTTAGATATAGTTTGTGATATATTTAGATATATTTAATTTTTTTGTGATCTATTTAGGTGTATTTTTTTTTTGGTGATATATTTAGATATAGTTTGTGATATATTTAGATATATTTAATTTTTTTGTGATCTATTTAGGTGTATTTTTTTTGTGATATATTTAGATATAGTTTGTGATATATTTAGATATATTTAATTTTTTTGTGATCTATTTAGGTGTATTTTTTTTTTGGTGATATATTTAGATATAGTTTGTGATACCATTAGATATATTTTTTTTTTTTTTTTTTTTGTGAACCAGGTTTGGGTTCTTTCATCCTGCACACTTAATTTTTTTTTTTTTTTTTGCAGAGCCTCTGTTAGGACTAGGCAAATTGCTCAATCAGGCCAAAGAAAACCCTGACTGCAAAGCCCTGCAGTTTGGCTTCACTTTTATATTGGCATTTTATTGATCCTCATTTTGCTGCTTGCTTAGATATATTTTTTTTTTTTTTGTGATATATTTAGATTATTTTTTTTTTTTTGGTGAACCTGGTTTGGGTTCTTTCATCCTGCACTTTTTTTTTTTGGTGATATATTTAGATATATTTAATTTTTTTTTTTTTTTTGGTGAACCTGTTTTTTTTTCATCCTGCACATTTAATTTTTTTTTTTGGTTAACCTGGTTTGGGTTCTTTCATCCTGCACATTTTTTTTTTTTTTTTTTTTGCTGAGCTTCTGTTAGGACTGAGCAAGCCAAAGAAAACCCTGACTGCAAAGCCCTGCAGTTTGGCTTCACTTTTATATTGGCATTCTATTGATTCAGCTGTATTATCCAGTCCCGTTTTGAAACTGGCCTTATAAACACCTTATAAACACCTTATAACACTTACAAATTCATGATCATCACTGATAAACATTGCTGTGCTTAAATGAGAATTATCTATTACATTTCTTTATCTCCACGAGTTCATTTTGGATGGGGGGGGGGGAAACTTTTCTAGAGCAGCATGAGAAAATCAGTGAGGATAAGAGCTTCCAGATTCTGATTTGGGAGGCTCAGATCTTGTAACTGCACAAAGACCTCTGAAATGGCCTCTGTTGCTCAGGAACAAGATGTTACAGGAGTGATAGATCTTGCCATGAAAAGCACTGACTGAATGGTGGCAGTTAGGGATCAAATAAAACACCATTAGCAATTGCTAGGAGAAAGAAATCAAGACTGATTAAAGAAGTGTTCTGCTGCTGCTGCTGGTGTGAGATCTTGCTCATGCTTGGTGTATGTGGTCTGTGTGGTTCCAGTCTCTTCATGTCGTTAGGAAAGGATGCAGAAGAATTGAAGAAGGTTTAGGAGACAACAGAAATGATCAGATCATAGAATTGTCAGGGTTGGAAGGGACCTGATCTAGTTCCAAACCCCCCTGCCATGGCAGGGACACCTCACACTAGATGAGGTTGAGAGCTTTCAGCCCCTGGTCAGTTCAGTAGGACCTCACGCTAGATGAGGTTGAGAGCTTTCATCCCCTGGCCAGTTCAGTAGGACCTCACGCTAGATGAGGTTGAGAGCTTTCAGCCCCTGGTCAGTTCAGTAGGACCTCACGCTAGATGAGGTTGAGAGCTTTCAGCCCCTGGTCAGTTCAGTAGGACCTCACGCTAGATGAGGTTGAGAGCTTTCAGCCCCTGGCCAGTTCAGTAGGACCTCACGCTAGATGAGGTTGAGAGCTTTCAGCCCCTGGCCAGTTCAGTAGGACCTCACGCTAGATGAGGTTGAGAGCTTTCAGCCCCTGGTCAGTTCAGTAGGACCTCACACTAGATGAGGTTGAGAGCTTTCATCCCCTGGCCAGTTCAGTAGGACCTCACGCTAGATGAGGTTGAGAGCTTTCATCCCCTGGCCAGTTCAGTAGGACCTCACGCTAGATGAGGTTGAGAGCTTTCAGCCCCTGGTCAGTTCAGTAGGACCTCACGCTAGATGAGGTTGAGAGCTTTCATCCCCTGGTCAGTTCAGTAGGACCTCACGCTAGATGAGGTTGAGAGCTTTCAGCCCCTGGTCAGTTCAGTAGGACCTCACGCTAGATGAGGTTGAGAGCTTTCAGCCCCTGGTCAGTTCAGTAGGACCTCACGCTAGATGAGGTTGAGAGCTTTCATCCCCTGGCCAGTTCAGTAGGACCTCACGCTAGATGAGGTTGAGAGCTTTCATCCCCTGGCCAGTTCAGTAGGACCTCACACTAGATGAGGTTGAGAGCTTTCAGCCCCTGGCCAGTTCAGTAGGACCTCACACTAGATGAGGTTGAGAGCTTTCAGCCCCTGGCCAGTTCAGTAGGACCTCACGCTAGATGAGGTTGAGAGCTTTCAGCCCCTGGTCAGTTCAGTAGGACCTCACGCTAGATGAGGTTGAGAGCTTTCAGCCCCTGGCCAGTTCAGTAGGCTGGCCGGAAGCAGTTTGGGAGCATTGAGGCAGGAAAAGGTTTATAAAAGCATGTATGGAAAGAAGGAAGGAAATAGGCCTGACACTGGTTGTTTTCCAACACAAGACCCAAGAGACATCAAACCATAGAGTCATGGAATGGTTTGGCTCGGAAAGGACCTCCACAGGTCATCTAGAAGGGACCTCCAAAGGTCATCCAGTCCAGCCCCCCTGCACTCAGCAGGGACATCCTCCACTAGATCAGGCTGCTCAGAGCCTTGTCCAGCCTGACCTTGAATAGCTCCAAGAATGGGGCTTCAACTACCTCCCTGGGTAACCTGTTCCACTGTTGAGCCTGACCTTGTATTGAGAGCTGGTGAAAAAGAAGAACTGTCTCCTTGTGCAGTTTGGGTTCAAGCTAAGGAACCTCTTGTGACAGAAAGTTCTGTATACTTCAAGTTCACATGAATACAAGGAAAGACCAGACAAGTTTATCTGCTGAGGTTTCATAGAATCCATTCCATTGCTCCTGGCTCAGGATGTCCCTCAGCTACAAGCTGGAAGAGTACTCAGGGAAAGTATGGATGATATGATGATTACCCTCCAATATTCACAGCAAATTACTTTGAAATGTATGACACCACATTCACTTGTATTCATTAAGGTCTTATTTATCAAAAAAAAAAAGAAGAGATCACAGAAATGTATCATTTCAAAAGCTCAGCTTTTGAAAACTACAAGCCAAAAAACACCAGAAAAGTGCAAAAAAATCATGGATTTTCTTTTTTTTTTTTTTTTTAAACCAGGCCAAAGGAGTGAATGGGTTTGTTTATTAAAACAGTCTTGAAGAGGTGAAATGGACAGTAGGTGTTGGCAAGAATGTTGTGCATTTGGGGAGCAGGATTGAGAGAGGTCCAAGGATCCACAGTGATGTCTTGCTTTTCTCTTTCTTTCCACAGAAAATTCATTGCTTCGCTACATGAGCAATGAGAAAATAGGTCAAGAAGATTACATGTTCCAAAGGAATAGCAAAAAGGATACTGGGAAGAAGTCCAAAAAGAAGGGAGACAAGAGCAGTAGTCCAAGTCATTACTCACTGTTGCCTTCTTTACAAATGGACTCGTTGAGACAAGATGTCATGGGCACACCTGGACCAGAAACTGCTCTGTATCATGTGAGTAAGAAATGGCACTAAGAGAAGTTGTTAATAGTGGTATGGGGACTGCTGCTGTTGCACTGCTTCCTGTTCTTGGAACTATAACTAGGTCTCAGAATTAGCTAGATTTCAGAATTCATTCCTTTGCTGTTACCAGTGTGGAGTAGATGCCAGTGTTCTGTCTCCTTGAACTAGAAGATGGCATGGGGAACATTCCAGATGGCTCCTGGAAATTTAGGTCCTGTTCTGTAGATTCAGATTGGATGTTAGGAAGAAGTTCTTCCCCATGAGGGTGGTGAGACACTGGCACAGGTTGCCCAGGGAGGTGGTGGAAGCCTCATCCCTGGAGGTTTTGAAGGCCAGGCTGGACGTGGCTGTGAGCAACCTGCTGTAGTGTGAGGTGTCCCTGCCCATGGCAGGGGGGTTGGAACTGGCTGATCCTTGAGGTCCCTTCCAACCCTGACAATTCTGTAATTCTGTGTTTGAAATGGGAGTTATCTCTGTCTTCACTTACTAGCTGCTTATGGAAAGAGTCTTCAGCAATTTTCATACTGGCTAGAAACCTTCTTCCCAGCATCCATGTCACTGCAATATGCTAAGTCAAATCATAGAATCAAAGAACCTTTCAGGTTGGAAAAGATCCTTGAGATCAGCAGGTCCAACCATTAACCCTGCTCTACCAAGTTCACCACTAAGCCATCAGAGTCACAGAAACATTCAGGTTGGAAAAGACCCTTGGGATCTCCAAGTCCAACCAATAACCCTACTCTGCAAGGCTCACCCCTAAACCACATCTCCAAGCACCACATCCAAACCACCTTCAAACACAGCCAGGCTTGGGGACTCCACCACCTCCCTGGGCAGCCTGTGCCAATCCCTCACCACTCTTGCTGGGAAAAAATGTTTCCTAATGTCCAGTCTAAACCTCCCCAGTCACAGCTTGAGGCCATTCCCTCTTATTCTATCACTAATTACCTGGGAGACCAGCACCTAGCTCTCTACATTGCCCTTTCAGGTGATTATCAGACAATTCCTCCACTAAAGGTACTTGAAAGGCCTGATAATGGCAGGAAAACCTGTGGGAGGCATTAGTTTTTCTTTGAAGTGAGGGGAGCCCTAGTGAGTGTTAACTGTTTTTTAACCTACAGCCTTCAATATCTCAAGTGACTGTGAAGGAAGAGATTCTGCTGAATAGGATATGGAAGGAAAATTGTAGTGATTTGTTACTTGGCAAATGTCAAGCCAGTGGAGTTAGGAGATACTTTAGGTACAAGACCATGTTCATCCCATGAAAGTAAAAGATGTCATTATAGAAAGATATAAATATATACACAGTAACTGTACAGGAAAGCAAGAGAAATGACTGAAATTATCTTAATATTCTAACACAGAGTACATCATTCAGATTACTGCTGCGTGAAGGTAATTTCAGTTGTAGCAATTGAAGTATCACAGAGTCACAGAACCTTAGGGGTTGGAAGGAACCTCCAAAGCTCATCCAGTCCAACCCCCCTGCCAGAGCAGGAGCATCCAGGGGAGGTCATACAGGAACACATCCAGGTGGGTTTGGAATGTCTCCAGAGAAGGAGACTCCTCAACCTCTCTGGGCAGCCTGTTCCAGGGCTCTGCCACCCTCACAGGGAAAAAGTTTTTCCTTTTGGTCATGTGGAGCCTCCTCTGCTCCAGCTTGCACCCAGTGCCCCTTGTCCTAGCACTGGGGCAGAGCCTGGCTCTGTCCTCCTGACACTCACCCTTCACATCTCTATCAATATGAATGAGGTCCCCCCTCAGGCTTGCTCCTCTTCACCCAGCTAAGGAGCCCTCAGCTCCCTCAGCCTTTCCTCAGAAGGGAGATGTTCCACTCTTTGGGGCTCTGTGCTGGATTCTCTCAAGCATTTCCATGAGGTCCTTCTTGAACTGAGGGGCCCAGAACTGGACACAATATTCCAGCTGTGGCCTCACCAGGGCAGAGTAGAGGGGCAGGAGAACCTCTCTTGACCTGCTCACCACAGCCTTTCTAATCCACCCCAGGATGCCCTTGGCCTTCGTGGCCACAAGTGCGTATTGCTGGCTCATGGGCATCCTCCTGTCCTCCAGGGACCCCCAAATCACTTTCCCCTATGCTGCTCTGCAACAGGCCAGTCCCCAGCCTATACTGGTCCCCCCAACCTCTCCTGCTCCCCAACCTCTCCTGCTCCCCAACCTATACTAGTCATCTCTCAAGAACATTCCTTTGTTAGTCTACATTAAATTCCTGACATTGTCCAGTCAGAAGACATTTTTTGTTTGTTTGTTTTAGCTTGATTTCTCTGTTATCCTTTATGATTAGTTTCCACCTTGTGTACAAAGATAAATGATGCACACACAGGAACTGGAAGATCATTCCAGATTCTGGGGTGGAAGTTAATAACTAACAGCAAACTCACATTTGACCACTGGCATGGTTTTTTTTTTTTCATGTACTTTGAACAGCCAGCCACAAGACACCTGAACTGTTAACACCACAAATTCCACCAGTGTCTGCCAGTCCTTTTTGTGCACCCTGCCCCTCAAAGGATGATTCTCTCTGTAATGCCATCAAATCTTCAGCCTCTTGCTGCAAGCTTATATATGGAAATAAGTGAAGGTCAGTCATTCTCCCAGAAGTATTGATCTGCTAACTGACTTGGAAGCAAAATGCATGAAATAAAGAGAAAGAGGAAGCTTGGACATTGGTTTTTCCCCTAGGGAAATAGGAAGGATCCCTTCACCAAAGCATTTACAGCCTTCTTCAGCTGGCTATGGCTGTTCCTGTCTCTGGAAGCCACCTGGCTGCCACAGTACAGTTCCCCTTACTGTGGTGATTGCAACCAGCACCCTGGCTCACAAAACCCTCATCTAGTTTGCAGATAGGGCTGTATGTCTTTGCCACACAGCAGAGCCAGAGGTTTTGTAATGAATTGCACAGAGCTTCTCATAAAATCTCAACTAAGCAGTGCAGTGAGCAAATAAAGAAGAGAGGACTACAGAAAAGAAACACCACGTGGAACTCAGATCTGAGTGCAGTAGCTTTTTATTAAGCTATATATAACAAATAGGACAACAAAAACATGCTTCATGCTCAAATGGCATCTTAAAGATCCTTAAAAGCATGGTGGGGAGATTGGAGTGGATGGTCTCTAAGGTCCCTTCCAACCTAAGCCATGCTATGAATAGAGGACTGTACATTTTATAATCCAATCACTTTGTAGCCTTCTCTTGCTTAACAGGCATGGGATGAGCATCCTGGGGTTGCTTTCATCAGAGTGTGCTTCCATACCCTTTCATCATTCTCATTATTCTTTCATTTAATCCTGAAGTATCCTAAGCATCCTTCCTAAAGCATGTAAGCCAGAATCACAGAATTGTCAGGGTTGGAAGGGACCTCAAGGCTCAGCCAGTTCCAACCCCCCTGCCATGGGCAGGGACACCTCACACTACAGCAGGTTGCTCACAGCCACATCCAGCCTGGCTGCAAAACCCTCCAGGGATGAGGCTTCCACCACCTCCCTGGGCAACCTGTGCCAGTGTCTCACCACCCTCATGGGGAAGAACTTCTTCCTAACATCCAATCTGAATCTATAGAACAGGACATAAATTTCCAGGAGGTGGATAGAAAGGCAATACAACCTTTCTATACCTCTTCACAGTCTCTCTATTTAAATATTTAACCAATTTTAGCCCTGGATTGGAGTTGGAGAATGTTTCCTACTCGGGTTTGGGTTTCTTTTTTCCTGTAATCTCACTTTTCCACATCACTGATTTGCCAGACTGCTATTCCCAGTCTCATCATTTACCTCTTGCATTCCGTGTCCTTAAACAGATACCATTATGCATGGTTAGCTAAGTTGCAACATACAACTTGAGTGTGCTTGCTGAACAACCTGTCTCTGGAGAAACATCAATTGTGAAACACCAGAAGATAAAGGCTCTGGGCCCTCAAATTGAGCCCTTGTGATTCCCAAATCCATAGCATGGAGCATTGAAGCTCCAGGAATATGAGGTCTGTGATAAAATGGTAGAAGCCACATCCCTGGAGGGTTTTGCAGCCAGGCTGGATGTGGCTGTGAGCAACCTGCTGTAGTGTGAGGTGTCCCTGGCCATGGCAGGGGGTTGGAACTGGCTGAGCCTTGAGGTCCCTTCCAACCCTGACAATTCTATGATTCTAGGATTCTATGATACTGAAAGTTTTATTTTGAAATTATCTTTTAAATATGCCTCACACATTTATTATTATTATTATTATTATTATTATTATTATTATTATTATTTATTATTATTATTTCCCCCCTCTATTTTCTTTTTTTTTCCTTTACCTTGAATCTCCTGGCATAGAAACCATGCTGTCCACTCAGCATTCAGGTCTTGTGTCAGTCATTGCTCTTTATTAACTTTATTCAGTGATGCTTTAAGTTTTTTGTGGGTTTTTTTTTTTTGAGTCCATTGCTAGAAATTTTAAATAATTTGGGAGTCAGAATGCATCCTACTAGGTACTGATTCATTCCCCTTACAATTCCAGAGCTCTTTCCTTTTGAATCAAGCAGCTGTTGACATGTGCTGCTTGATTACCTCCTTCCCCCTTGAAGCTTTTCAGCTTCTACAATGATGCTGCCTTGAACTCGTTGCATTTACAGCTCTTATACATGGCTCTATAGAAAAGAAAAAAACCCCTTTGCTCACAACAAAACTACCTTTTTGAATTAAACTACAACAGAAATGGCATGGGGTTGTTGTTTTTTCTCCCCCTCTAAACAAAGTGGGTGACGTAAAAAGCATTCCCATGGTAATTGGGAAGTGTGTGGTTGGTGTTTGTCTGTTGACATGTGGTTTGGGAAATGCCAGCAGATGCAAATTCTGAGCTGATCACAAGAGTCATAGAATCATAAAGTTGTCAGGGTTGGGAGGAACCTCATGGATCATCCAGTTCCAACCCCCCTGCCATGGGCAGGTACACCTCACACCAGATCAGGTTGCTCACAGCCACAGCCAGCCTGGCTGCAAAAACCTCCAGGGATGAGGCTTCCACCACCTCCCTGGGAAACCTGTGCCAGTGTCTCACCACCCTTGTGGGGAAGAATTTCCTCCTAACATCCAGTCTGAATCTCCCCACTTCTAGTTTAGCTCCATTCGTCCCATTCTTATCACTCCCTGACACCCTCAAAAGTCCCTCCCCAGCTTTCTTGGAGCCCCCTTCAGGTACTGGAAGGCCACAAGAAGGTCTCCTCGAAGCCTTCTCTTCTGCAGACTGAACAACCCCAACTCTCTCAGTCTCTCCTCATAGCTCCATCCCTCTGCTCATCCTTGTGGCCCTTCTCTGGACACCTTCCAGCACCTCTAGATCCTTCTTGTAACAGAGGCTCCAGAACTGTTCACAGAGCTCCAGGTGTGGTCTCAGCAGAGTGGAGCAGAGGGGGAGAATCCCCTCCCTGGCCCTGCTGGCCACACTTCTCTTGCTGCAGCCCAGGCTCTGCTTGGCTCTCTGGGCTGCAAGTGCTCACTGCTGGCTCATGTTGAGCTTCTCATCTGCCAGCATCCCCAAGGCCTTCTCTTCAGGGCTGCTCTCCAGCCGGTCCCTGCCCAGCCAATCCAGAGTTACCTGTTGCAGCAAAGCAAAATGCTCCAGAGATGAAGTAAAGATTGGTTTGTGAGCCATCATGAAGCACATTTGGAGGGTTTTGTGAAAAAAATTTTGTTTCAAGCTATTACTTTCTTTTGCATCTGACCATGAGGTGGAAAATTTGCCTCTCAGAATTTTTCTCCATGATGAAGCTGGGGAACCCTTTAAAAATGAGAAAGTTCCATTAAAAGTTATTTAGCCCAGCTCTGCCAGTCTAGGTTTATTCCTCACTGCATATGATACAATGCTCTGAAAGTACAATTTCACATTGTCCAGTGATGTAGATCTATGGACTAATAAATCTCTCAGCTCAGAACATTTCCTCATTTCCTTTCACATCCCTCTTCTGCATTTTCCCCCCTGATATCTCTATTAATTAATCACTCCTGCTTGTATCCTGCTTTTATTACCTGATTTAAGATTTTTTTGCCTTTGTAGGTGTTATCATTGTTGGTAGCTGTGCAGCAAAGTTGAGAGGTTGTTCTTTTTGTTTCAGTGTAGAATCAGCAATGTTGTTCCCCTGTGATAAAGAAGGGACTAAGGGCAACCTGTTGTAGGGGAGAAGCCTGTCAGGCATGGCACAGAGGGGACTCAGCTTGAGTTATCACTGCAATATGGGGAGGAGTGTCACATCTGTGAGAACTGAGATGTAGGTCTTGACTTCTCAGCTGGCTCCTCTCTGTAATCCTTTCAGCTCAAGGAAAAGGGAGGAGGTGTCTGGACTGTGAAAGAAGTGAGCCAAGGACCCCTGTCAGGCATGCATCATGAGAGCTGGTACTGAGTGGTGAAAATGTTGCTTGAATCAAAGCACAGATACCCATTTCAGAGGAAGGTTTATCAGGTAGCTTTGTCGAGCAGCACATCTGTTCCTGAAACAAGTGATTTGTTATTTTCCTGTGGTTTTGACCCCACAGGAGTCTCTGCCTCCCTTACACAGCAGCAGCCCCTCGAGCTTCTTGCTGGCACAGAATGTGGGAGGTTGTGTGGAGTCACCTGGGTGGAAAAAGGCTCTTTGAAGCAGTGCAGGCTCCTGAGCAGAAGCTGTTGTGTTAGATGCTTCTGGTTTATTGGGGAGGGACTTTTTAGGATATCAGGTAGGGACAGGACTGGGGGGAATGGAACAAAGCTGGAAGTGGGGAGATTCAGACTGGACGTGAGGAAGAAGTTCTTCACCATGAGAGTGGTGAGAGCCTGGAATGGGTTGTCCAGGGAGGTGGTTGAGGTCCCATCCCTGGAGGTGTTTAAGGCCAGGCTGGATGAGGCTCTGGCCAGCCTGATCTAGTGTGAGGTGTCCCTGCCCATGGCAGGGGTGTTGGAACTGGCTGAGCCTTGTGGTCCCTTCCAACCCTGACTGATTCTATGATTCTGTTGGGAAAATGTGCTTGTTGCTTAGCACCTGGGCTCTGAGTCAGCCAATCCATCTCTGCTACTGTGCTGTGGAGGGAGAAACCTCTCATGTCTTCCATGTAGACAGATCACTGCTTTTTGTGCATTTCTCAAGTATATCCCTTTGCTTGCAGATTCACTCAAGTAGATCATACAGAATCATGGAATCCAAGAACCATTTGGGTTGGAAAAGACCCCTGGGATCATCAAGTCCAACCACTGACCCTGCTCTACAAAGTTCACCCCTCAACCACATCCCCAAGCAACATCTGAACAACCTTTAGACACAGCCAGGGTTAGTGACTCCCCCACCTCCCTGGGCAGCCTGTGCCAATCCCTGACCACTCTTCCTGTGAAGGAATTTTTCCTAATGTCCAGTGTAAACCTCCCTGTATCTTGAGGCCATTCCCTCTTGTTCTATCCTTAAAAGGAGAAAATCTGCATTTGTATGTTTTATCCTCTGGAGATCAGCAGGGGAAGCCTTTTGGTGGCTGTTGGACTAGCTGACCTTTAGAGGTCCTTTCCAACCCAAACCAATCTATGATTCTATGATATGATAGAACAGGGGGCAATGGCTTCAAACTAGAGGAGATTTAGACTGGATGTTAGGAACAAGTTCTTTACTATGAGAATAGTGGAACACTGGAACAGGTTGCCCAGGGATTTGGTTGGGGCCTCATCCTGGGAGATACTCAAGGTGAGGCTTGACAGGGCTCTGGGTAACCTGATCTAGTGGAGGATGTCCCTGCTGACTGCAGAGGGGGTTGGACTGGATGAGCTTGGGAGGTCCCTTCCAACCATTCTATGATTCTGTGATATGATAGGATGAGGGACAATGGCTTCAAACTAGAGCAGAGCAGATTTAGATTGGATGTTAGGAACAAGTTCTTTACTTGCAGAGTGGTGGAACACTGGCACAGGTTGCCCAGGGAGGTGCTTGGGGCCCCAGCCTGGGAGATATTCAAAGTGAGGCTCAACAGGGCTCTGAGCAACCTGATCTGGTTGAGGATGTCCCTGCTTACTGCAGAGGTGGTTGGACTGGATGCCCTTTGGAGGTTCCTTCCAACCCAGACCATTCCATAATTCTATGATCTACGGATACACATAAAATGTTTCTTTACTCTACTTAGTTTAGGTATATCATTAAACAAGGCAAGCTCAAACATCACATATTACAGGAGAAAATTATTGCACTCAAAAACCTGGGGCTCACAGTATTCAGGGGAGTCCTGATATATGTTAAGCATCCACTGACATCTTGATTTTGGGATCATGGAAAGGTTTGCTAATGGTGTTTTAGGCAGCTGGAAGCAGGCAATTCCCAATATGATTAAACAGGTTGAAATTTTCTTCAGAAGTGACAATTTCAATTAGGGTTAAGGCATTCATCTTTTCCATCTTTTCAGTGGCAGCCTTGTTTCCATTTTAGTTGTTATTTGGAGCTATTGACAATTTTATTTAATATAGAAAGCTGTTTCCTGCTTCATTTTATGCTTGGCCTTGGATTTGGCAGGAGAATTGTTGGAAAGCAGGGCAAGATCTTTGTGAAAGTACTTGGTCAAGGCTCAAGATGGATGAGAATGAAGATTCAGTGAACATATTGTGGCAATCTGGCCTTGTGGGTGGCTGATGAAACAGTGTCTTGCAGCAGGCTTGCTTTAGTCCAAGCTCGTTGTCTGGCTTTGGAAGGAACCTAGGTGTGTAGGGCTTGTGGCATCACAAAGAAGGGTTTCTACTGTTGCCAGGTTTGCCACAGCACAGAATTCAGCTGGGAAAAGGGAAAGGTCATGGTGGCCAAGATCAGGACAAGTTGCATAAAGAGGCTGTGGGATGTCTCTCTTTGGAGAGAGCTGGATCTAGGCTGGAGATGGCCCTGAAGAACAGGATCCACTGTCAGCCTCAGAGCAAGCCTTGCTCCCAGCTGGGTTGGGATGACTGCCAAGCCCCATTCTTCCAAAATCCATCAATATCTCTGTGTCTTTCACAACCCATTTGACAGAGTCATGTTGCTGCATGATTCTGGGGAGATGCCTGCAGTTTTCTAAAGCAGAGCATCAAATGTTGTTGAAGCAGCACATCAAATGGGGCTGTTCAGATGGGAGCAGAGAAGGCTCCAGGGAGACCTAAGAGCAGCCTTCCAGTACCTCAAGGGAGCTACAAGAAGGAGGGAGAGAGACTGTTCATGAGGGCTTGGGGTGACAGGATGAGGGGCAGTGGCTTCAATCTAGAGCAGAGCAGATTGAGATTGGATGTTAGGAACCAGTTGTGCACATGAGGGTAGTGGAACACTGGCACAGGTTGCCCAGGGAGGTGGTTGGGGCCTCATCCTGGGAGATACTCAAGGTGAGGCTTGACAGGGCTCTGGGCAACCTGATCTAGTTGAGGATGTCCCTGCTGACTGCAGAGGGGGTTGGACTGGATGACCTTTGGAGGTCCCTTCCAACCCAGACCATTCTGTGATTGTATTATCATTCTGTGATTCTATCAGCACTGAGATGGCATTAAGCATTATCTACTAAATAGGAGGAGGCTGCAGATTGCATTCAGTGATTTCCCAGAAAAAAAAAAAAAAAAAAGCAAGAGGAGAAGCAATTTTAGATTTCATCCTAGGGTTTTTTCTGGAAGCATGTCATCTGAGTTTGAAACTGAATGGCCCTGACTAATGCATGCTGCTTATGCATCCCCTGGGTGAAAGAGAATAAAATAACTGCTGCTGTTTTTGCAGGGAATGAACCAACCTTGAAGCCCTGAGGTCTGTGTAATAATAATCTGTATAGTGTTACCTAAAAACCTCTGAAGTCAGTTAAGTAGTTCCCAGGAACTTCACTCAGTTGTAGATTAGGTTTTGTTGGGGTTTTTGTTGGTTTGGTGGAGTTTTTTTGGGGGTCCTTAATTATAATTTAATTTAATGAGCTAATTTAGAATAATAACTGAATTTAAGAAAGCCTTTCTGGTTTGCAATGTGACATAACATATGGAAAAGTGGCTAGCCTTCCAAATTCCATCCTGTCTTCCTGCTAAGAACTGATACTCCTTCATTATTCTTCAAGAGCTCCATGTCCCAGTGGAGGCCAGTGACAAGCGGAGTCCCTCAGGGCTCAGTCCTGGGACCAGTCTTGTTCAACATCTGTGTTGGTGCCATGGACAGTGGCATTGAGTGCACCCTCAGCAAGTTTGCTGATGACACCAAGCTGTGTGGTGCAGCAGACAGGCTGGAGGGAAGGGATCCATCCAGAGGGACCTGGACAGGCTGGAGAGCTGGGCACAAGCCAACCTCATGAGGTTCAACAAGACCAAGTGCAGGGTCCTGCAGCTGGGTCAAGGCAATCCCAAGCACAAATCCAGGCTGGGCAGTGAGTGGCTGGAGAGCAGCCCTGAGGAGAGGGACTTGGGGTTGCTGGGGGATGAGAAGCTCAACAGGAGCCAGCAGTGAGCACTTGCAGCCCAGAGAGCCAACCAGAGGATGGGCTGCATGAAAAGTCCCTCTGCAGCCTTCCTGTAGGCTCCTTTCAGGTATTGGAAGGCAGCTCTAAGGTTCCCCCAGAGTCTTGTCTTCTGTAGGCTGAACAGCCCCAGCTCCCTCAGCCTATCCTCATAGGAGGATCATCTGTGGCCCTCCTCTGGAAGGAAATTGTCTGAGCTGTGAACTGAGAAGTGCTAAAGTTTGGGGTTGTTTCTTCTTCAATGACTTTTGAAGTTGGGAAAATTTTTCAAAGGATCTAGGAGGGAGTTATTTACACCTCTCTGCCCAGGCACTCTGTTCCTGCTGGGCCATAAATATCTCTTTTACTCCTACATAGGTCAGAATGTTTCATGTGATGTAAGCTGGGGTGGTGCTACTGTCTCAGCTTGCTGAGAGCTGGTGCTGAATTGATATCAGTAGCAGAAGGGGAAAAAAAAGACAAGAGAGGGCAAGAAAACCACCAATGGGCTCCTTGTTGCTTCACAGTGGAGGCTATATGAGGCTGTCTAATTTGACCTGGGGTGGCAATACAATTGAGTAGCTTGCTTCTGGTCTGCAAGGGATCAGCACATCCAGCAAGTCACAGTCTCACAGTATGTCAGAGGTTGGAAGGGACCTCCAGAGATCATCAGGTCCAACCCCCCTGCCAGAGCAGGAGCACCCAGGGGAGTCTGCACAGGAATGCATCCAGGTGGGTTTGGAAAGGCTCCAGAGAAGGAGACTCCACAACCCCCCTGGGCAGCCTGTTCCAGGGCTCGGGCACCCTCACTCTAAAGAAGTTTCTCCTCATGTTGAGATGAAATCTTCTATGTTCAAGTTTGAACCCATTGTCTTATCACTGTGCACCACCCAAAAGAGCCTGGCCCCCTCCACTAGACCCCCACCCCTCAGCTATTGATAGACATTGATCAGATCCCTCTCAGCCTTCTCTTCTCCACACTAAACAGCCCCAGGGCTCTCAGTCTCTCTTCCCAGGGGAGATGCTCAAGTCCCCTAAGCATCCTTCTGGCTCTCTGTTGGACTCTCTCCAGCAGGTCTCTGTCTGTTTTGAACAGTCAGCTAATTGTTTATTTTCCCCTTAATTATTGTTCTCTTCCTGGTAATTTATCCCCATGGCCAAGCATTTGCTGCTTGAGAATGTCTCATCAGTGAGGCAAGACGTCCTTGGAAGCTGAGCCTCAGCCTCCTGCATTTGAGCTCCAAGTGTATGGGAACTGGGGAGTAGAAGATGAAAAGCAGCCCTTTGAATTGAGAAGGGAGCCTTGTAAGACAGAGTGAGGGCTTGTCTTGTGTGCTTACAAACAGGCTTTGGGATCACAGGGCTGTCAGTGCTTTTGCCTGCATTTGTTTTTATCAAGCCTCACAAACGTTTTCATTTTTCTGCTGGCTCAAAGCTGAAAGAAGAGGTTTTAACACTCACAGATTCAGAAATTCATAGATTCATAGAATGCTTTAGGTTGGGAAGGACCTTCAAGATCATCTAGTTCCAACCCCCCCTGCCATGGCGAGGGATACCTTCTGCTATCCCAGGTTGCTTGAGGACTCATCCAGCCTGGCCTTGAACGCCTCCAGGGAGGAGGCATCCACAACCTCCCTGGGCAACCTGTTCCAGTGTCTCCCCACCCTCACTGCAAAGAATTTCTTCCTAATCTTCTGTCTAAATCTGCCCTCCTCAAGCTTCAATCCATTCCCTCTCATTCTATTACTGCAAGCCCTTGTAAGCCCTTCTCAGCTTTCTCATAGACCCCATTTCAGGTACAGGAAGGCTGCTCTAAGGTCTCCCCAGAGCCTTCTTTTCTCCAGGCTGAACATCCCCAACTCTCTCAGCCTGTCTGCACAGGAGAGGTTCTCCAGCCCTCTGATCATCTTTGTCCTCTTATTCTGGGGGCCCCAGAGCTGGAGGCAGTGCTGCAGGTGGGGTGTGAGCAGAGCAGAGCAGAGGGGCAGAATCCCCTCCCTGTGCTGCTGCTCTCCCTGCTCTGGATGCAGCTCAGCACACAGCTGCCTGCTGGGCTGCCAGGGACCATTGCTGGCTCCTGGGGAGTTTCTCATCAGCTGACACTCCCAAGCACTTCTCAAGACTGCTCTCAGGCCACTCCTTTCTCAGCCTATATTTGTGCCTGGGTGAGCAGTTGCTCTAATGTGGCCTTGCCTCTGCTTCAGCACTAATGCACTTCATTTTTATAGAAAACTAAAATCATGTCTTTAAATCTTGGAGTGATTACTTGCAGAGTTATTTTTGCAAATCACTGGAGGGATGGCAATTATCTGAGTCTGTTGGTTACCTTTTTTTTTGGACAGAAATTACCATAAAATATGTTAATATGAATTGCCTTTTTCTTTTTTTTTAATAAGCTAGGGTCTAAAGTAAAGGAATCATTTCCATCCTGCCTCCTTGCCAAGGCAATGGAGTGGTTTATGGGAGTGGATCAACTGGAGTGAAATATTGGGAAAGCTGGGGGGGAAAACTGGTCAAAATTAGGTAATTTTTTTTTTTAATTTCAGAATGTTTATTTGGGAGACTTGTTCCCAGGTGTGATTTAGCAGACTTCTATTGGTGTCTTTAAAAATATTAGGCTCACTTATCAGCAAACTGCCTGATATTCATAAGACCATTGTATAAAAGCCTTCACACCTGCATCAGGCTATGTGTTAATTAATATCACAGAATACCTCTGGTTGGAAGAGACCTCCAAGCCCATCCAGTCCAACCTTCAACCCAGCACTGCAGGGTCAACACCAAACCATGTCCCTAAGCACCAGCTCCACACACTGCTTGAACACCCCCAGGGATGGGGACTCCAGCACTGCCCTGGGCAGAACATTCCAATGTTTGACAACCTTTTCAGGGAAGAAATATTTCCTAACATCCAGCCTGAACCTGCCCTGGTGCAGCTTGGAACCATTTCCTCTGGTCCTGTCTCTTGCCACCAAGGAGCAGAGGTTGTCCCCTCCTCACTCCAACCTCCCTTCAGGTAGTTGCAGAGAGCAATGAGGTCTCCCTCAGCCTCCTCTTCTCCAGCCTGAACACCCCCAGCTCCCTCAGGTGTTCCTCATGTGCTCCAGATCCTTCTCCAGCCTCATTGCCCTTCTCTGCCCCAGCCCCTCAATGACCTTCCTGTACTGAGGGGCCCAGAATTGAAATATTTGCATCTTTATGCTCAAGAAAACCTTAATTAGCTGATGTAGAAGAAACAGGCAGGCTGTGTAGCTTCACTCTTCTACTAACCAAAGGGAGACCTCCCTTCCTCCCTTCCTCCCTTCCCTTCCTTTCCTCCCTTCCCTTCCTTTCCTCCCTTCCCTTCCTTTCCTCCCTTCCCTTCCTTTCCTCCCTTCCCTTCCTTTCCTCCCTTCCCTTCCTTTCCTCCCTTCCCTTCCTTTCCTCCCTTCCCTTCCTTTCCTCCCTTCCCTTCCTTTCCTCCCTTCCCTTCCTTTCCTCCCTTCCCTTCCTTTCCTCCCTTCCCTTCCTTTCCTCCCTTCCCTTCCTGAGAGAAACATTTGTTAGAGCAAACTAATTTGTGGTCTGTTTTCAGGTGGTTCCCTCTCTGCTTTTGCTTAACCAACATGAACAGATAAACTTAAACCACTTTTTTTTTTCCTTAGACCTAGAAGTCTGTTGGCTGGTGTTAGCTGTTTATGACTTCAGCCTTCTCAGCCTTGCACTTCTCCTGTGACAAGAGTTTGCTTGCATACAAGCACTGCATTTTCACTTCTTCCATGTTTGGTTTTCTTGCAGACCTTTCAGCAGTCTTCTCTACAGCAGAAGAGTAAAAAGAAGAGCAAAGGTAAAAACTGGATTTGACTTCATCTGTTGGTAGGAAAGCAATGGCCACTTTTAATGTGGGTGATATTGCTGTAGCTGAGGAGCTGCTTTTTTTAACTCAAAATCCTGTGACCATGTTGAGATGTTAAGTCCATTACTGATGCCTCACAGTCTTCTAATGCTTCTCTACCTGCAGTTATCTGCTGCTGCCAGACTCCAGCCAGGGCTCTTCTTTAACAGCTGTAGTACTTCACTGCAGCCCTTGCTTGTTACCTAAGCTGCCAGATAATTAATATCACAGTAAATTGTCCACCTTTGATTTTGAAGTACAAAGGCCCTAGGAACTGTTTAGTTGCAAAAGGAGCTGCAAAGAGAGTTTTGGGTTTTTTTTTTTAATACCCAAGAACTGTTTCACAGCTGTTCTTGGCAGCCAAGTCTGAAGAGTCCATCTATATACTGTGTGCCTTCATCTGATAGGAAATATGAATTTGAAAATGACAAATAACCAATTTTTCCCTTATTTTTTAAGGATCTTGCCTGCCTTTTGTCTACAGTGTCTTCTCTGGTTTGGGGTTTATGTTTGGGGGCTTTTTGTTTGTTGTTTCTGGTTTGGGTTTGGTTTTGTCTTTTCCTCCTGTGAGCTGCCCATGGTTTGGTTTGGGTTTTTTTAATTCATGGCACCTTGCACAGGCTCTGTGGGGGGGGGGAAATAGTGTTTGTAATAATTTCTTCCTGGCAAATTGAGGTTGAAAAATTCCAATTTATTTGCTGAAGCAAACATCTCCTGCTTTCTGGCTAGCTGTGTTGTCTGTTTAGTGGGCAGGTCAGATGCTCTCACCTCAACTCCTTGTCCTTTTCAGCTCCCATTCCAGGTAAAAGCAAAAGGAGGATCTCATGCAAAGATCTTGGTCGAGGGGACTGTGAAGGCTGGCTCTGGAAAAAGAAAGATGCCAAGAGTTATTTCTCCCAGAAATGGAAAAAATACTGGTTTGTCCTGAAGGATACATCTCTCTATTGGTACATTAATGAAGAGGTAAGCCTCTGTGCTCACTGTCTCAGCAAAGACCCTGTGGAGTGCTGTTGCATGGTGTAGTGGGAAACCAGAGTGCTTTGAGTGCTCATAGATGTGGATAGCTTTATCCACCCAAACAATCACCTTCAGCCAGCCAGCCACCAGCACCCCTACATCTTTCCTGCTCCTGAGATCAGCCTGACAGGTCTGTAGTTCCCTGGATTCTTCTTACAGAATCATAGAAGTGTTAGGGTTGGAAGGGATCCCAAGGATCAGCAAGTTCCAATCCCCTTGCCATGGGCAGGGACACCTCACACTACAGCAGGTTGCTCACAGCCACATCCAGCCTGGCTGCAAAAACCTCCAGGGATGAGGCTTCCACCACCTCCCTGGGCAACCTGTGCCAGTGTCTCACCACCCTCATGGGGAAGAACTTCTTCTTAATATTCAATCTGAATCTACCCTAATTTTGCTCCATTCCTCCTGGTCCTATCACTCCCTGACACCCTCAAAAGTCCCTCCCAGCTCTCCAGCAGATCCCCTCCCAGCCTGTCCTGGTTAGGAGGTGATGTCATGCCTCTTAGCTGTGACATTATATAAAGCTGGCAAACTAAACAGCACACATTGAAATTGCTTTTTTTATCCCTCCCCCCCCCCCCTGTATTTCTTACACTAGGCTGCATTTCTCCTCACTAATTAGTCCATCTTCCCCCTCCCTCTCCAAAAAAAACCCAAAAAACTAATTGCCATATTGCTATGCAGTACAATAATTGCTAATTGCCTGAATGCATCTGGTCATTCTGTGTGTTTATCCAGTGATGGCTCAGCTGTGGAGCTGTCTGGGGGGAAAGTGGGCATTGCAAATTGTGTTTTACACCAAGGGGTCTGGCTTCACTGCTTTGGCAAACAGCCCCAGGGGCTTCTGTGGAAGCCTTGCCAGAGCACAGCCCTAACATTACTGTTCCTTGTGTGAACAAGTGAAAAATAGCTTTAGCTCTTCACTGTGGTGGGTTGTGGTTGGGGTTTTTTTGCCCCTTTTTTTTTTTTTCCTGATACCTTCACAACAGTAACATCTAGAACTCTCCTTGCAGGATGAAAAAGCAGAAGGATTCATCAGTCTGCCTGAATTTAAAATTGACAGAGCCAGTGAATGCCGCAAGAAATAGTAAGCATGGCTCCAAAACTGCCAGGGAATGGAGTGGGTTATAAAGGAGAATGGTTTGGGTTGGGAGGGAGAATGGTTTGGGTTGGGAGGGAGAATGGTTTGGGTTGGGAGGGAGAATGGTTTGGGTTGGGAGAGAGAATGGTTTGGGTTGGGAGGGAGAATGGTTTGGGTTGGGAGGGAGAATGGTTTGGGTTGGGAGGGAGAATGGTGTGGGTTGGGAGGGAGAATGGTGTGGGTTGGGAGGGAGAATGGTGTGGGTTGGAAGCAGGGAGAATGGTGTGGGTTGGGAGGGAGGATGGTTTGGGTTGGGAGGGAGGATGGTTTGGGTTGGGAGGGAGGATGGTTTGGGTTGGGAGGGAGGATGGTTTGGGTTGGGAGGGAGGATGGTTTGGGTTGGGAGAGAGAATGGTTTGGGTTGGGAGAGAGAATGGTTTGGGTTGGGAGGGAGGATGGTTTGGGTTGGGAGGGAGAATGGTTTGGGCTGGGAGGGGGAGAATGGTTTGGGCTGGGAGGGGGAGAATGGTTTGGGCTGGGAGGGAGAATGGTTTGGGCTGGGAGGGAGAATGGTTTGGGTTGGGAGGGAGAATGGTTTGGGCTGGGAGGGAGAATGGTTTGGGCTGGGAGGGAGAATGGTTTGGGCTGGGAGGGAGAATGGTTTGGGCTGGGAGGGAGAATGGTTTGGGCTGGGAGAGAGAATGGTTTGGGTTGGGAGGGATGATGGTGTGGGTTGGGAGGGAGGATGGTGTGGGTTGGGAGGGAGGATGGTGTGGGTTGGGAGGGAGGATGGTGTGGGTTGGGAGGGAGAATGGTTTGGGCTGGGAGGGGGAGAATGGTTTGGGCTGGGAGGGGGAGAATAGTTTGGGCTGGGAGGGAGAATGGTTTGGGCTGGGAGAGAGAATGGTTTGGGTTGGGAGGGAGAATGGTTTGGGCTGGGAGGGAGAATGGTTTGGGCTGGGAGGGAGAATGGTTTGGGCTGGGAGGGAGAATGGTTTGGGCTGGGAGAGAGAATGGTTTGGGCTGGGAGAGAGAATGGTTTGGGTTGGGAGGGATGATGGTTTGGGTTGGGAGGGATGATGGTGTGGGTTGGGAGGGAGGATGGTGTGGGTTGGGAGGGAGGATGGTGTGGGTTGGGAGGGAGGATGGTGTGGGTTGGGAGGGAGAATGGTGTGGGTTGGGAGGGAGGATGGTGTGGGTTGGAAGCAGGGAGAATGGTGTGGGTTGGAAGCAGGGAGAATGGTGTGGGTTGGGAGGGAGAATTGTTTGGGTTGGGAGGGAGAATGGTGTGGGTTGGAAGCAGGGAGAATGGTGTGGGTTGGAAGCAGGGAGAACGGTTTGGGTTGGAAGGGAACTGCAAAGGTTATCTTGTCCAGCCCCCTTGCAGTGACATCCCCCACTAGATCAGGTTGCTCAGAGTCTTGTCCAACCTCACCCTGAATGTCTTCAGGCTTGGGGCCTCAACCATCTCCCTGATCAACCTGTTGCAGTGTTCCAGCATCCTCATGGTGCAGAACTTGTTCCTAACATCCAATCTCAATCTGCTCTTCTCTCATTTCAAACCATTGTCCCTTACCCTGTCCCTGCAGGCCTTTGCAAACAGTCCCTCTGCAGCCTTCTTGTAGTCCCCTTCAGGTACTGGCAGGCTGCTCTTAGGGCTTCCTGGAGCCTTCTCTTCTCCAGGCTGAACAACCCTCAGCTCCCTCAGCCTGTCCTCGTAGCAGAGGCGTTCCAGCCCCCAAATCATTTTCTTGGCCTTTCTCTGGACCTGCTCCATCAGGTCTATGTCCTTCCTGTGCTGAGGGCTCCTGAGCTGGACACAGAACTCCAGGCAGTGCAGAGTAAAGTGGCAGAATGCAATGATACAGTAGAACAACTTGAACAAAGGACAAGGTTTTGCCTTTAAAAAGTGGAATAATAGAGTTTGTTGCAAGGATCATTTGATTATATCCAGACCAGGCAAACTGAGTGTGGTTCTCTGTGCCATCTTCCCTGGAGAAGGCTTTTTTCTTGTTTATCATGAGTCACAGTGCTTCAACAGAGCAAAATTAATTAAGAGCAAGAAGGCTGCTTGGCTGCATCTGTCCCTTTAGTTCCCTGGGTTTCCTTTCTTCTTTTGTTTCCTTCCTAGGTTGGGGCTTTTATTGATTTTTATTTGTTGGTTGTAATACCTTGAAATTGAATGAAGGGTTTCAAGCATAATAAGCAGAGCATCCAAACAAAAAAGTCCCCCAAGTTCATGGCCAGGCATCAACCTTTCATGGAACTCCAAATGAGTCAGCATCATCCCAAAGTTTGCTGAACAGTTTGTATCAGTCCTGAGGCAGAGTTAAAGAAAAGAATGGCAGTGATTTGCTGCTTGGTTTGGAGGGGGTTTTCTTTTTTTTTTTTTTCTTTTTGAGGTATGACCTAAAGGTCTCAAATGACTTTTCCTCTCACCTAGCTCTATGTGAGGCTGTCCAGATTTCTGTCACTGCACAAATCCATTTCTTATTTAGATGCAAATCCATGCAAATCAGGGGATCCTCCATGCATATGGAGGAGTGTGACAGGTTCATACTTCTACAGAGGTATTGTTACAGTCAGTGTTCACAGCACTGTACAGTACCTTAGAGGTTGGAAGGGACCTCCAGAGATCATCAGGTCCAACCCCCTGCCAGAGCAGGAGCACCCAGGGGAGTCTGCACAGGAATGCATCCAGCTGGGGTTGGAAAGGCTCCAGAGAAGGAGACTCCACAACCGCCCTGGGCAGCCTGCTCCAAGGCTCTGGCACCCTCACTGGAAAGAAGTTTCTCCTCATGTGGAGCTGAAATCTTCTGTGTTCAAGTTTGTCTCCATTGTTCCTTGGCTTATCACTGTGCACCACCCAAAAGAGCCTGGCCCCCTCCTCTTGACCCCCACCCCTCAGCTATTGATAGACATTGATCAGATCCCTCTCAGCCTTCTCTTCTCCACACTAAACAGCCCCAGGGCTCTCAGTCTCTCTTCCCAGGGGAGATGCTCAAGTCCCCTCAGCATCCTCCTGGCTCTCTGTTGGACTCTCTCCAGCAGGTCTCTGTCTCTCTTGAACTGGGGAGCCCCAAACTGGACACAGGATTGCAGCTGTGGTCTCAGCAGGGCAGAGCAGAGGGGGAGCAGAACCTCCCCAGCCCTGCTGGCCACACTTTTCTTGGTGCCCCCCAGGATCCCATTGGCTCTCTTGGCCACCAGGGCACATTACTGTCCTATGCAGAACTTGCTGCCCACCAGCACTCCCAAGACCTTTCTCCATGTAGCTGCTTTCCAGCAGGGCAGCTCCTAACCTGTCCTGGTGCCTGTGTTGATGAAAACCTTTTGCCTCCTAGTGGTTTTTATTGTTAATTTTATAAAAACTGGGGAATCACTGAAATTTGAATCTAAAAAAAAAAAAAAAAAGAAAACCCACAAAACAATTGTAGAAGTGAAATGGTATGGCCTGTAGTACAGAAAGTCCTAAAGAAGGCACTGACCTTGTATCAGTTGGTCTACTTATCTCTGCAGAATGAACTCCATTCTTTGTGGCTGTCTCAAAGGGGAGAAAGTGGAAATCTTTGGTTTAAAAGAAAAGAAAAAAAAAAAGATAGATGAGGTTGGACTCTCTGTCCTGTGCCCTTGGGCAATGTTGCTGAGGTGCTTCATTTTTATTCTTTTTTTTTATTGGGACAGCAGCATAAAGCCAACTCATTTCTCAGACTTGCACCCTGCTTAAATTGGTGTTTGGGTTGTTGGGGGTTGTTTGTTATTTTTGTTTCATTTGCTTTGGGAGCTAGTGGGTAGGAGAACATCAAATGGAGTCTATTAAAATTCCTTGCTTGGGTGGCAGATAAAGGAGAAAAAAGAATCCACAGAACAGATGCTGTACCAAGTTTAAGAAGTCAAGCTCTGGGTCTGAGTAACTTGATGATGTCTTTCTAAGCTGAGCAGATGTCTCTCTGCATCTGCTTTCACTTGCATAACATTTAATCAGACTCTAGTGGATTAGAGGGCATCTTGTTTGCCAAAAGTTATAGGGTGCCTTTGATAGCAGGGGATTTCCTGGGTAACAATTTCATAGCCCTGGTTTCTTAAAACCTCTTCTCATATATTTACATAAATGTGCATTCAGGACCACAGGGTGTTAGGGGTTGGAAGGGACCTCTGCAGATCTTCCAGTCCAGCCCCCATGCCAGAGCAGGACCAGAGAATCCAGCACAGGTCACACAGGAACACATCCAGATGGGGCTGGAAAGGCTCCAGAGAAGGAGACTCCACAACCTCTCTGGGCAGCCTGCTCCAGGGCTCTGGGACCCTCCCAGTGAAGAAGTTCCTCCTCATGGTGAGGTGGAACCTCCTGTGCTGCAGCTTCCATCCATTGCCCCTTGTCCTATCCCAGGGTGCAACTGAGCAGAGCCTGTCCCTGTCTGTCCCTTCCTTTCTGACCCCCAGCCCTCAGATATTGATAGACATTGATTAAATCCCCTCTCAGTCTTCTCCTCTCCAGACTCATCAGCCCCAGGTCTCTCAGCCTCTCCTCATCAGGCAGTCTCCAGTCCCTTCAGCATCCTTGTAGCCCTCCCTTGGACTTTCTCCAGCAGATCCCTTTCCCTCCTGAACTGGGGAGCCCAGAACTGGATGCAATATTCCAGGTGTGGCCTCACCAGGGCAGAGCAGAGAGGGAGGAGAACCCCCCTGGCTCTGCTGGCCACACTCCTCTGAATGCCCCCCAGGACCCCCTTGGCCTTCCTGGCCACCAGAGCACACAAGACATGGATATTGAAACCAGCAAGCATGCTATACCCTAAGAACACCCTTACCATCTTTCTGTGACTCAATGGATTAGAAGGCATGAGAATTATTTTATTTTTTTATTCATAAAAAGTAAAAATAATTCACTGTGACTCAGAAAAAAAGTGGTGATGCTCTTCATGTATCTTGTTTGCAGTTACCTTCATTTTCTTTGGGACTCTTGCTCATTTTTTTCTTCTTACTTCGAGGGAGACCTTAAGGTTATTCTCCAAAATAATTCCACTGAAAATTATTAATTACTGTCAGGTGCACTTCATGGATCTTCAAGTACTTCACTGTAACTCTTCACCCAACACAGCTCAGAAATTTTTTTCTAGTCATTTTTTGACATTATGTATGAAATGCAGCAATTCTCTCCACCCAGTCATGTTGATTACTTTGGTGGAAGCAAAAAAAAAGAAAAAAAAAAAAGATGAGATGTAATTGCCCAATATTTAGAATGGCCTCAAGAACTGTTCATTTCCAGCACCTTTTCAGAAGTCAATCAGAGCATCCCAATTTTCCCATTTGAAACACAGTTATTAGATGTCAAAGCAATGTGGAGGTCATGGGGATGTAAGAAATAGAATCACAGAATGGTCTGGGGTGGAAGGGACTGGGGCATCCAGTCCAACCCCCTCTGCAGTCAGCAGGGACATCCTCCACTGGATCAGGTTACCCAGAGCCCTGTTGAGCCTCACCTTGATTATCTCCAGGGCCCCAACCACCTCCCTGGGCAACCTGTGCCAGTGTTCCACTACCCTCATGGTGCACAACTGGTTCCTAACATCCAATCTCAATCTGCTCTGCTCTAGATTGAAGCCACTGCCCCTCATCCTGTCACTCCAAGCCCTCATGAACAGTCTCTCTCCCTCCTTCTTGTAGCTCCCTTGAGGTACTGGAAGGCTGCTCTTAGGTCTCCCTGGAGCCTTCTCTGCTCCCATCTGAACAGCCCCATTTGATGTGCTGCTTCAACAACATTTGATGCTCTGCTTTAGAAAACTGCAGGCATCTCCCCAGAATCATGCAGCAACATGACTCTGTCAAATGGGTTGTGAAAGGCACAGAGATATTGATGGATTTTGGAAGAATGGGGCTTGGCAGTCATCCCAACCCAGCTGGGAGCAAGGCTTGCTCTGAGGCTGACAGTGGATCCTGTTCTTCAGGGCCATCTCCAGCCTAGATCCAGCTCTCTCCAAAGAGAGACATCCCACAGCCTCTTTATGCAACTTGTCCTGATCTTGGCCACCATGACCTTTCCCTTTTCCCAGCTGAATTCTGTGCTGTGGCAAACCTGGCAACAGTAGAAACCCTTCTTTGTGATGCCACAAGCCCTACACACCTAGGTTCCTTCCAAAGCCAGACAACGAGCTTGGACTAAAGCAAGCCTGCTGCAAGACACTGTTTCATCAGCCACCCACAAGGCCAGATTGCCACAATATGTTCACTGAATCTTCATTCTCATCCATCTTGAGCCTTGACCAAGTACTTTCACAAAGATCTTGCCCTGCTTTCCAACAATTCTCCTGCCAAATCTGAGGCCAAGCATAAAATGAAGCAGAAAACAGCTTTCTATATTAAAGATGGACCTCCAAAGATCATCCAGTCCAACCCCCCCTGCATTCAGCAGGGACATCTTCAACTAGATCAGGTTCCCCAAAGCCCTGTTGAGCTTCACCGTGACTAGCTCCAGGCATGGGGCCCCAGCCACCTCCCTGGGCAACCTGTTCCAATGTCTAACCACCCTCATGGTAAAGAACTTCTTTCTAACATCCAATCTAAATCTACCCTGCTCTAGTTTCAACCCATTGTCCCTCATCCTGTCCCTGCAGGCCTTTGCAAACAGTCCCTCTGCAGCCTTCTTGTAGCCCTCTTCAGGTACTGGATGGTTGCTCTTAGGTCTCCCCAGAGTCTTCTCTTCTGCAGGCTGACCAACCCCAGCTCCCTCAGCCTGTCAGCTATCCAGGACTCAGAGTTTTTCTGTTGTATCAACTCAATTGTTGCATCAGTTTTCTGGTCAGAGAAAGCTGACAGCTCTGTGTCAAGATTACCTGCTGGATAAAGTTGTATCCTTAACTGGTTGATGGTTGACTTCATCCCAGTATAGTAAACTGCGGATGATGGTTGGCCAATGTTTCTGCACATCTGGATCAAGCATTATTAAGAAAGGGGAAGCTGAAGAGAACTTTACTTGGTGAAAGTCCTAAAAGCTGCAATTTTTTCTGTACTGCTTGAAGCTATCTAGCAGCTCAGGAAATCTGAGCTCAGCTCATTGCTTGGTGACCAAAGAGTCTTACCTTTCAGCCAACACAAAAGGTTGTGTGCCATCACAGCTTTATAATTATGTTTTTCCTCCACAGTGCATTCAAAGCCTGCCACCCTAAGATCAAAAGTTTTTATTTTGCTGCTGAACACCTAGATGACATGAACAGGTAAGGAAATCCAGCAAAGTTCAAGGAACTGCCCCCTTAAATGTGACATCTCTTGAAACTCAGGAGCAGCACAAGACATAATAAGTCACATACTAACTTGAGCAGTTCAGTTTAACAGCTGAGAAAATAAGTGCAGAGTGCCTGAGCTTTCAATTCATGTCCCTCCAAAAAAATTACCTTCTTCTTTGAAACAAAGGTTGGAAGGTTTCTAGAAAGAAGATTCTGCAAATAAATTCTGTGAAAACAACATCCAAACACAAGTTCAGAATTCCAGGTTTCTGCTTTTGGCTGTGTGGCACCTGGAAAAGTGGGATGTTATCTCCAGCTCTGCTTCCTAACATGCAGTCCTTGCTCTCTGGATGCTTCTCTTTCCAACCCTGGAGGGAAGCAGAAGTTGGAGAAAGGTTTAAAGCAGTCACTCATTTTATTTCTGCCAGCTTTGACCAGAAAAGGAGGCAGAGATTACAAGGAAGGAATTTTGCAGATTCTCTCTGCTGCCATGAATTTAACCTCCACCTTCAAGTGAAATGTTTGTTGTGTTGAGGTTAGTGGTGGGGGGAAAATACAGCACCTCAAAACACAACAAGGACTCAAGCCTTGGTGCTTTGAGTTTTCCTGTACCTGTTTCAGACCACTTGTGCAATTTTTTTGTTTTTCTTCAGAAACATTTGAGCCTTCAGCACAAAATCCACGCAGTTCCTCTTAATTCATTGGAATGCTGAATTAAAAATAGGGATCTTGACCAAATTTTCATCTGAGTTATTCATGTGGCAGTTTCATAGATTGCTAGGTTGGAAGGGACCTTCAAGATCATCCAGTTCCAGACCTCCTGCCATGGGCAGGGACACCTTCCACTAGCCCAACTTGCTCAAGGCTCCATCCAACCTGGCCTTGAACACCTCCAGGGAGAGGGCATCCATGACCCTCCTGGGCAACCTGTTCCAGTGTCTCCCCACCCTCACTGCAAAGAATTTCTTCCTAATCTCCAGTCTAACTCTGCCCTCCTCAAGCTTCAATCCATTCCCTCTCATCCTGTCACAATTAAGCCCTTGCAAAAAGCCCTTTCCCAAAGCAGCTCTGTCAAGGTCTATGAAATGATTTGAAATTCTTGCATCTGAGCTGCCATCAGAGTCTCACCAAATCATTCTTTATTTCTTTTTTTTGGTGCCTCTTTCTTGGGAAAAAAAAAGGAGCTCACTTTCACAAACATTGAATTACCTCTCAATAAATTTGGATTAAAAAAAAAAGGCAAACAAAAAAAACAAAACAAAACAAAAACCACAGACAAAAAAACAACCAACCAAAACCAACCAAAAAACCCACCAACCAAAAACAACCAAAAAACCAACCAACCAAAAACAAACAAAAAACCAACCAACCAAAACCAAATAAACAAAAAACCAACCAACCAAAAACAAACAAACAAAAAAAAGCACAACCCAAAACAATCAAAAAACCAACCAACCAAAAACAAGCAAAAAAACCAACCAACCAAAAACAAGCATAAAAACCAACCAACCAAAAACAAGCAAAAAAACCAACCAACCAAAAACAAGCAAAAAAACCAACCAACCAAAAACAAGCAAAAAAACCAACCAACCAAAAACAAACAAAAAAAACCAACCAACCAAAAACAAACAAAAAAAACCAACCAACCAAAAACAAGCAAAAAAAAACCAACCAACCAAAAACAAACAAAAAAAAACCAACCAACCAAAAACAAACAAAAAAACCAACCAACCAAAAACAAGCAAAAAAACCAACCAACCAAAAACAAACAAAAAAACCCAACCAACCAAAAACAAACAAAAAAAAACAACCAACCAAAAACAAACAAGCAAAAACCCAACCAAACAAAAGAAGAAAGTGGGTAATTGAAAAATAACCTTTCAAATGCAGAGATAATAAACACTTCCTGTCTAAAAGAACTTTGGAGGCTGGCTGTAGGGAAACATGGAGTTCTGCTTTGATCAATTCCTATTCCATTTATTTTTTTATTTATTTATCTACTGGGTCAAGTTTCTGCTCTCTAGTTTGATTATGTACTGTGCTGTGATTTTGGTTGTTCCTACTTGAAGCAGAAGAACTGAAAGTAGGAAAAGGTTCAGGCCATAGCCTAACTGAAAAATTCCCAGTGGTTCACTTCCTTCAAAAATTATTTAATTATTGGGTTTTTTGTTGTTTGTTTTTTTTTTTTTTCCTTTCAAGTGCATGCAGGATTTGAAGTTTTTGTTGGGGTTTGTTTTTTCATACTCCTATGAGATGAGTATTTTAATCTCAGGTGTGACTTTTACCACTCCTCACATTTTCTTAACTGCTTTGATGGCTGTACCACACCATAATGCTGGTAAGGAGTCTGGAGAGCTCTGGTCACTGAACTTCAGTGTGGTGGTGTCTGAAGTTCCTTTCATCTGTGTGGTTGCACCAGAAAGTGCTCCTTCTACCTGTGTAAGATGCTTAATCTTGGGTGAGGAGGAGGACAGAATATCCTTTATTGATTCCAAGTGTGTAGCCATAGAAATACCTTGCTTGGAATTTGTTATCCCCATTTCAAGAAAGAGGAGCTTTCACATTCCTGAAGCAAATGCAAACCTGACTTCAGTTCTCCTTTTGTGCAATCTGGCAGTAGAATTGCCTAACAACAGGTTGGCAAAACAGGTCTGTGGGATCACTGGAGCAAGTAATTCCAGGTTTACCATGGATTGTGGTGGTGGTTTAAAGCCTCACTGATCACAGAATCATGGAATGGCTTAGGTTGGAAGGGAGTTCAGAGATCATCTACTCCAACCATGGGCAGGGACACCTCTCAACTGGACTCAGCTGCTCAGGGCCTCATCCACCCTGGCCTTGAACACCCCCAGGAAGGAGGCATCCACAGCCTCCCTGGGCAGCCTGTGCCAGAGTCTCACCACCCTCATACTGGAAAACTTCTTCCTAAGCTCCAGTCTAACCCTGCTCTCCCTCAGCATCAACCAATCCCTTCCACTAGATACCCTTATGAAAAGTCCCTCTGCAGCCTTCCTGCAGGATCCCTTCAGGTATTGGAAGGCAGCTCTAAGGTCTCCCTGATGCCTTCTCCAGGCTTCACACCCCCAGCTCCCTCAGCCTGTCCTCACAGCAGAGGTGCTCCAGCCCTTGGATCATCTTTGTGACCCTCCTCTGGACTCACTCCCACAGCTCTGTGTCCTTCTTATGCTGGGGACACCAAAACTGGAGGCAGTATTCAAGGTGGGATCTCACCAGAGCAGAGTAAAGGGGCAGAACCACCTCTCTTGCTCTGCTGGATGCAGCCTAGAAGATGATTTACCTTCTGGGCTTCATGAGCAGCCTCCTGATGGAGGAGATCTTTCTTGATGGAGGAGATCTTTCCTGATGGAAGAGATCTTTCTTGATGAATGAGATCTTTCCTGATGAAGGAGATCTTTCCTGATGGAGGAGATCTTTCCTGATGGAGGAGATCTTTCCTGATGAAGGAGATCTTTCCTGATGGAGGAGATCTTTCTTGATGGAGGAGATCTTTCTTGATGGAGGAGATCTTTCCTGATGGAGGAGATCTTTCTTGATGGAGGAGATCTTTCTTGATGGAGGAGATCTTTCTTGATGGAGGAGATCTTTCCTGATGGAGGAGATCTTTCCTGATGGAGGAGATCTTTCCTGATGGAGGAGATCTTTCCTGATGGAGGAGATCTCTCCTGATGGAGGAGATCTCTCCTGATGGAGATGTAACTTAACCATTGGGATAATGTCTACATTGAAAGCCTCATGAGAGAAGAGGGCAGGCTGAAGTCAGTGCACTGCTACAGGCAGTGGAGTGTGTGCTTGGCAATGACAGCTCTGCCAGAAGAAAAGAGCAAAGTTTAGGGTTGTGTTGTAGTGTGGTGGGCTGAAATTCCCCTCCCACAGTAACACCACCAGACTAGCTCAGTTTGGAAGCAAATGTGGCTGTATTTACAGAGCAAAACCTACAGTCTACAACAGAATGCAATGAATCTGTGCAAATATACAGGATTTACAACATTTACAAATATCTACCATTAACAGAAACAGCACAAAACCCTCCTGGCCAAAGCCAGGAAAGCTGCTGCTCCCCTGCCTCCCCCTTCCCTGCTTTCCCCAGACCCCCCTGGCAGAAGGAAGACAGACAAGAAGCAGAGAGGTTGTTGGAACTTAGCCTTTCAAGGTCAGCATGCCAGGATGTCATCATCCAAAGCAAAGCCAGAAGAGAAACACAGACTGCCCAGACAGACTGACAGGCAGACTGTACTCTGAGTACTGACTCTTGCAGACAGACAGACTGTATTTTTGAGTAGTGACTCTTCAACATTTCTCTCTCCCCAGTGGAAGTGTTTAGAATACTCCTTGTTTTGCTTTCTTACACCCAGTTGTGATTTATTTCCCATTCTTTTTACTTTTCCGCTCGAACTCTGTGAGCAGAAATTAAAGGCATAGCCTTCAAACCACCACAGGTTGTGGGGCTTTGGCTTTATTTCATTCCTGCAACCCATGGAAGCATTTTTTCAAGTCTAAGCTGAGGCTGAAGCCTTAGAGGTGAGCTGCATAGAGAAGGCTGCCTCTTCTCCTCCTGCTTCTCTGACACAAACACCCAAGTGAATTCTGCTCTGCCTCCTCCTCCTCCTTTGTACCTGGCCCTATGGGTAAGCTTTAAACCACACAATGGCATAATGAAACCTCACTGTCTGTTTGGGACTGAACCTCTCCTTTTTGCTGCTGGTTTCTGCTAGGCTGCCAATCCACAGGCTTTAGTTTAAAACTGTTGCTCACATCTCTGGAAGGTAATGTTTGTTCCTGAGCAATCGGCCCAGCCAGGAGCATTGCTGTGGTGGCACATCTGTGAGCAGCAGACTGCATGGTTCTTAGGTTCTCTCCAACCCCTTTTATTTCACAGGTACTTGGCACCACGCAGGGTTTTACATTTGAAATGAGTTCCTGGCTGTGAAAACCATTTGTTCAACAGCCAAATGATAGAGCTCAGGAGGCTTCCTGAGTAGGAGCATCAAAGAAAACAGCTAATCTGAAGAGTAACATTGTCCTCAATCTCCCTCAGATGCTTAGAACTTTGTTTGCAGTATTAATGCACCCCCCCAGGGAAAAAAAAAATCATAAATTAGGAGGCTGGATTGGTATCACTGCTTTCTTTTTTTTTTTCTTTGTTTTTTTGATGTTATTTCAGATGGCTAAACAGAATTAACATGCTTGCTGCTGGCTATGCAGAAAGAGAGAGGATCAAACAAGAGCAAGGTAAATGTGGTGGTATTGTGCTCAGCTGTTCAGCTCTGATCATAACTTCATCTGTTCTTCCTTCCCTGCTGTGTGTGTCAGGCCTCAGTCTTGTCAGCTGAAAGCCATTCAGATGTGGGCATCACTGTGGTTGCTTTAGAGGAGTCCTCCTCCTTTCATCAGGGGTTTTGAGTGGCTCCTTCAGATCCTGCTGCACAGACACTGGGTTATTTTTGAGAAGGCTGAAGAAGGTAGCTAAAAAGTAGTACCAGTAAGGTCTGGTATGACACACCAAGAAGTCTGTGTCCTCTATTAGAATCATGGAATTGTTTGGGTTGGAAAAATTCCTCTAATATCATGGAGTGCAGCACATCAACCCAACACCACCATGGTCATTCAACCATGTCCTGAAGTGCCAATTCCACACATTTCTTGAACACCTCCAGGGAGGGTTGAACCACTCCCCTGAGGGAGCTGGGGGTGTTTAGCCTGGAGAAGAGGAGGCTCAGGGGTGACCTTATTGCTCTCTACAACTGCCTGAAGGGAGGCTGTAGCCAGGTGGGGGTTGGTCTCTTCTCCCAGGCAAGCAGTGACAGAAGCAGAGGACACAGTCTCAAGCTGTGCCAGGGGAGGTTCAAGCTGGATGTGAGGAAGAAATTCTTCACAGACAGAGAGATTGGCCATTGGGATGTGCTGACCAGGGAGGTGGTGGAGTCACCATCCCTGGAAGTGTTTAAAATAAGCCTGGATGAGGCACTCAGTGCCATGGGTTAGGTGATTAGAAGGTGCTGGGTGATAGGTTGGAACCTGATGATCTTGGAGGGCTTTTCCAACCTGGTTAATTCTGTGATTTTGTGGGTGGTGACTCCACCACCTTCCTGGGCAAAAAAAAAAAAAAGAAAGATTAGTTCACAGCTGGACAGCAAAGTAGGAGTCCCACTGAAACCCAGAGGGTGGCTGTTGGCAAGCCTTCAACTCTTAACAATCTGAAGACTTGGGAGGGGAGAAATGAAAATTCAACATTGTTTGATTTCACAGGAGGCAGGAATGCATGAAATTGATTTCAGGAACAAAACCATTCTTCTAAAGCCTATTGACATAATTGCATTTCCCCTTAAAGACTTTGGTTTTAAGGCCATTTAATTTATTCTGTGATTTCTGCTGGGTTTGCTGTGTTGAGGTGTGTGCTAAAGCCCTGTTGGCCTTTCATTTGGAGTTGCAGGTTTACAGCATTTTATATCTGTTTATTTTTAATGTCTGCTACTTCATAGATTCACAGCATGGCTCAGGTTGGAAGGCACCTCAGAGAGATCATCTCCTCCAACCTCTCCCCCATGGGCAGGGACACCTCCCACTAGCCCAGGTTGCTCAAGGTCTCATCCAACCAGGCCTTGAACACCCCCAGCAGGAGGCATCCACAGCCTCCCTGGGCAGCCTATGGCAGAGTCTCACTACCCTCCTACTGAAGAACTTCTTCCTCAGTTCAGTCTAACCCTGCTCTGCCTCAGCCTCAAACCATTACCCCTTGTCCTGTCTCTAGATCCCCTCATGAAAAGTCCCTCTGCAGCCTTCCTGCAGGATCCCTTCAGGTACTGGAAGGCAGCTCTGAGGTCCCTCCTGAGTCTTCTCCAGGCTGAACACCCCCAGCTCCCTTAGCCTGTCCTCATAGCAGAGGTGCTCCAGCCCTTGGATCATCTTCGTGGCCTCCTCTGGACTCACTCCAACATCTCTGTAGGACCTTGTAGACCACTGCCATGATTCAGAGCATCCATTCCCATGCATGGGTTTAAAAAGCAGCAGTAAAAAATAACTGAGTTGTGGGCCCTCCAGTTCAAGAGAGACAGAGACCTGCTGGAGAGAGTCCAACAGAGAGCCAGGAGGATGCTGAAGGGACTTGAGCATCTCCCCTGTGAAGAGAGACTGAGAGCCCTGGGGCTGTTTAGTGTGGAGAAGAGAAGGCTGAGAGGGATCTGATCAATGTCTATAAATAGCTGAGGGGTGGGGGTCAAGTGGAGGGGGGCAGGCTCTTTTGGGTGGTGCACAGTGATAGGACAAGGAACAACAGGTTCAAACTTGAACACAGAAGATTTCAGCTCAACATGAGGAGAAACTTCTTTACAGTGAGGGTGCCAGAGCCCTGGAGCAGGCTGCCCAGAGAGGTTGTGGAGTCTCCTTCTCTGGAGCCTTTCCAAACCCAGCTGGATGCATTCCTGTGCAGCCTACCCTAAGTGATTCTGCTCTGGCAGGAGGGTAGGACTGGATGATCTCTGGAGGTCCCTTCAAACCTCTGCTATACTGTGAGACTGTGAGATTTTGCTCTGGTTCTCTGCAGTAGAAATCCCTTTTGCAGACAGGAAAAATGAAAGGGTCAGTGTTGAGGAGATGGTTTCCTACAATTGCCAAGGACATGAATCCATGGAAGTGTCCCTCTCCCACTAGCCATTTGGGCAAGCAGCTGGCTTTGGAACCCATGCCCTTTCTTACAGATGGACCTGGGAGCAGACAGCAGCAAACTGCAGTGGTCAGGATGATTCAGAGCTTATTTAGGTGCCTGCTGCCCACTGTTTAATTCTGTGGTCATTTGGTTCAAAAAGCTTGCAGCAGCAATGCATTTCATCTATGCTGATCTTTGCAAAGACTCTACTTCTAATTTTTCAGCAAGAGCTGTCAAGTTTGCCACATGGTATCCTTCTTGCCCCAAAAAGTCATGGCTCTGTTCCAAGCAACGTGTGTGGCAGCAGCCTTAGTCCTGCCCTAGTCTGACCCTGCAAGGAGGAAGCTGTGCATGGTTTGTCTCTCTGCAGTGTGCTGGTGTGGCAGCAGCCTTAGTCCTGCCCTAGTCTGACTCTGCAAGGATGAAGCTGTGCATGGTTTGTCTCTCTGCAGTGTGCTGGTGTGATGCTGTTTTCCTGGGAGACTCTGCAAAACAAAAGAAGTCATTCTCCTGTTGAGAAGCAAGGGTGATTTGGGCTGCCAGGTAGAAACATCAAGAGAGTAGATGGTCTGTAGTGGTAGAAGACTAAAAGGCACTAAAATTATCTCTGCCATGATTCAGACTCAGAATCACAGAAACATTCAGGTTGGGAAAGACCCCCAGGATCACCAAGTCCAACCATTAACCCTACTCTGCAAGGGTCATCCCTAAACCACATCCCCAGGCACCACATCCAAACCACCTTGAAACACAGCCAGGCTTGGGGACTCCACCACCTCCCTGGGCAGCCTCTGCCAATCCCTGACCACTCTTGCAAGGAAAAAATTTTTCCTAATAGTCAGGCTAATCCTACCCAGTTTTCTGATTGCCCCACCACAGAGCATCCTAGAGGGCTCAGCCTGGGGTAGGGGCTGCCATCATTCAGTGGTAGCAGCATGCTTGGGGAGGGTCTCTGAGCATCCTGTCACTATCTGAGGGTTGGGCGGGGCTGGGAGTGTTCAGCCTGGAGAAGAGGAGGCTCAGGGCAGACCTCATTGCTGTCTACAACTACCTGAAGGGAGGTTGTAGCCAGGAGGGGGTTGGTCTCTTCTCCCAGGCAACCAGCACCAGAACAAGAGGACAGAGTCTCAAGCTGTGCAGGGGAGGTTTAGGCTGGAGGTGAGGAGAAATTTCTTTACAGAAAGAGAGATTGGCCATGGGAATGTGCTGCCCAGGGAGGTGGTGGGGTCAGCATCCCTGGAGGTGTTCAAAAAAGGATTGGATGTGGCACTTGGAGCCATGGTTTAGTTAGTCATGAGGTGCTGGGTGATAGGTTGGACTTGATGATCTCTGTGGTCTTTTCCAACCTGGTTGATTCTATGATTCTATCACACATAACTAGGTTGTGCCTGCTGTTGCCTCATTTCTAGTTATGTCTTCTAGTAATTGCAGCTGGGAGTGTTGCCCACACCCTGGTTGGGTCTGGTATTGTCCTTGTCCTATCCCAGGGCACAAGTGAGCAGAGCCTGTCCCTTCCTTCCTGATCCCCAGCTATTGATAGACATTGATCAGATCCCCTCTCAGCCTTCCCCTCCCCAGACTAAGCAGCCCCAGGGCTCTCAGCCTCTCCTCATAAGGCACAGGTGGCAGTCTGCTTTCATGTGTTTCATCTGGAAGTTGATCCCTGCTCTGCAGAGCTTTTTTAGCCAAGCTGTTGCCAACAGAATTCCCCATCTGAGGAGAGGTGCAGGGAAGTGTGAGGTGAGACAGTGTTTGCTTCTGTGTGGATTTGACAACAAGAACCTCTTTGTATTTTTAGCCCAGATTGGATCCTGCACTGAGCCTGATAAATGTCACTTGCCGAACAAGCAAGACTTGAGCTCCAAGTCTGCAGAAATGTCACTGAGGGCTGCAGTCCTGACAGGTCTCTCACCACATGTCCTGCCACTAGGGACAAAGGTGCCTCCTACATGCCAAGATTTCCAAGTCACCTGAAACAAGTCTTCTGAAAAAATGAGGGGTTTTTAGAGGAGTTTTCACTGACTTTGCCTTTCCTTCACCAAACAATTCATCCTTCGCAGGTTTTGGCAATTTTTTTTCTTTCCCAGCCATGAAAACTTGATGCTGGCTGTTATATTTTTTCAAGAGAATCACTCAGCTATAAGCTTGCAGGAAGCAAATTGCTGAGTTGTTGACTGGTTTAGGTGGGAAGGGAACTTTAAGTGTCATCTAGTCCAACCCCACTGCAGTGAGCAGGGACATCCTCAACTACATGAGGTTTTTTCCATGAGAACCACCTCTTCATCACCAGAGGACAGTGGATTCTTAGGCTTTGGATCTGCAGGGCTTTGGTAACAGGCAAGTGGTAAGGAGTAAACATCATCCCTGAGCTCTGAGATTCAAGTCAAAGCAGAAAGCAAACATTCAGCTGCTTCTCAGAGCCTTTTTGGTCTGGAAATGAGTTGGAAACATCATGGGACTTCTCCTTCCTATGAGGTAGATGCTTGGTACTTCCTTCTTCCAGCCAGGTAGGAAGTAGCTTTGCTCATGGGATCTGCTTAGTTTAGCTTCACCTCAACAGAGCAGAAAGCATAAAATAATCAAGAGGCTCAGAGTTAAAACAATGTTGTTACTACTTGGAACAATTAAATGTTGTTACTGCTTGGGACAATTAAATGTTCTTACTGCTTGGAACAATTAAATGTTGTTACTGCTTAGGACAATTAAATGTTGTTACTGCTTAGGACAATTAAATGTTGTTACCGCTTGGAACAATTAAATGTTGTTACCACTTGGAACAATTAAATGTTGCTCCTACTTGGAACAACTAAATAGATAAATAAAAGTGTCCCAAACATTACTATAATTAAAAATATATACTTAAGTTTAAATGCAGCTGTTTCAAGATGGTTTCATTTAAAGGTAAGCTCGTTTTAAATCTTGAATGAGATCAGGCACAGTAAATTGTTAATCATACAATACAGTGATCAGCATAGTAACAAAAAAAAAATCATTGAAGTCAAAATTGTATGCTGTGCTAGCTTGGATTGTTGGTATAGATCATTTATGAATCATAGAATTGTCAGGGTTGGAAGGGACCTCAAGGATCAGCCAGTTCCAACCCCCTGCCATGGACAGGGACACCTCACACTACAGCAGGTTGCTCACAGCCACATCCAGCCTGGCTGCAAAAACCTCCAGGGATGAGGCTTCCACCACCTCCCTGGGCAACCTGTGCCAGTGTCTCACCACCCTCATGGGGAAGAACTTCTTCCTAACATCCAATCTGAATCTCCCCATTTCTAGTTTTGCTCCATTCCCCCCAGTCCTATCACTCCCTGACACCCTCAAAAGTCCCTCCCCAGCTTTCTTGTAGCCCCCTTTAGGTACTGGAAGGCCACCAGAAGGTCTCCTGGGAGCCTTCTCTTCTCCAGACTGCACAACCCCAACTCTCTCAGTCTGTCTCCATAGCAGAGCAGCTCCAGCCCTCTGCTCATCCTCGTGGCCCTTCTGTGGACACCTTCCAGCACCTCCAGATCCTTCCTGTAATAGAGGCTCCAGAACTGGACAGAGTGCTCCAGGTGGGGTCTCAACAGAACAGAGGAGAGGGGGAGAATCACCTCCCTCAACCTGCTGGCCCAAATCAATCTTTTTCTCCCTCTCTGCCAAAGAGAAAGAAATCATGCATTTCCTTAAACACTTACTAGGCCAAGTGAAAACTGCCTGGGATGAGTCTGTGCAAAGGCTGAGCTGGAGTGTGCTGTGGTACAGTGATTTAGACAGCACAGGCAGAAACAAAGTGGCAATGGAAATGTTTGCCTGAGTCTTACAATGTGCAGAGACACTGAAGTTTACCTGAGTGCTAACTTGAGGCAAATCACCACTTTAAATAGCTTTCTTTTGTATGGAACCAGGAAGGTCCAGTGTGCATTTAGTTAAATGCTGCTCTGCTTCAGAAGTAATTCCTACAGAGTAAATATAAATTCATGGTACAGTCCTCTAGCGGTTCTTTCCCCTTTGACCAAGCTACCAGACATCTGAAATGGAATTGGCCAAGTTTTGCTTCCCTGACAAAATGAAGCCTCATTCACTTGAGGCCACAATATCTACATCTTTTGTACTTTCTCATGCAGCTTTTGGAATCCTGCACTCCGATGTCATTGCCATGCTTTTTTTTCTTAACCAGATTACCTTTGAGTTCTTGCACTGGTAACAGGGCAGCAGCTGTTTTATGAAACTTATGATAAAAAGTTGTTTTGTCTTATCTTGAGTGCAGCTGATTGTTAGTAGAAATGGAATTGAAAAGCTTGGGGAACTGGAAGCATACAATAGAGAACTTGTGTGATTTGCCAGTTGGAGTTAATTGCTTCTATGAATCTGATTTGTAGTCTTTAACTGAAGTTACATTTTTCACCTTTTCTGTCCAAAGAGTGCTTTTAGTATTTTCCAGTCAATGTATGTCCATCCAATCATAATCATTTGTATGGCTGTGTAAGTAGCTGAGAATCTGATGCTTGTATCAGGAGTGTTCTGTATGTCTGTGTTGTATTTGTAAGGTGTCCACAAGGGTGAAATTTGTGGCTCCCTTGCAGGTTGTTGCTTAGTATCTCTGCAAGGGGGCACTGAACTCAGTCTGTGCCTTCATGTTTTGAATTTTCCCTCTTTTGAAGAAAACAAATCCAAGGTTTGGAATTTTCCCTCTTTAGAAGAAATCAAATCCAAGTTACAGAAGCTACCATTTAGCATATAGCAGCTACCATGGGGCATTAAACTCAGTCTGTGCCTTAATGTTTTGAATTTTCCCTCTTTAGAAGAAAACAAATCAAGGTTTTCAATTTTCCCTCTTTAGAAAAAAACAAATCCAAGGTTTTGAGTTTTCCCTCTTTAGGTGAAAACAAATCCAAGTTACAGCAGCTACCATTTAGCATGTTAGCCTCAGTCTATGCCTTAATGTTTTGAATTTTCCCTCTTTAGAAGAAATCAAATCCAAGTTACAGAAGCTACCATTTAGCATTCAGCAGCTACCATGGGGCATTAGACTCAGTCTGTGCCTTAATGTTTAGAATTTTCCCTCTTTAGAAGAAAACAAATCCAAGGTTTGGAATTTTCCCTCTTTAGAAGAAATCAAATCTAAGTTACAGAAGCTACCATTTAGCATTCAGCAGCTACCATGGGGCCTTAGACTCAGTCTGTGCCTTAATGTTTTGCATTTTCCCTCTTTAGAAGAAAACAAATCCAAGGTTTTTGATTTTTTTCCTCTTTAGGTGACAACAAACCCAAGTCAGAGCAGCTACCATTTACAGGCAGCATTCACTAGTGTTTTAACTCCCAGCAAGCCCAAGGATGGAATTTACAGTGGCTTTTGTGAAAGCAGGTCACTGCTCTACAAATATATCACGATGTGTTGGTAGTTTTGTGATCTGCTCTGTCTGATTTGTAGATTACTGGAGTGAGAGTGATAAGGAGGAAGCTGACACTCCATCAACACCCAAACAAGACAGCCCACCACCCCCATATGACACGTACCCACGGCCTCCGTCGGTAAGTCATCTGCAACTCCCTACAGGGCTGACTGCATAAAGAATCACAGAATGGTCTGGGTTGGAAGGGACCTCCAAAGGTCACCCAGTCCGACCCCCTCTGCAGTCAGCAAGGACACCCTCCACTAGATCAGGTTGCCCAGAGCCCTGTCAAGCCTCACCTTGATTATCTCCAGGGCCCCAACCACCTCCCTGGGCAGCCTGTGCCAGTGTTCCACTACCCTCATGGTGCAGAACTTGTTCCTAACATCCAATCTCAATCTGCTCTGCTCTAGTTTGAAGCCACTGCTCCTTGTCCTGTCACTGCAAGCCTTTGCAAACAGTCTCTCTCCATCCTTCTTGTAGCCCCCTTCAGGTACTGGCAGGCTGCTCTTAGGTCTCCCTGGAGCCTTCTCTTCTCCAGGCTGAACACCCCCAGCTCCCTCAGCCTGTCCTCATAGCAGAGGTGCTCCAATCCCCTGAGCATTTTTGTGGCCCTCCTGTGGTCCTGCTCCATCAGGTCCATGTCCTTCCTACATTGAGTGCTCCAGAGCTGGATGCAGCACCCCAGGTGAGGTCCCAGCAGAGCAGAGCACAGCACGGTAGCAGGTTAACCATCTCAGCCGGTGCCATTCTTCCTGAGCTGAGTTCCATCAGTGGCAACGAAAACCTGATGGATCATTTGCTAGCAGTTGGGTTGGTCTGCAGCGGCCTGAAGCTCTCCCTGCGCTGCTGCTGTTACAGATGAGCTGCACAAGCCCTTACGTGGAGCCCAAGCACAGCCGCCTGTCGTCCACGGAGACCTCGCAGTCGCAGTCGTCGCACGAAGAGTTCCGGCCGGAGGCGGTGGGCAGCGCCGCCGAGTCGCCGGTACGCAAGACGGCCAGCCAGAGGCGCTCCTGGCAGGACCTCATCGAGACCCCCCTCACCAGCTCGGGGCTCCACTACCTGCAGACCCTGCCGCTGGAGGACTCGGTCTTCTCCGAGGTGGCCGTGGTGTCCCCCGAGCACCGGCGGCAGTCCACCTTGCCCACCCAGAAATGCCACCTGCAAGATCACTACGGCCCCTTTCCGCTGGCGGAGGGCGAGAGGGTGCCGGTGCTGAACGGCAACGGGGGCAAGCCCCGGAGCTTCACCCTGCCCCGGGACAGCGGCTTCAACCACTGCTGCCAGAGCCTTCCCGTCGGGGCTGCAGACCACCACGAAGAAGCACAGCAGAAGGAAGTGGAAGAGGAGGAGGAGGAGGGAAGCAAAGCGGCAGAAGAAAGCCAGGAAGATAAAAGTAAGTATGGGAATGTTTCTGTGGCTTTTCAAGAGTCCTGTTTGTGTAACACAGAGGTTGTGGTTGTTGTCGTTGTTTTCCTTCTTCTTCCTATCAAAAAAAACCAAACCCAACGAGTCTTCTAACGTCCCCTATGTTGTACCAGGTCCCCTTGTTGTCGCACACTTCTTTTGTCTGCCCTATGTGTAAGGCTTCACCATCAGACAGGGTGCTGCATGACCTCATCATCACCAGGCACTTCCCCATATGTTGGGGCAACAGCCACCTCCTCCTAGGAGTTCTTAATTATAAATGGGGTTTGCTTCCGTGCTGCTTTCACCTTTCCGCTTGTACAGTATCCTCCCCCCACTGACACAGCTGTGTCTTAGGGTCTACTTAGGAAGATTTTCAGGAAGATTTTTAGTAAGCTTTTTCAGGAAGGTTTTCAGGAAGATTTTCAGGAAGATTCAGTAAGATTTCAGTAAGGTTTTCGGTAAGGTGTAAGTAAAATTTTCAGTAAGAGTCAGAGTTTCAGTAAGATTTAAGTAAGATTTTCAGTAAGATTTAAGTAAGATTTTCAGTAAGATTCAGTAAGATTTTCAGTAAGATTTAAGTAAGGTTTTCAGTAAGACTGAGATTTTCAGTAAGATTTTCAGGAAGGGTTAAGTAAGGTTTTCAGGAAGGTTCAGTAAGATTTAAGTAAGATTTAGTAAGGTTTTGTAAGGTTTTCAGTAAGATTTTCAATAAGGTTTCAGTAAGATTTTCAGTAAGGTTTTAGTAAGATTTTTCAGGAAGGTTCAGTAAGATTTAAGTAAGATTTAATAAGGTTTTGTAAGGTTTTCAGTAAGGTTTTGTAAGGTTTTCAGTAAGATTTTCAGTAAGGTTTTAGTAAGATTTTCAGTAAGGTTTATCAAGATTTCAGTAAGGTTTTTTAGTAGGATTTTCAGTAAGGTTTCAGTAGGATTTTCAGTAAGATTCAGTAAGATTTATGACCCCATCTGGGTCATTAAAAACACTCAGTGATCCCTAGAGTGCAGGGTCAAGCTGTGAGTGTGTGGGATGCAGATGAGCAGGTTGCAAGACAGCCCAGAGGCTGTGAGACGTTGAGGATGAGACTTATTTTCCTCACTTTGTGATTTGTATAGAGAGAAGTTAAAAAAATTTCAAGAAAAAAAAATTACTATGTGCTCAGTGAGGCTTAAAAAAATGATAATGTTGAGTAATTGTCTATTACCTGGCGCATAAACTCTATAGATATGAGTGCTACTTGTCCAAAATAATTCAAGGAAGGATTGGACAAGGTCCCTGCTCTTCCTGAATGTATAAACACATTTCTATGTCTGTTTCATTCTCTGTCCTGCACTGCCATGTATGGAGCTTCTCAGCATGTGCTGCTAGCAAAGCTAAATTCACACCCAAATTGTAGGGTCAGTCAAGGAGGCTTGCATTCATGAATTGTGGGGTTATGCTGTCATTAAGTCACCTAAAGTAGCAAGGAAGGCAGGATGACCCTTGGAGCTGTGCTTATTCCTTCAAATCCATGTTTTTTTCCCCATGCATCCATGAATTGTGGGGTTGTGCTGTCATTAAGTCACCTAAAGTAGCAAGGAAGGTAGAATGACCCTTGGAGCTGTGCTGATTCCTTCAAATCCCCTTTCTTTTCCCCATGCATCCATGAATTGTGGGGTTATGCTGTCATTAAGTCACCTGAAGTGGCAAGGAAGGTAGGATAACCCCTGGAGCTCTCAAAAGAGCTCTGCTGATTCCTGATTCCTTCAAATTCAGGTGTTCTTTTGTTTTTTTTTTTTTTTTCACTGCAGTAAAAAAAGTGTAAAAATGGTGAAGAGATGGGAAATGGTAGTGAAAGCTTGAGATAATTAATTAACCACCTGCCTAAGTTCATTCATTAAGGTTAGCACCTCTGCTGAGCATTAAAATTCATGTGGATGCTATTTAGTCTGCTTAGGAGACATCAACACTTTGCCCCTGCCCTTATGCTTTAGGCTCTAAACAACTCCAATTATTGGCTTGGAGAAAACAGTGATTTCTTTTTCACAGCTATTAAATTTGATACCATTAAAAGTGTCCAAGAAAAAAAAAAAAAGGCACAATTTCAGTCACATTCATGCATGACACTTCCCCATGCCTTTATTAGGGTAATATTAGATCCCTCCTGACTGTGAAATGAAGCTGCCTCATTAACAGGGTTAAATTTCATCACCCATGCAGAATGTTTTAGCCTATTTTTAGCTTTTGATTTTGTGTTTTCAAATTCCACCCCCCCCTGCCCCGAGAGCAATATAAAAATACTCTTCCCCCTCTCCCCCCCATTTTTTTCCTTTCTTTTAAATTCCTCAGAGTCAATGAAAAGGGTGAAGGAGAATTCCTACTGGAGTTCTGCTCTTTGGGTATTACTCAGAGATACTCTTGCGGGTTGTTAAGTGTTTTAAATATTAATTTGAATGCTTTTGGGCTCCTGGTTGTATCATTATTGGGGTTTTTTTAGTGTACAATGCAAGGGAAAGCACTTGTTTTAGCAGGCCAGAACTCAGGCTCTTCTTCATCCTTCTAGACCAGTTTCCAAAATAAAAGGGGATAAAAAAAAGAAAAAGAAAAAGCTTAATTTTTGAAGAGCTCTCCCTGACTTCTATTTTCCTTTGGGTGAGAAGGATTTTGGGTTGAAGCTTTAACAGGAGATTGATTTGGAGACATTAACAACCAGGTGCTGCTGAGTTATTGACCTTTGGAATTACAAAACCAGAGAGAAAAAAAAAAAAAACAAACTGTTGCAAAGTTGTTCAGTGTTGGATTGCCTGTTTGCTCTGGGTGCAATGTTCTGTTTGTGGTGCTGTGGCTTCTCCCAGTTAAAAGGCAGAATGGATTTGATGCAAGTGGTGTCCTTCAGTGCCAAAATCCAGTTTCTGAGCTGAATTAATTTGCTTCTACCTGCTAAGTCTGGATGCCCCTTCTGTGCGTCACGTTCATTGCACCCCTCAGCCTCATCGTTCCAGGAAAATGAAACCTGGCAACTGGCTGGGGAAGGGGGGAATCCTCTTCCCTTTGAGAAATGTTTTTAACCTCCCTTTGAACCCTTCCCTGGCATGGTCTCAGGTGAACGTTTTCAGTGTCTTTATTTGCTGAACGCATTCGTGATCCCGACGTGGTTCTGAGCTCCTGGATGGTTCTGTGTCTCCTGTCTGTATGTATCTGTGTGTGTTTTAAAGCTTGACCATTCCTATTGCTTTTTTTTGGGGGGGACAAGGAATGCAGCTCCTCTGCAGCTGTTTGCTGTAACAAGCCAAATGTCGTTGCTAAAAAGTTTGTTTTCTGGGATTTTTTTGGGGGTTCTTTGGTTTTGGTTGTTTGTTTGTTTGTTTTGGTTTTTTTTTTGGTTTAAGACTCCCACTTTTAAAACCTCCTGAGGTTAAATCAAAGAGCAAAATGCAGTCCTGCTCCTTCCAACTCCTTTTGAGGCATTGCTTTCAAAATCACCCCAGCCACAAGTTAGGAGCTCCATGCTTTTGTCAGGTACTGTCCCTAGGTGCTGTGGTTTCACATAGCTCTGTTGACTCGCTACCGAAGGTACATTGATGAGCAACAGCTCTCTGGTGGTCACTACTTCTGTGTGTCAGCTCTGCTGCAGTGCCTGGACATATATATCATGGTACACTGAAAAGATGGGTTGTCCTCTCCTGTGTTTATCCAACATCAGGACCTAACTTCATTGTGTGTTCACTTTTGCTTCCTGTTGTCTCATTGTATCACCTGCACATTGCCTTGGGCTTGTTTTCTTCCCCTAATCCTGATGACTCGTGTGAAAATCATTTCAGATGGTCCATATTGACACCTTCCTGTAGTGCTCTCTTGCTTTTGTAGTCAAAGAGGTTTCCTCTCCTGGGGATATTTGTGTTTTGTCTGTGTGTTAGCTTCTGAGGTGATGAAAACCTCCCTGTGGCACCAAACATCCCTCTTGCTGTTGTTGTTCAGAGGCAGCCTGCACAGGGAGCACAGCTCAATGGCTCTGGCGTGGCAATGTTGTGATTTGGTTGTGAGGGACAGGTTGAGCCTTTCCATGTTTTCCTCCTGCTAGTGGGAGGTGGCAGGAAGAGAGGCAGCTGTGCAGCATGGTACTGTCACCCCCTTCCCCTCTGGCCCCGCCACTCTCTGTCTTGGACAACTTTCACCACTTCATTGCCAAAGAACACTTCCAGGGCCTCCTTGGGAGACTGTTGCTGGGCTTTGCTTCATTTTTTTAAGCTTTATTATTTGAAAGTATCTTTGAGGGTGGTTGCTTTGGTTTCAAGGACTTCTCTGTTTTGTGGGACAGCAAGAGGGGTTCCTAAGGGTTCAGCATTGAAGGGTTCAGCATTTAAGAGTTGCACTCTGCAGAGTGTAACTGGCTGTAGAAGCTACCTTAGAAGGCACAGGGGAAAAAAAAACTGCACCTGTATTTCATGCTTCATGAGAAAGTCCATGGGGAGAAGTAGCAGCCATGGGAGTCTCTGGTGCTGTCAGCTGCCCAGACAAGCACTGGGGAAGGAGCTCTGCTGCTGGTTCCATGTGCTGCAGGGCTGGCCACAGCAGCATTGTCATACTGCCTGGGGAACTCACACCTGGGACCTGCAATGTTGTGCAAGGAAGGCACTGTGTGGGCTCTGTAAAATTCCTTCAGGAGTGCAGGTGGAAAAGCATCAGATGCCTGTGGCAGAGTTTGAAAAGGGTGCTTGGAGCAGGAAGAAATTGCTTAGACTGTTTTCCCTGTGTCTGGTAGCAGAGCATCGACCATATTGTTAGATGAAACTTGGAATGGGATTTTATGCCTCCAAATCAGTCCAGCTTCTGAGACAACTGCTGGAGCAGGACCAGAGGATGGACACAAAGATGCTCAATGGGCTGGAGAACCTCCCCTGTGGGGACAGGCTGAGAGAGTTGGGGCTGTTCAGCCTGGGGAAAAGAAGGCTCTGGGGAGACCTTAGAGCAGCCTTGCAATACCTGAAGGGGACCTACAAGAAAGGCAGGAAGGGACTTTTGACAAGGGCTGGGAGTGATAGGAAGAGAGGGAATGGATTGAAGCTTGAGGAGGGCAGATTTAGACTGGAGATGAGGAAGAAATTCTTTCCAGGGAGGGTGGTGAGACACTGGAACAGGTTGCCCAGGGAGGTTGTGGCTGCCTCCTCCTTGGAGGTGTTCAAGGCCAGGTTGGATGAGACCTTGAAGCAGCCTGGGCTGGTGGAAGGTGTCCCTGTCCATGGCAGGGGGGTTGGAACTAGATGACCTTGAAGGTCCCTTCCAACCTAAACCAATGTATGAATTTAGTTCATTTAGTTGTAGGTTAAATGTAACTCAGATTGTGAGTGAGGTGGGCAGCTCCTGGGTGGCTTGCACGAGACTCCTGCTCCTCCTCCTGGTGCAGCACCTGGCTGGGCTTGGCAGTGCCAGAGCCCCGTTTCAGTGGGCTCCTGTATGTTCAGAGTGATCATTAAAGAATACTTGGAGAACTGGTGAATAGGAGACCTAGAGAGTTAGAGACTATCTTCCTATAATAAAGCCAGGAAAATCTGGTTTAGAAATCACAGAGCAGTATTTTTGTAGCCCCTCCCTCTGCCATTAAAGTGAAATTTTTTACTGACATGAACATTGGAAATCCAATATGAAAATCCCACCAAATCTATAAAAAGCTTGAAGCTGATTGTTCTGAGAATTCTTCTGTGTCTTTCCTCCCTGCTAGAACATATCCTGCCCTTTGTTTTCAGCTTTTAATGAAGAAAACAAATTCTCTTTACAAGGCATTGTCTTTTTTTTTCTTTCCCCTCATGAAGGGAATTATGTACATGCACATAATTTCCAGTACAGTAGTTATATTTTTAACTGATCTAATGGCTTTGGAGACAACTGGAGGAACTGGTTTCTGGCTTTCCAGGAGATGGGAGAGGATTTGTACTTATTTTTGGCTGTGTGTGAAGAGCCTAGGAAAAATCCTGTTTGGATTTTACACTTGGTTTGGGTGGGATTTTTTTTCCCCTTTTTTTATTTGCCAGTGAAAACTATACTTACCTTCTCCAGTGTTATTGTGTGATCTTGATATTTAATGCCAGCCTAATGCAGCCTCACAAGTTTCTTGTGATTCTTAATAGGGACTAGGAGCTACTTATTTATGAACTGGAATGATTCAACCATACCATAAATGTTGTTTACCAACACACTGACAATTTGACTTTCAGAACTTTGGAAAGCCACTGGCATCCTGGTTTGGATTAGAAACACTGTGGGCAGCAGGGACAGGAGGTGATCATCCCCCTGTGCTCAGCACTGCTGAGGTCACACCTCCAGTGCCGTGTTCAGCTCTGGTCTCCTCACTACAGGAAGGATATTGAGGTGCTGGAGTGAGTCCAGAGAAGGGCAATGAGGCTGGAGAAGGGGCTGGAGCACATGAGGAGCATCTGAGGGAGCTGGGGGTGTTCAGTCTGGAGAAGAGGAGGCTGAGGGGAGACCTCATTGCTCTCTACAGCTCCCTGAAGGGAGGTTGGAGTGAGGAGGGGGCAGCCTCTGCTCCTTGGTGGCAAGAGACAGGACCAGAGGAAATGGTATCAAGCTGTGTGAGGTTCAGACTATATATAAGGAAATATTTCTTCACTGAGAGGGTTGTCAAATGTTGGAATGTTCTGCCCAGGGCAGTGCTGGAGCCACCACCCCTGCAGGTGTTCAAGCAGCCTGTGGACCTGGCTCACAGGGACATGGTTTAGTGTTGACCATTCAGTGCTTGGTTGAGTGTTGGACTGGATGATCTGGGAGGTCTCTTCCAACCTGATAGATTCTGTGATTCTGTGTCTGAGGAATGAAAAAAAACCCAAACATTTAATAACTAACTAAGTAAAAATCAACCAAACCAGAAAATGCCCTTTAGACATGAATGCTTTCATGCATGGATAGATTGACAGTTTCTGAGGTCTCTGCTCACTTTGCATTTTAACCTCCTGCATTGCAATTGACAAGTTCTGCCCACAGATATGGGCACCTTATAGTAGCCATCACGAACCTTACAGCTTCAAGAGGCTATCCTTACATCTCTACAAGCTTTAAGAGTTGAGCAGTTTGATTTGTGGATGCCTTGCATGATCCATGAACTATGTATAAAATGTCTCCCTAGTAAAAGAAGAGGGAAAGAGGTTGTATGTTAGTTTTCCTGGGAATACTTGTTGGAACCTGTCCAGAGGAGGGCCATGAGGATGAGCAGAGGACTGGAGCTGCTTTCCTATGAGGACAGATTGAGAGAGTTGGGACTGTTCAGTCTGGAGAAGAGAAGGCTCCCAGGAGACCTTCTTGTGGCCTTCCAGTATCTGAAGGGGGCTACAGGAAAGCTGGGGAGGGACTTTTGAGGGTGTTGGGTAGTGATAGGACTGGGGGGGGGGGAATGGATTCAAGCTAGAAGAGGGAAGATTTAGATTAGATTGGATGTTAGAAAGAAATTCTTCCCCATGAGGGTGGTGAGACACTGGCACAGGTTCCCCAGGGAGGTGGTGGAAGCCTCATCCCTGGAGGTTTCTGCAGCCAGGCTGAATGTGGCTCTGGGCAACCTGATCTAGTGTGAGGTGCCCATGGCAGGGAGATTGGAACTACATGGTCCCTGAGGTCCCTTCCAACCCTGACAATTGTGTGATTCTCTTTAAAGGATGGCTGAAATTTTGGGTTCAGTTAGTTCTGAGCTATTGGTACAAGGGAAGAAGGAAGTTTCAGGGTTTCCATGAAGTGAAAGATGACTGCTTTGGAGACTCACCATTTAGGAATGGCTTTTACAGTTAATGAAGCTCAGAAATGTCAGCCATCTTCTCCTTGCTCTCCTCCATCCCAAAAGGCCAATTTCCTAAGTTGGTACTCTTGGTGGCTGAGTAAGAGTACAGGATTTACAGCAGGAGTACAAAAGTCACTTCAGGTAAAAATTCAGCTTCTCAGTCAGTTCTGAAAATTGCACTTGGATCCTTAGATGGATTTAAGTATTCCTAAACTGCAGGGGAGATTGAACAAGGCAGGACAAGGGCATGATGGCCCCAAGCAGCTAGCCCTGTCCCTTGGAGCCCTGTAATGTCTGTAGTCAGTGGATTGCTACTCAGAAGAAAAAAAAAAAGAACTGAAATGGGGGTGGATTTCGTATTCCACCTAGATGAAAGCTCTTCTGCCACTGCTGCCAGTTCTGCATTGGACAGCAATGTGCCCTGGTGGCCAGGAAGGCCAATGGGGTCCTGGGGGGCATTAAGAGGAGTGTGGCCAGCAGATCCTGGGAGGTTCTCTTCCCCCTCTGCTCTGCCCTGCTGCGACCACCCCTGGAATCCTGTGTCTAGTTTTGGGCTCCCCACTTCAAGAGAGACAGAGACCTGCTGGAGAGAGTCCAAGGGAGAGCCAGGAGGATGCTTAGGGGACTTGAGCATCTCCCCTGGGAAGAGAGACTGAGAGCCCTGGGGCTGTTTAGTGTGGAGAAGAGAAGGCTGAGAGGGATCTGATCAATGTCTATCAATAGCTGAGGGGTGGGGGTCAAGTGGAGGGAGCCAGGCTCTTTTGGGTGGTGCACAGGGATAAGACAAGGAAGAATGGGTTCAAACTTGAACATAGAAGATTTCAGCTCAACATGAGGAGAAACTTCTTTCCAGTGAGGGTGCCAGAGCCCTCGAGCAGGCTGCCCAGAGAGGTTGTGGAGTCTCCTTCTTTGGAGCCTTTCCAAACCCACCTGGATGCATTCCTGTGCAGACAACCCTGGGTGCTCCTGCTCTGGCAGGACTGGATGATCTCTGGAGGTCCCTTCCAACCTCTAACATTCTGTGATTGTATAAAGGTAGAATCATCTCCATGTGTTTAGAAATTCTTTTCCTTAGGTGTCTTTTCCAGAAGCAACCTTGTTCCCTGTGCTGCTTTTAGAATAGCTACTGAAGTTATGATGTAAATCAGAGATGGGTTAAGAATCTTAATTCCATGTTACTGCAGCAGGGTAATTTCTCCAGAACCTCTCTACCTGTATTTCTGAAATAAAAACCGTTGAGGAATACCTACATAAATTCAAGCCACTGCAAATTACAACAGCACCACTGACAAGTCTTAGGTTGTAAACCCTCTTTGTTATATGCAGCTGTACTGCTAGCAAGCCCTGGTGGTACACAGGCAAATTAGGGAGTTTATTGCATTCAGCTGCACAGCTTCTTTAAGAAAGTTGTTTGCTTTCTTGAAGGGGGAAAAAAAAAAAAAAACCCCACCCAAATCCTTGCAAACTTAAGAACTCACTAAGCTTTTCATTCTTTCTGTTATTTTTATTATTATAAATATATTTATAAATATAATATTATAAATATTATAATATCCATATATAAATATATTATAAATATTATAACATCAATATATACATATGTTATAAATATTATAATATCAATATATAAACATATAAATATAATATTATAAATGTATTTTATTATTATTCTGTTCTTTTTATTATTTCACCTTGCAGTCTGATGTTTCTATTCTGCACAGCAGCTGTTGGCTTAGTAAGAAAAAAAAAAAAAAACCAAAAACAAAAACAAAAGGTCCAAAACTTTGATTTGTGGAGTTCAGAGCTCAGGCTCTGAGCTATTTACATTCAAAAGAAAACCAAAGTAAAACACCACCACAAAACAAAACACATGTTGAAAAACAAGCAAGCAAGCAAACTCCAAACAACTCCAAGCAGCTGCAGGGAAGAAGAGCATCACCTTTGGTTAGTTTGGATCCAGCTTCTCACTCTCAGATATTCCTGTTATTGGAAGAGAGCCTAATCAAACTTTTCTCTCTTCATTTGCTGCATGTGTGCACTCATAATGAGATATAAAACTGTTCATGCAGATGACCAAGCCTTGAGCCACTCCTGGAACATCCAGTCACACCTTGCAGGGAAAAACCTTTCACCCCACCAGTAATGGTAGCTGCCCATATCTCTGTCTCTCTTCAGTATTGCTTTTTGAGGTGAGAAGGCTAGAGCAGTGTAGAGCCTTCAGAACATGACACATCAGAGATTTACACTTATTTAATTTAATTTTTTTTTCTGCTTTTATCTCCATTCTTTTCTGTGTTTGTATTTGGAAGGGACAGCCAAAGATCATCCAGTCCAACCCCCCTGCCAGAGCACTCCAGCCCCTCAAAGTCTTGCTTTTTAAAGGCCCCAAATGAGTTAATGTATAAAACCTCCCAGAACTATGCTGCTGATGAAAGGGATGTACAGAACACTCTGCTACCATAATGGGACCAAGTCTTCTTAAATGTTCCTTGTTTTAAAAAATGGTGAGACAAATGCAAAAACCCTCACCTAGTGTCACAGTCTCACGCTATATCAGAGGTTGGAAGGGACCTCCGGAGATCATCCAGTCCTGCCAGAGCAGGAGCACCCAGGGTTGTCTGCACAGGAATGCATCCAGGTGGGTTTGGAAAGGCTCCAGAGAAGGAGACTCCACAACCCCCCTGGGCAGCCTGCTCCAGGGCTCTGGCACCCTCACTGTAAAGAAGTTTCTCCTCATGTTGAGCTGAAATCTTCTATGGTCAAGTTTGAACCTGTTGTTCCTTGGCTTATCATTGTGCACCACCTAAAAGAGCCTGGCCCCCCCCACTTGACACCCAGACATTGATCAGATCCCCTCTCAGCCTTCTCTTCTCCACACTAAACAGCCCCAAGTCTCTCTTCACAGGGGAGATGCCCAAGTCCCTAGTCTGTTGATGTTTTTTAGGGCTGGAATCCAAAGTCTTCCTCGGAAAACACAACTCTCTCACTTTCGGGCCCTACAGTAACTCCTTTCTCAGGCAACTAACTGCAGCTCCAGTTCTGCTTCAGGCAAGGTCCTACAGCTAGGTTGGGGCAATCCCAGCCACCAGTATAGGCTGGGTGAGGGGTGGCTGGAGAGCAGTCTGGAGGAGAAGGAGGTGGGGGTGTCAGCTGATGACACTGGAAAGGGGCAGAATCACCTCTCTGGATCTGCTGGCAATGCTTCTGTGACTGCTCTCATCCTTGTTTGTCAAGCAGGCAGAGAAGCTCCTCACTCTTCATAAACCTCCCATAAGAAAGCAGCAAACCAGTAGAGGAGCTGTAATGGCATTGTCAGGAAGCTTTCTTGTCATTTAGAGGAGCAGTGTTGGTAAAGCAAAGATAGAGTCTTTATGTCAACTTTTTCCTTGACATCTCCTTGTGAGAAGGCAGTGGAGCAGGAAGAAGGGTTAGAAATGCTTGACAGGTTTGATTCCACAGAGTTGGCTCTGGTTTGTTGTTGTTTTTTTTCTCATCAGAGCTGGCTTTCAGAGAGGGGTGAGAGTGTTTTGAGTGGAGGCTGTTACAGCACACACTGCCAGGGTGATGTCTGCATTCCTTGAGTCACAACAACCCCAAGCAATGCTGCAGGCTTGGGGCAGTGTGGCTGGAAAGCTGCTGGCAGAAAGGGACCTGGGGGTGCTCATGGCCAAGCAGCTGAAGAGGAGGCAGCAGTGTGCCCAGGTGGCCAAGAAAGCCAAAGGCATCCTGGCTGGGATCAGCAATGCTGTGTCCAGCAGGAGCAGGGAGGGGATTGTCCCCTGGCACTCAGCTCTGGGGAGGCCACACCTGGAGTATTGTGTCCAGTTTGGGCACCTCAATCCCAGAGAGGTGTGGAGGTGCTGGAGGCAGTGCAGAGGAGGGCAAGGAAGCTGGGAAGGGCCTGGAGAAGAAATCTGATGGAGAGAGACTGAAGGAGCTGGGGATGGTTAGTTTGGAAAAGAGGAGGCTGAGGGCAGACCTCATTGCTGTCTACAGCTCCCTGAAAGGAGGTTGTGGAGAGGCTGCTGCTGGTCTATTCTGACAGGGAATTAGTGACAGAACAAGAGGGAATGGCCTCAAGCTGTGACTGGGGAGGTTTAGACGGGACAGTAGGAAATATTTTTCCCATCAAGAGTGGTGAGGGATTGGCAGAGGCTGCCCAGGGAGGTGGTGGAGTCCCCAAGCCTGGCTGTGTTTCAAGGTGGTTTGGATGTGGTGCTTGGGGATGTGGTTTAGGGGTGAGCCTTGCAGAGTAGGGTTCATGGTTGGGCTTGGGGATCCTGTGAGGCTCTTTTCCAACCTGAATGAGTGTATGAATGAATGTCTTTGTGACGTGTGCCTAGGGACAGAGTAGTGCAGCTCCAAGGCTAGGCAAGAGTCTAGGGAGAAGTACAGTGAGTTTGGAAGGCTTTTAGGTCTTCCCACATTGAGGTGAGCTAGACACAAGTCAGCATAAATGCCCATGGGGTGGTGCAGGGAGTGATGCTCTCTGTGTACTAGTAAGTACATCAGTGGTGTGGTGTGTGGTGCTGTAAGACAGCAGCAGCTCTGAGTTTTAAGTTTGCAGGTGCTTTGTTTTTACATTGTAACTAGAGGGATTTTTTGCTTCCTTGCTTGTTTAGAGGGAGTTCTTCAGTTCATGAGTTATTTAGCAGGAGCTGCAGCATGTGAAGTGCATGTTGGGAGAGCTAGGATGCATCTGCAGGTTTAGAAACACCGTGGGAGGACAGTGGGAGGAAAAATGCCTGCTGCTCAGAGCCCTGTAATTTCCTTGTTCCCATGGGGCTGAGTGCAGCACTTGGAGAGGAGCAACTCCTGGAGATAGTATGTGGTCTGACACCACCATCTGTCCTCCCTGTGCCCCTTCCTCCTTGTGCTGCTTTCTCATACAACGTTCGTGCCCGTGGTGTTCCCTTGTCTAGCTCAGGGAGGACATGAGGGACACTAAAGCAGGCACTGTCATGATGGAAAAGCTGGAGCTGGCTGTTTGTAGCTAACATATTCCTGGATTGCTGCTTGATTTAGTGCATTGTGCTGGAGTAACTCCAGAGTCTCCAGAGGAGCACTGAGTAATTACTGCTGCTGCTTCCACATCTAACTGGCTTCTTACAGGATAATTTGCAGAGGTGCTGCTGTGGAGTGTAGTGTCTGGGGGGCTGCATTGGATATGTCATCAGAACCCCCTTTGCTGGGGCACTGTTCTTGCCAGGCTCTGCACCAGCTGCTTCTCATCCCTGCATGGCATCTGGCCAAGACCTGAGCAGTCCTGAAGGTGGTAGAATCATAGAATCACAGAACTGTCAGGGTTGGAAGGGACCTCAAGGATCAGCCAGTTCCAATCCCTCTGCCATGGGCAGGGTCACCTCACACTACAGCAGGTTGCTCACAGCCACATCCAGCCTGGCTGCAAAAACCTCCAGGGATGTGGCTTCCACCACCTCCCTGGGCAACCTGTGCCAGTGTCTCACCACCCTCATGGGGAAGAACTTCTTCCTAATGTCTAATCTAAATCTCCCCTCCTCTAGCTTGGATCCATTCTCCCCAGTCCTATCCTTCCCTCACACCCTAAAAAGTCCCTCCCCAGCTTTCTTGTAGCCCCTTTAAGATACTGGAAGGCCACAAGAAGGTCTCCTGGGAGCCTTCTCTTCTCCAGACTGAACAATCCCAACTCTCTCAGTCTGTCTCCATAGCAGAGGAGCTCCAGCCCTCTGCTCATCCTCATGGCCCTTCTCTGGACATCTTCCAGCACCTCCAGATCTTTCTTGTAATAGAGGCTCCAGAACTGGATGCAGTACTCCAGGTGGGGTCTCAGCAGAGTGGAGCAGAGGGGGAGAATCCCCTCCCTGGCCCTGCTGGCCACACTTCTCTTGCTGCAGCCTAGGCTCTCCTTGGCTGTCTGGGCTGCAAGTGCTCACTGCTGGCTCATGTTGAGCTTCTCATTTATAAAGATAAGGCAAAATAATTTTACTGACAAAAAGCAGCATTTCACAGAATCACAGAATTGTCAGGGTTGGAAGGGACCCCCCAAAGGTCATCCAGTTCCAACTCCCCTGCCATGGCAGGGACACCTCACACTAGAGGAGGAAGGTGAATACACCAGCAGGAAATGTTGTACATCTGGCTGCCAGCAGTAGGAGTGGTACAGGAAAATAGTGAGAAAATCTATTCAGAAAAGCCCTCCAAGTGCCTGTTCACTATATTCACCTTCAGATAAATAGGAAAGTCTATGCCACCCCTTGTCTGTGAGGCCCTAATGAAAAGCTCCTCATGCAGATTGTGGCTAAGCCAAACTGGGGCAATGAAGAATTAACAGTGTTTGGTGATAGGCCTAAAACTGCCTTAGTAATAAAATTAGTGAATAGCCTGTTCAGAAGTATGCCTTATTAGCAGGGCTTTTATTTTTTTAATTCAGAAGTAGTCATCTTCTAGTGCAGCATTGAGCTGGGTTTTACATACATTCTCAAAGTCCCAACATCCTCTCCCACCATATGCAAGCAGTGTGCCAGGTGGCCAATAAAGCCAAAGGCATCCTGGTTGGGATCAGCAATGCTGTGTCCAGCAGGAGCAGGGAGGGGATTGTCCCCTGGCACTCAGCTCTGGGGAGGCCACACCTGGAGTATTGTGTCCAGTTTGGGTCACCTCAATGCCAGAGAGATGTGGAGGTGCTGGAGGCAGTGCAGAGGAGGGCAAGGAAGCTGGGAAGGGCCTGGAGAGTAAATCTGATGGAGAGAGACTGAAGGAGCTGGGGATGGTTAGTTTGGAAAAGAGGAGGCTGAGGGCAGACCTCATTGCTGTCTACAGCTACCTGAAAGGAGGTTGTGGAGAGGCTGCTGCTGGTCTCTTCTGACAGGGAATTAGTGATAGAACAAGAGGGAATGGCCTCAAGCTGTGACTGGGGAGGTTTAGACTGGACATTAGGAAACATTTTTTCCCATCAAGAGTGGTGAGGGATTGGCAGAGGCTGCCCAGGGAGGTGGTGGAGTCCCCAAGCCTGGCTGTGTTTGAAGGTGGTTTGGATGTGGTGCTTGGGGATGTGGTTAAGAGTGAACCTGTAGAGTAGGGTTAATGGTTGGAGTTGGTGATGCTGAGGCTCTTTTCCACCCTGCATGTTTCTGTGAAGTTGGCTCTGTTCTTCCATAGGCACAGAGGAGCTGTCAGAGAGGCTGGGTATAGGCATTGCCTAGGTAATGCCTTAACTTCAGTACCTCTCCTTTACTTTCTAACCACCTTGTTTCACAACCAGGGAAGTTGCTTTTGCCAAGGCCTGAGCTTTGAAACCAATCTTTCTGAATTCTGAACAACACCCATGAGACAAAGCACAGAATCACAGAAAATACCTGCTTAGAAGAGAGCTCCAAGCTCACCCAGTCCAGCCTTCAACCCAGCACGGAAGGGTCAACGCTAAACCATGTCCCTTGAGCACCAGGTCCAGAGGGTTTCTTGAAGCTGCAGAAATGAGACACAGCAGGCAGCAGTGTCGTCTTTCCCCTGAGTCCCTTCTCCCAAACCAATCCAAGACTCTTTATTTTAAATGCTGTGACTCTTTTTAGGCTCAAATGTGCAAATCATTCCCTTTGCAGTCACAGAATCAATAAGGTTGGAAAAGACCTCAAGGATCATTAAAGTCCAACCTGTCACCCAAGACCTCATGACTACTAAACCATGTCACTAAATGCCAGGTCCAATCTATTCAAGTCTGCCTTCCCTCAAACCCATGAAGCCTGAAATGTGCTGGTTTGGCCTTTTGTTTGTCAGTGGTTTGGCTTTTGGTGTGTGTGGAAGTGGGGGTGGGGGGGGTGTTGGATGTTATTTGTTTCTGTAGAATCACAAATGTTCCTTATTTTAAACAGTAAGTTATGTAAAAGTTTCTCTTTGCTGCTATACTTAGGGGTTTAGTTATATAAAGTGTTTTCCTCTCCCTTCTTCTTCCTGTTCTCCCTGTTGGTGCACAGGGAAATCTCAGCAGTGAAGGAGAAGCCAAACTCAGTTTGAGTAGCATCTAAGCATTGCTCACCCTCTGCCTCTCTGGAAACTCCTTTCCCAATTGCAGCTGTGGGTGGAGTGAATGGCACTGATGTTTCCATTTAGGATCCTTTCCACATTGTGCCTTCTGTCACTGAGACAACATTTCTTGTCTGCTTCCCAGACCTTTCATGATACGCTCAAGAGTAACAAAAAAAAAAAAAAAAAGTGCTGGTGCCTTGATGTTTTCCTTCCTTTCTCATCCTGTCTATTGGGGGAAAAGGAAACAATAGCAACAAAACCTTCTCTCTAATGAGGGTTGAACGAGTTTCACATAGTTATTTTGAATTGAATTTCATGGAATCGTGGAATTGTTAGAGTTGGAAGGGACCTCAAGGCTCAGCCAGTTTCAACCCCCCTGCCATGGGCAGGGACACCTCACACTACAGCAGGTTGCTCACAGCCACATCCAGCCTGGCTGCAAAAACCTCCAGGCATGAGGCTTCCACCACCTCCCTGGGCAACCTCTTCCAGTGTCTCACCACCCTCGTGGTGAAAAACTTCTTCCTAACATCCAATCTGAATCTCCCCATTTCTGTTTTTTTTTTTTTTCTCATTCCCCCCAGTCCTATCACTCCCTGACACCCTAAAAAGTCCTTCCCCAGCTTTCTTGTAGTCCCCTTCAGATACTGGCAGGCCACAAGAAGGTCTCCTTGGAGCCTTCTCTTCTCCAGACGGAACAACCCCAACTCACTCAGTCTGTCCTCATAGCAGAGGGGCTCCAGCCCTCTGATCATCCTCTGATTTGTCCATCTTTGTATTCTGCTCCTTGTCCTATCACAGGGAGCAAGTGAGCAGAGCCTGTCCCCTCCCTCCTGACCCCCAGCCCTCAGATATTTATGAGCATTTATTAAATCCCCTCCAAGTCTCTTTTCCAGGCTAAAAAGCCCCAGGTCCCTCAGCCTCTCCTCACCAGGCAGTGCTCCAGTCCCTTTCTCATCCTCATAGCCCTCCACTGGACCCTCTCCAGCAGGTCCCTGTCCCTCCTGCACTGGGGAGCCCAAAACTCATGTGTCATGGCAGTGTGGTTTCAAAGTCACCTGATTCCTTAGGTCCATGTTTTATCCTTAACCCAATGCTGCCCAACACTGGATTGCAACTAAGATAGGTGAGAGATTGTGTCATGCTGCCTCTTTTCCTCGTTCATGCAGGAGTTGCCAACAGGATGTTTTCCCTCATAGAATGGTTTGGGTTGGAAGGGACCTCCAAAGGTCATCCAGTCCAACCCCTTCTGCAGTCAGCAGGGACATCCCCAACTAGATCAAGGTTGCCCAGAGCCCTGCCAAGCCTCACCTTGAATATCTGTAGGGATGGGACCCCAACCACCTCCCTGGGCAGGCTGTTCCTGTGTTTGTAGCACGTATGATGGCTTTGGGGCACGCTCTTTGCTTCCTTTCTTCTCATTCATGTGACCCTTCTTGTAGTGCTTCCAAGTGAGCTCATGTTTCTTCAGCACAGAGTTGGTTAGGATGTTTATTGTTCTCATTTTATTTGTGTTGTGGTTTGGTTTATTTTTTTTCCCCTTCTTTCTTTCTTTAAAATTGGTCTTTGTTCTGTTCCTTTCCGTTTTGTTCAGTTCTCTTCTTTAAAGCATAGCCACAAAGATTGTTTAGCTCCCTGCCCTTTTTGCATCAGGGAGGGATATTTTAAGGGAGCAAAGGTGTGACAGCAGAAGAGAGTGCCTTGTCTCTGTCCTCATGAGCATAGCTGCATGCAGATTAGAAAAGCTCTTGTGGTGCTGCTGCTGTATGCCAGATGTGCTATTTGCTCTTGTTTGCATGACAGTCTTTCTGATATACTGATGTGCTATGGAAATGATGGCACGGCACAGATCTTTCACCCTCTTGTATCACTGCTTTATCACATTAGGCTAATACACTGCCAGAGTTGGTAGCACCTCTCCATGTCACATGGGATCCACTTCTCTTGGCACTGAACCGATCGGACTCAGAGGTTGATAAACTTTTCCTTAGAGAATTGGCACGACGGAGACTCCACTTCAGCCTCTTGCCAGCGACCCTCCTGGCCTCCCTTCAGGAAAGTCAGTTCTTCTTGAAATCACTTTGATGTTTTCAAACAGAGAAAACAGACCTAAAGCCTAGACAACCACATGCCTGGCTGTGAGGCCTCCAGGAAGGTGTCAAAGGGCATGGCCAGTATTTTGAAGAAAGCACCCTTTCCACAGTGGGACTTAGGCACAAAGCTCAGATCCCATCTACACGGAGCACATGTGCAGAGAACACTGCCCCTGCATGGGAGGACGGAAGGGGAAGAGGGTCTGGGCAGGGGAAGGGCTTTGCTGTCACTCAGTTTTGTCCTGCAGACCTCGAGGAATTAAAGAGGGATCCAGCCATGGTAACTGTAAAATCCTCTTGCTTGTATTGAACTCCAGTGAGCCCGTTCAGGCCAACCAGAGAGAGTTGTGTCTTGTGAGCGTTGCTTCACCTTAGTGAAGGAAGCCACCTTGCCGTGTCGTGCTAAACTTAAGTGTGCTCTGTCACCTGGAGGTACCTACAGACCTTGCAGAGACTTCCTTTTGTCTAAAGCTTTGTTAAGGAATTACCAGAGGGTTGCCCTGGCACTGGATGGTGACGGAGAAGATACCTCACGCTGAGATTTCTTAGACCCTGCCGATAAACTTCTTCAGTTCCTCTTTAACTTCTAGGACTTAAACCATGGGAGTGATGCTGCCTGGCCGAGCAGGCACAAAGTATTCTCTCTGTAACACTCAGAGGGCTGGTTTTTTGGGGGGGAGGTGGGGGCCAGGATTTGTCTGGATGTCGCTCAAAAGTGGATTCAGATATTTGTATTTATCCTTATGTTCTGGGTCCCCCTTTACGGGTTGATGTTTGCCTCCTATCTCTGTGGTTTAGAATGTGGATTTCTTTTTATTTGGGGGGGTTGTTTTTCCCCCCCCCTTCATATATTTGGCTAAGGGTGTATTGTAATAATTGTTAATGCTAATTACTTGATATTTCATACTATCTTATGGGGGAGATAATTTTAAAAGGGAAAAAAATGTATTTTGAAATGTTTTGGGGGGTTTGTTTTTTTTTTTCCCTTCTTTCTGTTTGCTCAATGTATGGTATTGCGTTCTGTTAATACCAATAAAATTATATATAGAGAGAAAGATATATATATATAGAGAGAGAGATATATATTTCCCTTTTATAAAGAAGTAAATTATGCTTTTTTTTGTTGTTGTTGTTTGGCCTCACAAACAGGAAATGTGCAGTGAATCAAATCACATCATTCTGCCTTACAGCAGGTGACAAAGCTTATTAATGAGTTTTAATATTCTCTCTTTGTTTGGTTGGTTGGTTTGTTTGTTTTTGGTTTTTTTTCCTCTTTGGAAGAATAAAAAGTGTTAGGATGATACCAACTAGCTGCAAAATTGTCATCCAAATGCATGCTTTGTGTTGCTGCTCAATGGGACTGGCACAAAGCAGCCCCCTGAATGTTTAGCGATGTTGGATTGGAGCATCTTTAATTTATTTATTTACTTATTTATTCATTCATTCTTCCAATCAAAACCAGAGGAGTGGATTGCTTTTATTGATTGCAATACTGGACTGTCATCAGGTTTTGTTTGTTTGTTTGTTTGGGGGTTTTGTTTGTTTGTTTTTGGGGGGGGGGTTTGACCTGTTGACCAAGCAGACAAAAACCCCTCACTGAGTTTTTATGACTCTTGTCTGTAGGAGTTGATTCTTTTGTTGTTTTTTTTTTTGTTGTTTTGTTCCAATTGAATTTTCAGTGCTCTTTCTGATGCTTGGCAAAAGGCAAGAGTTTTATTTTTTGATAGAAGGTTGCCTTTGATGTACCTGCCTCTGCCAGCGCTGCTAAATCACTGCTTAAGTACATAAAAGATGCTGCAACCTGAAGGATGTGTCATTAAAGCCTTCATTAAAGTATTGGAATGGCCTGCAAGCCCAGCCACAGTCCTTTTCTTTTTGTTCTGTTACGTCCTGCTCCTTAAATTCCCCAATGACTTCGAGCTGAAATGTCTTTTGGAAATGAATCAGAGAAGCAGAAGCAAAGATGTGGTGACTCTAAAACAGCCTCTGGCTGCCATTGGGTGTTCCACTGATGGCTTATTTGCTGCTTGTAGCCAAAGGCCAGCCTGTTTCTGTGCTAATAGGGATTGAAATCCTCTCCAGCTTCTTCTCTCTCTTGAACATATTGTATGGAGTATCTTTGTTTTGCAGAGGCAGTCGAGAAGGGCTGTAATTAGCAGTCCCCCCTCCCCTCCCCCAACCCTGGCTTTTAATTGCATACAAATTTGTTCAATATTTTTTTCTGTATGCCTTAAAATAAAGTATAGAAAATGGCAGTAAACGTTTCCTTACTGAAGGCATTTGATTTCTTCATGAAGTTCAGGGTTTTCTTTTATTTTTATTTAAAGGTGTTCTTTTGGGCTTAATAAAGGAAGAAGCCAGAAAAATCCTCAGTTTCGCCTTTGCCTAACCACTGTCTGTTGGGGCTGATCACAGCAGCACAGAATGGTAGGGGTTGGAAGGGACCCAGAGCAGCTCACACAGGAACACATCCAGCTGGGTTTGGAATGTCTCCAGAGAAGGAGACTCCACAACCTCTCTGGGCAGCCTGTTCCACGGCTCTTGCCACCCTCCCAGGGAGAAAGTTTTCCCTTCTGTTCCTGTGGCACCTCCTCTGCTCCAGCTTGCCCCCAGTGCCCCTTATCCTATCATTGGACATCACTGATGTTCCTTTCCTTTCCCTTGTTTATTCTGTGTGCAAACACATTCTGCCCAGTGGATGGGAAACAGATTCTTCTTCTGTGATGACTCTTGTCCCAGTTTTGGGAGAGAGCTTCCTGTTAGGTGATCACAGTAAGGGGTTGGAAGGGAGCTCTGGAGATCTTCAGGTCATAGAATGGTTCAGGCTAGAAGGGACCTCCAAAGCTCATCCAGTCCAACCCCCTCTACAGTCAGCAGGGACATCCTCAACTAGATCAGGTTGCCCAGGGTCCTGTCGAGCCTCACCTTGAATATCTCCAGGGATGTGGCCTCAACCACCTGTCTGGGAAACCTGTTCCAGTGTTCCACCACCCTCATAGTGAAGAACTTCTTCCTCACATCCAATCTCAATCTGCTCTGCTCTAGCTTGAAGCCATTGCCCCTTGTCCTGTTGCTGCAGGCCTTTGCAAACAGTCTCTCTACAGCCTTCCTGTAGGCTCCCTTCAGGTACTGGCAGGCTGCTCTTAGGTCTCCCTGGAGCCTTTTCTTCTCCAGGCTGAACACCCCCAGCTCCTTCAGCCTGTCCTCATAGCAGAGGACAGAGCAGGACCAGAGAATCCAGCACAGGTCACACAGGAACACATCCAGACAGGACTGGAAAGTCTCCAGAGAAGGAGACTCCACAACCTCTCTGGGCAGCCTGTTCCAGGGCTCTGGGACCCTTGCAGTGAAGAAGTTCCTCCTCATGCTGAGGTGGAACCTCCTGTGCTGGAGTTTCCATCCGTGGCACACAAGTGCACTGTGACACCTGATGACATGAGTAATGTCTAGAAGAGCTGCATGAGACTGCATTGCTCTCCTCACATGCATAGTTTTGCTTCTCAAAGATACTTTGAACTCTGTGTGGTGGTGGTGGTGTGATGGGCATTCAGCAGCTGAAAGTGGGGGCTTCATATCTGGCAGTGGCACGCCCTGCACATCTGCCATGTAAGTCAGGGTGCAGGTCAATTAGTTTGCAATCTAATCAGTGGAGCTCTCCTAAAAATCCAACCATGAATCTGACCAGCTGAATAAAGGTGACATCTTCAGAGGTATTTCAGGCCCCACCCCTAAATGCCTCAGGAGTTGCTTCCCCAGCAGACTGCAGTGCGTCACGGTGCTGAGACGGCCTTGAATGAATCTTGGCCCCAGCCCACACTCCTCTGTCCCTGTTTCATGCTGAAAGCAGGACTGCAGTTCCTAAGCCTGAAGAGCATTTTCCCAGTGGGTGCTGCTCACCAGGAATCCCTGCCCCTTCCATTCAGGCTTGCTTTCAGCTCCTGAGCCCATCAGCCTTGGCAGGCGTTGCTGGCGTGCGGGCGTGCCTGGGGCTTGATGCTGACTGGTGAGTAATGTCGCTGGGTCCATATCATTTGTCACTTAACCTTTCCCAACTTCGTGTGCTCTTAACAGCTTAGGTTTGGGAAAACGTGTTTTCCTGGAGGAGTCATTGCTTCCATGTATTTGCTAGCTGTGGGGACCTCCTCATCCTGTTTTAAAGTCACAGCATCCCCAGGCGCAGGGGTTTGCTTCAGCTCCTCGCTTTACCTTGTCAGCAAGAGAAGTTTTGGGTTCTGAACTCTTGAGAACTGAGGAGATGAGATGATGAGGACATCAAAATGTCATCAATTGCTCTCTTGCTTTCACTTCAACACTGGTGGCCTGTGGCAAAACTCTAGCAGCACTTCTGTCAACCTGTGGCCCAGCCAAATGTTTTGTTGTGTCAAAATCCTCCCTGCAAGTCGTTAAAATGTGTTGAGCAGATGAAGGTTAAACTGATGCCTTCAGTGTGTCCAAATACCAAAGGATGCTATTCTGACACTGCTGCCAAGAAGTTCTGCCACTGGTCACGGCTTCCTGTTACTCTGGGAAGCTTTGGAGTTATTTCATCTCCATCCTTGTGCCCTCTCTGAAATCACAGCCCACCGAGGCAACCCTCATGAAGCAGCAGGGCTGGCAGCACAGGAGGAGCTTCTCCTTATGCTCCTTCAAGGTGTGTAAGAGCTGTCAAAGAGGCAGCACGAGCAGAGCAAGTTAATTATTCCCCCTACCTGTGTTTTCCCTTCTCCCTAACATGTTAACCCATTTGCTGGCAGCTGTATTTCCTTGATGAGTGGATGTTGAAATATGCCTCAATGTTACTGTCAGATCAACAGTGCAGGGCTGAGGGAGAAACCTGGAGGTTGGATTTGGTTTATTTGCTAATGCTGAGTGTCAGCTGTTTTCAATAAGCAATCCCAGTTGTGTGGAAAGCTGAAGGGAGGTCACTGATGTGGGTCATGAGGCTTGTAGTAAGACCTGCTGGAGAGCAGCCCCAAGGAGAAGGACCTGGGAGTGCTGGTGGACAACAAGTTGTGCATGGCACAGCAATGTGCCCTGGGGGCCAAGAAGGCCAATGGGGTCCTGGGGTGCATTCAGAGGAGTGTGGCCAGCAGAGCCAGGGAGGTTCTCCTCCCTCTCTACTCTGCTCTGCTGAGACCTCACCTGGAATATTGCATCCAGTTCTGGGCTCCCCAGTTCAAGAGGGACAGGGATCTGCTGGAGAGAGTCCAAGGGAGGGCTACAAGGATGCTGAAGGGACTGGAGACTGCCTGGTGAGGGGAGGCTGAGAGACCTGGGGCTGGTTAGTTGGAGAAGACTGAGAGGGGATTTGCTGAATGTTTATAAGTATTTGATGGCTGGAGGTTGAGAGGGAGGGGACAGGCTCTGCTCAGTTGCACCCTGTGACAGGACAAGGGACAATGGATGGAAACTCCAGCACAGGAGGTTCCACCTCAACATGAGGAGGAACTTCTTCAATGGGAGGGTCCCAGAGCCCTGGAACAGGCTGCCCAGAGAGGTTGTGGAGTCTCCTTCTCTGGAGACTTTCCAGCCCTGTCTGGATGTGTTCCTGTGTGAGCTGTGCTGGATTCTCAGGTCCTGCTCTGGCAGGGGGGTTGGACTGGATGATCTTTGAAGGTCCTTCCAACCCCTAACATCCTGTGATCCTATGATCCTATGTAGCCTGTGAGGCTGAACGTGCTTCAGCCTGCCAGCTCCCAGGCTGCAGTGTTGGCTGCCAAGGCTGTGGCAGGGTGTAGGCAGCTTGGCATTCAAATATCACCAGTGAGGTGACCTCAGAGGAAAGGAGATTCACAGAGCTCTTCTGATCCAAAAAGAAAACCACTGGTGCATGAACTGTCCACAAGAAGGATGAGACCTTTGGTGCCACAGCAAAGGTTTAGCATCTCTTTAGGGGCCTTACAAAGGCTGGTGGTAGATCTTTTTAAAAGGGGTTATGGTACATAACTGCTGCTGACTGAACTTGGTGATACTGGAAAATACCTTTGGAAATCTGTCCTGTGGGAGCTGAGCTTTCCACCTGCCTGCACAGTTCACTTGATTTCCAGAAGCCAATTCATGCTCACCCATGTGAGAGGAGAGGCAGCCTCTTACCACAGGCTGGAGAGCTCCAGCACATCACAGAGCTCTGCTCTCTTGGTGCTTTTCAGTGATCACCCTCTCTGGCAAGTATCTTTTTTTTTTTTGCCTGCAGGTTTACATAAGAGGAAAGAATAGAAACCGTGTAGAGCTGTCCTGGTTACCCAAAAGTTCTTCCCCTCTAGAGGAAAGAATGGGATGAAATGCAAATGTTCTCTGATGCTGCAGCCACTAACCTTTCACCAGACACATGGGTCAAAGCTTGGTTTCAAACACTGATCCTTCCTTCATTGACTCAAGGCTTTGGGAAAAAGAATCCTGTGCTTTCAGGTCCATGTGGCCAGAATGGATGGAGGATTGCACAAATCAGAAAAGATCAGGCAAAGAGGGAAGGAATAAAAGAGAGAAGGGCTGCAAAAGGCAGGCACGACACAAAAAGAACCCTCAGCTTTTCTTCAGCTTGCTTCTATTTTCCTTCACTCAGGGGAAGCATTAATGGACATATTTATATGCAGACAGCTATAGAAGGGGTTGGGTTGGAAGAGACCTCCAAAGGTCATCCAGCCCAACCCCCTCTGTAGTCAGCAGGGACATCCTCCACTAGATCAGGTTGCCCAGAGCCCTGTCGAGCCTCACCTTGAATATCTCCAGGGATGGGGCCTCAACCACCTCCCTGGGCAAGAGGCACCCTCACATGCCCACTCAGGCCTTGAGTTTAACATGCCACAGAAGAGGAGAGAGGTTTCTACTTGTGCTTTTCACAAGGATATCTACTCTGTGTTACCCAGAGGAAATGATAAGCAGGTGGCTTCCCTGTAGACCTGAAGTTTATCTTCTGGCACCTCCTGGCTGCTGTGTCATGCCGGGCTTAAACACTCTGTTGCTGCTTCTTTTTCTCAGCTGTCAGGGATGTGATCTGTAGCATTTTCTGGCCAGAAGCTGACTTTCCATGTCACTGTGGCTCCCCTCCTGCCAGTGCAGGGGTGACCTCATGTGCAGCACACAGCTGGTCAGACTCCGTCTCCTCGTAAAGCTTTCTGTGACTTTTACCATTTCAGTCCCTTTAGCTTGCAGTCTGGGAGTGGGGGATGGGAAATACCTAGCATGGTCTGCCTGCTATCTAGCCAAACAGGGTAAGAAGTTACTGGAATTCCTGGTTCTCTGCAGCATAGACATTTGGAGATGCCTCCCTTTTGTGGTTTGAACCCTAAAGATTAACCTGAACAGCAGCAATGATGGATTCAAGCCTTGAACTGAGACAAGTACTGCTTTGCTTGGTTTCTTCTCTCCTCTCCCCTCCAACACAGCTAAAACCCACATCCACTCTCCTTCCATCCTTCTGTTCTCACCTTAAACAGAGGGAGATCCCTTCTGTCTCTCTGGTTCTGGAGCACAGCCCTTTGAGGAGAGGCTGAGGGAGCTGGGGGTGTTTAGCCTGGAGAAGAGGAGGCTCAGGGGAGACCTCATTGCTGTCTACAACTGCCTGAAGGGAGGTTGCAGCCAGGTGGGGGTTGGTCTCTTCTCCCAGGCACCCAGCACCAGAACAAGAGGACACAGTCTCAAGCTGTGCAGGGGGAAGTTTAGGCTTGAGCTTAGAAAGAAGTTCTTCCCAGAAAGAGAGATTGGCCATGGGGATGTGCTGCCCAGGGAGGTGGTGGAGTCAGCATCCCTGGAGGTGTTTAAGAAGAGCCTGGATGAGGCACTCAGTGCCATGCTCTGGTTGATTAGTTAGGGTTGGGTGATTGGTTGGACTTGATGACCTTGGAGGTCTTTCCCAACCTGGCTGATTCTGTGATTCTGTAACTGTTCAGAGTTCACAAGCCCAGCCAGGCTGTTGGACCCTGTGGCCATGCTCCATCCCCTGTGCTTGCCTGCTTGGTAGCACTCTGGCTGGCAGAGAGCCTGAGCTGTGGCTGAGGAGGCCTCTCCTCCATGAGGGGTGAGCAGGCTCTCCGGTTCAAGAGGGACAGGAATCTGCTGGAGAGAGTCCAAGAGAGAGCTACCAGGATGATTGAGAGACTGGATCACTGCCTGGTGAGGAGAGGCTGAGAGACCTGGAGCTGGTTAGTCTGGAGAGGAGAAGACTGAGAGGGATCTGATCAATGTCTATCAATATCTGAGGGCTGGGGGTCAAGAGGGAGGGGACAGGGACAGGCTCTGCTCAGTTGCACTCTGGGATAGGACAAGGGGCAATGGATATAAACTCCAGCACAGGAGGTTCCACCTCAACATGAGGAGGAACTTCTTCACTGCAAGGGTCCCAGAGCCCTGGAACAGGCTGCCCAGAGAGGTTGTGGAGTCTCCTTCTCTGGAGACTTTCCAGCCCTTTCTGGATGTGTTCCTGTGTGAGCTGTGCTGGATTCTGTGGCCCTGCTCTGGCAGGGGGGTTGGCCTGGATGATCTTTGAAGGTCCTTTCAACTCCTGACATCCTGTGATCCTATGATCCTATGTAGCCTGTGAGGCTGAACATGCTTCAGCCTGCCAGCTCCCAGGCTGCAGGTGCAGTGGTGGCTCCCAAGACTGGATGTGGCTTTGGGCAACCTGGTCAAGTGGACAGCATCCCTGCCCATGGCAGGGGGGTTGGAACATGATGATCTTTGAGGTCCCTTCCAACCCTGCCAGTTCTGTGATTCTGTGACTCTGTAATTTAAGCTCAGCTGTGTTCCTGATCACCTACCTCAGCTGCTTCACGGGGCCAAGGGTTTCACCAGCACCTACAGGCAATCAATCAAAGCCTCCAGCAGAAGGGGGAGGGAGGGGGAATTCGTGTCTAATCTCCTTTCCCACCTTCTGAGAGCCATTGAGAGCAGTGCTGCCACCTCCCTGGGTGTCTCTCTGGCAAATAGGAAGGGCTTGGGAGGTGTTAGCCTGGTGCCCACTGCCCTCCCCTGCCGTGGGTGGAAGGAGTCAGCATCTTGCTGTGTTTGAGCTTCCCCAGGCTCGGCAGCAGTGAGACGTTCGAGGGAAGGGCTCTGCTGGGTTTCTTCCCTTTATAGCAACCCCCCTACACACACACACACACACACATTCCCCTTTCCTACACTCCACTCACAGCTCCAGCACCGAGGCAGGGACAGAGCCTGGGTGGGAGGCAGTCCCAGCCGGGGGCAGGCAGCCCCAGCCGGGGGAGACGAAGCGCTGATGCATTTTAAAGACCTCCTGTCGGTGCTCTGCTGCCTCACCCTGCCTGCATCGTGCCCTGCATGCAGTCCTGTGCCTCTTCCTAAGCACCCTCAGAGCTCACCCCATTTGGGGTGGGGGTAAAAGTCTTCTGCCTGCAGTCCCTCTGAGGCCCATGCTGGGCAGTGGCTGCCCACCTAGGGAGGTGAGCTCTGAGAAGCACCAACCATGCAGCCCTCCAAGCCAGTGGCTTGGGGAAGGCAGGCAGCACAAGCCCCCAGCCTGCTGTTTGAAGCCTCACAGGCTGTGCTGCCTTCCAGGCTCATTAAAAGCACTTTTCATGCAGGACTGAACATCAGGGTTGAAATCAAATGTTGTCCTTCTCCATGGTGGGGACCTTTCATATTTCACAGAATCACAGAAACATTCAGGTTGGAAAAGAGCCTCAGCATCACCAAGTCCAACCAATAACCCTACTCTACATATCCCCAAGCACCACATTCAAACCACCTTGAAACACATCCAGCCTTGGGGACTCCACCACCTCCCTGGGCAGCCTGTGCCAATCCCTGACCACTCTGGCAGGGAAAAAATGTTTCCTAATGTCCAGTCTAAACCTACCCAATGACAGCTTGAGGCTGTTCCCTCTTGTTCTATCACTAATTACCTGTGAGAAGAGACCAGTACCAGCCTCTCTACATTGTTCTTTCAGGTAGTTGTAGACAGCAATGAGGTCAAGAAGCCATCAGGTTTTGGTGGCAAGCCTAGATGTGGTGGCTGGTTGCTGGTTCATGCTCTAGATCACCCTAGCAAGGTAAATCCTACTGACAAGGAGTGGAAGCAGTGACTTGCTTCTGCAGCAGACTCTCCCTGTGCTAACCCCCTAAGGGTACAATGCAGCAGCACTGCTGGAGAAAAGACACCAGGAAGGAAGCAAGATCTGTTTTGCCTTGCACAGAAAGGGGTGAAAGAAAGAGAGAAACAGCTGTAGAATACTTCCCTGTCAAATCAAGGAGGCTTTTTCCCCTGTGCCCTTTAGCAAATCACTCCCATTCCTCAGCTGGCAGGCTGGTGGCCTCTGTGTTCAGTAATGTGAACTGACAGAGAGATCCCCAACATCGAATCATAGAATCAAGAATGGTCTGGGTTGGGAGGGACCTCCAAAGGGCATCCAGGCCAACCCCCTCTGCAGTCAGCAGGGACATCCTCCACTAGATCAGGTTGCCCAGAGCCCTGTCAAGCCTCACCTTGAAGATCTCCAGGGATGCAGCCCCAACCATCTCCCTGGGCAACCTGTTCCAGTGTTCCACCACCTTCATAGTAAAGAACATGTTCCTAGTATCCAATCTCAATCTACTTTTCTCTAGTTTGAAGCCATTTTCCCCCTCTCTGTCACTGCAGGCTTTTCTAAAAAGCCTCTCTCCATCCTTCTTGATCTCCTTGCTGCATGGGCTTGTAAAGCAAGCTTCAAAACCAAGACTGCAGGGAATTTTAACCAGTCTTTTAAGTTTCAGCTCCTGAATGTTCTGCCCTATAAAACGTTAAAGCTGTTTTAATAAGACCTTTAAGATCATTGAGGCCAAACCTTCTCTAACTCTGCCAAGCCTGGTGCTAAACCATGTCCCTCTGCCTCTCTGAAACACCTCCAGAGTTGGGGATTTGATCTGCTGCAGAACCTTTACGTAATAGCAGAGTTAGAAAACACCACCAGTAGCACCATTACTGACTACTGAGTATCAAAACTAAAAGCCAAGAACAGAACTGGGCTTTCCTAGGAAAGAAAACAACCTGTCTTTCCCTAGCTGCCATCACAAACACAGTCTGGAATGCCATTGTCAGCACTCTCATGCCAAGAGCTGATCCCTGATCACCTTGCTGAGCAGGATGTCTGCAGGACCTCTTTCCCTCTAATAACAAAGTCAATAACTGCAATGCTAGAGATGTGGTTTCTGACACTATTTCACTCTCATAGCACTGCACCTTGCACTGTCTCACTCAATATCACTACACCTTGCACTCTCTCACTCTAATATCACTGTACCTTGCACAATCTCACTCTACTACTACTACACCTTGCACTGTCTTTTTTTCCTGCTTTCTGTGTGGTTCAAGACTTTACATTCTTGAAAGTTTTTCTGCTGAAGGCAGTTAAAATCACATCTTTTTCTTTTTTTTTCCCCCCCTCTGGAACTCAGCAGGTGTGAAACATTCTCCTTATGGTCTGGTTAAACATTCTGCAAAGGGTTTTGTTGGGGTTTTTTTTGTTTGATAGCTCTTTGTATAAGCATGTTAGTGATACATTGTCCCTTTATTTTTTCTTCCTTATTTTTCCCCCCCTCCCTTTCTCTCATTACAGTTGAAAATGCAGAGGAAAAAGCAGCAGACTCCTTGCAAGATCTGTGCAGAGCCTTGGAGCAGGCCAACCTATCTCCTTTAGGAGAGCATCGGATTGCCACTAAGCTGGAGTATAAGAAATCTTTTATAAAGAGATGCAGTGATCCAGTAGTCAATGAGAAGCTGCACCAGCTGAGAATTCTGAAAAGCACTTTAAAGGTGAGAGAAAAGAGGGAGGGGGGAGGAGAAAAATAAAGAAATCCTGCCCCAGGGTTGGATCTGGCTGTATTGTATCTGGAGATTTAACTGTGTGCAGCTGGAGTCTGGGCTGAGCTTAGTGTGTGAAACAAGGGAGGCATGGGGAAAGAAGGCAGAGAAAATCGTGCCTTGGGAAAGCAGTCAAAGGGAGGAGATCAGCCTTTATTTCTATGCAGATAAAAATCTCAGTCAGCTGCTCCTTCCCCAGCCAGTTTAGCAGAATGTGACACCAAATTCAAAGAGGAAATCTTAGTCCCTTTTTTGTCCCTGCACATTTTAATTTACCCTGATGAGCAGAGGATGAGCAGAGGGCTGGAGCTCCTCTGCTATGGAGACAGACTGAGAGAGTTGGGGTTGTTCAGTTTGGAGAAGAGAAGGCTCTGAGGAGACCTTCTTGTGGCCTTCCAGAATCTGAAGGGGGCTACAAGAAAGCTGGGGAGGGACTTTTGAGGGTGTCAGGTAGTGATAGGACTGGGGGGAATGGAGCAAAACTAGAAATGGGTAGGTTCAGATTGGATGTTAGGAAGAAATTCTTCCCCATGACGGTGGTGAGAGACTGGCACAGGTTGCCCAGGGAGGTGGTGGAAGCCTCATCCCTGGAGGTTTTTGCAGCCAGGCTGGATGTGGCTGTGAGCAACCTGCTGTAGTGTGAGGTGTCCCTGCCCATGGCAGGGGGGTTGGAACTGGATGAGCCTTGAGGTCCCTTCCAACCCTGACAATTCTGTGATTCTGTGACAAGATATTCAGTCTATAATTGCTGAAGTTAGGCAAAGCCAGCCCTTTGGGAAGGGGCTGGTACCTTGTACAACACTTGATTCTGTTCTGATGGCTGAGCTTGTCCAGGAGGAAATTCTGTATTTGCTTTCTGCATGAGCCACAAAAATGCTGAAGGGAGTAGAACATCTTCCTTATGAGGAGAGCCTGAGGGAGCTGAGGCTCTGAGGCTTGGAGAGGAGGAGCCTGAGGGTGACCTCATTCATGCTGATAAAGATGTGCAGGGTGAGTGCCAAGAGGCTGGAGCCAGGCTCTGCTGGGTGATGCCCAATGCCAGGACAAGGGGCGGAAGTTGAGGCATAGGAAGTTCCATGGAAACAGGAGGGAACATTTTTTCGCTGTGAGGGTGACAGAGCCCTGGAACAGGCTCCCCAGGGGGGTTGTGGAGTCTCCTTCTCTGGAGATATTCCAAACCCACCTGGCTGTGTTCCTGTGTGACCTGCTCTGGCAGAGGTGTTGGACTGGATGAGCTTTGGAGGTCCCTTCCAACCCCTACCATTCTGTGCTGCTGTGTGATAAGCTGATGGGATCATTGTATTTTTGATTAAAAAACTGAGCTAGTGGCAATGACAGATCTGAAGATTTCTTTATGGCTGTTCTAAATGTACCACAGCTCATTTAGCCTCCCTGTCAGCATCTTTGCTTGTTACAGTGCTTCCAATTCTGTCCTAGTAGAAAGTTTGGCAAACAATATGCTGGATTCCCCCCAGGGACTCTGTCAAGGATATTAAATCACCACATTTAAACTCACTAGATAATTGTACAGTGGGTTTTGTAACAGCTTTCATCAAAGAGGGCTTTATCAACATTCATTAAACATGAAACATTTTTTTTTTCCCTGTAAGGGTGCCAGAGCCCTGGAACAGGCTGCCCAGAGAGGCTGCAGGGTCTCCTTCTCTGCAGACATTCCAAACCCACCTGGATGTGTTCCTGTGTGACCTGCTCTAGGTGCTCCTGCTCTGGCAGGGGGGTTGGACTGGATGAGCTTTCGAGGTCCCTTCCAACCCCTAACATTCTGTGGTTCTGTGAATTAATTTGGTTTTCCATCACCTAGAGAAGCATTTAAGCAATGTTATTTTCATGCTGAGGGGAACCTATCCTGAAAAAAAATGTCATGGATGCTTAACTTTCTGCACTGCATCATGGGGGTGTTTAGCCTGGAGAAGAGGAGGCTCAGGGGGGACCTCATTGCTGTCTACAACTACCTGAAGGGAGGTTGTAGCCAGGTGGGGGTTGGTCTCTTCTCTCAGGCAACCAGTGGCATAAGGAGAGGACACAGTCTCAAGCTGTGCAGGGGAGGTTTAGGCTGGATGTGAGGAAGAAATTCTTCCCGGAAAAAGAGATTGGCCATTGGGATGGGCTGCCTGGGGAGGTGGTGGAGTCACCATCCCTGGAAGTGTTTAAAAAGAGCCTGGATGAGGCACTTAGTGCCATGGGTTAGTTGATTAGATGATGTTGGCTGATAGGTTGGGCTTGATGGTTAATTCTGTGATTCTGTGATCTCATTAAAGGCAACTACTACTTGTAGTATTATGTGGGGGTGTGAGTCTGGGGATTGGAGGCTAGCAGAAAAAGGTAACCTGGGCTTTCCACATGACTTCCATGAGCGTGAGAAACCAGAACAAAATCAGAGTACTGTCAGGTATGTTGGGATGGCAGGAAGTTCACACTGAATCTGTGGGTTTGCACCATGGCAGGGTCACAGAATCACAGAATGTTAGGGCCTGGAAGGCACCTCAGAACATCATCCAGTCCAACCCCCCTGCCAGAGCAGGAGCACCTAGAGCAGGTCACACAGGAACACAGCCAGGTGGGTTTGGAATGTCTGCAGAGGAGGCTCCGCAAGATCTCTCTCTGCAGAGAAGCAGTGCTGCAAAGCTGTGTGTTGGGTGTTTCCAAGGCTTAATGTCTGCTGCATCCAGCCCCCACCACCTGCAACTATGGCAAGCAGCTCCAGGCTCATCAGAGGTTTACTCTGATCATAGGCTCACAGGATGTTAGGGGTTGGAAGGGACCTTCGAAGATCATCCAATCCAATCCCTCTGCTAGAGCAGGAGCAGAGAATCCAGCACAGGTCACACAGGAACACATCCAGACAGGGCTGGAAAGGCTCCAGAGAAGGAGACTCCACAACCTCTCTGGGCAGCCTGTTCCAGGGCTCTGGGACCCTCACAGTGAAGAAGTTCCTCCTCATGTTGAGGTGGAATCTCCTGTACTGTAATTTCCATCCACTGCCCCTTGTCCTATCCCAGGGTGCAACTGAGCAGAGCCTGTCCCCTCCCTCTTGCCCCCCAGCCCTCAGATATTGATAGGCATTGATCAGATCCCCTCTCAGTCATCTCTTCTGCAGAAGTCTGATCCATGCTGCCTGCCTGTCACCTGCTGACAAAGGCCTCAGTGAGCAGTGATCCCTCCACACCCCTTGCCCCAGTGATGGCTAAGGAGGTACCAGCAGCTCTGTTAGATTTTGCCTGCTTCTGCCTTCTGTTTGCTCCTGCAGCAGTAGGAGGAGGGTGCAGCCAGCCAGCCCACTGCACAGACAGGATCTTTAGTGAGAATGAGTTATTGTTACCATGAGGATCCTTGCACAAGGCCTCAGATGTCACCATGCGAAGCCTGATGGAGAAGGCTGAGCTCTGCTGGGGGGTGAGAGGCCATCTGTCTGCAGCCCACACACGCAGGCAGTGTTTCCTCTGCTGAGCAAGAGGAGCTAACAGATGGCACTTCACCCTGTGGAGCCTCTCCTGAGCAATGCAACACTTAATAGCAAACAGAACAGGGCTTGCTTTTTCTTGAGCCGAGCAAGGGGTGGGGAGCAGGCACCGTTGGGGAGGGACTTTTTAGGGTGTCAGGGAGTGGTAGGGCTCTGGGGAATGGAACAAAACCAGAAATGGGGAGATTCAGATTGGGTGTTAGGAAGAAATTCTTCCCCATGAGGGTGGTGAGACACTAGAACAGGTTGCTCAGGGAGGTGGTAGTAGCTCCATCCCTGGAGGTGTTTAAGGCCAGGCTGGATGTGGCTGTGAGCAACCTGCTGTAGTGTGAGGTGTCCCTGCCCATGGCAGGGGGGTTGGAACTGGCTGATCCTTGAGGTCCCTTCCAACCCTGACAATTCTGTGATGCTGGACCAGGCAAGCCCTAGCCCCACAGGGTGATGTGTGTAGCCTGTAGGAAGGGCTCCTGTTTGCAAACTGTTGTATAGCCATCAGGGAGTCTCCCTTCTAGGTGCTCCATGGATTGAGTTTGCCCCCCCCCCCCATTCTCTTCTTGCAGCCACAGGACTGATTTTGCCAGTGACTCATCACTCCCATTGACTCTTCCCTTGTTCCTTTTCTCTTACAGGCCCGGGAAGGAGAAGTAGCCATCATAGATAAAGTCCTAGCTAACCCAGCTTTGACATCTAGAGACTTTCAAGAATGGAAAGAAATGTACCTTGACCTCTTCCTGGACATCTATCAAAGCAGCACCCCCAGGGACTCCGTCAATGGCTCGTCTGAGGTTGATGCACTCATAGCCTCCTTAGCACACACTCACTCCTACATTGAAACCCATGTATAGAGGTCTCTCTTTGTGCCCATTTGCTACTCTCTAGCTCTTTACTCATAGAGCATAAAGTAGGTTGGTTTTTTTTCTCTATCACTATGTGGGAGCCCTAGTGGATTCTATTTTAATGTTACTCAGCTGTGTGGAGTTAAACCTTCAACAAGACCAATGTCTTTCATGAGGATTTGTGGATTTTCTGTGCTGCCAGTGCTCCACTTTTGTGTTTACCTGCTGTGAGATAACAAATAGTTAAAAAGAAAGGAAAACAAACAGAGCCAAACAAACAAAACAGAATAAAACAAACAAAACAAAAACCAAAACAAATAGAAACCAAACAGAATAAAACAAAACAAAACAAAACAAAGCAAAACAAATAAAGCAAACAAAAAACAAAGTAAATAGAACAAAAAACCCAAACAAAACAAAATAAAACAAAGCAAATAAAACAAAATAAAACAAAGCAAATAAAGCAAACAAAAAACAAAGCAAATAGAACAAAAAACCCAAACAAAACAAAATAAAACAAAGCAAATAAAGCAAACAAAAAACAAAGCAAATAGAACAAAAACCCAAACAAAACAAAATAAAACAAAGCAAATAAAGCAAACAAAAAACAAAGCAAATAGAACAAAAAAACCCAAACAAAACAAAACAAAGCAAATAAAACAAAATAAAATAAAACAAATAAAGCAAACAAAACCAAAGCAAATAGAACAAAAAACCCCAAACAAAACAAAATAAAGCAAATCAAACAAAACAAAATAAAACAAGAACAAAACAAACAGAACAAACAAAACAAATAAAACAAAACTAATAAAGCAAAATAAAACAAAAGAAAACCCAAACAAAAAAGTATTTAAAACACTCTTGGAAGACTGTGGCCTTCACACAGGAAGTTCCACAAGCTGAAGGTTTTGTTATGGAAGGTCACTTTGACAATGCTGTTTTGTATTCTATGATCCCAGTATTGCATTGCATTTTTTTGGAGTGCAGGAACTATTTTGGTGGTAGGAGAGGCAAAAAAAAAAAAAAAAAGGAAAAAAAACCCAACTAATTTTTATATTTAATAAGAAACTCTAGGAGTTTTCTTAACTAACAGGGGGGAAAAAATAAAGGGTAAAGGAGTTGGTTGCATTTTTGGTTTTGTCAAGCACACATGACTAATGCCAGTTGAAGCAGCAAAAAGGTTGAGGTCTTTATTTCTTTCTGCTTTTTTTTTTTGTCTTTAAAACCTATTGCTAACCCATCAGTGCAAAAGGGATTGCTGGGTTGTATTCTAACTGAGAGCAAATTAGGTGTTGGGTTTTTTTTTCTCTCTCTTAATCACTTTGCGTTATTTTTTTTTTTTAATTAAAAAAAAATGAGTCATGGTACTGTCATTTATGCTGCTGTTGTACTGAGGGTGTCAGTATGTGAGACAACCCCCCCCTCCCCCCCAAATGCTGCTTCCACTTGTGGTGTCCCCATCATAAGAGGGACACAGAGGTATTGGAGCAAGTCCAGAGGAGGGACACAAAGATGATCCAAGGGCTGGAGCACCTCTGCTGTGCATATAGGCTGAGGGAGCTGAGGGTGTGCAGCCTGGAGAACAGAAGACTCCCAAGGGGACCTCAGAGCTGCCTTCCAATAGCTAAAAGGGTCCTACAGGAAGGCTGCAGAGGGACTTTTCATAAGGGTCTAGAGACAGGACAAGGGGGAGTGGTTTGAAGCTGAGGCAGAGCAGGGTTAGAGTGGAGCTGAGGAAGAAATTCTTTAGTAGGAAGGTGGTGAGACTCTGGAATAGGTTGCCCAGGGAGGCTGTGGATGCCTCCTCCCTGGGGATGTCCAAGGCCTTGAGCAGCTGAATCTAGCTGAGTGGTGTCCCTGCCCATGGTGGGGAGGTTGGAGGAGATGATTTCTGAGCTCCTTTCCAACCCAAGCCATTCTGTGTGCAATGACTTTGCAAAAGAGAAAATGAACATCCTTGATAGTGACATTTCCCTTGCCCAGCAAAAACAGCAGTGGAAAAGGTTTCCAATGAAATGCTGTGAAGCTGAGAGGCTTTGGCAGTGCCCACACTAGGAAGGGACTGAACAGGAGTCTTCAAGTAGCCCAGTGAAGATGAGCAGAAAAAGCTCCTTAGAGTTAGGCACATACCTGGAATGGGAATGTGGGAGAGAACTCTTAACTCATGGATTTACCTTTTTTTCTGGGCTTGAATTCTGCAAGTGGTGAGAGCAGGACAGAAATATTTCTGCTGCATAGGTTAGGAATCAGCGCACACCTTGGTAATGCTCACAGGAAAGGGAAAAGCCTCCTGGAGACTTCTCACAGCCACTTGTACTCTGCACCAACTTTAGACCCTTGCCTGTAAGAGCTCAGTGAATGTACTTTAAACTTTTATGAGCTCTGCTGTTTCCTGGCAGGTTATATCTGTGAAGGGACGAAGGAAAGAATGGACAGATTGATTTTCTCTTCTCTTCTCTTCTCTTCTCTTTCTTTTTATTCCTCTCCCTCTTTTTCTCCTTCTTTCTTTCTCTCTTTCTTTCTTTCTCTTTTCCTTCTTTCTTTTTCTTTCTTTCTTTCTCTTTCTTTCTCTCTTTTTCCTTCTTTGTCTTTCTTTTTTCCCTTTCTCATTCTGACTCTTTCCCTTTCTCTTTCTTACTCCCTCTCTCTTCCTTTCTCTCTCTTTTTCTTTTTCTTCCTTTTCTTCCTTCCTCTTTCTATTTCTCTCCTTCTTTCTCTTTCTCTTTTTTTGTTCTTTCTCTCTTCTTTTTCTTTCTTCTTTTTCTTTCTCTCTTCCTTTCTTTTTCTTTCTCTCTTCCTTTCTTTTTCTTTCTCTCTTCCTTTCTTTTTCTTTCTCTCTTCCTTTCTTTTTCTTTCTCTTTCTTTCTCTTTTTTCTTTCTTTCTCTCTTCCTTTCTTTTTCTTTCTTTCATTCTTATATTTTCTCTCTTCCTTTCTTTTTCTCTCTTTCTTTCTTTATCTTTCTCTTTTTTTCTTTTTCTCTCTTTCTTTATCTTTCTCTCTCTTTCTTTCTTTCTATTTCTCTCTCCCTCTCTCCTTCTGTTATTATGTTACAGCCTTTGGATTGCAGCTGTTTTGCAGATTTTGCACACAACGGTACAGCAGAGTGGCCTTTCTGTAGCCCATTCTCAGCAACCCTCTCTCTCTCCCAAGCATTTTCAGCAGTATCCCAGTGGAGATGGATGACAAATCAGAGATCAACCTCTGCTCAGCATTCTGGATCCTGTGTATCATTTGTACCATTAGGGGAATGCTGTTTGTATAAACTGGACCTTTACCTCCTGCATGGGTACTGTCCTGTATATTAAATTTGTGAGGGGGTTTGGGGTTTTCTTTTGAGGGGGGTACACTCCTCATGAAACAATCAGAAATGCTTGACTCCAAATGGATTGCTGTTATTGTTCCAAGCATTTACATCCTCTTGCTGGACCAAAAGTAAATATATATATATATATATATACACACATATATATATATATAAAGCAGCAAAAACCCCATACCCTCTTTCTATCTGATGGATGTGTATGCACATTGTGTAGCTGATTCCTTGTCAAAACCAAGGCAGTTCAGAAGACTTGGATCTGTTGCTATGCAACAGCTCTTCTGCCTGCACTTTACATTGGTAAAGCCAGCTTGGTTGCTTTAAAGGTGGGAAAAAAAATTAAATTAAACATTAACAGTTTTTTTAAGCCAGTCTGGTGACAGAGAACATGTCCTCTCCATTGTGCTGCCTTCTTTTAAGACTATTAAATGTTCTTATATATATATATATATATACACATATATATTTTTATTGTATCAACTCTCAGCCTAGAAAGGGAACACTGTAAAAACGAAGGACAATAAATTTAGCTTTTAAATGAACGTGGGTGACTCAAGATTCAGTTTGCTCCATGGCTTCTGCAGCATATGTCCATTTCACCTGCATCTCACAGAACAGCCTGCCTTCAAGCACCCCTCTCTCCTCCCCCACAATCTGTGCCCTCCAGCCCTGCCAGTGTGGCCAAAAAAAGAGGTAAGACAGTTGCTGTTCCCTATGTAGGCAGGCACTGAGCACAAAGACTTCTGAAAACTTTCAGTTACTCTCTGGAACAGGGAGGTGGTAGAAGCCTCATCTCTGGAGGTTTTTAAGGCCAAGCTGGATGTGGCTGTGAGCAGCCTGCTGTAGTGTGAGGTGTCCCTGCCCATGGCAAGGAGGGTTGGAACTGGCTGAGCCTTGAGGTCCCTTCCAACCCTGACAATTCTATGATTCTATGAAAGCAAACCCTTTTTGACTGCAGGGTTCTCTTCCTGTGCCAGGTCAACAGCTGTGAGCAATTCTGCCATCAGGAGCAGGTACAATAAAGCAGTGTGTGAGGTGAGTATCAACTCATCACTTCCAGCAACTCCTGTTTCTTAAGTCTAATAACAGGTCTAACCAGTCAGCTCTGAGCATAGGAGCACAAGATATTAGGGGTTGGAAGGGACCTTCGAAGATCATCCAGTCCAACCCCCCTGCCAGAGCAGGACCAGAGAATCCAGCACAGGTCACACAGGAACACATCCAGACAGGGCTGGAAAGGCTCCAGAGAAGGAGACTCCACAACCTCTCTGGGCAGCCTGCTCCAGTGCTCTGGGACCCTCCCAGTGAAGAAGTTCCTCCTCATGTTGAGGTGGAACCTCCTGTGATGTGGTTTATATCCACCACCCCCTGTCCTATCCCAGGGTGCAACTGAGCAGAGCCTGTCCCCTCCCTCTTGACCCCCAGCCCTCAGATATTTATAAACATTAAATCCCCTCTCAGTCTTCCTTCTCCAGACTAAAAAGCCCCAGGTCTCTCAGCCTCTTCTCATCAGGCAGGGCTCCAGTCCCTTCAGCATCCTTGTAGCCCTCCCTTGGACTCTCTCCAGCAGATCCCTGTCCCTCTTGAACTGGGGAGCCCAGAACTGGATGCAATATTCCAGGTGAGATCTCACCAGGGCAGAGTAGAGGGGGAGGAGAACCTCCCTGGCTCTGCTGGCCACACTCCTCTGAATGCCCCCCAGGACCCCTTTGGCCTTCTTGGCCCCCAGGGCACATTGCTGTGCCATGCACAACTTGCTGCCCACCAGCACTCCCAGGTCCTTCTCCTTGGGGCTTCTCTCCAGCAGATCCCCTCCCAACCTGTCCTGCTGCAGTTTATTCTTCCTTCCCAGCTGCAGGATTCTTCACTCATCCTTGTTGAACCTCATTAGGTTCCTCTCTGCCCAGCTCTCAGTCTGTCCAGGTCTCACTGAAGCATAACACAAGGTATGGACATCTCAACATAAGACAAGGTATGGATATCTCAATATAACACAAGGCATGGACATCTCAACATAAGACAAGGTATGGATATCTCAATATAACACAAGGCATGGACATCTCAACATAACACAAGCTATGGACACAAAAGAACTGTCCTGTACCAGTAGTGGTGTGTCTTAACAATAACCCTCAGTCAGCATCTGAAAGGCATGCCACAACAAAAGGCCACTGGAGGGGAAATGGTTTCTAGCAAACCATCACTGCTTTAACTCCTGGCCATAACTAAGCCTTACCTATCAAAAAAGAAGCCATGCTTTCTGTCCAGCAATTTCATGCTGGCTGGGTAAAACATTCTTGCCTGTCAAATCATACCTTGCTATTTGTTCCCACAGCCATCAATTTTCTAGTCTTTACCCAGCTCCCTTTCATGTTGCTTAGCCATAGAACAAAGATTCAGTAGCACTTTTAGCTGGGAAAAAATCGGCTCTGATTAAGGAAACAAAAGGTGGATTTATATATTTTTTTTTCTTAACCTTTGCAAAATCTGACTTGCAACACCCATGAATTGCTATCTAGGTATTATTCAGCCAAAGTCAAGGGTTAGGATTCGCTGTCATCACCTCTAAATGTGCTATATGTGCAAGCTCAGTTTCCAGCTCTACATATCCCAGCAGCTTTTCCCATACTGGAGCCAGACTTTAGTGCCCCTTCCCATGAAGCATTCAGCTGAGCAAAGCAAAACCTCCACTCTGTCCTGTTGGGTGCCCTGGCAATTTTCTTCCTCTTCTCCAGGACCTCCCAACTGGCTCATCTCCTGGGCTGTTTGTTCCCCAGAACATGAGCTCAGCAATTGGGCAGCTTCTTATGACAAGAAGGATCTGGAGGTGCTGGAAGGTGTCCAGAGAAAGGCCATGAGGATGAGCAAAGGGCTGGAGCTGCTCTGCTATGGAGACAGACTGAGAGAGTTGGGGTTGTTCAGTCTGGAGAAGAGAAGGCTCCCAGGAGCCCTTGTTGTGGCGTTCCAGTATCTGAAGGGGGCTACAAGAAAGCTGCCAAGAAAGGGGAGAGATTTTTTAGGGTGTCAGGTAAGGATAGGACTGTGAGGAATGGAACAAAACTAGAAATGGGTAGATTCAGATTGGAGTCATGAAGAAATTCTTCCCTACGAGGGTGGTGAGACACTGGAACAGGTTGCCCAGGAAGGTGGTGGAAGCCTCAGGATCACAGGATCACAGGATATCAGGGGTTGGAAGGGACCTCTGGAGATCTTCCAGTCCAACCCCCCTGCCAAAGCAGGACCACAGAATCTAGCACAGGTCACACAGGAACACATACAGACAGGGCTTGAAAGTCTCCAGGGAGGGAGACTCCACAACCTCTCAGAGGAGCCTGTTCCAGTGCTCTGTGACCCTTACAGTAAAGAAGTTCCCCCTTGTGTTGAGGTGGAACCTCCTGTGCTGCAGCTTCCATCCATTGCTCCTTGTCCTATCACAGGGAGCAAGTGAGCAGAGCCTGTCCCCTCCCTCCTGACCCCCAGCCCTCAGATATTTAGAAACCTTTATTATAGAACCTGGAGGTGTTTAAGGCCAGGCTGGATATGGCTCTGAGCACCCTGTGTGGGGTGTCCCTGCCCATGGCAGGGGGTTGGCACTGGAAGCTCCTCGGGGTCCCTTCCAACCTTGACAGTTCTATGGTCCTGTGACTCTGTGCTTCTTCGTCTGGCTGTCACCATCCTGCTCCCCTGGCAGCTCGCTGAGCTCCAGCACTGCGCACTGCAGCCCGCACCAGGGCAAAGGAGCTTTGCATATCTCCTCCCAGCCGTCGTTGTCGATGTCATAGCCAACCACATCCTGCGTGGGGACCTCCCTGGAGTTCTGCCATTTCTTGCCCCCAATCAGCAGCACTGTCTCCTCCACCACCGCCAGGCCGTAGCAAAACCGGTCGTAGGTGAGGGGCCGCAGCCGGGTCCATTGGTTTTGCTCCGGGTTGTACCTTTCTATTTCAGAGAAGGGTTCATACAAGCCCAGAAAGGTGAACATGGCCTCTCTGAGGCTTGCCATCTGGTGCCCGAAGCGAGCGATGCTCATGGGGGCTCGCTGTGTCCACTGCCCTTCAGGGGAGCTCAGGGAGTACAGGTCCTTGCTGGTGCTGCCTGGCTCCGAGTACTTGCCCCCCGAGATGTAGATCGTGTCCTTGCAGATGGCACTGGCGTGGCCGTGGAGCTTGCACGGCAGCTCCCTGGCCTTCACCCACCTGTCCCTGCTGATGTTGTAGACTTCCACGGAGGAGTGCAGCACACCACCTTCACCCCTTCCCCCAATGGCAAAGATATCCTTGCCAAGGACACAGCAGGAGAACTGGCACCTCTTTTCCAGCATGCCCGGGATTTGTGCCCAAGTGTTAAACCTGGGGTCGTACCGATGGACCTTGTTGGTGATGTAGAAGGCTGCCCCTGTTTTGCCATCTCCCGGGGTATCACTTTCTATCTCCCCACCCAAGACGTAGAGGAAGTTGCCCACCACGCACACGCTGTGGTTCTGCAGCCTGTCCTGCAGCTGGGTGAGAGCTCTCCACTTGTGATTGTAAACGTCAAAGGCCACCACCTCGGTGAGGAGACCCTCGCTCGCCGTCCCTCCCCCCAGCAGGACAATCCGAGTCTTTGGGTTCCTCAGCGTGGTGGACTTGTCCTGCAGGACAGGCTGCTTGGACACAGCCATGTGGTAGTTGATTGCTTTAATGAGCAAGCACTTGATACCTGCAGAGAGGGGCACGTCTGACTGCGTGTAGGTTCTCCTCAGCTCCTGCACGGGGACGAGGCCGTACCTGACGTGCTCTAAAAGGCTGCTGGCGTGAGCCAGCCTGGCTTTGTCCTGCTTCAGCCACAGCAGCACCAGATCCAGCAGGCAGCTTTCTTGCACCATTGCAAGATCTGGGGACTGAACCACAGCTAGCAGAGACCTGAAGTTCAGCTCCAGCAGGCCTGGCAAATCCAAGTCCAGCAGCTTCCAGAGGTTGTCGGCGATGTATTTTTCCGTGGCTGCTAAGGCGTCCGGCAGGTAGAACCTCCTTGCCACGTTGGCAGAGAAGCAGCAGTTTTCCAGGGCAAGGCTCTTAACCAAGTACTGACTGCACAAGCCAAGGGCATCAGTCACTTGCAAGTAGCTTGCAGCTTCCAAGGTATCTTCCAGGCTTTCGAAGGAAAGGGGCAAAAAGGAGGTGTAAATGAAATCCAGGATGTGCTGGAGGCCGGTGGGGGAGACGACTTGGAGCTGAATCACGCTGGCTTTGGATTCTTGGGTGTAGCTTTTGAACATGGCCCGGAAATAGTCGCTGGAGCAGGCCAAGAGGGACTTGTGTGCAGGAAACTCATTTTCCTTCACTTTCAGCAGGATATCACACAGCAAGCCCTCGGCTCTCAGGCTCTGGTACTGGGCGAGCACGGCGGCGCAGTGCGCTTTGCAGTAGGACAGGAAGTAGCTCATGGTAGGCACCACCGAGCCCTGCAGGCATTAAAACTGAAATGCAGTCAGATATTGCAACAGCTGCCCCTGCTCAACAGCCAGTGCTTGAATGCACAGCACACCTCCAGCTGTTAGAGAAAAAGATCAACACCCCCAACCCTCCCAAAAAAACCCAAACAAAAACACCCAAACCAACAAAAAGCCACTCTGTGGCCTGGCATGGAGGGGAGGAGACAGTTAGTAGAGGTGTAGTGAATTCAATGCATTCCTCCACAGAGTAAACAGCTGAGCCTCCTAACAGCTGGGGGATGCTTACTTTGCTGGCTTCCGTCGGTCGTGCAAGGGTGAACGGTCCCCGGTCCTCCTGGGCGCTCACTTGGCCGGCCATCAGGTGACAGAGGAGGGAGCTAGGTGACAATCCCAACCAAGTGACACTTGGTGCCTCCTCAGCCCTCACCCTCGGCCCTTCTTGCTCCGCAGGCAGATGAGGTAGAGCCTCTCCGGCTGCCAGCGCATGGCTGCGGGCAGGGCACGGGCGGGAAGGCAGCGCTGGCTTCCCTCCTCTCTCCTTTGTGTTTCAGCCTCAGGCAAGCTGAGCCCTCGCTGCCCCTGGCACAGCAGCCACCTCTCCGTCCTCTTTTCGCGCTCTCTGAGGCAGCCTCACATCAAATCAGCGCCCAGGGATCGTTAGGTGAAGATTTTCTGAGCCCATTAAAAAAAAAAAAAAAAAAAAAAAAAAAAAAAAAAAAAATCTTTGGCGGGCAGGCACTTAAAAGACAACTGAAATATCCTAATTAAGTCACTGGTTCGATTTGGCAAATGCATTGCCGGGCTCTTGGCTGCACATGACACCCCCATAACTCACGACTACCAGAAATAGCTGTAGGCACATCCCCTCGTCCCCGGCCCCCCACCCTCCCCTGCCCAGGAGGTGACCCCCGGGCAAAGGGAGACCGGGAAGCAGATGGAGGCAGGAGCTTCCAGCAGCCGAAGCAGCTGACTCGGAGCGACCTGGCTGGGCATCACAAGGGTGACACATTTGCACAGAGTGGGGACAAAAATAGATCCCCCCCCGGCAGTGTGGTCATCATCAAGTGAAATCTGTTTATAGAGGAGGCTTTGCATAATTGTGCTCTCGGTTACCGGCTGGGAACGGACCCAGAGCGGCCCAGGGATGGGCTGGAGCTGTCTCACACAGCTTTCTCACTTTCAGTTTGTCCCAATTAGAAGCACGTCCATAGGGATTATCCCTGATTTTCACCAGGGCCCTTCAGGCTCTGATTTCTCCCAGGAATAGGAGCTCTGGGCCGGCTGCACATTCTGACCTCTTAAAGCTTGCTTTTATTTTCCTTTGCTTTTTTTTCCCCTGTGTGAGCAGGGGGAGGCGGTCAGGAATCTTCTCCTGACACCTTTCCCTTTCCAAGTGAAACCCATTTCAGGACTTGCAGACCTTGACAGGGTTGCTAAATGCCAGCCCATTTTGCTGCATCATGACCCAACAGGCCTGGGGGAGGGCAGAGGAGGATCCCGTAGGACTGAGACGTTTCACCTTTTGCTCAGTCCTAAGGTAAAGCTTTTTGAATGCATTTTATTTCTATTTGTTTCTGTGCTGTCATGAATTTCTGGCTCACCCTTGTAATTAAAGGGGTGTTTGGGAGCTGGCTGGATCCTACACTCTGGATCATGCATGCTGTGTGGCTGTTCTAGTGACCCTAAGCTGTTTTGCTAGGCATAGAAACATAAAATCCTAGAATTACAGAATCCTGGAATTACAGAATCACAGAATCACAGAATCATAGAATCACAGAATTATAGAATCACAGAATCAAAATCACAGAATCATAGAATTACAGATCATAGATTACAGAATCATAGAATTACAGAATCATAGAATCACAGAATTACAGAATCATAGAATTAAAGAATCATAGAATCTCAGAATTACAGGATCATAGTATTGCAGAATCATAGAATCATGAATCACAGAATCATAGAATTACAGAATCAGAGAATGGTTTGGGTTGGAAGGGGCCTCCAAGTATCACCCAGTCCAACCCCCTCTGCAGTCAGCAGGGACATCCTCAACTAGGATCAGGATTCCCAGAGCCCTATTAAGCCTCACCTTGAAGATCTCCAGGGATAGGGCTTCAACCACCTCCCTGGGCAACCTGTTCCAGTGTTCCACCACCCTCACAGGGACTTATTCCTAACATCCGGTCTCAATCTGCTCTTCTCTAGTTTGAAGTCATTGTCCCTTGTCCTGTCCCTGCAGGCCTTTGCAAACAGTCTCTCTCCATCCTTCCTGTAGCCCCTTCAGGTACTGGCAGGCTGCTCCTAGATCTCCCCAGAGCCTTCTCTTCTCCAGGCTGAACACCCCCAGCTCCCTCAGCCTGTCATCAGGCAGACTAATACCTACACATGCTCTGCCCTGTGTGTTGGGAAGGACTCCAAAACGATCATTCTTCATTGCTGGAGAGCTCTGAAAACTGATTTACTGCTTGAATCCACTTTTCAGCATGACATTATTGACCATAAATCAGGATCTTGGTAAACAACCTTCCCCTTTGGTATCAAAACCACATGTGCAGCACTGAGGGTGGAGGAGCAAAGGCATGCCTCATTTCTCTTTCCTCCTGCCTTTGCCTGAGCCCAGAAGTGTTTCAGCTGTGCTGTGCAGTTGAGCCAAGCTCCTGGTTCCATGCTTTTCCTGGTTTGGACAAAACAGAGACCAGGTACCACTGTCACCCCTCTACAGTCATGGGTGCTGGTGATGAGGGACCAGGCCTTAAATGTTTCCATTCCTAAAGATGCTGCTTCCCCCAGCTTAATGCCACAAGGCTTCAGGAAGATGAGATGCAGAAAAAACTCCACTGCTTGAAAGCAGCAAGCGAGCACTGCACCATCATACTATACAGGAGACTGGGCACAGAGGTCTGCAGCTTCAGTGCAGTGAGGAGTTTGAGGAGCATTTCTGCAGCAGTTCTAGAATAAGCCTATCCTGGCACCACCACCTGTCTGCCTACAGTCCCTGTCCTCCATCCTGACACGACCTCCTGTCTCCCTACAGTCCCTATCCTCCATCCTGACACCACCTCCTGTCTCCCTACAGTCCCTGTCCTCCATCCTGCAACCACCTCCTGTCTCCCTACAGTCCCTGTCCTCCACCCTGACACCACCTCCTGTCTGCCTACAGTCCCTGTCCTCCATCCTGCAACCACCTCCTGTCTCCCTACAGTCCCTGTCCTCCATCCTGACACCACCTCCTGTCTGCCTACAGTCCCTGTCCTCCATCCTGACACCACCTCCTGTCTGCCTACAGTCCCTGTCCTCCATCCTGACACCACCTCCTGTCTGCCTACAGTCCCTGTCCTCCATCCTGCAACCACCTCCTGTCTGCCTGCAGTCCCTGTCCTCCATCCTACCACCACCTCCTGTCTGCCTACAGTCCCTGTCCTCCATCCTGACACCACCTCCTGTCTGCCTACAGTCCCTGTCCTCCATCCTGACACCACCTCCTGTCTGCCTACAGTCCCTGTCCTCCATCCTGACACCACCTCCTGTCTCCCTACAGTCCCTGTCCTCCATCCTGACACCACCTCCTGTCTGCCTACAGTCCCTGTCCTCCATCCTACCACCACCTCCTGTCTCCCTACAGTCCCTGTCCTCCATCCTGACACCACCTCCTGTCTGCCTACAGTCCCTGTCCTCCATCCTGCAACCACCTCCTGTCTGCCTACAGTCCCTGTCCTCCATCCTGACACCACCTCCTGTCTGCCTACAGTCCCTGTCCTCCATCCTGACACCACCTCCTGTCTCCCTACAGTCCCTGTCCTCCATCCTGACACCACCTCCTGTCTCCCTACAGTCCCTGTCCTCCATCCTGCAACCACCTCCTGTCTGCCTACAGTCCCTGTCCTCCATCCTGACACCACCTCCTGTCTGCCTACAGTCCCTGTCCTCCATCCTACCACCACCTCCTGTCTGCCTACAGTCCCTGTCCTCCACCTGACACCACCTCCTGTCTGCCTACAGTCCCTGTCCTCCATCCTGACACCACCTCCTGTCTGCCTACAGTCCCTGTCCTCCACCCTGACACCACCTCCTGTCTGCCTACAGTCCCTGTCCTCCACCCTGACACCACCTCCTGTCTGCCTACAGTCCCTGTCCTCCATCCTGACACCACCTCCTGTCTCCCTACAGTCCCTGTCCTCCACCCTGACACCACCTCCTGTCTGCCTACAGTCCCTGTCCTCCATCCTGACACCACCTCCTGTCTGCCTACAGTCCCTGTCCTCCATCCTACCACCACCTCCTGTCTGCCTACAGTCCCTGTCCTCCATCCTGACACCACCTCCTGTCTGCCTACAGTCCCTGTCCTCCATCCTGACACCACCTCCTGTCTGCCTACAGTCCCTGTCCTCCATCCTGACACCACCTCCTGTCTGCCTACAGTCCCTGTCCTCCATCCTGACACCACCTCCTGTCTGCCTACAGTCCCTGTCCTCCATCCTGACACCACCTCCTGTCTGCCTACAGTCCCTGTCCTCCATCCTACCACCACCTCCTGTCTGCCTACAGTCCCTGTCCTCCATCCTGACACCACCTCCTGTCTGCCTACAGTCCCTGTCCTCCATCCTACCACCACCTCCTGTCTGCCTACAGTCCCTGTCCTCCATCCTGACACCACCTCCTGTCTCCCTACAGTCCCTGTCCTCCATCCTGCAACCACCTCCTGTCTGCCTACAGTCCCTGTCCTCCATCCTGACACCACCTCCTGTCTGCCTACAGTCCCTGTCCTCCATCCTGCAACCACCTCCTGTCTGCCTACAGTCCCTGTCCTCCATCCTGACACCACCTCCTGTCTGCCTACAGTCCCTGTCCTCCATCCTGCCACCACCTCCTGTCTCCCTACAGTCCCTGTCCTCCATCCTACCACCACCTCCTGTCTGCCTACAGTCCCTGTCCTCCATCCTGACACCACCTCCTGTCTGCCTACAGTCCCTGTCCTCCATCCTGACACCACCTCCTGTCTCCCTACAGTCCCTGTCCTCCATCCTGCAACCACCTCCTGTCTGCCTACAGTCCCTGTCCTCCATCCTGACACCACCTCCTGTCTCCCTACAGTCCCTGTCCTCCATCCTGACACCACCTCCTGTCTCCCTACAGTCCCTGTCCTCCATCCTACCACCACCTCCTGTCTGCCTACAGTCCCTGTCCTCCATCCTGACACCACCTCCTGTCTCCCTACAGTCCCTGTCCTCCATCCTACCACCACCTCCTGTCTGCCTACAGTCCCTGTCCTCCATCCTGCAACCACCTCCTGTCTGCCTACAGTCCCTGTCCTCCATCCTGACACCACCTCCTGTCTGCCTACAGTCCCTGTCCTCCATCCTGACACCACCTCCTGTCTGCCTACAGTCCCTGTCCTCCATCCTGACACCACCTCCTGTCTGCCTACAGTCCCTGTCCTCCATCCTGACACCACCTCCTGTCTGCCTACAGTCCCTGTCCTCCATCCTGACACCACCTCCTGTCTCCCTACAGTCCCTGTCCTCCATCCTGACACCACCTCCTGTCTCCCTACAGTCCCTGTCCTCCATCCTGACACCACCTCCTGTCTGCCTACAGTCCCTGTCCTCCATCCTGACACCACCTCCTGTCTGCCTACAGTCCCTGTCCTCCATCCTGACACCACCTCCTGTCTGCCTACAGTCCCTGTCCTCCATCCTGACACCACCTCCTGTCTGCCTACAGTCCCTGTCCTCCATCCTGACACCACCTCCTGTCTGCCTACAGTCCCTGTCCTCCATCCTGCAACCACCTCCTGTCTGCCTACAGTCCCTGTCCTCCATCCTGACACCACCTCCTGTCTGCCTACAGTCCCTGTCCTCCATCCTGACACCACCTCCTGTCTGCCTACAGTCCCTGTCCTCCATCCTACCACCACCTCCTGTCTGCCTACAGTCCCTGTCCTCCATCCTGACACCACCTCCTGTCTGCCTACAGTCCCTGTCCTCCATCCTACCACCACCTCCTGTCTGCCTACAGTCCCTGTCCTCCATCCTGACACCACCTCCTGTCTCCCTACAGTCCCTGTCCTCCATCCTGCAACCACCTCCTGTCTGCCTACAGTCCCTGTCCTCCATCCTGACACCACCTCCTGTCTGCCTACAGTCCCTGTCCTCCATCCTGACACCACCTCCTGTCTGCCTACAGTCCCTGTCCTCCATCCTGCCACCACCTCCTGTCTCCCTACAGTCCCTGTCCTCCATCCTGACACCACCTCCTGTCTGCCTGCAGTCCCTGTCCTCCATCCTGACACCACCTCCTGTCTGCCTACAGTCCCTGTCCTCCATCCTGCAACCACCTCCTGTCTGCCTACAGTCCCTGTCCTCCACCCTGACACCACCTCCTGTCTGCCTACAGTCCCTGTCCTCCATCCTGACACCACCTCCTGTCTCCCTACAGTCCCTGTCCTCCATCCTGCAACCACCTCCTGTCTGCCTACAGTCCCTGTCCTCCATCCTGACACCACCTCCTGTCTGCCTACAGTCCCTGTCCTCCATCCTGACACCACCTCCTGTCTCCTACAGTCCCTGTCCTCCATCCTGCAACCACCTCCTGTCTGCCTACAGTCCCTGTCCTCCATCCTGACACCACCTCCTGTCTCCCTACAGTCCCTGTCCTCCATCCTGACACCACCTCCTGTCTCCCTACAGTCCCTGTCCTCCATCCTACCACCACCTCCTGTCTGCCTACAGTCCCTGTCCTCCATCCTGACACCACCTCCTGTCTCCTACAGTCCCTGTCCTCCATCCTACCACCTCCTGTCTGCCTACAGTCCCTGTCCTCCATCCTGCAACCACCTCCTGTCTGCCTACAGTCCCTGTCCTCCATCCTACCACCACCTCCTGTCTCCCTACAGTCCCTGTCCTCCATCCTGACACCACCTCCTGTCTGCCTACAGTCCCTGTCCTCCATCCTGACACCACCTCCTGTCTCCCTACAGTCCCTGTCCTCCATCCTGCAACCACCTCCTGTCTGCCTACAGTCCCTGTCCTCCATCCTGACACCACCTCCTGTCTGCCTACAGTCCCTGTCCTCCATCCTGACACCACCTCCTGTCTCCCTACAGTCCCTGTCCTCCATCCTGCAACCACCTCCTGTCTGCCTACAGTCCCTGTCCTCCATCCTGACACCACCTCCTGTCTCCCTACAGTCCCTGTCCTCCATCCTGACACCACCTCCTGTCTCCCTACAGTCCCTGTCCTCCATCCTACCACCACCTCCTGTCTGCCTACAGTCCCTGTCCTCCATCCTGACACCACCTCCTGTCTCCCTACAGTCCCTGTCCTCCATCCTACCACCACCTCCTGTCTGCCTACAGTCCCTGTCCTCCATCCTGCAACCACCTCCTGTCTGCCTACAGTCCCTGTCCTCCATCCTACCACCACCTCCTGTCTGCCTACAGTCCCTGTCCTCCATCCTGACCACCACCTCCTGTCTGCCTACAGTCCCTGTCCTCCATCCTGACACCACCTCCTGTCTGCCTACAGTCCCTGTCCTCCATCCTGACACCACCTCCTGTCTGCCTACAGTCCCTGTCCTCCATCCTGCAACCACCTCCTGTCTGCCTACAGTCCCTGTCCTCCATCCTGACACCACCTCCTGTCTGCCTACAGTCCCTGTCCTCCATCCTACACCACCTCCTGTCTGCCTACAGTCCCTGTCCTCCATCCTACACCACCTCCTGTCTGCCTACAGTCCCTGTCCTCCATCCTACACCACCTCCTGTCTCCTACAGTCCCTGTCCTCCATCCTGACACCACCTCCTGTCTGCCTACAGTCCCTGTCCTCCATCCTGACACCACCTCCTGCCTGCCTACAGCTGAGCCATGGCCAAGAGCTCCCCCAGCTCTGGTAAAGAGCTTTGTGTGTGCTGGTAAGCCATAGCAGCTGGGACTGAAGAACACATCACAAGATCAGAGGATAAGAAGATGTTAGGGATTGGAAGGGACCTCTGGAGGTCATTTAGTCCAGCTCCCATGCCAGAGCAGGACCAGAGAATCCAGCACAGGTCACACAGGAACACATCCAGACAGGGCTGGAAAGGCTCCAGAGAAGGAGACTCCACAACCTCTCTGGGCAGCCTGTTCCAGGGCTCTGGGACCTTGACACTGAAGAATTTCCTCCTCATCTTGAGGTGGAACCTCCTGTGCTGTACTTAACATCCATTACCCCTTGTCCTATCACAGGGCACAAGTGAGCAGAGGAAATGATCAAATATTACTTCCCCCAGATCCAGATGCAAGAGAAAAGAGGTCAGAGAGGTGGCTTGGGCAACGCTATTGCCATCAGCAGCCCAAACACCCTCCCCCCCCATCAAGTGATGCATCTCCAGGCAAAGCCAACCTGCCTTTCCCTCTCCTTCACCAAATCCATGCCAGCCACTGCCCAGGCTCACAGCCATGTTGCAAAGCACCAGCACAGCACCAACTGCAAGCACTGTAACTTCAGAGATGCCAAACCAAGCTCAAGCTGCAGTGTGAAGCCACATTACCCAACCTGGTTGTGCATCTCCAAATGAATTCTGCACATGGGCAGCAGTTTGTGTAGGCTTGGTGCCAGCTGATTATGGAGTTGAACTGATTTCAAGTCAGTCCTGGATAAGCTGCTCCTATGGCTGTATGCAGCTTTTCTGTGCCCTTCCCTCCCGACCTCCTTCAGCCCTGGATTTAATATCAGTCCTGGATAAGCTGCTCCTATAACTGTATGCAGATTTGCTCTCCACTTCCCTCTCAGGCCTGCTTCAGCCCTGGATTTAATATCAGTCCTGGATAAACTGCTCCTATAACTGTGTGCAGCTTTGCTGTGCACTTCCTTCTCAGACCTGCTTCAGTTCTGGATTTAATATCAGTCCTGGATTTAATATCAGTCCTGGATAAGCTGCTTCTATAACTGTGTGCAGATTTGCTGTGCAATTCCCTCTCAGACCTACTTCATCTTCATGGCAAGCCAGCTAATAGAAGTGGTGAGAAGCAGGAGCCTGTTTATTTGCCTGGAGACTTTTTTGTCACAGTCTCACAGGATGTTAGGGGTTGAAAGGGACCTTCAAAGATCATTGGTTCCAACTCCCCTGAAAGAGCAGGAACAGAGAATCCAGCACAGGTCACACAGGAACACATCCAGATGGGGCTTGAAAGTCTCCAGAGGAGGAGACTCCACAACCTCTCAGGGGAACCCATTCCAGTGCTCTGTTCACTGATAATTAAAAGAAAGCCACCTGCTTTCCTGTCCCTTGCTCTAGAGTGGCAAAAACAAACCCCAAACCCAAACAAACAAAGGAAAAAACCAAAACCCAGCCCAGATTATCATTATCACACACAGAATCAATCAGGTTGGAAGAGACCTTCAAGATCATCAAGTCCAACTGATCACCCAGTGCTGCAGAGGGACTTTTCTTGAGGGTGTCTAGAGACAGGCCAGGGGGGGATGGTTTGAAGCTGAGGGAGAGCAGGGTTAGAGAGGAGCTGAGGAAGAACTTCTTCAGTACAAGAGTGGTGAGACTCTGGAACAGGCTGCCCAGGGAGGCTGTGGCTGCCTCCTCCCTGGGGGTGTCCAAGGCCAGGTTGGATGAGACCTTGAGCAGCTGAGTCTAGTTGAGAGGTGCCCCTGTCCATGGTGGGAAAGTTGGAGCAGATGATCTCTGAGGTCCCTTCCAACCTGAACCATTCTCTGATTTCCTGTGATTGCTATACCACAGAGGACAGTCAGCAATAAAAAAGCATATTCAGAGGCATGCAATGAAAAATGTTGGTTTCCACACTTGCAGGTTTGCTTTTTCCTGCACAAAACTGAGAAATGCTGCTCTGAAGTGCAGGGCTGTGTTCTGTTTCATCTCACAAGCAGCTCAGCAGTTCACAAACACTTCCATTACCACTGTAAATTCCCCCAATAATGTTTTTGAAGAGGAAAGGTTATAAAAGAAGCTGGGGCAGTTTAATTGGGCTCATTAGTTAGTAACCAGTGGCTTACTGTAAAAATATTCATGACAAAAACCCAGAGTGGAAGATTTCTAAGCTCCACTAAATAAATCTGATGAGGAGCAACTGAGAGAGCTGGGGATGGGTAGTTAGGAAAAGAGGAGGCTGAGGGCAGACCTCATTGCTGTCTACAGCTACCTGAAAGGAGGTTGTGGAGAGGCTGCTGCTGGTCTCTTCTGACAGGGAATTAGTGACAGAACAAGAGGGAATGGCCTCAAGCTGTGACTGGGGAGGTTTAGACGGGACAGTAGGAAATGTTTTTTCCTGTCAGGCATTGACACAGGAGATGGTGGAGTCCCCAAGCCTGGCTGTGTTTGAAGGTGGTTTGGATGTGGTGCTTGGGGATGTGGTTTAGGGGTGAGCCTTGCAGAGTAGGGTTCATGGTTGGAGTTGGGGATCCTGAGGCTCTTTTCCAACCTGAATGATTCTGTGATTGTGGGATTTGTTCCAGAAGAAATCAGGTCAGCCCAAGAGAACAGCAGAGCAAAAGCTTCAGGTGCTTGATGGAGCAGCACATGAACAAGTGGAGCAAAAGTGAGGCAAATGATCAATGCAGCAGGGATGCTGTAGCAAGAGTGGCTTTCTAGAGGCTACTTATCAGAAAGATCAGATCAATTTAAGCTGTCATGTAAAACCCATTGCACTGCAGTCTGTGCTTCACCCTGGAATAATCATTCACAATAGGATTTGGGTCACAATCACAGAACTCTCAGGGTTGGAAGGGACCTCAAGGATCAAGGATCCAATCCCCCTGCCATGGGCAGGGACACCTCACACTACAGCAGGTTGCTCACAGCCACATCCAGCCTGGCTGCAAAAACCTCCAGGGTGAGGCTTCCACCACCTCTCTGGGCAACCTGTGCCAGTGTCTCACCACCCTCATGGGGAAGAACTTCTTCCTGAGGTCTAATCTAAATCTCCCTTCCTCTATCTTGGATGGAGTGACCTCATCTATGTAAAGCAAAGGATGTTCAGCCCAGGAGAGCAGTCCTTAAGAACAAAGCACCAAGGGGGAGAGATTCTCATGCAGCTAAAAGCAATGTCTGCTAAAAGCAGTGTCTGTGTGTAAAACAAAAGGAGAAAGTTACCAGCTGGGATGTGGAGGGTTTAGGTTGCCCTCTTGGCAAGGAGAGGAGGTGGCACAGGACACTTTGTGCTGCATGAGGTGCTGGCAGCACATCTCCCACAGCCTGCAAATCCTTGGCACACTATTTCCATCCATGTGCCACCTAGCAGGGGGCTGCATCTAGGGATGTCAGGAAAAAATTTAGCTGAGTGCAAGCCTCCATCTGCCACTGGAGAGAAGAAGAGGTTCAACAAGACCAAGGGCAGGGTTGCAACAATCCTCATCAACAATCCTCATTATCAATACAGGCTGGGGGATGAGGTGATAGAAAGCAGCCCTGTGGAAAAGGACTTGGGAGTTCTGGTGGATGAGAAGCTGGACAGGAGCAGGCAGTGTCAGCTTGCAGCACAGAAGGCCAAGGGCAGCCTGGGCTGCATCAAAAGATGTGGTGTCAGCAGGTCCAGAGAGGTGATTCTGACACTCTGCTCTGGTGAGACCTCACCTGGGGTACTGCAGTCAGCTCTGGAGCCCCCAACACAGGAGGGACATGGACCTGATGGAGCAGGTCCACAGGAAGGCCATGAGGATGATCAGGGGGTTGGAGCAGCTCTGCTAAGAGGACAGGCTGAGGGAGCTGGGGGTGTTCAGCCTGGAGAAGAGAAGGCTCCAGGGAGACCTGGGAGTGGCCTTCCAGTACCTGAAGGGAGCTACAGGAAGGCTGCAGAGGAACTGTTTACAAAGGTCTGCACTGACAGGACAAGGGACAATGGTTTGAAGTGAGATAAGAGCAAATTTAGATTGGATGTTAAGAACAAGTTCTGCACCATGAGGGAGGTGGAACACTGCAACAGGTTGCCCAGGGTGATGGATGAGGCTCCATTCCTGGAGATCTTCCAGGTCAGGCTCACCAAGACTCTGGGCAACCTGACCTAGTGGAGGATGTCCCTGCTGACTGCAGTGGGGCTGGACTGGATGACCTTTGGAGGTCCCTTCCAAACCAACCCATTCTGTAATTCCATGAATATGTTCAGGAGTGAGAGCAGGGACCCCCAGGCAAAGCCTGCTGAGAGTCCCTCTCAGCTGAGCCATGGCTGGCTGGCAGTTTTCTGTGGTTCTGTGGGAAAAGAAAGGGAAAGGAGGAAACACCTGAGGCACACCTGGGGTGGGGGTGCCATGCCCCAGCTGGCTTGTCCTGGCACTAGCTGCATGAATGCTACAGAGCCTCCTGTGTCAAGCTGTGAGAGGCAGCATGAAATCACAGCCTCTCAATCAGCAGGGACCTGATTTGTTTCCTCTCCCTTCCTTTCAGGTTCCCTTTTGTTTGCCTCCCACGAAGACTTCTGGCTTCCCTTGCTTTCCCAGGGGATCAGATGTGAGCTTCCCCAGCAAAGGAACAATCACTTGGGGAAGGTTTTAACCTGGGTTCCCATCTCAGAATGACTGTAGAGAGATGATTCAGGCAATGCAGCTGGAGAACAGCAAAGGTGAAGATGGATTTTAATGAGCAGAGGTAGTAATGGCCTTCACAGTGCTCCACAGCAGAGGCCTGCTTGGTCCTGTGATGGTCCTGCTAGCACCAGAGATGCTCTGCATTGAGCCCTTGCTCTTCCTCCCAGGCAGCCAGTGCTGTCCATGCTGCAGCTGGGGCAGAGAGCAACCTGTGGCCCCTGCCCAAGGGCAGAAATCACAGAAACATTGAGGCTGCACTCAGTACTGTTGCTCTGAGAGATAAGGAGAGCCTGATGTCCACACCCAGATGATCACCAGAAGAGCTCCTACAATCCCTGTGCTATGACCTTCACCATCCTTAGCAGCAGCAGCACCTTCCCTACTGCAAATGTTTCTGTTAAATAAGAAAAACAATTTATTTTTTTTCATTTTGGGTGTGGGGTTTGGTTTTGTTTTGAGCTAGGCACACAAGGTCTAGAAGAAAGTTGGGGAGGGACTTCTTAGGGTGTCAGGGAGTGATAGGACTGGGGGGAATGGAGGAAAACTGGAAGTGGGGAGATTCAGATTGGATGTCAGGAAGAAATTCTTCCCCATGAGGGTGGTGAGAGACTGGCACAGGTTGCCCAGGGAGGTGGTGGAAGCCTCATCCCTGGAGGTTTTTGCAGCCAGGCTGGATGTGGCTGTGAGCAACCTGCTGTAGTGCGAGGTGTCCCTGCCCATGGCAGGGAGTTGGAACTGGATGATCCATGAGGTCCCTTCCAACCCTGACAATTCTATGATTCTGTGATTCTATGTAGAGTAAGGTGTAAAAAATAGGGTACAGATGAAGGAAAGGACAGAAATTCAAAAGGCAGGGGCAGTGCTGCTGATTGGGACTGTAGCTGAGAAGTCTGAAATAGTCTCTTCTGAAGCGTCAGTGCTTATTTTAAAGGCAGGTTTGTTGCCCTGCTAGTTTTCAACCCTGAGCAACCTGCTGTAGTGTGAGGTGTCCCTGCCCAGGGCAGGGGGTTGGAACTGGATGGTCCTTGAGGTCCCTTCCCACCCTGACAAATCTATGATTCTCCTGATCTTCCTGATTTCCAGAAAAGAGTTACCGGAAAAAACAGCACAGGCCCACAGCCTCCGGAAAAGAGATCCTGCACTTTCCTGTGGGACCTCCTCTAGGTGCTTCTGCTCTAGGCAGGGGTGGGGGTTGGACTGGATGATCTTTCAAGGTCCCTTCCAACCCCTACCATTCTGTGACTCACAGAATCAAGCAGGTTGCAAGAGACCTCCAAGATCATCCAGTCCAACTGATCACCCAACCCTAACTAATCAACCAGAGCATGGCACTGAGTGCCTCATCCAGGCTCTTCTTAAACACCTCCAGGGACACTGACCCCAACCACCTCCCTGGGTAGCACATCCCAACGGCCAAGCTCTCTTTCTGGGAAGAACTTCTTTCTGAGATGAACTTCTTTCTGAGATGAAGCCTGTGGCAATGTAGGGAACTTCAGTCCCTGTAAGACCATTTGTGAGGTTTCCCCTGTATTGCAGTGGTCAGCCACAGGTGGAGAGGAGAACCAGGCACCACTCTGCTCTCAGGAGCAGAAGCGCTCGCTGCCTTGCCAGACACACCAACAACAGTCCAAGGCCAGGATCCACTCAGGCAACTGAAGAATGCTAATGGCCCTCAATGCTCCCCCCATGCCAACACACTTTCTGCTGCCTGGATGTGTTCTGAAGGTGACACCAAACTGCCTGCTTTGGCTGAGGGCAGTGCTGTGCCTGACAGGCACGTCAGGAGCACCGGGGAAGCGCTGACAGCTGCCCTCCCGTGGGGCTGCTGCTGGAATTCGCTGCTGTCATTAGATCTTGTTTGCTCTGAATTGTTTGGGTTTCTCTAAGAAACAGGTCTTGACCAGCTTCTGGTTTGCACAGCCTTCTAAAGGTCACACATGCTGGCTCCAAGGAGAGCCAAAGCTATTCAGCATCCAGCTATGTGATGCTGGCTTCCCGGGCAAGCCTGGGCTGCCATCAGGGCAGGCAGCACAGTGGCACTTCTGTGCAAGGAGGGAGGAGTAGAGTTCCTCTCTTCCTGGCTCATTTCAGCATGTTATTTTTAAGACATTATGTGTTCAGTGTTGAAAGCAGAGGCCTCTCAGTCTAGGGAGGTTCTTCTGCCCTTCTGCTCTGCCCTGCTGAGACCACACCTGGAATCCTGTGTCCAGCTTTGGGTTCCCCAGTTCAAGAGAGACAAAGACCTGCTGGAGAGAGTCACAGCATCACAGAATCAACCAGGTGGAAAAGACCTCAGAGATCATCAAGTCCAACCTATTACCTAATATCTAACACCTCCTGACAACTAAACCATGGCTCAAATGCCACATCCAAGCTTTTTTTGAACACCTCTCTGGGCAGCACATCCCAAGGGTCAATTACTCTTTCTGTGAAGAACTTCCTCCTCACCTTGAGCCTAAACTTCTCCTGGTGCAGCTTGAGACTGTGTCCTCTTGTTCTGTCACTGGTTGCCTGGGAGAAGAGACCAACCCCCACCTGGCTGCAACCTCCCTTCAGGCAGTTGTAGATGGCAATAAGGTCTCCCCTGAGCCTTCTCTTCTCCAGGCTAAAACAGTCCAACAGAGAGCCAGGAGGATGCTTAGGGGACTTGAGCATCTCCCCTGGGAAGAGAGACTGAGAGCCCTGGGGCTGTTTAGTGTGGAGAAGAGAAGGCTGAGAGGGGATCTGATCAATGTCTATCAATAGCTGAGGGGTGGGGGTCAAGTGGAGGGGGCCAGGCTCTTTTGGGTGGTGCACAGTGATAAGACAAGGAACACCAGGTACAAGCTTGAACATAGATTTCATCTCAACATGAGGAGAAATTTCTTTCCAGTGAGGGTGCCAGAGCCCTGGAACAGGCTGCCCAGGGGGGTTGTGGAGTCTCCTTCTCTGGAGCCTTTCCAAACCCACCTGGATGCATTCCTGTGCAGACTCCCCTGGGTGCTCCTGCTCTGGCAGGGGGGTTGGACCTGATGATCTCTGGAGGTCCCTTCCAACCTCTAATGTTCTGTGGTACTGTGATATTGTGATATTTACTGTTTTGAATGGGGTTGATGTGTTAACTACTAATGGTCTTCCTGGAAGGCAAGGTTGTAGGGATCTTGAGCAACCTGGTCCAGGGAGAAGTGTCCCTGCCTGTGACAGGGGAGCTGGAACTGGATGATCTTCAAGGTCCCTTCACACCGAAACCATTCTATGAATCTATGAATTACTTTCATAATAAGGTTGGATGGAAGGGAGGAAAAGAAAAACAAAGGAGGAACTTCTTGGGATCATTATCAGTGGTTAAAGTTTGTATTAAGGAAAAAGGTCCTGGGTGTGGGGAAGAGGAGACTCCCAGGAGACTTTCCTTTGGCCTTCCAGTGTCTGAAGTTTGCTACAAGAAAGCTGGGAAGAGACTTTTGAGGGTGTCAGGGAGTGATAGGACTGGGGGGAATGGAGCAAAACTAGCAATGGGTAGATTCAGATTGGATGTCAGGAAGAAGTTCTTCCCCATGAGGGTGGTGAGACACTGGCACAGGTTGCCCAGGGAGGTGGTGGAAGCCTCATCCCTGGAGGTTTTTGCAGCCAGGCTGGATGTGGCTCTGGGCAACCTGCTGTGGTGTGAGGTGTCCCTGCCCATGGCAGGGGGGTTGGAACTGGCTGAGCCTTGAGGCCCCTTCCAACCCTGTCAATTCTGTAATTCTATGAACTACCAACCCAGGAACTGTACTTCACCTGTCCCAAGGAGGGGGGGATGTCATTTGCCTTCTCTCCTCCTTTGCAGCCTATGCTGCAGGGTCTCTCTCCTACCCTGCTTCTCCAAATCTGTAAGCAAAGGCAGTGGTTGGTGCAAACCAGGATAGCTTCAGTGAGGTGGGTGGCCTGGTGCCATATGGTGCCATGCTACACCACCAGCTCACCTGGCCCTTTGTTTTAGATCACAGAATCACAGAATCAGCCAGGTTGGAAGAGACCTCCAAGATCTTCAAGTCCAACTGGTCACCCAACCCTAACTAATCAACCAGAGCATGGCACTGAGTGCCTCATCCAGGCTCTTCTTAAACACCTCCAGGGATGCTGACCCCACCACCTCCCTGGGCAGCACATCCCATGGCCAATCTCTCTTTCTGGGAAGAACTTCTTTCTAAGCTCAAGCCTAAACCTTCCCCTGCACAGCTTGAGACTGTGTCCTCTTGTTCTGCTGCTGGTTGCCTGGGAGAAGAGACCAACCCCCACCTGGCTACAACCTCCCTTCAGGCAGTTGTAGACAGCAAGGAGGTCTGCCCTGAGCCTCCTCTTCTCCAGGCTGAACACCCCCAGCTCCCTCAGCCTCTCCTCACAGGGCTCTGCTCCAGACCCCTCTCCAGCCTTGGTGCCCTTCTCTGGACTAGTTCCAGCATCTCAACATCTTTCTTGGATTGAGGAGCCCAGAGCTGGACACAGCTTTCAGTGGCCTTGCTGGACACACAGCACTCCTCTCCCCTCAAGTGCTAGGGAAGAGTCCAAGATGTCCTCTTCATGTCACAACCACAAGAGGGATTTTATGCTGACTGAATGTTCTCAACTGTGTGGTGCCATCCAGTGTCATTTTTCCAGTCCCTGCAAAGCTTCTCCTCCCCCTCTACTCTGCCTTGCTGAGGGCACATCTGGAGTATTGTGTCCAGTCCTGGGCCCCTCAGTTCACAGGCTCATGGGATGTTAGGGATTGGAAGGGACCTCTGAAGATCATCAAGTCCAACCCCAACCCCAGTTCAGGAAGGACCTCAGGGAACTGCTTGAGAGAGTCCAGTGCAGAGCCACAAAAATGCTGAAGGGAGTGGAACATCTTCCTTATGAGGAGAGACTGAGGGAGCTGAGGGCTCTTGAGCTTGGAGAGGAGGAGCCTGAGGGTGACCTCATTCATGTGGATGAAGATGTGCAGGGTGAGTGCCAAGAAGATGGAGCCAGGCTCTGCTGGGTGATGCCCAATGACAGCACAAGGGGCAAGGGTGGAAGTTGAGGCATTTTTTTCCCTATGAGGGTGCCAGAGCCCTGGAACAGGCTGCCCAGAGAGGCTGCAGAGTCTCCTTCTCTGCAGACATTCCAAACCCACCTGGCTGTGTTCCTGTGTGACCTGCTCTAGGTGCTCCTGCTCTGGCAGGGGGGTTGGACTGGAGGAGCTTTCGAGGTCCCTTCCAGCCCCTAACATTCTGTGAGGCTGTGATCTCCTGCTTGATAGCTCTCAGGGTCAGGATAGTTGGCAGCATTTTCTGTTTGTTTGTTTGTTTTCTAATTTGAAGATCAAGCAAAGGAGGGAATTAAGGCATGGCCTTACATGGAGACATCAGTGTGTGAGTCCCTGGGGTGTCTTTAGGCCTGAGGACTGCCTGTGAAGGCTTCCAGATCACATGCCTGCATGACATTTAGAAGAGGTGGGTGACCTCATGGGAGATTATCTGAGAGATCTGAAGCTGGCCCTGGAAAGAGGCATTGGAGGCTTCGATTTATCCTTAGTAACCTTCAGCATCAAAAAGGGAGGATGAGCACAGGGCTGTGCATGCAGGAAGCACGCGAGAAGCGCCAAGGACATCATGACAGCCACAGCTTGGCTCTGGGGACACAGGGGTGGCATGGGCAGAGGGCAGAATAAAGAGAAGGATAAGGATAAGAATAAGAAGCAGTAGAAGAATAAGAATAAGAAGCAGTAGAAGAAGAGGAAGAAGAAGAAGTAGAAGAAGCAGAAGAAGCAGAAGTAGAAAAGGCAGAAGAAGAAGAAGAAGCAGAAGAAGAAAAAGAAGCAGAAGATGCAGAAGAAGTAGAAGAAGCAGAAGAAGCAGCAGAAGCAGAAGAGGAAGCAGCAGAAGCAGAAGAGGAAGCAGCAGAAGCAGAAGAGGAAGCAGCAGAAGAAGCAGAAGAAGAAGCAAAAGAAGAAGCAGAAGCAGAAGAAGAAGAAATAGAAGAAGAAACAGAAGAAGAGGAAGCAGAAGAAGAAGAAGTAGAAGAAGCAGAAGAAGCAGAAGCAGCAGAAACAGAAGAAGAAGCAGCAGAAGAGGAAGCAGAAGAAGCAGAAGCAGAAGAAGCAGAAGAAGCAGAAGCAGCAGAAACAGAAGAAAAAGCAGAAGAAGCAGAAGCAGAAGAAACAGAAGAAGCAGAAGCAGCAGAAACAGAAGAAAAAGCAGAAGAAGCAGAAGCAGAAGAAGCAGCAGAAGAAGAAGCAGCAGAAGAAGAAGCAGAAGAAGAAGCTGAAGCAGAAGCAGAAGAAGAAGAAACAGAAGAAACAGAAGCAGAGGAAGCAGAAGAAGCAGAAGAAGAAGAAGAAAAAGAAGAAGAAGAAGAAGAAGAAGAAGAAGAAGAAGAAGAAGAAGAAGAAGAAGAAGAAGAAGAAGAAGAAGAAGAAGAAGAAGAAGAAGAAGAAGAAGAAGAAGAAGAAGAAGAAGAAGAAGAAGAAGAAGAAGAAGAAGAAGAAGAAGAAGAAGAAGAAGAAGAAGAAGAAGAAGCAGAAGCAGAAGAAGACACAGTGTGCTTCACAGGGCAGAGTGCTTCATTTGAATCCTGAAGGGTGTGCTTTTTGCTACCCAAGAGTGTGATGAGAGAGCTAAGAATTGGTGCTCATTCCCTCGCTATCGATACAGGCTGGGGGATGAGGGGAGAGAAAGCAGCCCTGTGGAAAAGGATTTGGGGTTGCTGGTGGGTGAGAAGCTGGACAGGAGCAGGCAGTGTGAGCTTGCAGCACAGAAGACCAAGGGCAGCCTGGGCTGCATCAAAAGATGTGTTGCCAGCAGAGCCAGAGAGGTGATTCTGACACTTTGCTTTACTCTGGTGAGACCTCACCTGGAGCACTGTGTACAGGTCTGCAGCCCTCAATAGAGGAAGGACATGGGCCTGATGGAGAGGGTCCAGAGAAGAGCCACAAAAATGATTAGGAGGTTGGAGCACCTCTGCTATGAGGACAGGCTGAGGGAGCTGGGGGTGTTCAGCCTGGAGAAGAGAAGGCTCCAGGGAGACCTAAGAGCAGCCTGCCAGTACCTGAAGGGGCTACAAGAAGGATGGAGAGAGACTGTTTGCAAGGGCCTGCAGTGACAGGATGAGGGACAATGGCTTCAAACTAGAGCAGAGCAGATTTAGATTGGATGCTGGGAACAATTTCTGCACCATGAGGGTGGTGGAACACTGCAACAGGTTTCCAAGACAGGTGGTTGAGGCCCCATCCCTGAAAGTGAGGCTTAACAGGGCTCCAGGCAACCTGATCTGGTTGAGGATGTCCCTGCTGACTGCAGAGGGGGTTGGACTGGATGACCTTGGGAAGTCCCTTCCAACCCAAACCATTCCATGTTTCCATGATTCTTTGATTCTATAATTCTGTTGTTCTCTTATTCTCTGATTCTTTGATTCTATAGTTCTATGAGTCTTTGATTCTATGATTCTAATATTATTTGGTTCTCTGATTCTTTGATTCTCTAATTCTATGGTTCTCTTATTCTTTGATTCTTTGATTCTGTGATGCTATGACTCTTGATTCTATGATGCTATGATTCTCTGATTCGTTGATTCTATGATTCTTTGGTTCTTTGATTCTATGATTCTGTGAGTCTTTGATTCTATGATTCCATGATTCTTTGATTCTATGATTCTGTGAGTCTTTGATTCTATGATTCCATGATTCTTTGATTCTATGATGCTAGGATTATTTGATTCTCTGATTCATTCTTCCTCTTGACACTTCCCTTTCAACCTGTCTTCTGGGGATGCTTGCCTCCAAGGAGGGCATTAAGGGAAATGAGCCATGAGTGTGTAAGGATGAAGCAGGATACTAAGCAAGGTAAGTAACTGCATATTGAAAGTAAAAAAAAACAAAAACAAGAATGTTCTTCTACTCGAGCTGCAGTGAGTAGAGCTTCTTTCTAATTTCCTCTCCAATGCCCTGTAGTTAAGTGAAAGCAGAGAAATCTTGCCAGCCAGCTTTTGTGTTGCCTGATGGAACATACAGGAAGGAAATGGGTGGCAGCAGCAGCACTATTCAACTTGAAACTCGTTTTCTAACCAGAATAATTATCTTTATTTCAACTGAATAAACAAGAGCCAGGCAGAGAGCAGTTTCCATCAACAGCAGAAGAGAATTACTACAAAACATCTCCTCTTGTCCCTTCACAGTAAACAACACTGAGAGAGACCAAGGAGACACAATGCATTCAATTCCTCTTAACAAGATCTCTCCCCTCCCCCTCCCCAAAACAAGGCAGAATATTAATTTCAGTGCAGTCCATGTAAAAGGAGTGCCAGGGATTCATTAGTGGATGGAACAGTCTGATAATAAATGTTTTTTTGCAGTTGTTGTTTAGCATCAGTAGTTCCATGTCCCTTTTTGCCCTTGGAGCTTTTGAAGAGAGTCATCCTTCAACCTATAGTCAGGAGTATGTCACAGGTTTAGTTTGAATGAAGGCTGGAGGTTCTCTGCCAGCTAGCTCACACCTTCTCTTCTCATTGTATCAAGTAAAGTTGAGGCATAAATGTCAGAAAACCAACACAGTTTAGCTTCTCAAGAAAAAAAAATAATAATGCTTTGGCTCTACAATAAAAGAAGGATTTAACTAAACTCACCCAAACAAACAAACAAATCCCTTTTCGTATTTTCATTTCCTTTATTAAGCACAATACACAAATCCTGTTCTAGAACCAGGAGCACACAACAAGAAACCAGAGGTTACATTATTCCTTTATTCTGCATTTTGTCCCCAGAAAGCAAATCACATCCTGGGCTGCAGCAAGAGAAGCACAGCCAGCAGGGCCAGGGAGGTGATTCTCCTCTAAGCCACTCTGCTGAGACCACACCTGGAGCACTGTGCCCAGTTCTGGAGTCTCTATTACAAGAAGGATCTGGAGGTGCTGGAAGGTGTCCAGAGAAGGGTCATGAGGATGAGCAGAGGGCTGGAGCTGCTCTGCTATGAAGACAGACTGAGAGAGTTTGGGGTTGTTCAGTCTGGAGAGGAGAAGTCTCTGAGGAGACCTTTTGTGGCCTTCCAGAATCTGAAGGTGGCTACAAGAAAGCTGGGGAGGGATGTTTGGGGGTGTCAGGGAGTGATAGGACTGGGGGGAATGGAGCAAAACTAGAAATGGGTAGATGCAGATTGGATGTTAGAAGATCTTCCCCATGAGGGTGGTGAGACACTGGGATAGGGTGCCCATGGAGGTGGTGGAAGCCTCATCCCTGGAGGTTTTTGCAGCCAGGCTGGATGTGGCTGTGAGCAACCTGCTGTAGTGTGAGGTGTCCCTGTCCTTGGCAGGGGGGTTGGAACTGGATGAGCCTTGAGGTCCCTTCCAACCCTGACAAATCTATGATTCTGCATTTTGTTCCTTTATTCTGCATTTTCTCAAATCATTAAAAAACTTTTTTGTCCATATTGATTAATTTCTTTTTTTTTTCCCAAAAGGGAAGAAACCAAATTAATTACAAATAATGATTTCTAATTTATTCTTTTGTTTTGTTTTTAATAAAGTGTCTATCCTACTTTTGCTCCAATTTCTGATCACACCATTCCCCATTCTCAGGTCAAAATCATTGCTGAACTGATACACACAGTCAGGTGCTAGTTGCTGCCTTCTGCTTTATTTCAGCAGTGCTTTCCCAACCTGAGACAAAACAGACAACAAGGAAGTGTTGATACAAATGTACACAGAAGATGCTTCCTGTGGTGTCTTGCAGAGTCAGGAAGTTCAGAGTCTTCATACAAATATAGAAAACATCTCAGATCATCTCCATCCATTGCAATCCATTCAGTGTCTCCTGCCAGACCTGTGTGGCAAATACAAGACCAGAGATTAATCACTGATCAGTGCATCCAGAGATTACACAGAGTTCTGAGTTCTGCTCAGTGATGTCCAATGACAGGACAAGGGACAAGAGGTGCAAGCTGGAGCAGAGGAGGTTCCACATGAACAGAAGGAAAAAAACCTTTTTGCTCTGAGGGTGCCAGAGCCCTGGAACAGGCTGCCCAGGGGGGTTGTGGAGTCTCCTTCTCTGCAGACCCACCTGGCTGTGTCCCTGTGTGACCTGCTCTAGGTGCATCTGCTCTGGCAGGGGGGTTGGACTGGATGAGCTTTGGAGGTCCCCTCCAACCCCTGTCACCCAGTGATTGTGTGAAGTTGTGAGGGAGGAGGGAGTATATTCCCTGCTCCCTCAGTTTGGCCTTCACAGAGTGAAGTTGCTTACAGCCAAGCTGGGGGAACACAGTGTGGGTGTGAAACCAATCTTTTTGATCCACTTGCCTCTTTTTTCCACCCACACTCCACAAAAACTGCCCTCTGCCTGGTGGAACTTCACCACTCTTCAGAGCTCAGACCTTTAAAGCCTTGCATTTTGCAAGCAGGGTGCAGGTGGTTCCTGGGCAGCCCCAGCCCTCCAGTGAGGAGGGTCCAGCCCTACACCAAGCCTGGGACTCACCTCTGGGGAAGAGCTTCAGCAGGCAGAGGTGGCAAACCCTGCTATATGGTGCAGCAGTTGGGTAACCATCAAAATATCATTTAATTTTGCCAGTAAATACTACTCACTGATACAGACATGGATTTTTTTCCTCCCTTTTGTTTCTTTCAGACTCTTTAAATTATCCTTTTCCCTCTCCTTCTCTGTTCAGTTCACTGGAGTCCTTACTGGCAGCAAATCTCCTTTGTCTCACAGAATTCAGGTTGGAAGAGCCTCAGGATCCCCAAGCCCAACCATTAACCCTACTCTGCAAGGGTCACCCCTAAACCACATCCCCAAGCACCACATCCAAACCACCTTCAAACACAGCCAGGCTTGGGGACTCCACCACCTCCCTGGGCAGCCTCTGCCAATCCCTGACCACTCTGGCAGGGAAAAAATGTTTCCTAATGCCCAGTCTAAACCTCCCCAGTCACAGCTTGAGGCCATTCCCTCTTATTTAGTCTCCTGCCCACCTTGCACAGTCCCAGGGGTTTTCAGCCTCTCTCTTTTGGTGGTGTATCTGTTTCTGTAAATAGTTTTTATCCCAACTCCTCTCTGCCCTATTTGTGCTTCAGTTTCCATGGCTGACCAGCACCACAGACATTATTCCAGATGCAAAAGCAGAGTGTTTCCTGTGCTGTCTGAATACATCCCACTGGTGGTAATTTATTTACTCAGGTAAAGTGAGGTGGGAGATTGTTCTGCTGCCACTTCCACTGACCATCTGCAGAGGCTCTTTCCTGCATGGTCACAGCTAACCTGGGGTGCATTCAGAGGAGTGTGGCCAGCAGAGCCAGGGAGGTTCTCCTCCCCCTGAGCTCTGCCCGGCTGAGACCTCACCTGGAATATTGCATCCAGTTCAGGGCTCCCCAGTTCAGGAGGGACAGGGATCTGCTGGAGAGAGTCCAAGGGAGGGCTCCAAGGATGCTGAAGGGACTGGAGCACTGCCTGGTGAGGAGAGGCTGAGAGCCCTGGGGCTGGTTAGTCTGGAGAGGAGAAGACTGAGAGGGGATCTGATCAATGTCTATCAATACCCGAGGGCTGGGGGTCAGGAAGGAAGGGACAGGGACAGGCTCTGCTCAGTTGCACCCTGGGATAGGACAAGGGGCAGTGGATGGAAACTCCAGCACAGGAGGCTCCACCTCAACATGAGGAGGAACTTCTTCACTGTGAGGGTCACAGAGCCCTGGAACAGGCTGCCCAGAGAGGTTGTGGAGTCTCCTTCTCTGGAGCCTTTCCAGCCCTGTCTGGATGTGTTCCAGGCTCACAGGATGTTAGGGGTTGGGAGGGACCTCTGGAGATTTTTGAGTCCAACCCCCCTGCCAGAGCAGAACCATAGAATCCAGCACAGGTCACACAGGAACACATTCAGGTGGCTCTTGAAAGTCTCCAGAGAAGAAGACTCCACAACTTCTCTGGGCAGCCTGTTCCAGTGCTCTGTGACCTTCACAGTGAAGAAGTTCCTCCCCATGTTGAGCTGGAACCCTCTGTGCTGTAGCTTATTTCCATTGCCCCTTGGTAATGGCCCAGTAAGGCAATGTTCTGCTCTGTTTCAGCTGAAATTTCATTCCAGTCAGGTAATTTTAGGTATTTCTCTTTCATGATTACAAAACACAAATCCAACTTCCAGGCTGTGTTTGATGGCTCCCCAGGATTTGCCTGCATGTGTAACCCTGTCCTATATAATTACCCCTTGCCTACACAGACTCTCCCCATGGTTGAGCTGAGCCCTCTCCTTTCTCTTTCAAACAGCTCTGTGCCTGTTCCTGAGGACCACAAGGTTTTCCAGAGGTGGGTGGATAAAGCATTGCAGGCTGGGATTGAACTCAAGTGCTGCAGGCTGGGATCAGCAGAGGGCGTGCAGAGTGCTGCAGGCACGTCTGAGCACAACGTGGTCCTCACTGCCCCCAGTCCCTGCTGATCCTTTGCTGAAAGATGCCAACGTCAGGTTCTGCCTCCCAAGGCTCCGTGGGAAGCTTTGTGGTGGGAAGGGCAGCTGTAATTGAGCACCCTGGGGTTTAGGGTTACATGAACTGGCTGGGCAGGGACTGGCTTGAGAGCAGCCCTGAAGAAAAGGACGTGGGGGTGCTGGTGGATGAGAAGCTCCAGTGCCTCATCCAGTCTCTTTTTAAACACTTCCAGGGATGGGGACTCCACCACCTCCCTGGGCAGCACATCCCCATGGCCAATCTCTCTTTCTGGGAAGAATTTCTTCCTACCATCTAGCCTAAACCTCCCCTGGTGCAGCTTGAGACTGTGTCCTCTCTTTCTGTCACTGGTTGCCTGAGAGAAGAGCCCAACCCCCACCTGGCTACAACCTCCCTTCAGGTAGTTGTAGACAGCAATGAGGTCTTCCCTGAGCCTCCTCTTCTCCAGCTCCCACTGAAATCAATATTAATATCACTTAATACCTTTGTGTCCTCAGGGTTGGAAGTCCCAGCTAGCATCAATAGCAACTGAAGGAGCTGGGGATGGTTAGTTTGGAAAAGAGGAGGCTGAGGGCAGACCTCATTGCTGTCTCCAGCTACCTGAAAGGAGGTTGTGGAGAGGCTGCTGCTGGTCTCTTCTGACAGGGAATTAGTGATAGAACAAGAGGGAATGGCCTCAAGCTGTGACTGGGGAGGTTTAGGCTGGACAGTAGGAAGAATTTTATCCCAGCAAGAGTGGTCAGGGATTGGCACAGGCTGCCCAGGGAGGTGGTGGAGTCCCCAAGCCTGGATGTGTTTTGGATGTGGTGCTTGGGGATGTGGTTTAGGGGTGACCCTTGTAGGGTAGGGTTTGGTTGGCCTTGGTGATGCTGAGGCTCTTTTCCAACCTGAATGTTTCTGTGATCCTGTGATCACATCCCATCCAGCTGTGCAAAGCACTCCTTCCCTCTCTTATGGCATGGGACTCTCTCTCACTAGTCAGTGGACCCACCAAAAGATCTGCTGTCTCCAGTTCTCCCAGTCACAAGTAGTCAAAGGAAACCCAGTCTTCCAGAAGCTCATACACCTTCAAGACTAATTAATTAACTGGAGGAGGAAAAACAAATAATGCTATAGCCCCCAAGAACCCTGCTGCTTGCCATCCCCAGGCAGGAGCTGCCAAACTGCCATGATGAGCAAGTGCCCAGGTGCTGAGGAGAATCAAGCCCACTGCTCTCAAAGGTTGTCTAAAGCACACTGCTTGCAGGTAGTGCTATTTTAACACCTGCTAATAATATTATCTTCCTTCAAGGTGCACTCTCTGCTCTCTGGCTGCTTATAATTGCTACCTGCACTCCCTTTGCAGTCAGTGGACCCTCTATTATCTCCCCATGATGCTCCAATCTGCTCAGCCCTCCCTCTGGCCAGCTCCAATTCTCTCTCTCCCCCAGCTCCCAAAGGCATGTTATTTTTAGAGCTCCAACTCCTCCAGAGATCAATGGGAGTCTGTAAATTCAAAAATAGGTTGCTTATGGTACATTAATAATCCTCCCAGCTATGTTCCCTGGTTATTCTCTCAGCTGCTGCAGCTTATCTCCCAGAGCCTCCCTTGCCACTCTAATCAACCTCATTACACTGAACAACACTCTGCCATTTCACAGTAAACAGAGAGGGCTGCACTTGACAGCAAAGGCTTAAAGGTTGTCCTGATTAAGGATGAACATAAGGACATGCTTAGGAGCTTTTGGAAGCAAGGAATTAGAGGAAGGGTTTCAGCCCTCAAGACTTTCTCTGGTCCCTCCCTGAGTCCCTGGCAGGGTTATGAGTGCAGTCAGTGTGACTGGGTCCCTGTCTTTCCTGAGCACAGGTGAAAAAGCAACAGCTGGTTCTGTGCAAGGGGGGATCTAACTGAAGGGCTACTCAGCACTGGTGCAGCTGCAAAAATAAATCTACTTGAATAAAGGGAAGGAGCGAAAGGAGCAAAGGAGAGAGAGGAAGGAAGGAGGGAAAGGAGCAAAGGAGAGAGAGGAAGGAAGGAAGGGAGGGAGGAAGGGAAGGAAGGAAGGAAGGAAGGAAGGAAGGAAGGAAGGAAGGAAGGGAGGAAGGGAGGGAGGAAGGGAGGGAGGAAGGGAGGGAGGAAGGGAGGGAGGAAGGGAGGGAGGGAGGGAGGGAAGGGAGGGAGGGAGGAAGGGAGGGAAGAGAGAGAGGGAGAGAGAGAGGGAGAGAGAGAGGGAGAGAGAGAGGGAGAGAGAGAGGGAGAGAGGAGGGAGAGAGAGAGAGGGAGAGAGAGAGAGGGAGAGAGGAGAGGGAGAGAGAGAGGGAGAGAGAGAGAGAGAGAGAGAGGGAGAGAGAGAGGGGAGAGAGAGAGGGAGAGAGAGAGGGAGAGAGAGAGGGAGAGAGAGAGGGAGAGAGAGAGAGAGAGAGAGAGAGGGAGGGAGAGAGGGAGGGAGAGAGGGAGGGAGGGAGAGAGGAGGGAGGGAGAGAGGGAGGGAGGGAGAGAGGGAGGGAGGGAGAGAGGGAGGGAGGGAGAGGAGGGAGGGAGGGAGGGAGGGAGAGAGGGGAGGGGAGGGAGGGGAGGGAGGAGGGAGGGTGGGAGGGAGGGAGGGAGGGAGGGAGGGGAGAGGGAGGGAGGGAGAGGAGGGAGGGAAAGAGAGAGAGGGTGCAGTTGTCCCGTGGCAGAATGTGCTCAGAAACCTGACAGGTCTCATTCCTGGTTCACAAAGAAGGACTAATTCCCTTGATTGTGCTGTGAAATCAAAACACCTCCTGAAGACCTTTTCCCTCCTCTCCCCATTCTCTAGGAGAAGCCCTCAAAGCAAATAAATATTCATGGACCCCTTTGTCCCCTGAAAATCTGCCCACAGTGGTTAACAGCAAGCAGCTAAGGGATTTAATGAAGAAGCCATGGAACTCATGGAACCATTCAGGTTGGAAAAGACCCCTGGGATTATCAAGTCCAACCACTGACCCTGCTCTACAGAGTTCACCCCTCAACCACGTCCCCAAGCACCATATCTAAATGACCTTTACACACACCCAGGGATGGTGACTCCAGCACCTCCCTGGGCAGCCTGTGCCAATGCCTGACCACATTCTGTGACAAAAGCTCTTCTTAATGTCCAGCCTAAACCTACCCTGTTGCAGGCTGAAGTCATTCCCTCTTTTGTTCTGTCACTAATTTACTCTTTTAACTCAGCATCACTAATTCCAGCTGTGAGTTTTGGCTGTTCTTATCCACCATGTTAGCTGAAAGGAGATGCAAGATGCAATGAATCCAGATTTTTTTTGGGGGGGCTATATCTTTGCATATGCAATAAAATCATTGAATCACAGAATTGTCAGGGTTGGAAGGGACCTCAAGGATCATCCAGTTCCAACCCCCCTGCCATGGGATCAGGTTGCTCACAGCCAAATCCAGCCTGGCTGCAAAACCCTCCAGGGATGAGGCTTCCACCACCTCCCTGGGCAACCTGCTCCAGTGTCTCACCACCCTCGTGGTGAAGAACTTCTTCCTCACACATTCAGTGCTGTTGTTATATAACTAAAAGCCCCTGCTAAAGAAAGGGCTAAAGGAAAGTTGTCTTTATTTGAACAGTTTCCAGCCTTCTCTTTCTCAAGCCTAAGGTTGTGGTAAGGCAGCTTGTTGTATAAGCAGCAGCATGACAAAGGAGGGGGAGGGAAAAGCAGATCTGTGCTGTTGGGACCTCCTAGAGAATCAATGATTCTAGCAAGTGCACCAAGGTGCAGCAGATGCCTCCCACTCCACAAGCTTCCAAAGAGAAGAGGCCACATGATGTTTACTCCTCACCAGCAGCCATTTATAGATCTCTTACTCACCACTGCCCCAGCCATCCAGGCAAGATTGAAGAACAAGTAGCAAGAAGTCCTCTGTTTGGGAGAGGCCAGGAGGGTTAGAGGTGGAGATCTGTGGCTTGTCTTTAGCATACTCCTTAACCAAGCTGTGAAGCATGACTTAAATCATGCAAACTCTAAAGATTAGAACCAGCTGAGATCAGAGATTCACAGAATCACAGAATGTTAGGGGTGGGAAGGAACCTCCAAAGCTCATCCAGTCCAACCCCCCTGCCAGGGCAGGAGCACCTACAGCAGGTCACACAGGAACACAGCCAGGCAGGTTTTGAGTATCTCCAGAGAAGTATCTCCAGAGAAGTATCTCCACAACCCCCCTGGGCAGCTTGTTCCAGGGCTCTGTCACTCTCACAGCCTATTGCAGAGCCTCACCACCCTCATCCTGAAGAACTTCTTCCTAAGCTCCAGTCTAAACCTACTCTTCCTCAGCTCTTGTCCTATCACCAGACACTCTCATGCAAAGTCCCTCTGCAGCCTTCCTGTAGGATCCCTTCAGCTATTGGAATGCAGCTTTAAGGTTCCACACCCCCACCCCCACCCCCCACCCCCACCCCCCCCCCCCGAACGTTCTCTTAGGTCTCCCTGGGGCATTCTTTCTCTCCTCCAGGCTGAACACCCCCAGATCCCTGAGCCTATCCTTGCAGCAGAGGTGCTCCAGCCCTTGGATCATCTTGGTGGCCCTCCTCTGGCCTTGCTCCAACAGCTCTATGTCCTTCTTATGAAATTACTTCTTTTGAAGGGAAAAAAAACGTGTTTTTCCTCTGTGGACCTGTCCTAAGCCCTGCTCAGTGTGTGTGCCTACATTGCCCTTTCCCCCCTCCAGTTATTAAATCAAATATTATTAATCAATATGGGGGGAAATTGTGATCTGAGCTGATGCCAGGCTACTCTCATTCACCTCTATCACCTCTGCTTTCAAACAACATTTGACTCCCAGCATAGGCATTGCTCAAGGGCATGGTCCCTTTTTAAAGGTATCACCCAGATCATGTTAGCAGGTCCATCCAAATAGTCTGCTCATGAAGTCAGAGGACTTACAGAGCTTAAGTGTTAGAAAAAATTATGGCACTGAGATTAGGCAGGGATTTCCAGGACAGTTCATTTTCATTCCCCCACAAGAGCAGCTCAGATTCTCAAGACAAAGGCTAGCAGAGGCCAGGAAACTTCAGGAATTGTTATTGTAGTAAATTAATCAGTAAGCCAAGGCCTGATCCTGCAAAGTGCTTATCACAGAATCACAGAAACATTCAGGTTGGAAAAGAGCCTCAGCATCACCAAGTCCAACCATGAACCCTACTCTACAAGGCTCACCCCTAAACCACATCCCCAAGCACCACATCCAAACCACCTTCAAACACAGCCAGGCTTGGGGACTCCACCACCTCCCTGGGCAGCCTCTGCCAATCCCTCATCACTCTTGATGGGAAAAATGTTTCCTACTGTCCAGTCTAAACCTCCCCAGTCACAGCTTGAGGCCATTCCCTCTTGTTCTGTCACTAATTCCCTGTCAGAAGAGACCAGCAGCAGCCTCTCCACAACCTCCTTTCAGGTAGCTGTAGACAGCAATGAGGTCTGCCCTCAGCCTCCTCTTTTCCAAACTAACCATCCCCAGCTCCTTCAGTCTCTCTCCATCAGATTTCTTCTCCAGGCCCTTCCCAGCTTCCTTGCCCTCCTCTGCACTGCCTCCAGCACCTCCACATCTCTCTGGCATTGAGGTGCCCCAAACTGGACACAATACTCCAGGTGTGGCCTCCCCAGAGCTGAGTGCCAGGGGACAATCCCCTCCCTGCTCCTGCTGGACACAGCATTGCTGATCCCAGCCAGGATGCCTTTGGCTTTCTTGGCCACCTGGGCACACTGCTGCCTCCTCTTCAGCTGCTTGGCCATGAGCACCCCCAGGTCCCTTTCTGCCAGCAGCTTTCCAGCCACACTGCCCCAAGCCTGCAGCATTGCTTGGGGTTGTTGTGCCCCAAGGGCAGGACCTGGCCCTTGGCCTTGTTGCAGCTCCTCCTGTTAATGTTGGCCATGGATCCAATCCATCCAAGTCCCTCTGCAGAGCCTCCCTGCCCTGGTGCAGATCAACACTGCCACCTCACTTGGTGCCATCTGCACACTGACTGCTGACACACTCTGTGTCTTAGAATCACAGAATCACAGAATCAATCAGGGTTGGAAGGGACCACAAGAATCATCCAGTTCCAACCCCCCTGCCATGGGCAGGGACACCTCACACTGGATCAGGTTGCTCACAGCCACATCCAGCCTGGCCTTAAACACCTCCAGGGATGGGGCCTGCATCAAGGTCATCAATACAGATGTCAAACAGAAGTGGTCCCAACAATGAGCCCTGAGGAACACCACTTGTGACTGGCCACCACCTCCTTCAAGGTCCTACAAGTCCTATTGATGTCTCCAATGATAACCAAAACCACTTAGCAGCTTTCATGGCAAAAAAATCACAAATACCCAACAGAAATGCACCTGGGTGGTGGTGCAGTGTGAAAATGAAAAGATGCTGCTAGATCCCCTTAGGGACTGGTGATTGTGATGGCTGGAGGACAAAGGTATGTGCAGAAGGGGCCAGCTAAGCACTGCTAGAAATACAATATTGATTGCTAAAATATTCAGTCCAGAAGCAAAAGGTAGCAATGGAAGTCGACTGCTAAAATTACAAGTCCAAAAAGGCTGTGACATTTAAAAGAACAAAACATCTTTTTTCCTACTGAGAGTGGTGAAGGCTCTGCAAGGAGGCACTCACTGACACACTATGAAGTGCCCCTGCAGAGGGTTAATTGCCTGGCTGTGGTTGTTCAGCCAGGATGTAGCTCTGAAAGCAAAAGTTCCAGCTAGGAGAAAATGTGCATGGTGGTGAGTGCTGCAGAGGCTCCCTACAGGCAGTGCTTGGTAGATCATGACAGAGAGAATGGGTGGGGAAATGCCTGACAGAATCACAGAATACATCTGGTTGGAAGAGACCTCCAAGCTCACCCAGTCCAACCTGCAACCCAGCACTGCAGGGTCAGCACTAAGCCATGTCCCTAAGCACCAGCTCCACACACTGCTTGAACACCTCCAGGGATGGGGACTCCAGCACTGCCCTGGGCAGAACATTCCAATGTTTGACAACCCTTTCACTGCAGAAATATTTCCTAACATCCAGCCTGAACCTCCCCTGGTGCAGCTTGGAACCATTTCCTCTGCTCCTGTCACTTGCCACCAAGGAGCAGAGGCTGCCCCCTCCTCACTCCAACCTCCCTTCAGAGCTGGGGAGGGAATTTTGAGAGTGTTGGGTAATGATAGGAGTGGGGTGAATGGATCCAAGCTAGAGGAGAGGAGATTTAAATTAGATGTTAAGAAGAAATTCTTCCCCATGAGGGTGGTGAGACACTGGCACAGGTTGCCCAGGGAGGTGGTGGAAGCCTCATCCCTGGAGGTTTTTGCAGCCAGGCTGGATGTGGCTGTGACCAACCTGCTGTAGTGTGAGGTGTCCCTGCCCATGGCAGGGGGGTTGGAACTGGATGAGCCTTGAGGTCCCTTCCAACCCTGACAATTCTGTGACTCTGTGATCTCCTTCAGAGTTGAAGAGTGAACCATGAGAAGTTAAAAAAAAAAAATGCAAAGGAAAAAGGAAGGAAGGAAGGAAGGAAGGAAGGAAGGAAGGAAGGAAGGAAGGAAGGAAGGAAGGAAGGAAGGAAGGAAGGAAGGAAGGAAGGAAGGAAGGAAGGAAGGAAGGAAGGAAGAAGGAAGGAAGAAGGAAGGAAAGGAAGGAAGGAAGAAGGAAGGAAGAAAGGAAGGAAGGAGAAAGAAAGAAAGAAAGAAAGAAAGAAAGAAAGAAAGAAAGAAAGAAAGAAAGAAAGAAAGAAAGAAAGAAAGAAAGAAAGAAAGAAAGAGAGAAAGAGAGAAAGAGAGAAAGAGAGAAAGAGAGAAAGAGAGAAAGAGAGAAAGAAAGAAAGAAAGAAAGAAAGAAAGAAAGAAAGAAAGAAAGAAAGAAAGAAAGAAAGAAAGAAAGAAAGAAAGAAAGAAAGAAAGAAAGAAAGAAAGAAAGAAAGAAAGAAAGAAAGAAAGAAAGAAAGAAAGAAAGAAAGAAAGAAAGAAAGAAAGAAAGAAAGAAAGAAAGAAAGAGAGAGAAAGACCTCCAAAGTGATTTCTAGTGCAGAAGAAGTCACAATTCATGACACAACCGCTTGGTGACAAAGGGAGGGATGAGGAGATGGCAGCTCGTTTATATTGGGTGTAACAATTAGCAGGCTTACAGTCGGAGCTGCCTGGCTGCTGACACACAGCAATTGCTGTTCCTTGCGTGCAGCAAGGTCCCTGAGCACCTCGGGGCAGGGTTTTGAAAGCGTTTAGCTGGTTCAACTTGCTAACCCCCAAGGAGGAAGGCACTTGGCTGTTTTTTTGACGGCACCTATCTGCGTTCTTCACCAGCGCTTGAAGTACTTTAGAAGCCTGCCCTCTAGTTTCCTTTCGGAGTCACTGTCAGCATCCACTGCCACCATACAGTTCTGACTGGGATTTTTCTCACTGCAACGACTATTTCCCCTTCTTTTCCACCAAAAAAATCCCCAGCCAAACCCACCCCAACCTCCCCCAAACCATGCCAACAACTCAAAGTGCAAAACAAATTGGATTCAGCGTTAACCCTTGGGGCAATGTTGTGCTGGAGACCCACGATATGAGGTGGGGAAACCTCAATTTCATGTGAAAAGAAATGGTTTGGGGAAAACAAAGAAAGAAACACACACCCAAAGCCACAACAAAAAAAAACCCACGATGAAACTAAAACAAACAGGCAAACAGAACTAACAACAGAAAGGAAGGAAGGCAGGAAGGGATGAAAGAATGGAAAAAGGGACAAAGAGAGAAAGAGGAAAAGAAAGAGAGGGAGGAAGAAAGAAGGAAAGAGAGACAGAGATTAAGAGAGAGAGAAAGAGAAAGAAAGAAAAAGAAAGAAAGAAAGGAAGGAAGGAAGAAAGGAAGAAAGAGAGAAAGGAAGAAAGAAAGAAAGAAAGAAAAAGAAAGAAAGAAAGAAAGAAAGAAAGAAAGAAAGAAAGAAAGAAAGAAAGAAAGAAAGAAAGAAAGAAAGAAAGAAAGAAAGAAAGAAAGAAAGAAAGAAAGAAAGAAAGAAAGAAAGAAAAGAAAGAAAGAAAGAAAGAAAGAAAGGAAGAAAGAAAGGAAGAAAGGAAAGAAAGAAAAAAAGAAAGAAAGAAAGAAAGAAAGAAAGAAAGAAAGAAAGAAAGAAAGAAAGAAAGAAAGAAAGAAAGAAAGAAAGAAAGAAAGAAAGAAAGAAAGAAAGAAAGAAAGAGAAAGAAAGAAAGAGAAAGAGAAAGAAGAAAGAAAAAGAAAGAAAGAGAAAAAAGAAAGAAAGGAAGGAAGGAAGAAAGAAAGGAAGGAAGGAAGGAAGAAAGAAAGGAAGGAAGAAAGATAGAAAGAAAGAGAAAGAAAAAGAAAGATAAAGAAAAGGAAAGAAAGGGACAGAAACGTAGCATTTATTAAGGACGAAGCCAGAGAGAACAAGAGAAGAACGGACTGTCAGGACACCACAGGCAGGACAGGCTGTTCCTTCCATGACTATAGAGCAGAAGGTGGTGGAAGTACCGAAGCTCCTTTCTGTGGTAGCCAGGGAAACCCAGAAGGGCAGCGGCACCGGCTGCCGCCTGCTGCTATTACAGCGAGAGGGAGAAACGCCGCGGGCTGACGGACAGATCCTTTATGCCCAGCGAGGTGATGCCTTGATGCCTTTCCCGGCAAAGACAAAGCCAAGCAATCCTTGCCTGGCACAAGGCTCTGCTGAGACCCCACCTGGAGCACAGCGTCTAGCTCTGGAGCCCCTATTACAGGAAGGATGTGGAGGTGCTGGAAGGTGTCCAGACAAGGGCCATGAGGATGAGCAGAGGGCTGGAGCTGCTCTGCTATGGAGACAGACTGAGAGAGTTTGGGCTAGAATTGTTAGGCTGATATGTGTACAGTTAACCATCATAGCACAATTGCACTGATGAATTGTGCCACCTGTTTTTTAATTTCAGTATCACTCTAGCATGTGCCAAAGGAGGGGGCTTGAGACAACCCAGCACAGCCCTGCAAACACAGATACAGAAGAGATGGAAATTAGCTACTGTTTCCATAGGATCAGAGGATGTTAGGGGTTGGAAGGCACCTCTGGAGATCTTCCAGTCTAGCCCCCCTGCTAGAGCAGGAGCAGAGAATCCAGCACAGGTCACACAGGAACACATCCAGACAGGGCTGGAAAGGCTCCAGAGAAGGAGACTCCACAACCTCTCTGGGCAGCCTGCTCCAGTGCTCTGGGACCCTCACAGGGAAGAAGTTCCTCCTCATGTTGACGTGGAACCTCCTCTGCTGGAGTTTCCATCCATTGCCCTTTGTCCTATCACAGAGTGCAACTGAAGAGACCCTGTTCCTTCCTCCCTGACCCCCAGCCCTCGGGTATTTATAGACATTGATTAAATCCCCTCTCAGTCTTCTCTTCTCCAGATCCCCTCCCAACCTGTACTGCTGCAGTTTATTCTTCCTTCCCAGATGCAAGACTCTGCACTTTTATCCTTGTTGAACCTCTTTAGGTTTTGTTTTCAAAGCATTCAAATCAAGACTGAGAGGTCTCCATGCATGCTGTAAATGCTTTCTCTGAAATGCTTTGTACTTCAGATGAAGCAAAATGCAGGGAAAAAAAAACACAGCAAACAGGAGGAAAAAGAAGGTGTGATGAGAAAATGATTGCTAACTGTCAAAACCCAGGCAACTAGTCACAGGACAAGAGGGCATGGCCTGAAGCTGCCCCAGGGGAGGTTTAGGTTGGGTATCAGGAAGCAATTCCTCATGGAAAGGCTGATTAGGCCTGGGATGGACTGCCCAGGGAGGTGATGGAGTCACCATCACTGGAGGTCTTTAAGAGAAGATTGGATGTGGCACTTGGTGGCATGGTTTAGCAGATGTGATGGTGTTAGGTCAGAGGCTCGACTTGATGACCTCAGAGATCTTTTCTAGCCTCAATAATTCTGTGATTCTGTGATTCCAGCACCCTCATGGTCCACAACTTGTTCCTAACATCCAAACAGGAGGATGGAGCACCTCTGCTATGAGGACAGGCTGAAGGAGCTGAAGAGAAGACTCCAGGGAGACCTTAGAGCAGCCTTCCAGTATCTGAAGGGGGCTACAAGAAGGATGGAGAGAGACTCTCTGCAAAGGCCTGCAGTGACAGGAAGAGGGGTAATGGCTTCAAACTAGAGGAGGGCAGATTTAGATTGGATATAAGAAAGAAGTTCTTCACTATGAGGGTGGTGGACCACTGGAACAGGTTGCCCAGGGAGGTGGCTGAGGCCCCATCCCTGGAGGCATTCAAAATAAGACTCGAAAGGGCTCTGAGCAACCTGGTCTAGTTGGGGATGTCCCTGCTGACTGCAGGGAGGTCAGACTGGATGACCTTTGGAGGTCTCTTCTGGCCTGGACCATTCTGTGATTCTATGGAAGCTCCCATTTTCTTTCAAAATCAATGCTTTCACACAAACCCTGTGTTCAGCCAAACCCAAGGAAACTGAGAAAGGCCAAAGAAAGAGGTTTGAGATCCCTTAATTGCAGCAGAGGACACACTCTGTCCTAGTCGTTGACAGTCTTTTGGGCAGGATGCTGCCCTCCAGAACAGCATGGTTTGCCAACACAGAAAGAACTGCAGGTTTGCTCTCCCTTGTATTCTGCCTACTTCAGCTCAAATATTTGGTTCCAAGCCTTGGGATTTGTGTGTTGTCTTCCATCCCAGTACACACTTTGTGTTGGTTTCAGAGAATCACAGAATCAACCAGGTTGGAAAAGACCTTTGAGATCCCCAAGTGCAGCCTATCACCCAACACCATCTAACCAACTAAACCATGGCACTGAGTGCCTCATCCAGTCTTGTTCTCAGCACTTCCAGGGACGGTGACTCTACCACCTCCATGAAAGCAGCACCTTTCAAAGCCTTGAAATAACACCAGCTGGTTATTGCCATCCTCCTTCCCTTGGAACAGCAGCACTTTGGCTTTGGGGGAAGCTTTATTTCTTTGATGTTTCCTCAGTGAAAGCAATTTTTTTTGCCAGTCCTGCTCTCTCCTCATGTGCACCCAGCACTGCTGCTACCACTGCTGTTAAATTGCACTAACACAGCAGCAGGCATGGGCCACTTAGCCTCCTTCTCCCATGGTTCATTTGATAGCAAGCAGGGTGAGCATGGCCATCACCCTCTTCTGCCCTAAGTGCATTCAGGGCTGCTGCTATTGTTTGCTCTGAGATTGAATTTCTGCGCCGTGAAAGGCTCTGTAAGGGTCGTGCAGCAGCCACAGCAATTTCAGCACAAGGTTTGCTCCAAGGCAACAGACAGCAACAAAGGCCCAGGAGAGCTAAAAGCTGGAGGACTCCATTGATTTGATCAGCTGAATAACTGAATTATTAAATTACAAGCAATATTATAGCAATTTTACCAAACTCAGGGAGTAAGCTCTGAATGCCAGGTCTGAGGAGGTTTTATTTGGCTTTTATTGACTCCATGGCTGGACATGGAGCTGATCCATCTGTGGTCAGAAACAAGCACAGCCATACTAACACAACCACTAAGTGGAAGGGAAGAAAAACAGACTTTCTGCTTGCTCTCAAGTTCAAATAAACCTGACTTCAGCTGAGTTTCCTACCAGCTAGCTACAACCTGCAGCAAATCAAATGTGAGAAACCATAGAATCATAGTAGCATTGTCAGGGTTAGAAGAGACCTCAAGGAGCAGCCAGTTCCAACCCCCCTGCCATGGGCAGGGACACCTCATACTACAGCAGGTTGCCCAGAGTCACCTCCAGGGATGAGGCTTCCACCACCTCCCTGGGCAACCTCTGCCAGTGTCTCACCACCCTCATGGGGAAGAATTTCTTCCTGACATTCAATCTGAATCTACCCACTTCTAGTTTTGTTCCATTCCTCCCACTCCTATCACTACCCAACACCCTAAAAAGTCCCTCCCCAGCTTTCTTGTAGCCCCCTTCAGATCCTGGAAGGCCACAAGAAGGTCTCCTCAGAGCCTTCTCTTCTCCAGCCTGCACAATCCAACTCTCTCTGTCCTCATAGCAGAGCAGCTCCAGCCCTCTGCTCATCCTCATGGCCCTTCTCTGGACACCTTCCAGCACCTTCAGGTCTTTCTTGTAACAGAGGCTCCAGAACTGGACCCAGAGCTCCAGGTGTGGTCTCAGCAGAGTGGAGCAGAGGGGGAGAATCACCTCCCTGGCCCTGCTGGCCACACTTCTCTTGCTGCAGCCCAGGCTCTGCTTGGCTCTCTGGGCTGCCAGTGCTCACTGCTGGCTCATGTTGAGCTTCTCATCCACCAGCACCCCCAAGTCCTTTTCTTCAGGGCTGCTCTCCAGCCACTCACTGCCCAGCCTGTATCAGTGCTTGGGATTGCCCTGACCCATATATAAATAAAGTATGAGAGTAAACCCAATACATTTTCCCACATGAACTTTGTTCTCTTAGTGCATGGAAATAAAGTCTATTTGAGACTGCTACTGCAAGTTCAGAGGGGAATTAAGAGATTAAAACAGCATCAGACAGGGACAGCAAAACCCAGTACCATCTGCAGCATCATGTTTCCTCAGGAGCAGTGCTAAATGGGCAACAGATGTTAGGCTCTCCATTAGAGGTGGGCTCTACCTATATGTAATGTTCTACCTCTCTGCAGCGAGCTCTGCCACTGCACAATGTTAATCATTCTCTGCAGGAATTTGCAAGCCAGTGTGGAATAGAGATAGCCCTGGCACTAAAAAGAGCTGTCTTTTCCAAAACAGGGCACATGAGAAGCAATCTGCTGGCTTCATTAGATCACAGGATGCTAACATCAAATCACATCACATCACATCACATCACATCACATAACATCACATCACATAACATCACATCACAGGATGTTAGGGGTTGGAAGGGACCTCTGGAGATCTTCCAGTCCAACCCCCCTGCCAGAGCAGGACCTGAGAATCCAGCATAGGTCACACAGGAACACATCCAGACAGGGCTGGAAAGGCTCCAGAGAAGGAGACTCCACAACCTCTCTGGGCAGCCTGTTCCAGGGCTCTGGGACCCTCACAGTGGAGAAGTTCTTCCTCATGTTGAGGTGGAACCTCCTGTGCTGGAGTTTCCATCCATTGCCCCTTGTCCTATCACAGGGTGCAACTGAGCAGAGCCTGTCCCTGTCCCTTCTTTCCTGACCCCCAGCCCTCAGATATTGATAGACATTGATCAGATCCCTCTCAGTCTTCTCCTGTCCACACTAACCACCCCCAGGGCTCTCAGCCTCTCCTCACCAGGCAGTCTCCAGTCCTTTCAGCATCCTTGGAGCCCTCCCTTGGACTCTCTCCAGCAGATCCCTGTCCCTCTTGAACTGGGGAGCCCAGAACTGGATGCAATATTCCAGGTGAGGTCTCAGCAGGGCAGGGTAGAGGGAGAGGAGAACCTCCCTGGCTCTGATGGCCACACTCCTCTGAATGCCCCCCAGGAGCCCCTTGGCCTTCTTGCCCCCCAGGGCACATTGCTGTGCCATGCACAACTTGTTGTCCACCAGCACTCCCAGCTCCTTCTCCTTGGGGCTGCTCTCCAGCAGATCCCCTCCCAACCTGTCCTGCTGCAGTTTATTCTTCCTTCCCAGCTGCAGGACTCTGCACTCATCCTTGTTGAACCTCATTGGGTTCCTCTCTGCCCAGATCTCAGTCTGACCAAGTCTCACTGTACAGCTGCAGTCTTCAGGTGTCTCAGCCAAGCCACCAGGCTGAAGCTGGTGTAATCCTAAGTACAGAGCAGAGCTCCTGATAGTTGTAGATGGCCTGCTCCCAGGCAGGGATCACAAGGCTTATGCAATATCAAACCACCTCTGCAAGAGATGACAAAGCACAGGGATGCATGAATCTGTGTGGCTCTTGAGTGCAAAGCTGTGAAAACATAATTAGGCAGCCTTTTATCACATGAAACAAATGGAAACTCTAAACCCAGAATGATGAGGCACTAAATTTAGAAGAAAATTCATTTGATTACCACATCAGAGCCATGATATTTCAGATCACTCTGTCAGCTTAATTGGTTACAAGTTAGGAAGATCTAATGAAATCATCTGAGCTGTTAATAACATAGGAAGTTGCACTTCAGGTATTTAAAAGCCTTTTTTTTTTTCCCACTCTGATGAAGGCACTTGAAAACATTTGTGCTGAGTGCATTTTGAACTGGGTAAGGGTAAAGAGGCTGGAATTGTTTATTATCATTTTGGGTTGCTGTTGATTTTACCCCTGGCCCCTGCTGGGGGCTGCCAGCTCTGCTGCCAGCTTTGCCAAGCTCCCTGGGATGGCTCTGGTAGTCTTCCTGCAGTGCCATCAGCTGAGAGATTTCTTTGTGCACAAGGCTGAACTGTTCTGAGTTTCACAGTCAGGAGAGAGGACTCTGCCCCTTTGCTCAGCTCTGCTGAGACCCCACCTCCAATCCTGCCTCCAGTTCTGGTGTCCCCAGCATAAGAAGGACACAGAGATGTTGGAGTGAGTCCAGAAGAGGGCACAAAGATGAGCCAAGGGCTGGAGCTATGAGGACAGACAGAGGGAGCTGGGGGTGTTCAGCCTAGAGAAGACTCCAGAGGGACCTTAGAGCTGCCTTCCAACAGCTGAAAGAATCCTGCAGGAAGGCTGCAGAGGGACTTTCCATGAGGGTGTCGAGAGACAGGACAAGGAGGAATGGTTTGAAGCTGAGGCAGAGCAGGGTTAGACTGGAGCTGAGGAAGTTCTTCAGTACAATGCTGGTGAGACTCTGGCACAGGTTGCCCAGGGAGGCTGTGGCTGCCTCCTCCCTGGGGGTGTTCAAGGCCAGTCTGGATGAGGCCTTGAGCAGCTGAGTCTAGTTGAGAGGTGTCCCTGCCCAGGGCAGGGGGATTGGAGAAGATGATCTCTGAGGTCCCTTCCAGCCTGAGCCACTCTATGATTGTATGACTCCTGTCCTAACAGTGCCTCCAGGCACACCTACCACTGGTGGGACAGTGCCTAGGTGCAGAGAAAAAGCATTACTCTCTTCTCACTCATAGCTCCTTAACAGCATTCAGGATGATCTTTCTTTTTTTTTCTCTGCTCTCCAAACAGTTTTGAATGCCCATGGTTCCCTGGTTACAATTAGTCCTGCACAGGTTCATATCACAGATTCATAGAAGCACAGAATCATAGAATCATAGCATCATAAAATGGTCTGGGTTGGAAGGGACCTCCAAAGGTCATCCAGTCCAACCCCCTCTGCAGTCAGCAGGGACATCCTCAACTAGATCAAGGGTGTGCCTTGGGCTAAGCAAGGCCATAGGACCTTCTCTAAATACCAGGATCTGTTCACATAGCAAATAGATGAAATTTTAGGCATTCCTGATAGCCTGTTCTGAGATTTCCAAGAGGAATATATTCCAGTGGTGCTTATTGTTTAATGCTGCAGTTTGTTCATACTAAGTAGTGTGACCAGCAGGAGTAGGGCAGGGATTGTCCCCCTGTATTCAGCATTGGTGAGGCCACACCTCGAGTGCTGTGCTCAGTTTTGGGCACCTTAAAACAGAAAGGACATTCTGGGATTGGAGAAAAGGTGCAAAGAAGAGCAACTAAGCTGGGGAAGAGAACAACTCAGCAACTAAGCTCTAGAGAATGAGAATGATGAAGAGCAGCTGAGGAAACTGGGATTGTTCAATGTGAGGAAGAGGAGGCTGAGGGGAGACCTTATCACCCTCTACAACTCCCTGAACAGACAATGTAGAGAGGTTGCTGCTGGGCTCTTCTCACAAGGAATTAGGGATAGAAGAAGAGGGAACAGTCTCAAGCTGCACCAAGGGAGGTTTAGGCTGGACATTAAGAGACATTTTTTCCCTGCCAGAGTGGTCAGGGATTGGCACAGGCTGCCCAGGGAGGTGGTGGAGTCCCCAAGCCTGGCTGTGTTTGAAGGTGGTTTGGATGTGGTGCTTAGTGGTATTCTTTAGTGGTAACCTTGGTCAAAGTGTGGTTAATGGTTGGACCTGAGGATCTCAAGGCTCTTTCCCAAGCTGAATGATTCTATGATTCTATGATTCTACCTCTTAATACACATAGCAGAGATAAGCAAGAAAAAGCTGGGTGTCTTTCTGGAGAAAATGGCAATAACTTTGCTTCTAAATAACTGCACTTTAACTGCATCCCTCTGGTCCAGGGGAGCACAAGAATAGAATGATAGAGTCATAGAATCATAGAGTCATAGAATCACAGAATCATAGAATCATAGAGTCATAGAGTCACAGAATCATAGAATCACAAAATCATAGAGTCATAGAATCATAGAATCACAGAATCATAGAATCAGAGAATCATAGAGTCATAGAATCATAGAGTCACAGAATCAGAATCATAGAGTCACAGAATCATAGAGTCATAGAATCATAGAGTCATAGAATCATAGAGTCACAGAATCAGAATCATAGAGTCACAGAATCATAGAGTCATAGAATCATAGAGTCATAGAATCATAGAGTCACAGAATCAGAATCATAGAATCCAAGAATCATAGAGTCATAGAATCATAGAGTCACAGAATCATAGAATCACAGAATGGCCCAGGCCAGAAGGGACCTCCAAAGATCATCTAGTCTGACCTCCCCACAGTCAGCAGAGACATCCCCAACTAGTCCAGAATAAGACACAGTCACTGAACTGTGACTCTGGGAGGGATAAATGGGTACTGTTCACTGAGAGGCAGCTTAAGAGCAGTACATAGCATGAAACTGTAATTAAAACCCCCAGCCCTCAGTGGACAAAGTGATCATGTGGGTTTTTAACCCAGGGTAGCTGACATCTTTTGTGAATAATTACATAACACCACCAAGGAACACCTTGTAAATATGTATCTAAGACCCCTGTTCCCTAAGGAAATTCTTTTTCCCTTTTTCTCTCTCTTCCCCAAGGGATGCCAACCTCAGAGGCTGCTCTGCTGACGACTCTCCTTGTGTTCTGCAAGGCAGGATTCCAAATAGGTTATGTAAGAGGGCAGTGCTGTCAGCAATGCAAAGCTAAGCTGCCTTGGGAAGCTTTTGCTAGCTGTTTGTTTTTCTTGCTCTCAAAACACAACTCCCTTGCCTCTGTGCCTTGACAACAGAACTACCTTCTGCAATGAAACCACTCCCCCCTGCACAGCTCCAGGTGGAAACAACAGTTTTATCTACAAGTACCAGCTTATGAGGCACCATCTCACCACCATCAAGACATAGGTGGAGGACAGGGAGGTGATTTGAGACAGCCAGCATGGCTTTACTGAGGGCAAGTCCTGCCTGAGCAATCTGGGGGCTTTCTACAATGGAGGCAATGGGCAAGGGAAGGGCAATGGATGTCATCTGTCTGGATTTCTGCAAGGCCTTGGACACAGTCATGTATCACACTGTATCAGAGGCTGGAAGGGACCTCCAGAGATCATCCACTCCAACCCCCCTGCCAGAGCAGGAGCACCCAGGGCAGGCTGCACAGGAATGCATCCAGGTGGGTTTGGAAAGACTCCAGAGAAGGAGACTCCACAACCTCTCTGGGCAGCCTGCTCCAGGGCTCTGTCACCCTCACTGCAAAGAAGTTTCTCCTCATGTTGAGCTGAAATCTTCTGTGTTCAAGCTTGAACCTGTTGTTCCTTGTCCTATTACTTACTGTGCACCACCCAAAAGAGCCTGGCCCCCTCCACTTGACACCCACCCCTCAGCTATTGATAGACATTGATCAGATCCCTCTCAGCCTTCTCTTCTCCACACTAAACAGCCCCAGGGCTCTCAGTCTCTCTTCACAGGGGAGATGCTCAAGTTCCCTAAGCATCCTTGTGGCTCTCCCTTAGATTCCCCCACAACATCCTTCTCTCCAAGTTGGAGAGGTACAGATTGCATGGGTGGACTGTTCAGTGGATAAGGAATTGTCTGGATGGTCACATTCAGAGGGTAGTGGTCAATGGCTCAATGTCCAGATGGAGACAGGTGACAAGCGGTGTCCCTCAGGGCTCTGTACTATGACCTGTGATGCTTAATACCCTCATCAATGCTATAGACAGTGGCATTGAGTGCACCATCAGCAAGTGTGCAGATGACACCAAGCTGAGTGGTGTGGTCAATATCCCAGAGGGACAGGATGGCATCCAGAGGGACCTGGACAAGCTGGAGAAGTGAGCCCAGGTGAGCCTTGTGAGGTTCAACAAGGCCAAGTGCAAGGTTCTGCTCCTGGGTCAGGTCAGTCCTCATTATCAATACAGGCTGTGGGATGATGAAAATCAGCATAGCCCTGCATGAAAGGACTTGGGGGGAGTGATGGACATGAGTCAACCATGTGCACTGTTTAGTTTGAGGAAGAGGAGCCTGAGGGGAGACCCTTATCACCTTCTACAGCTACCTGAAAGGACAGTGTAGAGAAGTAGGTGCTGGGCTCTTCTCACAGAACGTTAGGGATAGAAGAAGAAGGAATGGTCTCAAACTGCACCAGGGGAGGTTTAGGCTGCACATTAGGAAACATTTTTTTCCCTGCAAGAGGCAGGCATTGGCACAGGCTGCCCAGGGAGGTGGTGGAATCACCATCCCTGGGTGTGTTTAAAGGTGGTTTAGATGTGGTGCTGGGGTGAACCTTGTAGAGCAGGGTTAATGGTTGGACTTGGTGATCCTGAGGGGCTTTTCACCACTCTTGCAGGGAAAAAATTCTTCCTAATGCCCAGTCTAAACCTCCCCAGTCACAACTTGAGGCCATTCCCTCTTGTTCTATCACTAATTCCCTGTCAGAAGAGACCAGCAGCAGCCTCTCCACAACCTCCTTTCAGGTAGCTGTAGACACCAATGAGGTCTGCCCTCAGCTTCCTCTTTTCCAAACTAACCATCCCCAGCTCCTTCAGTCTCTCTCCATCAGATTTCTTCTCCAGGCCCTTCCCAGCTTCCTTGCCCTCCTCTGCACTGCCTCCAGCACCTCCACATCTCTCTGGCATTGAGGTGGCCAAAACTGAACACAGCACTCCAGGTGTGGCCTCCCCAGAGCTGAGTCCCAGGGGACAATCCCCTCCCTGCTCCTGCTGCTACTCTGAAGTGCAGATTATGTAGGAATGAGCTTGTCCATAGTGGACCACCCCACTGCTTACCACCTCCCTTATTCATGCTGATGTGTTTGCACTCTGCAAAACCAAGAAAGAAAACTGTGGGTCAAAATTAAGCCAAACTTGATTGTGTTGACTTGCAATCTACTGAAACTCTCTGATGAAAATTGATGATGATAGGAGGAGGAGGAAGAGTTAGAAATAGTTGCTGTAGCTGTAAAACCTTTGGGTTTGGGATTTTTTGGGGGGACATATTTATGTATAATTTTGATGCTTTTACAATATTGCATTATAGGATCACAGGGAAATCATCCAGGGAGTTTGGAGTGATTCTACCACTTTCAGTGGGTATTGCCTACAGAGTACCATCAGAAATAGAAAACCACAAAGGGAAATCCCTCAACAGTGGATATCTGAAGAGTTTCTTGTGCTGATGTGAGAGAGAATTCATTTCCAAACCATGAAACCCCAAAGAATGCCCTCATTTATCAGTACTTCCCCTACACAGGCATGCTCTATTGAGCAGTCAGTTCACCATTCTTTAGAGAGCAGGACATCCACAGGGTGGTCAGTAACCCCTTCTTGGGGTGCCAGGCAGATGTGAGCATGGGGATCTTGCAGACAAAGATAATCTTTGCTGGATTGGCATGGTCAGGCATAAAACAGACCACTGATCATCCCATGTTTTACTCAAGGCTGCAGGTCATGCCTGAAACAGCTGAACTGATGAATGCCCTCCTTAGATTTAGTAGAATCAGAATGGTTTGGAGGGACCTCCAAAAGTCTGGATCAGCCTCCTTCTCCTAGAGCCATGCAAAGAACCTCTCTTTGACTCACCTGCTTGTTCCAGCTACTGTTCAGCTTTGGGGACAAATTTCAGCTCACTCTTTACGTTCTGAATCTCTGACAAGTTGACAGCAGGGCCTGGAAGTTTCTTAGCTCCTGGAAGATGTTTCTTGTCTTTCTCCTCCTCTGATGAAGCAGGAATGCTCTGCACAAAAGGATAGCAGTGACCTTCCTGCCACCACAGCAATCTCTCAAGCATGGGCATAGGTCAGTTATTTGAGGAACGGGAAAGGATTTTCTTATACTCAATGTAATCCTAATGAAAACTGGGGGGGAAGGAGGGGAGAAGGAGGGGAAGAGACTGGTTATTTTGTTGGTTGTTGTCTGAAATATTTAAAAACACTTAAAAAAAATTAGGAGTATGTGGATCACTTTGAAAATGAGGAAGAATTTACAGTGTCAGACCACGAGCTGGAAATTAACTGAGTTGATCATCAAAGGCAATTCCCAGGTCCTTCATATTTTAGGGGGAGTGGGGAAAAAGAGAACCATTTTTTATAATCTGATTTATTTCTGAGGCTCATAGTTGCCAATCAGCTGGGGAGGCAAACCATCCACCTCAGCAGCTCTGCAGAATCATAAAAGGTTGGAAAAGACCTTTAAGGTCATCGAGCCAAATCATAACCCAGCTACCATGACCACTAAACCAGATCCTGAAGCACCACAGCTACAGCTTCTTCAACACCTCCAGGGATGGTGACTCCACCACCTCCCTGGGCAGCCTGTTCCAACCCCTCACCACTCTCTCACTGAAGAAGTTTTTCCTAATGTCTAGCCTAAGCCTCCCCTGACACACCTTCAACCCTTCTCATCCTATTTCTAGTTACCTGGCAGAGGAGAACTGTGATACTAGGACATGGACCCCAAAAGCTCTATCCAAGCTCAGCTTCACATGGTGGTCACTTTTTCTCAACCTCACCTGCAAGAGCAGAGGAGGTTTTGCCATTTTGTGTTTGAATTACTGCATGATGGCTGTTTTGCTGACACTGTAAAAAGTGCAGACTAAATAACAGCACTTACCCAGGAGTCAGTATCTCAGGTAATTTCCCAAGGGACCACAGTATTTCAGCCCTGGCTTTGCTATTGCTCCTAGGTGAGGTAGAGCATCTCTTTTAGGTAATTCCTGAGCAATGATTTGAAGGAGTAGTTTTCCAGTAGGGAGTTTAAGTTTTTTGCAGCCTGTTTCATCTTTTGTGAAGCTGGCATACAGGGGGAATCATAGAATGGTTTGGGTGGGAAGGGACCTCCAAAGGTCATCCAGTCCAATCCCCCTGCACTCAGCAGGGACATCCTCCACTAGAGCAGGTTGCTCAGAGCCTTGTCCAGACTGAACTTGAAGATCTCCAGGGATGGAGCCTCAACCACCTGTCTGGGAAACCTGTTGCAATGTTCCACCACCCTCATGGTGAAGAAATGGTTCCCAACATCCAACCTAAATCTGCTCTGCTCTAGTTTGAAGCCGTTGCCTCTCACCCTATCACTGCAGGCCTTTGGAAACAGTCCCCCTGCAGCTCCTTGTAGCCCCCTTCAGGTACTGGCAGGCTGCTCTTAGGTCTCCTTGGAGCCTTCTCTTCTCCAGGCTGAACACCTCCAGCTCCCTCAGCCTGTCCTCATAGCAGAGGTTCTCCAGCCTCCCTAACATCTTTGTGGCCCTCCTCTGGACCTGCTCCATCAGGTCCCTGTCCTTCCTGTGCTGAGGGCTCCAGAGCTGGATGCAGTACTCCAGATGAGGTCTCTCCAGAGCAGAGCACATCATGTAGGCTTGCAGATGAATTGATATTTTGCTGCAGATAGTTTCACACTGAATTTAGTCCTTGCTTTTTAATCACTCTGTCAATGTCCTCTTGGGATGGGCTTTCTGTAGTCAGTTCAGTATTTAGATTTATTAGCTGCCCTTTTTGGAAAGGTGCATTGTCTGTGAACAATCAATTCTTAATATTTGACCCCATTTTTAACAGCCCCCAAGTTCTCTATCTGTCAAATGTTATTGGTCAGTAAACTGTTGACTACTGGCCTATATGCTGATCAGGAAGCAGACTTTTTGCAATGTCTAGCAGCAAATAAACCAGAAAGTGAAGAAAACTGCAATTTTCTTCTTCTTTGAAAACGTTCTAGAGATGGGAAAGCTGAAGCAAAAATTATATTGGTTGGCTTAATAAATTTATATTCTCTTTTCTCTTTCATTTTGCACTGATACACTATCAGCTAATACAAGAAAATATTACTTAGTAACATCATGCTATTGTTCCTGTTTGACCACTGAAAATCTCACTCAGTAACCCAGCCCCAGCTACTCTACATACCTCGTACCTACCTTAATGATCTAACACAGTAGCAAAGCACAGCAGGGGAATAAATAAATTGACACAGGAGCTGTATGCAGGGTGGGGATGCACAAAATCCTATCAGCAGACAAAGGTGCCTCGAGTTTGTACTGCTTCCTTTGATAATTTTCTTGCACAGCAAGGAAATCTGGATAATTGGGAAAACCTATCATTTCCTCCAGCTCCATAGGTTCTTGCTAGTGCATAGCAGATACTATAGAGTTAAAAATAGAGATTCACAGACTGCATTGGCTTGGAAGGGACCCTCTAAGCTCATCTTGTCCAAGCCCCCTGCAGTGATTAGGCACAGCTCCAACTAGAGCAGGCTGTCCAGGGCCATATCAAGTCTGATCTTGAATGTCTCCAGGGATAGGACCTCAACCACACCCCTGTTCCAGTATTTCACCACTCTCATTGTAAAGAACTTCTTCCTGATGTCCAGTTTAAATCTGCCCTGCTCCAGTTTCAAACCATTATCCCTCATCCTATCACTCCAAGCCCTTCTAAACAGTCCCTCCCCAGCCTTCCTGTTCCTGTAGGTTCCCTTCAGATACTGAAATATAGCTCTAAAGTCTCCCTGCTTCTCCTTCTCCAGGCCAAACAGCCCCAATTCTTTCAGTCTGTCTTCATAGGAGAGGTGCCCCAGCCCTCTGATCACCTTGGTAGCCTTCACCTGGACCCACTCCAGCAGGTCCATGTCTTGTGTTGGGGACCTAGAGCTGATCACATCACTCCAGAGCAGAGCAGAGTGGCAGAATCACCTCTCTCAGTCTGCTGGCCACACTTCTTTTGATGCAGCATAGTGCAAATGGTGCAAGCTGTGACCATGGTTTGGAGCTTCTGCCCTCAATAAATGGATGTTAGCTTTCCCTTCTCACCTCAGGTGTATGCCTGCACCCTTCCTCCATGTGCAATGCACAGCTGAGATCAGACCTTGGGCTTCAGTTTTATTGAAAGAAGTCTGAAGAGTGACAACAAATGTTAAGAAATACATGCATGGAAATGCTCTGACTGAGAAGTTGTTTTCTCAAATTCCCACCCCACCCTGGTTCTTTTCATGTTCATATTTCCACTCCACTGACCTTCAAAAATATGCTTTTCCATCTGACTCCACCATCTCTTTGAGCAAGCCCCACAATTTCCCTCATCTCCTTTGCCAAGGTTTTAAAATACAGAGGAAAACATTGAGCACTGTACTTGTCTAAAGCTGCTCTGAAGAATCATGAGCTGCAATGCAAAACTTAATGAGGTGAGGAAACTGAAAAGACAACTCCACTGGCAGCATTTTTTAAGTCTCCTCTGTTACAAGATCTGTTTCTGTACTCTTCCCTCCCATTGGTTTGGTTGCATGTTGGCCATAATTGGGTGGGAGCATTTCCCTGTGAGGAGAGGCTGAGAGATCTGGGGGTGGTTAGTCTGGAGAGGAGAAGGCTGAGAGGGCATCTAATCAATGTCTATAAATATCTGAGGGCTGAGGGTCAGGAAGGAAGGGACAGGCTTTGCTCAGTTGCACTCTGTGATAGGAAAAGGGGCAATGGATGGAAACTACAGCACAGGAGTGTGGAGGAGGAACTTCTTCAGTGTGAGGGTCACAGAGGAACAGGCTCCCCAGAGAGGGTGTGGTGGTCCCTTCCAACCCAACCCATTCTGATTCTAGAAATATTTCCCTTTCTAGGGCTAAGGTTTCTTAGCTTACCCCCACTCAAGCCTGCTACCCTTCCTGTATGTACATACCTATGGAATCTTGTTCATTAATAAACATGATTTAAATGAATTCTTGTCCTGGTTTTTGAATTGGCTATGTTGTTTTCTGCTGATAAAAAGGAAAACAGAAGAGGTTGTGGAGTCTCCTTCTCTGGAGATTTCCAGCCCTGTCTGGATGTGTTCCTGTGGGACCTGTGCTGGATTCTCTGGTTCTGCTCTGGCAGGGGGGTTGGACTTGATGATCTCCAGAGGTCCCTTCCAACCCCTAACATCCTGTGAGCCTGTGAGTGCTGATATGCTTGAGGGTAAGAAGGCTCTGCATAGGGATCTGGACAGGCTGGATGTCAGCTGTATGAGGTTTAACAGAGCCAAGTGCCAGGTCCTACACTGCATCCCAGCAACGTCAGGCTTGGGGCAGAGTGGATGGAAAGTTGCCTGGTGGAAAAGGACCTGGGGGGGTGTTGGTTGACAGCTGGCTGGACATGAGCCAGCAGTGTGCTCAGGTGGCCAAGAAGGCCAACAGCATCGTGGCCTAGATTTGGAATAGTGTGGCCAGCAGGAGTAGGGAAATGATTGTGTCCCTGTGCTTGGCACTGGTGAGGTCACACCTTGAATACTGGGTTCAGTTTTGGGCCCCTCACCACAAGAAGGGCATTGAGGTCCTGGAGCATGTCCAGAGAAGGGTGAAGGGTCCTACCAAGAACAACTGGGGATAACTGAGGTTGTTTAGGAAAAAGGAAGGCTGAGGGGAGACCTCATGGCTTTCTACAACTACCTGAAAGGAAGTCATAGTGAGGTGGGGTCGGTCTCTTCTCTCTAGTATCAGGTGATAGGATGAGAGGAAATGGTCTGAAATTGTGCCAGGGGAGGTTTAGATTGGATATTAGGCAAAATTTATGTGTAGAAAGAGTAGTCAGGCATTGGAATAGGCTGCCCAGGGAGGTGGTAGAGTTACTGCCCCTGGAGGTATTCAAGAAACATGTGGACATGGCACTTTGGGACAGGTTTTAACAGCCATGGTGGTTTTAGGGTTGATGGTTGGACTTGATCTTAGAGGTCTCTTCCAACCAAACCAATTCTATGACTCTACAAAACTGAGGCCAAGAACTTTCATTCCATATTGTCTGTCTCATACACAGCATCCACGTAACAGAGAAGCAAAGCAGCATTTAATTAGCCAACCAAATCTAATTATCAGCACCAGCCACCCATTTTATTTCTCCAACACTACCAGAACTCACACCTGCTGCATTAGTTTCTGCATAATAACGTGCAAGCCTTTCCCCAGTTTAATTGCTGCATTGACTTCTTTCCAGGGGAAGAAAGCCACAATATGTGTTTAAGGTGTTTAGGTCTTCAAAAATCTCCTTAAGGAAGAGTTAAGTCAGCCTGGGTTTGATCTCATCAAGACATTTCTCTGTACACACAGCACTGTTTCTAGCAAATGTGTTGAAACTGAGCAAAGAGTCTGTCTGATGGTGACAGAAAAGGAAGCATCAGCTCTTCGCTAACTAAAGCTGACCACTGTTGGTTGGACTTGATGATCTTGGAGGTCTCTTCCAACCTGGTTGATTCTGTGATTTGAAGTGCCTGTACAAGGTCAGAAGGAGCTGATGATTTGTACAGAACTAATCTGGCTGCTTGTTGTAAGTGTGAATCAGTCACTTGCCACATCCAGTGGCATTAAATGGTGACTCTGCCACTTTGCTCTGGGGAGACCTCACCTGGAGTACTGCATCCAGCTCTGGAGTTCTCAGCACAGCAAGGCCATGGACCTGATGGAGAGGAGGACCACAGAAGTGCTCAGGGGGCTGGGGCACCTCTGCTATGAAGACAGGCTGAGGGAGCTGGGGGTGTTCAGCCTGGAGAAGAGAAGGCTCTGGGGAGACCTAAGAGCAACCTTCCAGTACCTGAAGGGGGCTACAAGAAGCTGCAGAGGGACTATTTGCAAAGGCCTGCAGGGACAGGGGCAATGGTTTGGAATTAGAGAAGAGCAGATTTAGATTAGATGTGAGGAACCAGTTCTGCACCATGAGGGTGATAGAACACTGGAACAGGTTTCCCAGACAGGTAGTTGAGGTCCCATCCCTGGTGATCTTCAAGGTGAGACTCAGCAGAGCTCTGGGCAGCCTGATCTAGTTGGGGATGTCCCTGCTGACTGCAGGGGGATTGGACTGGATGACCTTTGGAGATCCCTTCCAACCCAAACCATTCAATGGTTCTATGTTCAGTTGTGGTACCTGAGGGTGATACACAGTACTGTAAGATCAGTTAAAAGGCTTTCTTCCATCAATGGCAGGGATTCTTTCCAAACCCCCCCGCCCCCCCCAAAAAAAAAATCAACCCCCCACTTTTTTCTTACCTCTTCCACTTCTTCAGGTGTAAGCTCTTTTCTTTTATGAGGGTGGCCTGCACCAGGTCGAAAGGCTCCCATGGGGATGTTAATATTAGCCTGGGAGAAGGAAATGAGGATGCATCATGATAGTGATTGATAGAGAAACATACAGCTGGCAAAAGGCAAAACTCAAAAGGGGTGGGACAAGGCTGGAGGCATTTCATCATGGTTCTGACTTCTGCCTCCAATGTATGCATCATCACCACCACTCCTGGGGGAAAGAGAAGTGCTTTCAACTCCACATGGCAAGAGGCAAACACAAAGCTACCCAGACAGCTTTAGAAGTTCTGCATTTTTCAGCCCAATGCTCCCTCATGTCACTGGGCTGAAAACAAATGAGTACCAGGCACCAACCTGTCTGTAAGCAACTGGGTTTGCTTCCATCTGGGGGAGGTCAAAGAGAAATTCAGTGCCAGTATCAACATTTAAATACAAATTGCCCCAATCCTACACTAACACTCAAATCACTGGACCTCTCCCACTGACCCCAGTTCTCACCTCATTTAATCCCAGGTGGTTAGGAAGGAAAGCCTGCCCTGAGCCAACTTAAGCCACAAGTGTTTGAAGTGAGATTTTACTGACAAAATTTGCCCATGGGTGCTACAAACTGCAAATGTAATGCCTTAGTCCTAGAAACATGACTCTTGATTGCAAAAAGGAACTGCAGGAAAAGGCTTTTTGACTCCTCCAGCCCCTGATGGGTTGTGCCTAGACACTCCAGCTTGGTCTGCAGCTCATGGGTCAGAATAGGTCGAGCTGGCTCCAGTTCTGGGCAGAAAAGTAACCCTCAGCTCTAGCAAGCTCCCTCCAGAATCACAGAATTGTCAGGGTTGGAAGGGACCTCAAGGATCAGCCAGTTCCAACCCCCCTGCCATGGGCAGGGACACCTCACACCACAGCAGGTTGCTCACAGCCACATCCAGCCTGGCTGCAAAAACCTCCAGGGATGAGGCTTCCACCACCTCCCTGGGCAGCCTGTGCCAGTCTCTCACCATCCTCATGGGGAAGAATTTCTTCCTATAACATCCAATCTGAATCTCCCCATTTCTAGTTTTGCTCCATTCCCCCCAGTCCTATCACTCCCTGACACCCTCAAAAGTCCCTCCCCAGCTTTCTTGTAGCCCTCTTCAGAGGTTGGAAGGCCACAATAAGGTCTCCCTGGAGCCTTCTCCTCTCCAAACTGAACAACCCCAGCTCTCTCAGCTTGTCCTCATAACAGAGGAGCTCCAGCCCAGAATGATACCCACAAGACTGCATGAATCTGATTCTGATTTGTGGCAGAAAGGTAGTAAACATAACATAAAGAGGGCTGATAACAGACACCTTAAAAGTGAAGATTTTTGAGAATGACACAAAACATTGCCCAGGAAAGAGCACCCAAATGTATGTTTCCTGATCTGACCCAGCCTGGGTTGTTTTAAAAGTCAAATAGCATGGATCAACCAAATGCACAATTTATCCCTATTCTTATCTCATGATCTCAGAAGACAAGCTGCTCCTAGGAAATGTCATCAAAATATCACCACTCCCACTGGTAAAACCAGGGGGTGGGTAGGTAATGTTAGGAAGAGGAAGCAGAGAACCTTCCCACAGCAAGCTGTGTTATTGTAGTTGGCCATTTGATTGATTTGTATTCAGTGAAGGTCAGTGTTGGGCCCACTTCTGTTTGACACCTTTATCACCTTGATGCAGACACAGAGTGTGTCAGCAGTCAGTGTGCAGATGGCACCAAGTGAGGTGGCAGTGTTGATCTGCACCAGGGCAGGGAGGCTCTGCAGAGGGACTTGGATGGATTGGATCCATGGCCAACATTAACAGGAGGAGCTGCAACAAGGCCAAGGGCCAGGTCCTGCACTTGGGGCACAACAACCCCAAGCAATGCTGCAGGCTTGGGGCAGTGTGGCTGGAAAGCTGCTGGCAGAAAGGGACCTGGGGGTGCTCATGGCCAAGCAGCTGAAGAGGAGGCAGCAGTGTGCCCAGGTGGCCAAGAAAGCCAAAGGCATCCTGGCTGGGATCAGCAATGCTGTGTCCAGCAGGAGCAGGGAGGGGATTGTCCCCTGGCACTCAGCTCTGGGGAGGCCACACCTGGAGTATTGTGTCCAGTTTGGGGCACCTCAATGCCAGAGAGATGTGGAGGTGCTGGAGGCAGTGCAGAGGAGGGCAAGGAAGCTGGGAAGGGCCTGGAGAAGAAATCTGATGGAGAGAGACTGAAGGAGCTGGGGATGGTTAGTTTGGAAAAGAGGAGGCTGAGGGCAGACCTCATTGCTGTCTACAGCTACCTGAAAGGAGGTTGTGGAGAGGCTGCTGCTGGTCTCTTCTGACAGGGAATTAGTGACAGAACAAGAGGGAATGGCCTCAAGCTGTGACTGGGGAGGTTTAGACTGGACATTAGGAAACATTTTTCCCCAGCAAGAGTGGTGAGGGATTGGCAGAGGCTGCCCAGGGAGGTGGTGGAGTCCCCAAGCCTGGCTGTGTTTGAAGGTGGTTTGGATGTGGTGCTTGGGGATGTGGTTTAGGGGTGAGCCTTGTAGAGTAGGGTTCATGGTTGGGTTTGGTGATGCTGAGGCTCTTTTTCAGCCTGAATGTTCCTGTGATTCTGTGAATCTCATCCTTCTGTGGTCTTGATCCTACCCCAGGTTGGGCAACCACAGGAAGACAACCTGCTGTTTTCAGTAACAGCAACTGCTCTAACAGCTGGAATCAAGCTTCCAGCAAATTAAGAATCCATTTGGCAAGAAATAAGAACTTTCCCCTGAATTCTATTTATTTGTTTCCCATTACACAAGGGCTGGAACTAGATGAGGTCTCTTCCAAGCTAAAGCATTCTATTAATCTATGGATCACTGTACATTGTGCAAGGTGATGCTGCCATTTCAGTGGGGCTGGCAAAGGCCAGAAGGGAAATGTAGTTTGTAGCCAACTGAGTATTCATCTCACAAAGCTTTCTCAGTCAGCATTGGTTTAGATATTTTATGATTCTATGATCTTAGGAAGAAGTTCTTCAGTACAAGGGTGGTGAGACTCTGGTACAGGCTGCCCAGGAAGGTTGTGGATGCCTCCTCCCTGAGGGTGCTGAAGGCCAAGTTGGATGAAGCATTGAGCAGGTGAATCTAGTTGAGAGGTGTCTCTGCCCATGGTGGGGAGGTTGGAGGAGAAGATCTCTGAGGTCCCTTCCAACCTGAGCTGTTCCAGGATTCAGGGATTTAGTTTTAGATAATCAGCTTCAGCCTAGAGAAGAGGAGATTTAGATTGGGTATTAGGAACACCACAAACCAAGAAAGCCCTAAGCCTTACCTCTGGGGAAAGACAAGAGTGTTTTTAGGTAGAATAATTTTCAGCCAGGAGCTGTACAGAGCCACTTGCACACTGAGAGGGGAAAGCCAGCAATGTCACCAGGAGTGAACAGTACATTGGTCATCTATCACCCTAAACTACTCTTGGGAACCAGTTGCTATCTTTAACTTCCCCACAGCTGGATTTAGTGGCTGTTAGCAGGTGAAGATTTCAGTGTACATCTCAAGGACCTGGCTGAGGGGATTGAGAGTACCCTCAGCAGGTTCCTGAGGATACAAACCTGGGGGGGGTTGGCTGACACCTGTCAGGTTGTGCTGCCTTCCAAGGAGATCTGGACAGGTGAGAGCTGGCTGCAGGCAAACCTCATGAAGTTCAGTAAGGACAAGTGCAGGGTCCTGCATCTGGGGAGGAATAACAGCAGGCACCAGGACAGGTTAGGAGCTGCCCTGCTGGAAAGCAGCTCCACAGAGAAAGACCTTGGAGTGCTGGTGGGCAGCAAGTTCTGCATGGGACAGCAATGTGCCCTGGTGGCCAAGAGAGCCAATGGGATCCTGGGGTGCAGCAAGAAAAGTGTGGCCAGCAGGGCGGGGGAGGTTCTGCTCCCCCTCTGCTCTGCCCTGCTGAGACCACCCCTGCAATCCTGTGTCCAGTTTGGGGCTCCCCAGTTCAAGAGAGACAGAGACCTGCTGGAGAGAGTCCAAGGAACGGCCAGGAGGATGCTTAGGGGACTTGAGCATCTCCCCTGGGAAGAGAGACTGAGAGCCCTGGGGCTGGTTAGTGTGGAGAAGAGAAGGCTGAGAGGGGATCTGATCAATGTCTATCAATAGCTGAGGGGTGAGGGTCAAGTGGAGGGGGCCAGGCTCTTTTGGGTGGTGCACAGTGATAGGATAAGGAACAACGGAGACAAACTTGAACATAGAAGATTTCAGCTCAACATGAGGAGAAACTTCTTTCCAGTGAGGGTGCCAGAGGGCTGGAGCAGGCTGCCCAGAGAGGTTGTGGAGTCTCCTTCTCTGGAGACTTCCAAAATCCACCTGGATGTGTTCTTGTGCAGAATACCCTGGGTGACCCTGATTTGGCAGGGATGGGTTGGACTCAATGGCACCTCTCTGGAGGTCCCTTCTAACCCCTACCATTCTGTGATTTAGGAGTTGGAAAGTCACCATAAAAATAAGAAGACGACTTTATAACCTACCTCTTTCAGGGAAAAAGTAAACCAAATTCATTCCTTAAAAAAAAATATCTGTATGTGCTTTTATGGAGTTGAAATGTAAAGTGTAAAATGTAAATACTTTTTGAGCTCCAAGCTATCTACACTTTGGTCATTAATCATGCAAACATTTCCACAGTCGCTGTGACATGCAATAGAGAGGAGAAAATTTGAACCCAGGGAAACTGATGGCAAAATTCTGCTAATTTGAACTGAATTACAGTAGTTTGCTTCCCTCTTCCAGGAGAGTTTGCTGCTGATAAAGGGAATTGCATTTTTATAGTTCCTTTCAACTTCAGAATGCTGTTTCGACACTGGGTGATTAATCTTCTTGATCCTCCAATCCACTGAGTTAGTACTATCTTGAGAAAACAGAGGACAGATCTGCTGGATGAGGGGGTTGAGAGTACCCTCAGCAAGTTCCTGAGGATACAAAACTGAGGAGGGTTTGGCTGACACCCCTCAGGCTGTGCTGCCATCCAATGTAACCTGGACAGGCTGAGAGCTGGGGGCAGGCAAACCTCATGGAGTTTAATAAGAACAAGTGCAGGGTCCTGCATCTGGGGAGGAATAACAGCAGGCACCAGGACAGGTTAGGAGCTGCCCTGCTGGAAAGCAGCTCCACAGAGAAAGACCTTGGAGTGCTGGTGGGCAGCAAGTTCTGCATGGGACAGCAAAGTGCCCTGGTGGCCAAGAGAGCCAATGAGATGTATCAAGAAAGGTGTGCCCAGCAGGGCTAGGGAAGTTCTTCTGCCCCTTTGCTCTGCCCTGGTGACAGGACAGACCTGCTGCAGAGAGTCCAAGGGAGAGCCAGGAGGATGCTTAGGGGACTTGAGCATCTCCCCTGTGAAGAGAGACTGAGAGCCCTGGGGCTGTTTAGTGTGGAGAAGAGAAGGCTGAGAGGGATCTGATCAATGTCTATCAATAGCTGAGGGGTGGGGGTCAAGTGGAGGGGGCCAGGCTCTTTTGATAAGCCAAGGAACAACAGGTTCAAACTTGACCATAGATGATTTCAGCTCAACATGAGGAGAAACTTCTTTCCAGTGAGGGTGCCAGAGCCCTGGAACAGGCTGCCCAGGGGGGTTGTGGAGTCTCCTTCTCTGGAGCCTTTCCAAACCCACCTGGATGCATTCCTGTGCAGACTCCCCTAGTGCAGGGGGGTTGGACCTGATGATCTCTGGAAGTCCCTTCCAACCTCTAATATCTTGTGATACTGTGATCAGATTTTAGACATTTCACTCTGTGTGTCTTAGGTAATTTCAAGGGAACCTGGACTCATAAAACAATTTCATTGCAAGTGCATTTTACACAGCCCAAGAAAATTTGGTACAGTTCTGCAGCTCAGGAGACATTTTGGCCTTTTGACAAGAATCAGTTACAGCACAAGCTAAATACAGCCTTCATGATGCTGCTTCATGAGGATGTTTGGATAATTCTCACAGTATCACACAGAATTAACCAGGCTGGAAAAGACCTTTGAGATCATCAAGTCCAACCTATCACCCAACACCATCTAATCAACTAACCCATGGCACTGAGAGCCTCATCCAGTCTCTTTTTAAACACCTCCAGGGATGGTGACTCCACCACCTCCCTGGGCAGCACATTCCCATGGCCAATCTCTCTTTCTGGGAAAAATTTCTTCTTCATATCCAGCCTAAACCTCCCCTGGCACAGCTTGAGACTGTGTCCTCTTGTTCTGGTGCTGCTTGCCTGGGAGAAGAGACCAACCCCCACCTGGCTACAACCTCCCTTCAGGTAGTTGTAGACAGCAATGAGGTCTCCCCTGAGCCTCCTTCTCCAGGCTAAACACCCCCAGCTCCCTCAGCCTCTCCTCACAGGGCTCTGCTCCAGACCCCTCCCCAGCCTCATTGCCCTTCTCTGGACATGTTCCAGCATCTCAACATCTTTCTTAAATTTCTGAAACTGCTACTTTTGTAAGTATATGACAACCCACTACATCCTTATGTGCTATTTGAGGACATACAAGAAGGTATTTTTTAATGGAAGCATCAACATTTACCTCATTTTACTTCAGCTTTTAAATAAAATCTTCTCAAATATTGGAAGCTTGTGGGTTGGTTTGGGGTTTTTTTATGTTTTTTTTTTCCCTACAGGAATGCAGCCATGAAAAGCTTGACAAACCCCTCTGCCATCTTTTTTAGCCTGGCAATTCTTCTCACATCTTATTAACTCTACATAAAACCTAAGAGCTGCAAGAATGAGTCCTACTCATCATGCCGCTCGCTTCTTCAGGTGCGTTTTGCTTGGCTGATCCACCAACAGGCATAGCCTAACACTGAAGAAGATCACACAAGCACACAATCCACCAGTCTACCTGATCCAGGGTTGGTTTTGTTTGTTTGTTTGCTTGTTGTTTATCAGCTCAAGATCAGCAGATGCTCTCTTTCAGGTCAGACTTTGTCCAGCTCTTTCATATCTACCAAGCTTTCAGCTTTAAAAAGAATCCTCCCCCAGCTAGCACTTCCTTGGGGTTTTTATTTTTTGTCTGAGCCACCAAAAAAAAAAAAAAAAAAAACCGCAGTTTGCCAAGGAACGGACATTGAGCTCTCTTATTTTATTCTATTAGAAAGATAAATACTGTCTCTTACCTGAATAGCTCTGACATGTGACGCTGGCTGTTTTGACATTTTTAAGACAGAGGCTTATCCCTGCAAGCAAAATGGGAAAGTGTTACAGGCTCTGACATTCTGATAGCTCAGGGAGATAAGCTAGAACTTAACCCATGCTGCCTCTTGACAGGCATCCATTTCATCTGCCCAGCTCTGGTTTCCAGCTCAGTTTCAGAGCTGCTTAGTTATTCCTTCTGAATGTCCGGAGGAGGCAGAACACCTGAGCTCCTCCACTTAATATTTCATAGTCACAAATGGAGCTCTCTCTTTCACATTAAAAACTATAATGAGGAGAGATAAGGAAATACTCAAACCTTAACAGCACTGTAAAATGAGTAAGAATTCAGGGAAGCATTTGAGGGTAAACAATGTGTGATCATCTCTGGCACACACTATCTACGTGGGATTTATTAGAGCTCTCCATTCAAACCTGCTTTCAAATCATAGAATCATAGAACCAACCAGCTTGGAAGAGACCTCCAAGGTCATCCAGTCCAACCTATCACCCAGCCCTATCCAATCAACCAGACCATGGCACTAAGTGCCTCATCCAGGCTTTTCTTGAACATCTCCAGGGATGATGACTCCACCACCTCCCTGGGCAGCACATTCCCATGGCCAATCTCTCTCTCTGTGAAGAACTTCCTCCTCACATCCAGCCTATACCTCCCCTGGCACAGCTTGAGACTGTGTCCCTTTGTTCTGCTGCTGGTTGCCTGGGAGAAGAGACCTGCTAGAAAGCACAACCTGCTAGAAAACATTGATAAAGGCAGGCAAAAATCATTTGCTGACTCACAGATCCAGGCAAATATTTAATGCCTGCAGACTGAACATTAATAAGGTGGTCAAAATGTAAAGTTCTCCAGTATCTGAAGGGAGCCTACAAGAAGGATGGAGAGAGACTGTTTACAAAGGTCTGCAATGACAGGACGAGAGGCAATGGCTTCAAACTAGAGCAGAGCAGATTGAGATTGGATGTGAGGAAGAAGTTCTTCACTATGAGGGTGGTGGAACACTGGAACAGGTTTCCCAGACAGGTGGTTGAGGCCACATCCCTGGAGATATTCAAGGTGAGGCTCAACAGGACCCTGGGCAACCTGATCTAGTTGAGGATGTCCCTGCTGACTGTAGATGGGGTTGGACTGGATGAGCTTTGGAGGTCCCTTCTAGCCTGAACCATTCTATGATTCTATGACCTGAAGATCTCCAGAGCTCCCTTCCAACCCCTTACTGTGATCACCTAACAGGAAGCTCTCTCCCAAAACTGGGACAAGAGTCATCACAGAAGAAGAATCTGTTCCCCATCCACTGGGCAGAATGTGTTTGCACACAGAAGAAACAAGGGAAAGGAAAGGAACATCAGTGATGTCCAATGATAGGATAAGGGGCACTGGGTACAAGCTAGGCAACCTGATCTGGTTGGGGATGTCCCTGCTGACTGTGGGGATGTTGGACTGGATGATCATTGGAGGTCCCTTCCAGCCCAGCCCATTCTACGATTCTATGATCCTGTGATTCTAATTGCAAAGGCACAAAGTAGGCCCTCACCAGAGATGTAGGTCATAAAGATCCACTCATTTTCTTCAGCAAGAAGATAAAAAAGAACAGTTTTCCAAATACTTGAAACACACCAAAGTCAAAGGACTTTGAGCCTTTTTTTTTTCTTTCTTTTTTTTTTCATTCACTGAGCATTAAGATTGTAATGGCCTGGATCTTTGTCAAAGACAGGTCATTTAACCATGATATTACAAAATAAGATTACAGTGCTAAAAGGAATCATTTCAGCAGAGAGCTCACTGAACACAACCAAACTACAGCATATTTCTGTTACTGTGTTTAACCTGAGAGAAGAAGGAAAACCTTGAGAAAAGTTTAAGAAAACTATGCAAGAAAGAACAGTAGAAATATATTGAACTATCAAATGTGGGTCAAAGGCTTTGGTACTCCCAAGATTATAACTGAAACAGAAGCTTAGATGAGTTATAGGTTTATTTCAACCTGGAATACCAGCCTGGAATTTTCCCAATGGAGCTGTGTGGAAGATTTGCTCTTGGATATTGTCAACATCAGCTTTAAATCCATGTATAATGCTGTGGAGAAGTTAAAAGTAGAGATAGAACTTCAAAGCAGAGATCACCTGCCATTAGAGGTCTCCCTCTGATTGCACTCTCAGCTGTAGAGTGCTGTCCAAGCCTTAAGTCAGAAGATCATAGAATCATAAAATTGTCAGGGCTGGAAGGGACCTCCAGGATGTCTTCTTCAGAGCTTCTTTGACTTTAAATTGCTTCCACGAAACTAACAAATCAGAAGGACAATCCCACCCCCTAGCAAAACAAACCCAGCATGCTTCCAGTGAGGTTTTCATTGTGGGTGCACATTCACATTTACCATTTCAAAATCAGGTGTGGTTTAAAAACTTCAGAATTCACTGTGAGATGAAAGGTCAGTCACTGAATTACATGACACAATCTGTAGAGATTTCAAAAAGCCAAAAGGATTTACTGCACTCTCTTTCCTTTGCACAGAGATAACTGTGCTGCTAACCAGTGGCTGTATTCCAAGGACAAAGCCACAAAGATGGTCCAGGGACTGGAACACCTCTGCTGTGAGGATAGGCTAAGGGAGATGCGCTTGTTCAGCCTGGAGAAGAAAAGATTCTGGGGGAACCTTACAACTGCCTTCCAATACCTGAAGGGAACCTACAGGAAGGCTGCAGAGAGACTTTTTGCAAGAGTGTCTACTGATAGGACAAGGGGAAATGGATTTAAATTGAAGGAGAATAGGTTTAGATTGGATCTTAGGAGGAAATTCCTCACTATAAGGGTGGCAAGACTCTGGAATGGATTATCCAGAGAGGTTGTGGATGCTCCCTCCCTGGAGATGTTCCAGGCCAGGTTGGATGGAGTCTAGTTGAGAGGTGTCCCTGCCCATGGCAGAGAGGTTGGATTAGATGATCATGGAATCATAGAATCAGTCAGGGTTGGAAGGGACCACAAGGATCATCCAGTTCCAACCCCCCTGCCATGGGCAGGGACACCTCACACTACAGCAGGCTGGCCAGAGCCTCATCCAGCCTTAAACACCTCCAGGGATGGGGCCTCAACCACCTCCCTGGACATGGTCTCTTCCAGCCTAAGCTACTCTATGATTCTATGAAACACAAAATAATTCCCCAGTTTATTGGAAAGATAGGACTCATCATACAGAAAAAAAAATGTTCATTTTCCTTCTCACCTTCTCCTCTTTCTAACCAGAATGGAAAATGGAAACAGCAGCACAGGAAACTAACAGAACCCCTTCTGAAAACACTGCCTAAACACTGTCACAAAGAAAGTCATGTACTTCTCCTGTGCCTGTGCACTCCAATACACACTCCTTGGCCACCTAGAGCCAAAGAGGGCAAGGCTTTGCCTTGAATCTCCACTTTAAAACAAGCAGAGCAGTAGCTGCTCCTCAGTGAAGTGCTCTGGGCTGCCAAGAAGCATGCATTGGAAACGACTGCAATCAGACACCAGTTCCTAAAGATGGGTGCATGATACAGTTGTGTAGGACTGCTTTTGGAGGAGGTGATTTTTCCTACCACTTCAGGCTGCCCTCATTACCACCAGAGAAATCAGGACAACAGTGTGCTGCTGAGTAAAAATAGACAATCTTCTCATGGCTCTCTCTGCCTTTCCCTCCCTTCACTGCATTTCCCTTCAGAGCAACACTGACCATCAGGCACAGGAAAATAAAGCTTAGATTACAGATGGATCTGTTGCTGATGAGTTGATTTCTACAAAGCCCTTTGCTCTTTTGCCATGCATCTCAGAGAGCCCCAAAAGTGCTGCCTTGATTGCATTAAGCTAGTTCTGCCACTCCAATCAGCTCTGCCAACTTGAAAACAACAAAAAGACCCTCTTCACCCTCACTTCTACAGCAAGCTTTCAGACGCACACAGCCTGTGCTCCCCAGCATCTTTTTGGCCTCCCCACACCTTACCTTTTACCTTTTATGGGCTGCATGCTGAGCCCAACTTAGAAAGCAATGGCAGAGCTAAGTTCAGTTCAGAGCTGCAGACTTGCCCCTGCAGATTCCTTTGCTTCCCAGGGAAAGTACTGATGAACAGAACTACTTGTGAAGCACCAGACTGCTCCAGTGACATAAATCAGTGCTTTGACAGAGAAAAAAAAAAAAAAAAAAAGAAAAGAAACTTTTTTTAAAACAAAGGACCTATCTTCTGTCCCTCTTGCTACAAGGAATTTCTGACAGGGCACGATAATGAGCTGACTTTCTTCAATTTGGCTTTAAATAGGAGGAGATATCATAATGCCACCTTTTGTAATCCACACAAGAGATCTACAGTAGCACACAGATAACAGAAAGAGCCCTCCCCCCACCCCAGGGGGTGGGCTGGAAGCTGTCCTTCTCCCCCCACACCACACTCATCAAGCACAAGGAGTGTTTTGGACACAGAACTGCAATGTATTATCTGATTAAAAGGCATTCACAAGAGCTACTGCTGTGAGGCACAGCTAGGACAAAAAAAGAAGAGAAACCCCTTCCACCCCCCCCCCCCCCCCCCCCCCCACACACACACACTTTGCAGCTTTAGGCCTGTTCCACAAAGACTTAAACTACACAGTTTAGGCAAAAGTGAGCACACTTTCTGCCATGCAGTTGTCCCTGCTATGACTACCTGTTAAGGTCACAGTGAAAGAACCCCTCTCTTACCATCAAAACCCCTCCCCAGGTAATATTTCCCTGGCTATCACACAGAGAAAAATGAGCATCCCCCCTATGCACTACCACCAAAAACCCCTCCCCAGGTAACACCACACAGAGAAAAATGAGCATCCCCCCTATGCACTACCACCAGAAAACCCCTCCCCAGGTAACACCACACAGAGAAAAATGAGCATCCCCCCTATGCACTACCAGCAAAACCCCTCCCCAGGTAACATTACACAGAGAAAAATGAGCATCCCCCCCATGCACTACCAGCAAAACCCCTCCCCAGGTAACACCACACAGAGAAAAATGAGCATCCCCCCTATGCACTACCACCAAAAACCCCTCCCCAGGTAACACCACACAGAGAAAAATGAGCATCCCCCCTATGCACTACCACCAAAAACCTCTCCCCGGGTAACATTACACAGAAAAAAATGAGCATCCCCCCTATGCACTACCACCAAAAACCCCTCCCCAGGTAACATTACACAGAGAAAAATGAGCATCCCCCCTATGCACTACCACCAAAAACCCCTCCCCAGGTAACATCACACAGAGAAAAATGAGCATCCCCCCTATGCACTACCAGCAAAACCCCTCCCCAGGTAACATCACACAGAGAAAAATGAGCATCCCCCTATGCACTACCACCAAAAACCCCTCCCCAGGTAACATCACACAGAGAAAAATGAGCATCCCCCTATGCACTAGAGCATTCAAGGTAAGACACAGCCATGCTGCTTAGGAGTGGCTAAGTACTTGACTTCCCATTTCAAATCTTTAAAAGGTCCCCCATGGACTAGGAAGCAATAACTGTAACAACCTGCTCTGAATAGGCTGAGCTGCTGCACAAGACACTAAAAGAAGCAGAAACCCACAACCATTTGGCAGTCACTTTGCAGCAGTTATCAAATAAGTTTTTGGTTTGTTTTTTTCTTTTTTTTCCCAGAAGGGTCTTCCAAGTCTTTAACTGACCCCTTCCAGACCAGCTCATTTATTGATTTAGATTAAAACCAAACCAAAACAAAAGCTCCAAACCGTCAAGCAAGTGTGTGCACCTCCTTTGGATGCTGCCAGAGGTACCTTCTTCCACCAGCTGAGGTATTGATCCTTTCAATGTGTCTGAAATAGCTCCGAGGCTGCCAGCCCGGACGGCACCGAGAGCTGCTCCAAGCTGGAGTGGGACTCTGCTGAGAGGCGAAGTGTAAAAGGGAATTCCTGGCATAGCTTCCAGTTGTTCTTCCTAAATATAGTGTTTGATTCAGCCTGCAGCTTGGTCCCCTGTGACACTTGACCACGGAGAAACCAAGGGCTCGTGTGTCAGGCGGGAGGTGTTGATGGGACACACCTTTGGGTCCTTTCTCCTTCCCTCCCTCTCCCTGGTGTTCTGGGCTTTGCCCAAGTGCCAGGCACAGGGCAGCAGAAAGCCACAGAGAGCTTCTCCCGTGGTGCTCGGGGCAGGCTCTGCTTCCCTCCTTCCACACCGGAGAAGGAAATAATTATGGAGACGTAATTATGAAGAACTCACCTCAGGGGAATCAGAGAATCAGAGAATTGTCAGGGCTGGAAGGGACCTCAAGGAGCAGCCAGTTCCAACCCCTCTGCCATGGGCAGGGACACTTCACACTAGATCAGGTTACTCACAGCCACATCCAGCCTGGCCTTCAAAAGCTCCAGGGATGATCCTTCCACCACCTCCCTGGACAACCTGTGCCAGTGTTTCACCACCCTCATGGTGTAAAACTTCTTCCTAACATCCAATCTAGATCTACCCATTTCTAGTTTTGTTCCATTCTCCCCACTCCTATCACTACCTGACACCCTCAAAAGTCCCTCCCCAGCTTTCTTGGAGCCCCCTTCAGATACTGGAAGGCCACAAGAAGGTCTCCTCAGAGCCTTCTCTTCTCCAGACTGAACAGCCCCAACTCTCTCACTCAGTCTCCATAGGATCTGCCCTCTGCTCATCCTTGTGGCCCTTCTCTGGACACCTTCCAGCACCTCCAGATCCTTCTTGTAACAGAGGCTCCAGAACTGGACACAGTGCTCCAGGTGTGGTATCAGCAGAGTGGAGCAGAGGGGGAGAATCACCTCCCTGGCCCTGCTGGCCACACTTCTCTTGCTGCAGCCCAGGCTCTGCTTGGCTCTCTGGGCTGCAAGTGCTCACTGCTGGCTCATGTTGAGCTTCTCATCCCCCAGCACCCCCAAGCCCCTCTGTATGAACTAACCAGAGGAGGCAAATGCCAGGCCAGCGTGAGGGGATCGCTGCTGGCTTGAGAGCCAACTGGCACAGCAGCTGCCTGGAGGCTCAGCATAGTGCCCTTCTGTGCAGCATTGCTGTGCTCACAGGGAGGAGGACATCTGAGCAATGAGGGCATGGCAGCCAGCTGCTAAGCCTTAGGGCATGTGGAGAAAGAGAAGCTAAAGGAAGGGGGAAGGGAGTTGCTATAGCTCACAGGTGAAGGGGTAGGACAAGAGGTAATGGATATAAACTCCAGCACAGGAGATTCCAGCTCAGCATGAGGAGGAACTTCTTCACTGTGAGGGTCACAGAGCACTGGAACAGGCTGCCCAGAGAGGTTGTGGAGTCTCCTTCTCTGAAGACTTTCCAGCCCCATCTGGATGCATTCCTGTGTGACCTGTGCTGGATTCTATGGTCCTGCTCTGGCAGGGTGCTTGGACTTAATGATCTTTGAAGGTGCCTTCCAACCCCTAACATCCTGTGAGCCCATCCTATGATCCTATGAAAGGTTATACAGTTGTGCTTATGGGGCTGGAGCACTGTCTTCAGTGGCAGCTACTGAAGCAGATCTGACACAGAAAGTCATGTGTGGGGCACAGCCTTGTACTTCCACACCTCCCACCCACTGCATCTTAGAATCACGGAATCATAGAATTGGAAGGGACCTCAAGGCTCAGCCAGTTCCAAGCCCCTGCCATGGGCAGGGACACCTCACACCACAGCAGGTTGCTCACAGCCACATCCAGCCTGGCTGCAAAAACCTCCAGGGATGAGGCTTCCACCACCTCCCTGGACAACCTGTGCCAGTGTCTCACCACCCTCATGGGGAAGAACTTCTAACATCCAATATGAATCTACCCATTCCTAGTTTTGTTCCATTCCCCCTAGTCCTGTCACTACTGACACCCTGGATCATCTAGTCCAACCCTTCAGGGTAAGAATATAGTTTAAATGAGCTGGCCCAGCACCCTGGCAAGCTGGGCCTTGAAACTGTCTAATGTTAGGGAATCCCCCAGCTCCCCTGGGAGGTGATTCCAATGGTGAAAAAATCTTTTCTGGACATCCAGTCCAAATCTCTCCAGTAGCAACTTGTCCCCATTGCCTCTTGTCTTTACTGTGTGACCCTTTGCAAAAAGGGAGTCTCCCTCCTCATGATAGCCAACCTTTACATCCCTGTGCATAAATATGAGGTGAGGGAACCCAAATTCTATCATCACTCTCAGAAAATATAGATCTGAGTAGATTTTAAAGGGGGGAAAAAAATTAAGACATTTGTCATCCCTCTTTTGCAGGGTACCCTAACTACCTTTGACTAAGCCCTGGGATGCACAGCCCCATGACTTGCAGATTCATCTGCTAAATATGTGCAGCAGATGATTTAGTAAGTAAATAATGAGGCAGATGTGCATTTCAGATGATGGATTTCAATGCCTGGCAAGGTACATGGACACTCACTGCTTTAAATGACTACGTCTCAGGCACAGGGATCCAAAAGACACAGTAACAATTTAAGTATGAAATTCCCAAACTAGTTGAAAATATCCTTCTGCTGTGTTCCTAGAAGCTTGCCTAATTAAGATGCTTCCTGAAACAGCTCCTTAAGGTTGAAAATGAAGCTGATGCTTACCAGAAGAGTGTATGCCTCTTCACTCTTGCCTCAGACATTCCACTGCATCATGTCAGGATTGTTTCTTTAAGCTGTCACTGCTTTATATGCTTACTGAAATGGTTTTTTGGGGGAGAAACCTCAGGAGCAGAGAAAGAACTTCCTTGAGGCTCCCAAAAGAAAAATATTATTTATTATTATCCAAACTGGTTTAGTGTAATGCAAACAGGGTAACCCAATTGAAAATGCAACTCAGCAAAAGGAGCATTCACAGCCTCAGTTCACTTGAAATCAGACGTTTGTAAAGTAAAAAGTTAAACCCCCCACATTTCTGGAGTTCTGCTCCAAATTGCAAAGTAGTGGCAAAATATTGGAGATCTCTGCCAATGGAAAACTGTTCTTCCCTATCTTAATTTTAGCCCTGTAAATCACAGTTTATTGGCAAATAGGAATAGTGAGCCCACAAACTTCAAGCATTTGGTTAATCAATTCCTGTAACAACCTTCATTGGAATTGTTTGGTGAAGCATAAAGGCTGTGCTGCCCCTCAGCCAGACCTGGACAGGCTGGAGAGTTGGGTGAGGAGAAATTGAATTAAATCCAACAAGGACATGGGCAGAATCTTGGATCTGGGAAAGAGCAACCCCACAGACAGGTTGGGGACTGACCTGTGGGAGAGCAGCAGAGGGGAAAGGGTGGACAACAGGACGCCCATGAGCCAGCAATGTGCCCTTGTGGCCAAGAAGGCCAAGGGCATCCTGGGGTGGATTTAGAAGGGCTGTGGGGAGTAGGTCCAGAGAGGTTCTCCCCCCTGCCTACTCTGCCCTGGTGAGGCCACATCTGGAATATTGTGTCCAGTTCTGGGCCCCTCTGGTCAAGAAGGACCTCAGGGAACTGCTTGAGTCCAGCACAGAGCCACAAAGCTGCTGAGGGCAGTGGAACATCTCCCTGCTGAGGAGAGACTGAGGGAGTTGGGGCTTGGAGCTTGGAGCAGAGGAGCCTGAGGGGTGACCTCATTGCTGGTGATAAAGATGTGCAGGGCAGTGTCAGGAGGACAGAGCCAGGCTCTGCTCAGGGATGTCCAAGGACAGGACAAGGGGCACTGGGTGCAAGCTGGAGCAAAGGAGGTTCCATGGGACCATAAGGAAAAACTTTTTCCCTGTGAGGGCACCAGAGCCCTGGAACAGGCTGCCCAGAGAGGATGTGGAGTCTCCTTCTCTGCAGACATTCCAAACCCACCTGGCTGTGTTCCTGTGTGACCTGCTGTAGGTGCTCCTGCTCTGGCAGGGGGGTTGGACTGGATGAGCTTTGGAGGTCCCTCCCAACCCCTAACATTCTGTGATTGTGTAATATGAAACCTAAAGTCGCAGTGCAATTATTTTCATCATTCAACACATTTGAGTCATTAAGGTTTAAAATTAAGAAGCTTGCTATCATGGAAACAAAATGAACACCATCCATTTTCTAACTCATATTTGACTTGCACTTTAGGGCTCTTTTTTTTTCCCCTAGTAAAGATGGATCTACTTCATGTAACCATAACTTGGCACACAGGCTTGATGAAAGACAGAGACTTTTAGCCATGGCACTCAGGCATATGAGGTTAGACAGAAGTACAAAGATTTAAAACACAGTGGAGCTAGCAATTGCCAGGCCTCAGAAACCATTCTTGCTCTTGCTTTTGATTCTGAATCCTAAATTGGAGAACAAATCTGATGTAGAGAGACTGAAGGAGCTGGGGATGGTTAGTTTGGAAAAGAGGAGGCTGAGGGCAGACCTCATTGCTGTCTCCAACTCCCTGAAAGGAGGTTGTGGAGAGGCTGCTGCTGGTCTCTTCTGACAGGGAATTAGTGATAGAACAAGAGGGAATGGCCTCAAGCTGTGACTGGGGAGGTTTACACTGGACATTAGAAAAATTTTTTTCCTAGCAAGAGTGGTCAGGCTTTGGCATAGCCTGGCCAGGGAGGTGGTAGAGTCCCCAAGCCTGGCTGTGTTTCAAGGTGGTTTGGATGTGGTGCTTGGGGATGTGGTTTAGGAGTGAACCTTGTAGAGTAGGGTTAATGGTTGGAGTTGGTGATGCTGAGGCTCTTTCCCAACCTGAATTACAGAAAGAGTATCAAACCTCAGTGCTTTGTCAAGAGAAATGCAGGTTGAGGGCTACCACCACACATCTGCTCCTTGATTGTCTCTCCCAGTTTGCCCCCAACCTGTTATGTTTCTCATCACCAAGAAACAACCAAGCACTTTCTCTCCAGCTTCTGCTTGTACAGCTATGCAAACAACAACAAACAAGGCCATTTAAATACTGGGTGACACAAAGCAGACCACAAAAATGCTTGCTGTTATCTAGTGGACAGGAAATCAACAGCCACAGCCCAAATGAGCTGATTTTTGTTCCTGTGACGTTTGTGAGATGCTAAAGATTAATTCAGCTCCTGCATGCTCTCTTTCTTTTCCATATAAAAGCATGGTGATTATTATCACAGGCTGTTCCATCAAGAAATAATTAGCCCTGTATTAGGACAATGGTCTCATTAGAGGGTTCCACTGACCTTGTTCTCAATTTCAGAGTTCCAGCATCTTTAAATAGCGTTGTGAGCATAATCTCAGCATTTGTGTTAACTTCTCAAAACTGAGTGGTGAATATAACCCACACAAACACAAGGGACCCCTGGGAGGTTCTTCTCCCCCTCTGCTCTGCCCTGCTGAGACCACACCTGCAATCCTGTGGCCAGTTTTGGGCTCCCCAGCTGAAGAGAGACAGAGACCTGCTGGAGAGAGTCCAACAGAGAGCCAGGAGGATGCTTAGGGGACTTGAGCATCTCCCCTGTGAAGAGAGACTGAGAGCCCTGGGGGTGTTTAGTCTGGAGAAGACTAAGAGGGGAATCTCATCAATGTCTATCAATAGCTGAGGGCTGGGTGCAAAGGCTCGTTTTGGTGGTGTAGAGTAATAAGCCAAGGAACAATGGATCCAAACTTGAGCATGGAAGATTTCATCTCAACATGAGGAAAAACTTCTTTCCAGTGAGGGTGACAGAGCCCTGGAACAGGCTGCCCAGAGAGGTTGTGGAGTCTCTTTCTCTGGAGCCTTTCCAAACCCACCTGGATGCATTCCTGTGCAGCCTGCCCTGGGTGATCCTGCCCTGGCACAGGAGTTGGACTGGCTGATCTCTGGAGGTCCCTTCCAACCTCTGGTGTTCTGTGATTCTGTGAAACATAAACATAAGGAAAAACTTCTTCTCTGTGAGGGTGGCAGAGCCCTGGAGCAGGCTGCCCAGAGAGGCTGTGGAGTCTCCTTCTCTGGACACATTCCAAAACCACCTGGACAAGATCCCCTGTGACCTGCTCTAGGTGCTCCTGCTCTGACAGGGGGGTTGGGCTGGATCATCCTTCAAGGTCCCTTCCAACCCCTACCATTCTGTGATTCTGTGACATGCTCTAACATCATAGCTCTGACCACTGGATTATGCAGGAGCCACACTGCCTGTTGCTTTGCATCCTGTAAAACTCTTACCAAATTTTGAGTAACAGAAATGGGGTAGTGATGTCGAAGCAACAAATGCGTTTCCACATTTCTCCTGGGAGATTTTAGCCACTATACATGGCAAGCTGATACCATCAGAAAAAGCAAGAGTTCTGGCAGGTTTTGAAGGGAATAGGAATTTTAAATCACATGTTGGTTTTGTAAGCATCCTGTCTGCTATAATGATTCAGCATCATTTGGAAAAGAAACAAAAGACACTTTGGGGCTCTCCCAAATGCAAGAGAGAGAGGGACCTGCTGGAGAGAGTCCAACAGAGAGCTCTGAGGATAATCCAGGCACTTGGAAGATCTCTGCTATGAGGAAAGACTGAGAGCCCTGGGGCTGTTGAGTCTGGAGAAGGCTGAGAGGGGATCTGATTAACTTCTATAAATATCTGAGGGGTGGGTGTCAGGATGAAGGTGCCAGGCTCTGTGTGTGGTGCCCAGTGATAGCACAAGGAACAATGGGTGCAAGCTGGAGCAGAGGAGGTTCCACAGGAACAGAAGGAGAAACTTTTTCCCTGTGAGGGTGCCAGAACAGGCTGCCCAGAGAGAGGGGTTGTGGAGTCTCCTTCTCTGGAGGCATTCAAAACCTGCCTGGCTGTGTTCCTGTGTGACCTACTCTAGGTGCTCCTGCTCTGGCAGGGGGAATGGACTGGATGATCTCAGGAGGTGCCTTCCAACCCCTAACATGCTGTGATTCTGACACATTACTCATCTGTTTCACAAGTCAGGATAATTCAGATAGGCATCTATTACATTTTCTATCCCATAAGAGACTGTAGATGAAGGCCCTCCCAAGCAGTAGATTATATCTGCTGAACACCATTGGCTCTTGTCTTCAAAGAGCCTCACCTGTTACACAGCAAGGAATTTTGCTGTTGTACAAAACTGACCCAAAGATATATGAGAACTAGGTACAGATAGACCAGAGGACCTGGGGACATGGCAGCACACAAAGCAATGCACTTATCTCTTGTAATAAAGCATGAAACAGAATTGCAACTGTGCAGGCAATCAGCTCACAAGCAGCTATGGTCCTGCTGTGACAGCAAGCACCTGCAGTCTAACAAAGAGAGCAAAGACTAATTTCTGATGATTCCTCATCTAAATGGCATATCAGGAGGGATAAAAGACATGCTTGAGACATGAAAAGATCTGGCAGGCAGAAAGATGCACCCAGAACAAGACAGATGAGGCAATGGGCTGGAGGAAGCAGAATATGAAGGGTCTTTTGAAGAAATGATTGCCTTTAGATAAAAAATAACCAAATTCAAGGAAGACTGCACCAGCCTGCTGAATCATAGGTACTTCAGCCATCTGTACAGTCCAGGTGTACAGTTATGGTGATATCTTTATCCATTCCTAGAATCATAGAATGGTTTAGGTTGGAAGAGACCTCCAAAGGTCATCCAGTCCAACCCCTCTGCAGTCAGCAGGGACATCCTCCACTAGATCAGGTTGCTCAGAGCCCTCTCCAGCCTGACCTTGAATAGCTCCAGGGATGAGGCCTCAGCTACCTCCCTGGGCAACCTGTTGCAGTGTTCCACTACCCTCATGGTGCAGAACTGGTTCCTAACATCCATTCTTGGATGGAAAAAAAATAGAAATGGGTAGATTCAGATTGGATGTTAGGAAGAAATTCTTCCCCATGAGGGTGGTGAAACACTGAAGCAGATTGCCCAGGGAGGTGGTGGAAGCCTCATCCCTGGAAGTTTTTAAGGCCAGGCTGAATGTGGCTGTGAGCAACCTGATTTAGTGTGAGGTGTCCCTGCCCATGGCAGGTGGATTGGAACTGGATGATCCTCAAGGTCCCTCCCAACCCTAGCAATTCTATGATTCTAATCTAAATCTGCTCTTCTCTCTCTCATTTCAAACCATTGTCTTTCATCCTATCCCTGCAGGCCTTTGCAAACAGTCCCTCTGCAGCCTTCTTGTAGCCCCCTTCAGGTACTGGAAGGCTGCTCTTAGGTCTCCCCCCAGCCTTCTCTTCTCTAGGCTGAACAACCCCAACTCCCTGTCCTCGTAGCAGAGGAGCTGCAGCCCCATAAGCATTTTCATGGCCCTCCTCAGGACCTGCTCCATCAGCTCCATGCCCTTCCTGTGTTGAGGGCTGCATCTCTCAAGTTTCTCCTTTCTTTTTCTTTAGAGGCTGACACCCATTTCTCCTTGGAGGGCAACAGTTTTGGAGGACCTTTTTTTAGACATCATTAAAGTCCTGATGTGCCTAACACAATTACAGTGGATGGATAAATGCTGCAAACTGATAGCAATTAAGAAAAATCTGTCTCTTGTTTTGCTGTAGCTCAGCACTGGTAATTAACAAATAGCTAAAAAGCACAGACAAGTACACTTTGCAGCAGATTAACCCACTCAAGGCATATTTCTATGAAAGCCTGTGCTTTTCTTTTATTTACTTACACTTAAGAGTCAAAATCCCACCTTTCCAGCACGTATTTTTGGTAACCAGGTTAAATACTGCAAAGAAATCCTGAACCTTAGCAGAATCTTTTTGACCCCGTTTCTATTTAAATAAAGAATCTTTAGTGCTGTAATTGGAACATGGAAAACATACCAAGAAAACTGTCTCACATTCTTCTCTTTTTCTTTTCCAGGCACACCAATATTGAAAGCTTTTTTTCCTTCCTTGTTTGGGTTTCAGCATGTCTCCATAATTCCCATCACCTGAATTCCTCCCATACACAAGGCTTTTGCATAATAATATGTGTAAGGCAAATGAAAACATGTTTGTCCTTCAAATACCTACAGACAATGCTATATAAACTCTGTAGCCAGTAGTGTGCCCAGGTGGCCAAGAAGGCCAATGGCATCCTGGCCTGGGTCAGCAATAATGTGGCCAGCAGGAGCAGGGAAGTCATCCTGCCCTGTGCTCAGCACTGGTTAGACCACACCTTGAGTGCTGCATCCAGTTCTGGGCTCTTCAGTTCAAGAGAGATGTTGAGATGCTGGAAGGTGTCCAGAGAAGGGCAGCAAGGCTGGGGAGGGGTCTGGAGCACAGCCCTGTGAGGAGAGGCTGAGGGAGCTGGGGGTGTTTAGCCTGGAGAAGAGGAGGCTCAGGGGAGACCTCATTGCTGTCTACAACTGCCTGAAGGGAGGTTGTAGCCAGGTGGGGGTTGGTCTCTTCTCCCAGGCAACCAGCACCAGAACAAGAGGACACAGTCTCAAGCTGTGCAGGGGGAAGTTTAGGCTTGAGCTTAGAAAGAAGTTCTTCACAGAAAGAGAGATTGGCCATGGGACGGGCTGCCCAGGGAGGTGGTGGGGTCAGCATCCCTGGAGGTGTTTAAGAAGAGCCTGGATGAGGCACTCAGTGCCATGCTCTGGTTGATTACACAGGGTTGGGCGACCGGCTGGACTTGATGATCTTGGAGGTCTCTTCCAACCTGCTTGATTCTGTGAATGCACAGGAACGCATCCAGGTGGGGTTCGAGAGTCTGCAGAGAAGGAGACTCCACAGCCTGGCTGAGCAGCTTGTTCCCACGCTCCGTCACCCCACAGGAGAGAAGTTTAACCTCACGTTCAGATGGACCACCCCCTGTCCCAGTTGGTGTTCGCCGACCCCCGCCCATCGCCCTGCACCCCTCAGCGGAGGGGCGGCCCGCACACCGCGCACGCGCAGGGCCCCGCCTGGCGCCGGGCCCCGCTCCCCAGCGCGCGAGGGCGTGACGTCACCCCGCCTCCCGCCCTCACGCGACGCGCTGCCCGGGAGCGTCCGACCGGGCAGTAGAGCTGATAAAGAAAGGTTCCGGGAGACGTTTAGTTCCGGGGGCTCCTCCGCATGAACCGCGGCCACCGCCACCGCCTCGGCTGCAACAATGATCCCGATCCCGGTGGTGGTGTGCGTGCTAGGGGGCTGGTGCGCCATCTACCTGGCGGATACGCTGCTCAAGGTGAGGGCTGCGGACGTAAAGCCGAACGGGAGCTCTTGGCCAGTGCACGCCGTGGCGGGATCGCCGCTTCCCGCCTTGCACCCCGTCCGGGCCGGCGGGAGGGCATCGGCAACCCCATTCATCCCGGGCGGGGTCTGGAGTCGCCACTGGGAAGAGGCCTCCCTGACTCGCCCACCCTCCTAAGCAGGGCTGGCCACGACTCCCCTTCTACCCGCCTCACTGGGAGGGAGGCGTCGCTGCCCTGTCCGAGCCTACAGGCCCTAGCTGGCGGCGCCCGGCCTCTGCCGTTCAAATTTAACGTTCAGCGCGAAGCTCGGGCCGTTCAGCCCCTGGCCGGGGGATGGCAGGTGCCGGGGCCGGTCAGACTTGGAGCCGAGGAGACGGCCGCAGGCCAACCCTACCCGCCCCGGGCTGTTCCAAGCTCCGCGGACGGTGTAGTTGTCGGCGAAGCTGTTGTGCAGCCCCCCCCTCAAGGGGCTGAGGCGATCCTTTCGCCGAGGGCAAGCCGCCTCGCCTTAGAAACGGGGCCCTTCTGCCCTGCAAGCAACCAGCAGGGGTGCCTAGTGAGGTGGTGGTTTGCTTCCGCCCATCACTGAGGCTGGAAAACGCCTCTCGGCCGACTGCAGAGAGATTTCGCATATGTGTTAAAGGACTAAAGCTGGGAAATACTAAGGAAGACAACTCGCAGCCTAGTGCTGAAATAGTTCTGTGGCACTCTGATGTGCTTCATGGAGTGTAAAGTATTATTGTCAGTTAGTTATCTTTAAACCCCCCTTAATTTATAAGTTTGCTGTGTAGACTATGTGTTTTGTAACGATTATTCTAAAACTGCCGTGTGTAAAAACATAACAGGATTTTTCTTTTTTGCTTTTGAAGGTCCTTAGTTTTACTGCCAAAGAAAAATAAAAAGGCAGAACTCAGTACAAACACTTTAAAAAGATCTAAAATTAAATCTTGACAGTGTTCTAAGACATTTTGTAAGTATTTGCAAGACATTTTCCTTCCTGATGAAGAGGGGAAAGTTTGACCAGAACATGCACCAACAAGGCATCGTCCATTCTATCTGCAGATGTATTTGTGCAATGCATAAATTTCATTAAGTGTTTTGGGGTTGGGTTTTTTTTCGTTTGTTTGTTTGTTTTTTTAAAGCTAGAGAGGTACCATTTCTAAGAGAAGACTGAAGTGGCAAAGTATGTGTGCAAAACGAGATGGTTAAAGAGGAGGAAAAAGTGGAAACCTTGATCTGCTTTTGACAGGGCAGGGGGAGTTGGACTCAATCTCTGGAGGTCCCTTCCAACCTCTTAACATTCTGTGATGCTGTGTAATCTGGGGGGGGGTTGCATTAACATTACACTCCAGTTTCTGCCAAGTGCAGATTATAGAATTGTTAGGGTTGGAAGGGACCTCAAGGTCCAACTCCCCATGCCTAGCAATTTCAAAGTCACAAATGGTTCATCTTTGTCATTCCTGGTAAATATAAGAAGAAACAGGAGAAAACTTGGAAAAATAAATGGCTCCCCCTGCTGCTAGTGTTTGGAGAGCTTAAACAACGAGAGCTGTTAATTGCCAAATACTAGTCTGTACATAATGACAAAAAATACAGGATTTTTGCAAATTTTATTGCATCAAGTATCTATTGTGTGTTTAGAAGCAGGCATGGCATTACTTTGAAACACATTAGAAGACAGGATAGATCCCAGGAAAACATTCTTCTTACTGTAGCCAGAGGTCAGCCAACAGACTGGTTTTATCCTGCCGTCTGTGTCTGATGAAGAATCTGAAGTGTGAAGCAAGAGCTGAATTCAGGTAGCAGAGCTGTTGTGCCACTATGCTGAGACCCATTGGTACAATGAGATTCTGAAGATCCCTTTGAGCATCAAAGTAATTATGTTCTGTGAAATAATTCTCTTCTGCTTTTCTTGTTACAACTTGGAGTAGATCTTAACAGCAACACAGGACAAAAATCAAAATCAAACTCACGTTCTTTGGAGCTAACTTAGTGCCTGATTTTTGTGGAAAAAGAAGAGGGAATGCCTGGAATGCTATCTAGCAAGGAAGAGAGCCCAGGGGTTAAAATTTAACTTTGATCTTGTAAATATAAGTTGACAAAGCTTGTTAATCAGCAGGAAGTATGAGGGAGCTGTTGGGGTTTTAGTGACCTTACTGGTTGATCTCATGTGTGTGCCTCTAAATGATAAGTTTCACTATGAGCACCACAGCCAAACCAGAGTTTGGATTAAATAACCAGATTTATATGATTAGGCAACTTTGAGTTGCTTGGTTTATTACTGGTGCTGTAAATTTCCCACCACATTCATAACCTGAGGCTATTACCAGCTGTGGCAAAAGACAATCCTTGCATAAACCTCAAATCACTCACAGTTTAGTTACACCAAATGGACCTAGAGTGAGCATGAGTGAAAAAAATAATAGAGGAGTACTTGTCCATGTGTGTTTCTGGAGATATTTTGGGCAAGAGAAGGATGTGTGCTGCACATTGCAGCTGATGTTTATTCTGTAAACTTGTTAAATGTGCAACATTTCCTGCTCAGCTTGTTCCCAGTTTGTTCAGATTTCAAAGATTTTGTTAGGCTGGCTGACTCTTAGAAAGTCTACAATACAGAAGGCATAACTGTGTACATGACTTCACGTGATATTGCTAGAGTTGCATTATAAAATACATTTGTGTTAGCAAAATATGCTAATTCGAGCTGGGATTTGGGGTTTTAAGTCCATCTTGGTACTCTTAATTGAATCACTGGCATGGAGGTTTCTATTGAAGCTAGAAAGGGAAACATGAAGGCAGACCCCTACATTCCTGCTCCCCAGCATGTGAAATCATCCCATTTTATTCTGCCTGAAGGATCAGGAATGAGCAAAGGGTAGGAGGTTGTTCTTCCTTCTGCTATGGGAATTAAAAGGATTATTAGACACAGCCAGTCAAGGTTAGCCTTCAGCTTTTGAGGTCATGGAGCTGTAATGGTTCAGAGCTCTTGGAAGAGATTTTGTCAGCAGAGAATGTGAAGGACTCCTGCTTGCTGGCAGGTATTTATGGAGTTCCTGGAGTGTTTAGCAGTATTATTTTGAAGGCTTGCATAGATAAAAAAAAGGAATTGCTGTCATAAGTAACAAAGATCACTTAGAACTCTTAAATAAGCAAGGCCAAGACCTGTGTGGAGGAAGTTTGCAATGCAATACAGGATACCAACATACCTCCTACCAGGGCATGAGGGGGTGTGTGGTGATGTGATGATCTTACTGGGCTCAGGACAGAAGGAGCAAATGTTTGCATGTATTTTTGCAAAGGGATGCAGTCATTTAGTGATCATGAATGCCATTTGCATAACATCTGAGGAAAATGTAAATGGAAAACGAATTCTTCTGCCTTTTTAATTTTTTTTTCTTCCCCGTTTGGTAACTCTGTGCTCAGTAATCTCATATTTCTCATGGAAAATTTGGGGGCTTTTAAATTCATGCCTTGCTAGAACAGTGGGGCTGTGATGTGGTTGGAATGAATTTGAAGGGAGGAATTTATGGCATTTCTAGGCGGGAAAAAAAGGGGGGTTGCATGTGATAAAAGGAACACATTTTTAAGCTGCCGAATCAATATGTCCAATTAGCTTTAACATAATAATATGTGGTTGACTGAGTTGTTTTTTTTTTTTACTCTCTGTGAATGAATAGGATGCACTTAATTCCCAGAAGACATTTTCTCATATCAGAGGTACTTAATGCCATATATGGCTTTGTTCTTAATTATCTGGTAGATGATGTGAGAAGATTTTGGTTTTTTTACAAATGTAATCATTAATTTTACAAATGTAATCATCCTCCTGATCTGTTAAGGTTAGCAAATGCTGGGTAAGCAAAGGCTGATGTGGTTGTGGATGCTAAACTTAGTAGTGTCATAAGGAGTAACTAGTGTTGATTGACTACATTACAAAGAGAATTTCTGTCAGTCCCCTCAGCTGACTGAACAAAAATGTGGCTGAAATCAGTGGGGTGAAGAAAGAAATGACACAGAAATGTGTAGGCAGAAAGGATAAATGATGTAATAGGTGATAGAGGAGCAATGGTCTGAGTAAATGGGTCTTGCTTCCTAGGAACATCATTACTTGAAGTAGGTTTTTAGTGTGAAAATGTTAATTAATTCACAGCAAAGTGAGAAAAGCTATGAATGTAGTTCACAGGCTCACAGGATGTTAGGGGTTGGAAGGAACCTCTGGAGATCATCCAGTCCAACCTCCCTGCCAGAGCAGGAGCAGAGAATCCAGCACAGGTCACACAGGAACACATCCAGACAGGGCTGGAAAGGCTCCAGAGAAGGAGACTCCACAACCTCTCTGGGCAGCCTATTCCAGGGCTCTGGGACCCTTACAGTAAAGAAGTTCCTCCTCATGTTGAGGTGGAACCTCCTCTGCTGGAGTTTATATCCATTGCCCCTTGTCCTGTCACAGGGTGAAACTGAGCAGAGCACTCAGCCTTCAGATATTTATAGACATTGATCAGATCCCCTCTCAGTCTTCTCCTCTTCATACTAACCACCCCCAGGTCTCTCAGCCTCTCCTCATCAGGCAGTCTCCAGTCCCTTCAGCATCCTTGGAGCCCTCCCTTGGACTCTCTCCAGCAGATCCCTGTCCCTCCTGAACTGGAGAGCCCAGAACTGGATGCAATATTCCAGATGAGGTCTCAGCAGGGCAGAGTAGAGGCAGAGGAGAACCTCCCTGGCTCTGCTGGCCACACTCCTCTGAATGCCCCCCAGGACCCCCTTGGCCTTCTTGGCCCCCAGGGCACATTGCTGTCCCATGCACAACTTGTCCACTAGGACTCCCAGGTCCTTCTCCACAGGGCTGCTCTCCAGCAGATCACCTCCTAACCTGTGCTAGTTGTGTAAGAGGAGACCCTCCTTCCCCACCACCCCTTCAACAGTGTAGGAGGAATGCAAGGAACTTGGCAAGTTCTAAATTTGTTTAAAGAACCAGAGATGACTGCCAAAAACTTGTGAAGATCCTCCTGGGGGAGGAGAGGGGAGTCTGTTGTGAACTACACATTCACAATGTCATCAGTAGCTGCTGCTGCTGCTGCTGCTGCTTGTAAGGAAACTTGGGAGCCATGTTCCACTTCAGATAGCTTTGAAGGCTTGTCTGGGTTATGTCAGAGATATTCCTGCTTTGGGAACTGCTCAAGGTTAGAAGGCTGAAAGCTCTGCCAGGCTTTTCCTGAGCTTGAGTTCCAAGCACCATGTAATATAAAGCAGCCATTGCAAAACTCCATCTATCAGTCTGTAATATCAGATAATACTGCAGAGAAGTAGTAAACATATAGTTAATGGGTCACATTCCTCATCAAGGGAAATCTTTGGAGCTACTAAGACATTCTAGGAGAATCTTGGAATGCTGGGAAGTTGTAGTGAAGTTGCTGTTGCAGTATGGGTGGATTATTTTAAATTCCTTCTGGCTTTTTGTTAGTGTGATCAGGTATTTCAGAGTCTCTAGCAGACTGAGTCCTTGTGTCAGAAAAGTAGACCTCATTTTTACCCTCTCTAAAGGGTATCCACAGTCCTGATCCATGTCTCACCAACCCATTAGAAATATTTTCTTTTCATCTGAAGCTAAAAGAAGCATTTTTCTTTATTATAGTTTTAAAAATACTGCATGAGCAGCAGGATGAGGGAGGGGATTCTGTCCCTCTATTCTGTTCTCCAGTTAGAGCACTGCATCCAGGTCTGGTGCCCCCAGCAGAAGAGAGACATGGAGCTACTGGAGCAGTTCCAGAGGAGGCCACAAAGATGATCAGAAGGCTGGAGAACCTCCCCTGTGGGGACAGGCTGAGAGAGTTGGCGCTGTTCAGCCTGGAGGAAAGAAGGCTCTGGGACACCTTAGAGCAGCCTTCTAGTACTTGCAGGAGGCTACAAGAAAGCCAGGGAGGGACTTTTTACAAGGGCTGGGAGTGATAGGATGAGAGGGAATGGATTGAAACTTGAGGAGGGCACATTTAGCCTGGAAATTAGGAAGAAATTCTTTCCAGTGAGGGTGGTGAGACACTGGAACAGATTGCCCAAGGGGGTGGTGGTTACCCCCTCCCTGGAAGTGTTCAACAGCAGGTTGGATGAGGCCTTGAGAAACCTGATCTAATGGAAAGTGTCCCTGCCTGTGGTAGGGGCATTGGAACTGGATGATCTTCAAGGTTCCTTCCAACCTAAACCATTCTATGAATCTATGAATGAATGAATCTATGAAAACAGTTGCACAGAGAAAAAAAAATCCACAAACAGTTCAGTCTCAAGCCTTCTAACCATGAGACTACTGAAACTGATTTAAGACTATGAAAGATATTTATCGGATGACATTGGATACTTGATCTGTTTCACAGTCCTGGCACCGGCACAACTTTTTTTCATATTCCATGTCAGACCTACCTATCATATGTCAAGATATAAATAACGTGCAGGATATTTACCTGAACGTCTGCATCTATTGTTGTATCAACACGTCCCATTTACTGCTTGGCCACAGGACACAACGTCTTCCTAGGATGTTTTTTTTTTTTTTGATCAAACTGATTTCCCATTGTTTTGCAGTCATCCAGCTCTCTGAAGGCATCTTATGAAGACTGGCTGCTGACATATGGCTTGAGTGTCTCTCCTTTTCACATGCGATGGCAAACGGCTCTCTTCAACCGCCAGTTCTACCACTGGGGGAGGTGGAAACCCAGATTGCTTTATTTATGGTATACATTCAGGACTTTCTTTTTTTTTCATTCTGTCAAATACAGTGGCAGCAACTTAACCACATCTCTGCCTTTCAGCCTTAAATGTAAAATAGATAGACATGGTTATTTATATCCCCTCTGCTCGGCTCTGGCGAGACCCCACCTGGAGTACTGCGTCCAGTTCTGGAGCCACTGTTACAAGAGGGATATGGACATGCTGGAAGGTGTCCAGAGAAGGGCTATGAGGTTGAGCAGAGAGGGCTGGAGCTGCTCTCCTATGAGGACAGACTGAGAGAGTTGGGGCTGTTCAGTCTGGAGAAGAGAAGGCTCTGAGGTGACCTTCTTGTGGCCTTCCAGTATCTGAAGGGGGCTACAAGAAAGCTGGGGAGGGACTTTTTAGGCTATCAGCTAGGGACAGGACTGGGGGGAATGGAATAAAGCTGGAAGTGGGTAGATTCAGATTGGATGTTAGGAAGAAGTTCTTCACCATCAGGGTGGTGAGACACTGGAAGAGGTTGCCCAAAGAGGTGGTGGAAGCCTCATGCCTGGAAGTTTTAAAGGTCAGGCTGGATGTGGCTTTGGGCAACCTGCTGTAGTGTGAGGTGTCCCTGCCCATGGCAGGGGCTTGGAACTGGCTGATCCTTGAGGTCCCTTCCAACCCTGACAATTCTGTGATTCTATGTATTCTCTGAAAATATAAAATGAGCAAGGTCTGAATTTCTTTTCATTTCCTATATTGCTGCCCTCAGTGAGGGACTAATAAAAAAAAAGAGAAGTCTGCTTTAGATTGGTTTCTCTCATGGAATGATTTTACTATTTCAGCCTGAAATAGTTCTATATCAGGCACAATTTTTTAATGCATGTAACTTATTACAGCAGAATGGTTCCACTAATCTCTTTAATTAACATTACAAGTACAGTTTGCTTAAAGTATATCTCCTAACTCCTAATGTGCTTCATTAAGGATGGTAAGAGAGCAATTTTGCTGCTGTGAGAGGAAAGAAAACTGGTAGTGATTTGAAGGGTTTTAGTTAGAAAATTATCTTTGTCACATCCTTCAACTACTGGGCAGTGCAAAACAATAATAATAGCAACAATAATAACAATAGCAGCAATAATAATAATAATATATCCCCACTGGGTGTAATTTGCAACTGTATTGAACTCTGATTTGAATAGGAAACAAAGTGGCAAGAAGACAAATGTGCTTTAAATCATCAAATTTTTAAATCTATGGTTGCTCTTTAAAAGAGGTGGAGTCTCCTTTATTATTCTTCAGCACTTTTTTTTTATTGTTTATGAGGAGGCTGCAAAATGTACAGAAAAAGCTTCGCTAAATGAGTGAGGTGTGCTGCTCCATCATTTGATCCAGGTCTCTAAATATGGGATGGTGTCTGGAATGGGTCCAGAGGAGGGTCACAAAGAGGATCAGAGGGCTGCAGCATCTGCCCTACGGCAGCAGGCTGAGAGAATTGGGAATGAAAATCCTTATGGGATTGGAACTCCTCTGCTATGAGGACAGGGAGCTGGGGTTGTTCAGCCTAGAGAAGAGAAGGCTCCAGGGAGACCTTGTAGCAGCCTTCCAGTACCTGAAGGAGGCTACAAGAAGGCTGTAGAGGGGCTGCTTCCAAAGGCCTGCAGTGACAGGACAATGGGCATTGGCTTGAAACAAGAATTGCAGATTTAGATTGGATGTTAGGAACAAGTTCTGCACCATGAGGCTGTTGGAACACTGCAGTTGGGAGGTAGTAGAGGTCCCATCCCTGGAGATATTCAAGGTCAGGCTTGAGAAGGCTCTGAGCAATCTGATCTAGTTGAGGATGTCCCTGCTGACTGCAGAGAGTGTTTGAACTAGATGACCTTGGGAAGTCCCTTCCAACCCAGACCATTCTATGATCATTATTAGTTTCCTTTAGCTAATATTTTGGTCTGGGGTTTTTGCTAGCATTGGGTATGTTTTGCCATACGAGTTAGTTGTGCCCACTTGTGCTAAAGCAGTTACACATCTGGAGAATAGAATTTTGCCTTCTTGCAGCTTATGCACTGCTGTGTTCCCTTTGTTAACCTTTGCAGGTTCAACATAGGGATGGTGTTTGGTATAGTTGCCATGTTTGGCTCTGTTATTCTTCTCGGAAAGACTCTGATGCAGACGCTGACACAGATGCTCACCGAGGCCCCCAGAGCCCAGAACGATCGGATGCTCCAAGTTGTGGTAAGTCTTCTCTCCTCTGGGCTTTAGCTAGCAGTTGTCAGCTGGGCACTTGAAGCCCAGAAAGTCAATGACATCCTGAGATGCAACAAGAGAAGCACAGCCAGCAGGGCAAGGGAGGTGATTCTCCCCCTCTGCTGCACTCTACTGAGACCCCACGTGGAGTACCAGGTCCAGTTCTGGAGCTACTATTACAGGAAGGATCTGGAGGTGCTGGAATGTGTCCAGAGAAGGGCCACGGAGATGAGCAGAGGGCTGGAGCTCCTCTCCTATGAGGACAGACTGAGAGAGTTGGGACTATTGAGTCTGGAGAAGAGAAGGTTCCAAGAAGACCTTCTTGTGGCCTTCCAGGATCTGAAGGGGGCTACAAGAAAGCTGGGGAGGGACTTTTGAGGGTGTCAGGGAGTGATAGGGCTTGGGGGAATGGAGCAAAACTAGAAATGGGTAGATGCAGATTGGATGTTAGGAAGAAGTTCTTCCCCATGAGGGTGGTGAGAGACTGGAACAGGGAGGTGGTGGAAGCCTCATCCCTGGAGGTTTTTGCAGCCAGGCTGGATGTGGCTGTGAGCAACCTGCTGTAGTGTGAGGTGTCCCTGCCTATGGCAGGGGGCTTGGAACTGGCTGAGCCTTGAGGTCCCTTCCTAACAATTCTCTGATTCTATGAATCAGCTGATCTTAACCAACTTCTTAATGGGATATGTGATGCTTAAATCCTCTCATGCAAGAATAACCTAACTGCTGATACAGATCTAGATAAGAAATTGCTGGTTTGTTAGCAGCCTTAAAAGTGGGGAGTGGAGGCATTAAAAGAGGGGAGGACAAAACAAAAACAAACATATGGAAGAGTTTATATTAGAAATTCTCTGGAGCAAGAATTGCCTAGTACCTTTGAAAAGCCCTGAAGTGCTAAGAATACAAAACAGAGGTAAGAATTTGCTTTGAGCTGTGCAATTTAGAGACACTGGTGCCCTTGAAGTTTGCAAGGCACATCCATAATCCACAAGAAGGTCCTCTTCAATTTATTACAATGCAAAGAAATGTCTGGAAAAAGAAAGATGTGTGAAGAGCTTTGTCTGACAGTGGAAGCAAAGTTTCAGTAGTGAGGAGTTGGCATATTTTTTTGATTGGGCAAGGACGTCTTCCTTAATGTACAGTGTGAAATTGAAAGTGCTGTTTCTGGCAGTGTCTAGCCAGCAGCTTAATAACAATGGATTTAATTGTTTTATGGATTTCTGATGAAATCTCAGGAGAGCTTGCAAATACTTTTTTTCTTCCTGTGCAAGGCAGTAATAGAAGAACTGATACTGCTTTGCAACAATTTTAAAATGGAAGGATTCACAGGATCAGAGGATCAGAGGATGTTAGGGGTTGGAAGGGACCTCTGGAGATCATCAAGTGCAACCTCTCTGCCAGAGCAGGACCAGAGAATCCAGCACAGGTCACACAGCAACACATCCTGACTTGAAAGTCTCCAGAGAAGAAGACTCCACAACCTCTCTGGGCAGCCTGTTCCAGTGCTCTGTGACCCTCACAGTAAAGAAGTTCCTCCTCATGTTGAGGTGGAACCTCCTGTGCTGAAGTTTCCATCCATTGCCCCTTGTCCTGTCCCAGGGCACAAGTGAGCAGAGCCTGTCCCCTCCTTCCTGACCCCCAGCCCTCAGATATTTATAGACATTGATCAGGGTCCCTTTCAGTCTTCTCCACTCCAGACTAAAGAGCCCCAGGTCTCTCAGCCTCTCCTCACCAGGCAGTCTCCAGTCCCTTCAGCATCCTTGTAGCCCTCCCTTGGACTCTCTCCAGCAGATCCCTATCCCTCTTGAACTGGGGAGCCCAGAACTGGATGCAATATTCCAGATGGGGCCTCACTAGGGCAGAGTAGAAAGGGAGGGGCACCTTGTTTTCCTAAGAGTGCAGAAAGTCCTATGAGATTGCTTTGCCCTCTGCTGAGTGGGTTAGAGCAGGGGTGCCAAACCATTTTACTTTCTTTACATTCCCAGCAGGCCCAGTGAACAGGAGTGAATTGTGAATTGTGTGCTGCCTTGAGCATACTCTGAGTGCTGACTGCATGCAGCTAGACTTGAAAAGTTGCTTGAGTGCAGGAAGCCTGCGTGTGCCATAAACTCAGTGCCTTTGGGATGGTTTGTGTCTGTTGCACACATGCAGGGTGAATAGAGCAAATGCAGTGTGTGTTGGCAAGAGCAGGCCACAAGAACTGCTGGCACTGCCACTGCAGTGGACCCCTGCCTGCAGGCTGCTCCTGGGTTATCTCTAGAAGCACAGGAGCAGGCAGTCTGTGCAGCCAGCAGAGCATAAGTTGAACATGAGACAGAAAATGGTTAGTTTGCCTGCCAGCAGGGTCTATCCTAAGCATGTATAGAATCATAGAAGAGAATCATAGAATGGTCCAGGCCAGGAGGGACCTCCAAAGGTCATCCAGTCCAACCTCCCCACAGCCAGCAGGGACATCCCCAACTAGATCAGGTTGCCCAGGGCCTCGTCAAGCCTTACCTTGAATATCTCCAGGGATGGGGCCTCAGCCAGCTCCCTGAGCAACCTGTTCCAGTGTTCCACCACCCTCACAGTGAAGAACTTCTTCCTAACATCCAATCTCAATCTCCTCTTCTCTAGTTTGAAGCCATTGCCCCTTGTCCTGTTACTGCAGGCCTTTGTAAACAGTCTCTCTCCATCCTTCCTGTAGCCCCTTCAGGTACATGACATTCTGGAATAAGAAAAGTCTCCCTCACATCTCCCATTTTCTCAGCTGATTACATCACAGTCTCACAGTATATCAGAGGTTGGAAGGGACCTCAAGAGATCATCAGGTCCAACCCCTCTGCCACAGCAGGATCATTTAGGGTAGTCTGCACAGGAATGCATCCAGGTGGGCTTTGAAAGTCTCCAGAGAAGGAGACTCCACAACCCCCCTGGGCAGCCTGTTCCAGTTCTCTGTCACCCTCACTGTGAAGAAGTTTCTCCTCATGTTGAGGTGAAACCTTCTATGTTCAAGTTTGTCTCCATTGTTCCTTGGCTTATCACTGTGCACCACCCAAAAGAGCCTGGCCCCCTCCACTTGACCCCCACCCTGCAGATATTTATACACATTTATGAGATCCCTTCTCAGCCTTCTCTTCTCTAGACTAAATAGCCCCAGGGCTCTCATTCACTCTTCATAGGGATCTATCCACTACTATCTACATGGATCTATCCACTTTTGTGACACCAAAGTGGCCATTTGCAATACATTGCTCTTTGGAGAAAATAACATAGGAGGCAACCAAAGTAAAGCTGAGCCTTTGGAATTGAGCTACTGTGAATTGGAGCTATGAAAACAGAAATCTAGGATCATGTTCACAGTTTCAAAGTGGAATTGTTTTCTCAGTGGCTGCCTGAAAGCAAGGACACTGCAAAAGATGTTATGTATGGGGATAATGTAATGGCATTTATGGGGATAAGGTTACTTCTCCTAACTTAACTTGTGATTCTATTTTCTTCTTTCATTTCTGAATGGTCACAGTTGTGTAATTCTGCCTCTGTTGTATAACTGAAGAGTTCCAGTAGCCTTTTTTTGAGAGGAATGTGCTAGCATAAGTTGACACTGAAAGGTGACCATTGTGTGCTTGCAAAGAGGTGAAGTAAGGAGAACCTTCTTCTCATTTAAATTAGTGTCCAGTTTTGGGCTCCCCAGTGCAAGGGAGACAGGGATCTGCTGGAGAGAGTCCAACAGAGAGCTATGAGGATGGCTGTGAGACTTGAACATCTCTCTCTGAAGAAAGACTGAGACACCTGTGGCTGTTTAGTCTGGAGAAGGCTGAGAGGGGATCTTACCAATGTCTTTAAATATCTGAGGAATGGGTGTCAAGGTGAAGGTGAATCCTACAGACAGGCCAGGAGTTTTTGCCCATAGCATCTCTTTTCTGCCACTGAATTGCAGTTCATGTCAGCTGTGAGTGATGGTAGTGGACAACACTTTGCCTTGAAGCAGGACAACTGTGGAGCAAACAGGAGACCTGCTGCAGAGCAAGCAGCAGAAGTGGCCTTATCATCCCACTGCAGCAGAGCTGCTGAGAGGGCATGGGAACTGAACAGGAGGAAAGAGAGAGGATGCTTCCTCATTCACTGACTTGTGACTGCTCTGAAGCCTGTCTGGAGGCAGTTGGTGTCTCATGACTAGTACAGGGAAAGACTTGGGGAGCAGTGGGAATCCCCAGCAACAGGAGGGATTTGAGGGGCTTGCCTGTAATGGATTACATCAATTCAAGCAGCATATTCATTTCAAGCACTTTGGGTTTTTAAAGGTTAAATTGCGATATGTAGACCACCAAAACTGGAACAGCAGACAAAAATGACACAGTTTGTGAGCTTGTAAACTTGGGACAATCCCATGAGCTGGATAGGGAGGGAGAAGGGACACACAGTTCCAGTTGTAGGCTCATGGTTTGAACTTCTAGGGTTCACAGTGCTGTAAGGGCCATACAATTCTTAATTCTTAATCTTCTCTCCAGCTACATGACTGGCTGCAGGAGGTGTAAACCAATGCTCACAGTTGCCAAGCCTTTTTGTTTTGAGTGGGAGGCTGTGTACATGTTACAAGCTCCTCAAACTTAATATAGAGTAGGACATACTCAGCCAGGGCTGTGGGGAATAAGTAGGGCAGGGAGAAGGATTTTGCTCCTGGAAAAAAAGGCTTTTCAACCTTCAACAAAAGAATAGGTATTTCATATATATTCCATGTATTTTGAAGTATTGAGAGAAGAGATACCAGCTGATAGTGCTGCATGGGAATGGCTCCTGTTCTGTTGCATGGCTGAAGAAGCTGATTGAGAACAGCAAGTTTCAGGGCAGAATTATTTGTCTTTGTACCTCTTGGTTTCCTCCCTTGTTTTGTTTTGTTGTCATGCCCACATTAACAGGTGCCTGGTGTAAATTTGCCTGTCAGCCAGCTGACCTATTTCTTCTCTGCAATCCTCATCAGTGGTGTGATACACGAAGTCGGCCATGGGGTGGCAGCTATTCGGTAATACAAACTGCTTTTCTCTTCCTGTCTCCCCAAACAACCTCATATGCCAGAGCATTTGCTTACAGGTGGATGTTAGACAGAAACACAGAATGTGAGGGGTTGGGAGTGACCTCCAAAGCTCACCCAGTCCAACCCCCCTGCCAGAGCAGGAGCACCCAGAGCAGGTCACATAGGAGCACAGCCAGGTGGGTTTGGAATGTCTGCAGAGAAGGAAACTCCACAACCTCTCTGGCACCCTCACAGGGAAAAAGTTTTTCTGTCTGTTCCTGTGGCACCTCCTCTGCTCCAGCTTGGACCCAGTGCCCCTTGTGCTGTCATTGGACATCACCCAGCAGAGCCTGGCTCTGTCCTCCCCACACTGCCCTGCACATCTTTATAAATATGAATGAGGTCACCTCTCAGGCTCCTCCTCTCCAAGCTCAAGAGCCCTCAGCTCCCTCATCCTATCCTCATAAGGAGGATGTTCCATGCCCTTCATCATCTTTGTGGTTCTGTACTGGACTCTCTCAAGCAGTTCCCTGATGTCCTTCTAGAACTGAGGAGCCCAGAACTGGACACAATATTCCAGATGTGGCCTCAGCAGGGCAGAGTAGAGGGAGAGGAGAACCTCTCTTGACCTACTCACCACAGCCCTTCAAATCCACCCTAGGATTGGCCTTCCTGGCCACAAGGGCACTTTGCATTGATTTCTCTAGAGACTCTGTTTCTCCTGTATTTCATAGCTTCCTTAGATTCTGAGGGTGTGCAGTTAAGGGTAGAGTTTTAATACAATGTTTATTCTACAGATGATAAGAAAGACTTTTGCTCTTCAAATGATCAGGTTGAAAACAATGCTTCTTTTGAGTGGTTTTCTTTTGCACATGGCAATTGCATTTCTGTACCTGTGACACTTGAAGAGGACCCGTGTGCTGCTGCACAATGGTACTTTAAAAGAGTTCTTTAAATTGATTTGTTTAAACTTAGCTTGTGAAGTTTACTGCCAGCAAGCTGAAGCAGTAACTCAGTTAAATGTGGTTTGCCCCTCTTAACCCCACCAAGATGTTAATGTTGGTCAAAGATGATTATTTTTAATGTCACAACTGGGATGATTACTTCATTAAGAAGTGCAGAGTCCTGCATCTGGGGAGGAATAACAGCAGGCACCAGGACAGACTAGGTGTCCACCTGCTGGAAAGCAGCTCCATGGAGAAAGACCTTGGAGTCCTAGTGGACAGCAAGTTCTGCATGGGACAGCAATGTGCCCTTGTGGCCAAGAGAGCCAATGGGATCCTGGGGAGCATCAAGAAAAGTGTGGCCAGCAGGGCTGGGGAGGTTCTTCTGCCTCTCTGCTCTGCCCTGCTGAGACCACACCTGGAATATTTTGTCCAGTTTTAGGGCTCCCCAGTTCAAGAGAGACAGAGACCTGCTGGAGAGAGTCCAAGGGAGAGCCAGGAGGATGATTGCAGGACTGGAACATCTCTCCATTTTCTTCTCTTGGAGCTGTTGGAGTGAGTCCAGAGGAGGGTCACAAAGATGATCCAAGGGCTGCAGCACCTCTGCTATGAGGACAGGCTGAGGGAGCTGAGGGTGTTCAGCCTGGAGGAGAGAAGACTCCAGGGGAACCTTAGAGCTGCCTTCCAGTAGCTGAAGGAATCCTACAGGAAGGCTGGAGAGGGACTTTTCATAAGGGTGTCTAGCAACAGGACAAGAAAGGATAGTGTGAAGCTGAGGGAAAGGAGGTTTAGACTGGATCTTAGGAAGAAGTTCTTCAGTATGAGGGTGGTGAGACTCTGGAATAGGCTGCCCAGGGAGGCTGTGGATGCCTCCTCCCTGAGGGTATTCAAGGCCAGGTTGGATGAAGCCTTGAGCAGCTGAGTCTGGTTGAGAGGTGTCCCTGCCCATGGCAGGGAGGTTGGAGGAGATGAGCTCTGAGGTCTGTTCCATCCTAAGCCATTCTCTGATTCTTCCCTCTGTACCTCCTACCCAAGTCATGAAATCATGGCTAGACATTAGGCTGCCTGTTACTCATTGGTAGCATGGAGAGGTCTGCTGAGTTAACTCCAGGGAATTAATGTTTCACTGCCTTCTGAACCATTTCATGTAATTCTGTGTCTCCTCTTCTTGTGTCTGCACAATAAATAAATAGATGTGAATCAATTCCATGCAAAGCCCAGTGTACTGGCTCAGTAAGGATAATGGGATTAGCTGATCCATGCCTGGCTTATCTGGGGATAATAATTGGAATGGAATTGTCTTGGAACATGATTGTCATGCCTCTGTAAGTCCCTCAGGAAGTTTTTAGCTTCATGAAAACTTGATTTAGTTGTTCCAAAAAGTGACCATTTAAAGGAATTGTATAAGCTCTAAAGCATATCTGTGTGCATTTATGTATGTGTGAATTTAAATCATTAAATCTGAATTAAAAATAGTTAAATAGCAGTTGTCAAACAATAACACTGTTGTTTACTGTTTGACAACTGCTATTTAACTATTGTTTATTTAGATTTAATTATTTAAATATGATTTAAATAGCATTTGGCCTTTTAACCTTGTGCTGGTTTGGGGCCAGACAGATCGTCTCTTGCCCCGAAAGGGACAAAAGAATGAGACTCACACAAACGGATTGGAGAGTGATGGAAAGTTTAAATGGAAAAGCAATTGGTGAAGCTACAGAAAAACTACAAACTACAAAGCATAGTGACAAAGAGTATCCCAAAGCGTACAGAACCCCTCACAGAATTCCCAAAGCTTCCCAATCCTTCCCTTCTTCCCACCTGAGGGTAAACCCAAACCCCCCAGGGCTCTTTCTTCCCCCTCCCGCTGCTAGGCAAGTCTCAGGCTGGCCAGGTCTGAGACTGCCCCCCCCTCCATTCTCCTCCTGGCATTAGGCCTAGACAGGCCTAAGAGGCCTTGAGGATACTCCCCCGGCATTACCCGATAAGAGAGGACATCTCCCGTGGGAGCAGAGAGGGAAGAAAGAGGAAGAGAATGACTTTGCAGATGGCCTTATAGGGTGCAGGATTTATGGGTAGAAATACGTCGTTTCCTGTGTCCACCCCTGTGGGTGGGCACCCAGGACACCAGAGGTGTATCTCATGCGGCAGTGGCAGGGGGCACCCAGCCTGAACTGCCACAAACCTGTTCACTTGTTTTGATTTTTTTTTTTTTCCCCCCAAGTGACCTATCTCTAATTTTTGTAAGTTTAAAATTTCCTCTTAATTTCATTTAGGAGAAACAGAGAAATGATGAATTGCAGAAATCTCTTAAGTGTTTCTTGAAAAGGAAAGCAGGTTGCCAAGGGAGGTAGTTGAGGCCAAATCCCTGGAGATATTTAAGGTCTGGCTCAGGACATGTTCAAGGTCAGACTCAGGGCATATTGAAGGTCAGACTGAGAACATGTTTAAGGTCAGACTCAGGACATGTGTAAGGGTCAGACTCAAGACATATTTAAGGGTCAGACTGAGAACATGTTTAAGGTCAGACTCAGGACATGTGTAAGGTCAGACTCAGGACATATTTAAGGTCAGACTCAGGACATGTTTAAGGTCAGACTCAGGACATATTTAAGGTCAGACTGAGAACATGTTTAAGGTCAGACTCAGGACATATTTAAGGTCAGACTCAGGACATGTTTAAGGTCAGGCACAGGACATATTTAAGGTCAGACTGAGAACATGCTTAAGGGTCAGACCCAAGACATATTTAAGGTCAGACTCAGGACATGTTTAAGGTCAGGCACAGGACATATTTAAGGTCAGACTGAGAACATGCTTAAGGGTCAGACCCAAGACATATTTAAGGTCAGACTCAGGACATGTTTAAGGGTCAGACTCAAGACATGTTTAAGGGTCAGACTCAGGACATGTTTAAGGTCAGGCACAGGACATATTTAATGTCAGACTGAGAACATGCTTAAGGGTCAGACTCAAGACATATTTAAGGTCAGACTCAGGACATGTTTAAGGGTCAGACTCAGGACATGTTTAAGGGTCAGACTCAGGACATGTTTAAGGTCAGACCCAAGACATATTTAAGGTCAGACTCAGGACATGTTTAAGGTCAGGCACAGGACATATTTAAGGGTCAGACTCAGGACATGTTTAAGGGTCAGACCCAAGACATATTTAAGGTCAGACTCAGGACATGTTTAAGGTCAGGCACAGGACATATTTAAGGGTCAGACTCAGGACATGTTTAAGGTCAGGCACAGGACATATTTAAGGTCAGACTGAGAACATGCTTAAGGGTCAGACTCAAGACATATTTAAGGTCAGATTCAGGACATGTTTAAGGGTCAGACTCAAGACATGTTTAAGGTCAGACTCAGGACGTGTTTAAGGGTCAGACTCAAGACATGTTTAAGGTCAGACTCAGGACGTGTTTAAGGTCAGGCACAGGACATATTTAAGGGTCAGACTGAGAACATGCTTAAGGGTCAGACTCAAGACATATTTAAGGTCAGATTCAGGACATGTTTAAGGGTCAGACTCAAGACATGTTTAAGGTCAGGCACAGGACATATTTAAGGTCGTGCTCAACAAGGCTCTGAGCAATCTGCTCTAGTGGAGGATGTCCCTGCTCACTGCACAGAGCTGGATGACCTTTGGAGTTCCCTTCCAACCCAAACCCTTCTATCATTCTTCCAGCTACTTTTTCCTAGGTTACTTTGAAACAGCATCTTACAAGTTAGCTTTTTATTTATTTATTTAAAAGAAAAACATCCCCCAAATATGAAAATATGTGTTGACATGAAAGGGGTTTGTGGCTTTTTCAAGGTATTTTTGTGTGTTTCTGTTAGCAGGAGTCCGACATGAAGCTGAACTTAGCCTCCTGTTGTTTCTAACCAGGCAAACAAATGTGTGCTGCTCCAAAGGGGCAGAAAGCATCCTTTAAGGTTCATTGTCTTGCTCTTTATGTAAAATAAGTTAGTTTTATGGTTGCAGTTTTCATTATTCTAGTAGTCAGAAATGAGTTTGTCATTGGTTTGTTTACAGTGACACCACTGAGCTTGGCCTTTATTCTTTTCTTTTTTTGAAGAGAGCAAGTCCGGTTCAATGGGTTTGGCATTTTTATTTTCATTGTCTACCCTGGAGCGTTTGTTGATCTCTTCACAACCCACCTGCAGCTGATATCTCCAGTCCAGCAGTTAAGGATATTCTGTGCAGGTAATACTTTGTGATTTTTCATCAAACCTTTGCTTAGCACACTTACTTAATTTACATGTATCAGTTGTGTGTCCTTGACAAGGGATTGAAGGTTTAAAATGAAGAAGTACCAAAGCTTCTCTTTACCTGAAGGTGATCTTCCTGTTCTGAACCTAAATTGTAATTTCAGAAAATCATCTGATCATTACTGTTCATATTTTGCATTTCTAGAGGAGAGACATCATTCTTTAGGGGCTTACATCAGTACTGATTCCCTGTCAGGAGAAATGGTATCATATCCAAGCACAAGGAGGGTTAGGGGGTTAGGGTTAGGGGTTAGGATTAGGGTTGGGGGTTAAGATTAGGGTTAGGGAGTTAGGTTTAAGAGTGGTTCAAGAGCAGTCTGGAGGAGAAGGACTTGGGGGTGTCAGTTGGTGACAAACTCCCCAGGAGCCAGCAATGGTCCCTGGCAGCCCAGCAGGCAGCTGTGTGCTGAGCTGCATCCAGAGCAGGGAGAGCAGCAGCACAGGGAGGGGATTCTGCCCCTCTGCTCTGCTCACACCCCACCTGCAGCACTGCCTCCAGTTCTGGGGCCCGCAGCACAAGAGGGACAGGGAGCTGCTGGAGGAGGCCACAAAGAAGATCAGAGGGCTGGAGAACCTCCCCTGTGGGGACAGGCTGAGAGAGTTGGGGCTGTTCAGTCTGGAGAAAAGAAAGCTCTGGGAAGATCATAGAGCAGCCTTCCAGTATCTGAAGGGGGCTTACAAAAAAGCTGGGGAGGGACTTTTTAACAAGGGCCTGGAGTGACAGGATGAGGGGCAATGGCTTTAAGCTTGAGGAGGGCAGATTGAGACTGGAGATTAGGAAGAAATTCTTTCCAGTGATGGTGATGAGACACTGGAACAGGTTGCCCAGAGAGGTTGTGGTTGCCCTCTCCCTGGAGGTGTTCAAGGCCAGGTTGGATGAGGCCATGAGCAACCTGGGCTAGTGGAAGGTGTCCCTGCCCATGGCAGGGGGGTTGGAACTGGATGATCATCAAGGTCCCTTCCAACCTAAACCACTGAATCTATGAATCCATGAATCCTAGATCTTACTTAGTTGTATGTAAGAAATTCCAGTTGTGTGACTGGGGGAAAAGATGCAGTTCCTGACCTTCCTTTCTCATTAGAAAAAAAGTCCTACAGCAGCTCAGGAGCAGAAATTTCTCTGTTGCTCTGACATTTTATTATTTATAAATTTTTTTTTGCATGTTGTGTGGCCTAAGTAGCAAAACTTGGGATCACAGAAGGTGGAAAATACCCAGCCATATGAGAACATGACTTGCTGCTACAGGTGGACACCCTTGAGCAATTCACTGCCATTTTCTGCATTAGGAGCTGTCTGCTGATGTGATTTTTTTTTTTCAGCAGTATTGTGAGTGGCTTCCAGTGACATGTCAGTCATGTTATTATACAGGTCACTGTGTTTTTGGTGTTGCCATCAGGAGGAAATAAAGGCTAAAACACAACCAGCCAAAGAGAGGCACAGCTTATGGCTCCAGATAACCTCCAAATGTTTTTTGATTTGATGTTTCTCAGTCTCTAGCTCCTGGGAAGCAGAGCCTTGTAGCTGTGGGCAGTTAAACTGAGGCTGTGTTATGCTACCTGAACCACTTGTAGTACTGATTTCTACAGGCCAAGGTGCTGAAATAAAGACAGAAAAGTTAGCATCTTGGTTTGGTTCTTCATACTGATGATTGTCCCCTGCAGTAGAGAGTAGCCATCCTGTTGTAATTTTTGGGTGCTGATATTATTTCTTGAATACTGCAACTAAAACATTATATAGAGGCCTTTACCCTGGGCATACAGAAGCCTTTAGCAAAGCATATTTTCAAGCTTTCATAAATCAAGGAAATGATGCTTAATGTAGGTAAGTAAATACATCTTTATTTCAAATATTCCATTGAACCAAAAGCATTCACTCCTTTTGTGTGGGGCTTTTGTGAACCCCATTGCTCAAATTAATCCACAGGATCTCAGAGAATCACAGAAACATTCAGATTGGAAAAGAGCCTCAGGATCACCAACCATTAACCCTACCCTACAAGGCTCACCCCTAAACCACATCCCCAAGCACCACATCCAAACCACCTTCAAACACAACCAGGCTTGGGGACTCCACCACCTCCCTGGGCAGCCTGTGCCAATCCCTGACCACTCTGGCAGGGAAAAAATGTTTCTAATGTCCAGTGTAAACCTCCCCAGTCACAGCTTGAGGCCATTCCCTCTTGTTCTGTCACTAATTCCCTGTCAGAAGAGACCAGCAGCAGCCTCTCCACAACCTCCTTTCAGGTAGCTGTAGACAGCAATGAGGTCTGCCCTCAGCCTCCTCTTTTCCAAACTAACCATCCCCAGCTCCTTCAGTCTCTCTCCATCAGATTTCTTCTCCAGGCCCTTCCCAGCTTCCTTGCCCTCCTCTGCACTGCCTCCAGCACCTCCACATCTCTCTTGGATGAGGTGCTCAAAACTGGACACAATACTCCAGGTGTGGCCTCCCCAGAGCTGAGTGCCAGGGGACAATCCCCTCCCTGCTGCTGCTGGACACAGCATTGCTGATCCCAGCCAGGATGCCATTTCCATTTCCAGCTACTGTGAAGAACTGAAAAGAGGACATAGGGGTCGCTTACACACATTGGCTTCAAACTACAGAAGAGTAGATTTAGATTGCGTGTTAGGGTTCTTCACCATGAGGGTGGTGGAACACTGCAACAGGTTGCCCTGAGAGGTAGTTTAAGCCCCATCCCTGGAGATATTCAAGGTGAGGCTGGACAAGGCTCTGAGCAACCTGGAGGATGTCCCTGCTGACTGCAGGGGGTTTGGACTGGGTGACCGTCGGAAGTCCCTTCCAATCCAACCCATTCTATGATTCTATGTTGCAAGAGGGGTTAGCATCAATGGCTGCTAATCAGTCAGTCCAACAAATACCTGCATTATTAACAGCTGGTGATAGTGTTTGATAGTGACAAAATAGGACTTCCACTGTTCTGAGTTGTCAAAGCAGTTGAATGAAACTTTTCTCAGTCTCCTGAAGGTCTCCTGAAGGTCTGATTTTACAGAGACAGGCTTGCAGGTGTGTGTATGGCAGCTAAGTAGAATCATAGAATCAACCAGGTTAGAAGAGACCTCCAAGATCATCCAAGGATAGATCCAACCTATCACCCAGCCCTATCCAATCAACCAGACTATGGTACTGAGTGCCTCATCCAGGCTTTTCTTGAACATCTCCAGAGGTGGTGACTCCACCACCTCCCTGGGCAGCACATTCCCATGGCCAATCTCTCTCTCTGTGAAGAACTTCCTCCTCACATCCAGCCTATACCTCCCCTGGCACAGCTTGAGACTGTGTCCTCTTGTTCTGCTGCTGGTTGCCTGGGAGAAGAGACCAACCCCCCCTGGCTACAACCTCCCTTCAGGTAGTTGTAGACAGCAATGAGGTCTCCCCTGAGCCTCCTCTTCTCCAGGCTGAACACCCCCAGCTCCCTCGGCCTCTCCTCACAGGGCTGTGCTCCAGACCCCTCCCCAGCCTTGCTGCCCTTCTCTGGACACCTTCCAGCATCTCAACATCTCTCTTGAACTGAAGAGCCCAGAACTGGACACAGCACTCAAGGTGTGGTCTAACCAGTGCTGAGCACAGGGCAGGATGACTTCCCTGCTGCTGGCCACACTATTCCTGATGCAGGCCAGGATGCCATTGGCCTTCTTGGCCACCTGGGCACACTGCTGGCTCATGTTCAGCTGCTGTCCACCAGTACCCCCAGGTCCCTTTCTGCCTGGCTGCTCTCAGCCACTCTGTCCCCAGCCTGTAGCACTGCATGAGGTTGTTGTGGCCAGTGTGTAGAACCCTCACTTAGCCTTGTTAAATCTCATGCCCTTGGACTCTGCCCATCTCTCCAGCCTGGCAAGGTCCCTCTGCAGGACCCTCCTACTCTCCAACAGATCAACACCAACTCCTAACTTGGTGACATCTGCAAACTTACTGATGATGGAGTACAAGAGCTAGAGGACAGAATGGCATCAAGTATTACTTGTACAGCCCACCTCTACTCTGAGGCTTGAAGAGTGTTTGTTGTACAGCAGATGGCATCACGAGTTCAGGAATAGTGAGGAGTCTTCTTGTGAGCCCTGTGATATTTTTAGCTTGAATCTATGTCTAGGAGGTGAGAAGTGCTGCTGTGCATCACTTTCTTAGAATTAATCATTTGGATTATTTTTTGAGATCCTTTTTAAACATCTTTTGTCTTGGCCTTAGCAGAAGAAGGAGTTAAAGATCCATAAAGCACTTTTTGAAGGTCTGCTAAGGGTTGTGAATTGTTCCTTTTCAAGTATCAAGAAATAAGATACCCAAGGATGAGACTGGGGTAGCAAAATGAGATTGTTGGTGTGCTCAGCTGTGTGCCCCTCTCATTTCGAGCCTCTCATTTATTTCCCTATGGATTGCCTAGGATTAATTGGAAGCCTTTCTGTTTCAGGCTCTTCTGCTGTGTTCCACACAACAAAGTGTGGAGCCTGTGATACTAAGGCCCTTATCTTCCTAGCTGTTTGAAAGTGTTCCTCCAACAGTTCCAGCACCTCTTGTGTTATTTAATTTTCTTTTCCCATTACTCTCTCCAGCAGCTACGCTGTTACAAAGGAATTCTCTATTTCTGTCTTACATTTTGGTCCTTTCTAAAGCTGGAAAAAATAAAAATCGATTTTAACATAAAAAGGGAAAACTAAAACAGATTTTAACAAAAAAAGAGGAAATTAAAATGGATTTTAACAAAAAAGGGGAAACTAAAATGATTTTAATATAAAAAGGGGAAATTAAAATGGATTTTAACGTAAAAAGGGAAAACTAAAATGGATTGTAACAAAAAAAAGAGGAAATTAAAATGGATTTTAACATAAAAAGGGGAAATTAAAATGGATTTTAACATAAAAAGGGGAAACTAAAATGATTTTAACATAAAAAGGGGAAATTAGAATGGATTAAAAAAAAAGGGGGAAACTAAAATGGATTTTAACGTAAGGGGAAACTAAAATGGATTGTAACATGAAATGGGAAAAATAGAATTTTATTTTAACATAAAATGGGAAAATGAAAGTTTATTTTAACATAAAATGGTTAAAAGTAATTAAGTTCAAATATTTACTTAATACTTCTGCTTGTGTTGCACTTGTATGAGATAAAGAGAATGTAATGCTGAAACATTTTATCTGTGAGGTTCATAGATTCATAGAATTGGTTAGGTTGGAAGGGACCTTTAAAGATCACCCAGTTCCAACCCCCTGCCATGGGCAGGGACACCTTCCACTAGCCCAGGTTGCTCAAGGCCTCATCCAGCCTGGTCTTGAACACCTCCAGGGAGAGGGCACCCATGACCTCTCTGGGCAACCTGTTCCAGTGTCTCCCCACCCTCACTGGAAAGAATTCCTTCCCAATCTCCAGTCTCAATCTGCCCTCATCAAGCTTCAATCCATTCCCTCTCATCCTATCACTACAAGCCCTTGTCAGAAGTCCCTTCCCAGCTTTCTTGTAGCCTCCTTCAGGTACTCCTTCAGGCTGCTCTGAGGTGTTCCCAGAGCTGTCTTTTCTCCAAGCTGCACATCCCCAACTCTCTCAGCCTGTCCCCATAGGGGAGATTCTCCAGCCCTCTCATCATCTTCATGGCTTCCTCTGGGTCTGCTCCAGCAGCTCCATGTCCCTCTTTGCTGGGAGCCCCAAAACTGGATGCAGTCCTCCAGGTGGGATCTCCAGCCTGGCCTTCTGATGTTCTCAGAGTTCAGAGGCTTCCTTAAAGCTCCTCTACAATGTTTGTAAAGTAATGCACATGTTCTTTCATAACTCTGTTCACAAATTAACTTGTAGAATCATAGAATCATAGAAGAGACCTCAAGGCTCATCCAGTTCCAATCCGCCTGCCATGGGCAGGGACACCTCACACTACAGCAGGTTGCTCACAGCCACATCCAGCCTGGCTGCAAAACCCTCCAGGGATGAGGCTTCCACCACCTCCCTGGGCAACCTGTGCCAGTGTCTCACCACCCTCATGGGGAAGAATTTCCATCCAATCTGAATCTACCCATTTCTAGTTTTGCTCCATTTCCCCCAGTCCTATCACTCCCTGACACCCTCAAAAGTCCCTCCCCAGCTTTCTTGTAGCCCCCTTGAGATCCTGGAAGGCCACAAGAAGGTCTCCTGGGAGCCTTCTCTTCTCCAGACTGCACAACCCCAACTCTCTCAGTCTGTGCTCATAGCAGAGCAGCTCCAGCCCTCTGCTCATCTCCGTGGCCCTGTTATCAATTCTCCCAGTAATAATTTCAGGAAAAGTTAATTAAAAGGTAACTGTAGAATCTTTCATCTCTTGTTATTAGTGTTTATTTAGAAATGTGATGGGGTTTCAAATTTTTTTTTGTCCTTCTTTTTAGGTGTGTGGCATAATTTTGTTCTTGGTGTTGCAAGCTTCATAGGTTTGTTTCTGCTGCCAGCCATTCTTTTCCCGTTCTATTACACGGGTGCTGGGGCACTTGTCACCGAGATTGCAGAGGTAAGAGCAGATCTTTATTCTTGTCATGTTAGATCCTTTATGACCTGAAATGTGCCTATGTCTCAGTCACACAATCACACAGAATCACAGAATTGTCAGGGTTGGAAGGGACCTCGAAGATTGTGAGGGTGGTGAGACACTGGAACAGGGAGGTGGTGGAAGCCTCACCCCTGGAGGTTTTTGCAGCCAGGCTGGATGTGGCTGTGAGCAACCTGCTGTAGTGTGAGGTGTCCCTGCCCATGGCAGGGGGGTTGGAACTGGCTGAGCCTTGAGGTCCCTTCCAACCCTGACAATTCTGTGATTCTATGATTCTGTGTTAGGGGTTGGAAGGGACCTCTGGAGATCATCCAGTCCAACTCCCCTGACAGAGCAGGACCAACATAGGTCACACAGGAACACATCCAGACAGGGCTTGAAAGTCTCCAGAGAAGGAAACTCCACAACCTCTCTGGGCAGCCTGTTCCAGTGCTCTGGATGATCCTTGAGGTCCCTTTCAACCCTAACAATTCTATGATTCTAAGATTCTATGATCCAGTTCCAACCCCCCTGCCATGGCCAGGGACACCTTACACTAGATTAGGTTGCTCAGAACTACATCCAGCCTGGCCTTAAAAACCTCCGGGGGTGAGGCTTCTATCCTCTGTTGGGCAAGCCTCCTCCAGTGTCTCAGCACCCTTGGAGTTCTAACTATTGCAACTTGACTGACTTCACTGTTTCTTTTCAGGACTCTCCTGCCAATGGACCAAGAGGTCTCTTTGTGGGAGATATTGTCACTCACCTACAAGACTGCCCAGTTTATAGTGTGGAAGATTGGAATTCCTGTCTGGGAGACCTCTCAGACAAGTCACAGGTTGGCTACTGTGTAAGTGCAGCCACCCTACAGCAATTAAGCTTTCCAGCTAGAGGTATGGCTTTAATTCCTCTCTTCGTTATTTTGTAGTGTAATGTTGCCATGTCTTAAAGGCTTTTTGGGTTTTAGGATTTGTTGGAGGGGGCAGGTTTCTCCTAAGTCAAGTCTGCTGTCCTGCCTTAGGCAGTGGCTGATAAGCCACTCATTTTTCTGAATCCAGAAGTGAGGAAGAGGCAGAGAGAATAATTTCTCTGGTCATCAAGTCATCCCTGTATGACCTGAACCATAAAGTTTGCTTCTTCAGGATACTGCATAACTTGCTTATTAGCATACAATTATTTCCTGTATTTTGCCTTCACTTATGTGGATCAACTCAGTCATGTTTTGCAGGTGTCCATTCTACACACTGCCTGACTGCTTTGGTCAGCATGACATTACAAACTGCATGGCTTATAACCCAGTGAAGAATGGTGGGGGTTGGAAGGGACCTCCAAAGGTCACAGTATCACAGTATATCAGAGGTTGGAAAGGACCTCAAGAGATCATCAAGGCCAACCCCCCTGCCAAAGCAGGATCACTTCGGGTAGTCTGCACAGGAGTGCATCCAGATGGGTTTGGCAAGTCTCCAGAGAAGGAAAGGTCAACTAGTCCCATCCCCTTGCAATAAGCAGATTGCCCTCCACTAGATCAGGTTTAGAGCCTTGTTGAGCCTGCCCTTGAACACCTTCAGGGAGGGGGCAACCACCGCCTCCTTGGGCAACCTGTTCCAGTGCCTCACCAGCCTCACTGGAAAGAATTTCTTCCTCATCTCCAGTCTAAATGTGCCCTCCTCAAGCTTCAATCCATTCCCTCTCATCCTATCATTACAAGCCAGTGTAAAAATTCCCTTCCTGCCTTTCTTGTAGCCTCTTTCAGGTACTAGAAGGCTGCTCTAAGGTCTCCCCAGAGCCTTCTTTTCTCCAAGCTGAACAGCCCCAACTCTCTCAGCCTGTCCCATAGGGGAGGTTCTCCAGCCCTCTGATCATCTTTGTGGCCTCCTCTGGACTTGCTCCAGCAGCTCCATGTCTCTCTTCTGCTGGGGGCACCAGAACTGGATGCAGAGGAGCAGAGTAGAGGGGCAGAACCATCTCCTTTGTCCTGCTGCTCACACTGCTTTTCGTGTAGCCTACTTCTCATTCTCCTGTGATACTGAAAAGGTAATTACTATTTTTTTTAGTATGTAAGGAAAGTAATCCTACATCTGGAATCAAAATAAATACCTAAATTGGAAACTAGTGGAGTATGGGTAAGGTCCTGCTTTCAAAGCCCTAATCATTTGGATTGTCCCTCTGAAGAGGAGGGCAGCTTTGGCACAGGCTTTCAGCTGGGCAGGGATGGCAAGTAAGAACCAGTTCTGGATTGCTGTGGGTGTATCTGCTGAGCTTCTGCTCCTCTCTGAAATGCAGTTTCAGAGTCATGGATAATAAAGCTGCATATTCTGTAACTGAACCAGTCCTGTTTAGATTGAAATAGTAGAGATTTAACACTAGGCACTCAATATTGCTTCCAAGCTTGGTTGCTGTATCGTGTGAGCAGCCCATTGTCCCCCTGCTGCATTCTAATCAGACCAGTCTGGCTGCATTTTCAGAGCCATAAGCCTCCAGCAGTGAGAAATATTCCTCTGAAATTAAATGACCTCTCTTCAGTCCCTAGCAGCTGCCATTTGTCAAAATCTTGACAGTTCACAACTTGACATAAATACAGACTATCAATAAAACTGCATCTAGCAAATGGACCTTATCTACTTGACCATAAAACAAATGGGTACTAAGCTGCTGGAGTATGAAGCTAGGCAGAAAACAATGCCCCAAGGACCCTCTTGAAACTAAAAAAAAAAAAAAAGAAAAAGGTGTTTTCTATGCTTTATAAGGAAACTAATTTCATGGTCATTCACTATTCAAACATAGATGCAGTGGCATAGCCTCAGGGTATCTGAAAAAAAGGGATTGTAAGGGTTCAGTGCTTGCACCTGGAAGCCCCAGGCATAAGGTTCCATGTTGTGGACTGCAGAGATAAGGAAAAGGCCCTGGGGGTCCTGGTGGATGGGAGGTTGACCATGAGCCAGCAGTGTGCTCTTGTGGCCAAGAAGGCCAAGGGCATCCTGGGGTGGATTAGAAGGGCTGTGGGGAGTAGGTCCAGAGAGGTTCTCCTCTCCCTCTACTCTGCCCTGGGGAGGCCACGTCTGGAATATTGTGTCCAGTTCTGAGCCTCTCAGTTCAAGAAGGACATCAGGGAGCTGCTTGAGAGAGTCCAGCACAGAGCCACAAAGATGATAAAGTGAGTGGAACATCTTCCTCATGAGGAGAGCCTGAGGGAGCTGAGGCTCTGTAGATTGGAGAGGAGGAGCCTGAGGGTGACCTCATTCATGTTGATAAAGATGTGCAGGGTGAGTGCCAAGGGGCTGGAGCCAGGCTCTGCTGGGTGATGCCCAATGCCAGGACAAAGGGCAAATGTGGAAGCTCAGGCATAGGAAGTTCCATGGAAACTTGAGGAAGAATTTTTTCACTGTGAGAGCAACGGAGCACTGGGACAGGCTGCCCAGAGGGGTTATGGAGTCTCCCTCTCTGGAGATATTCCAAACCCACCTGGATATGTTCCTGTGTGCCCTGGTCTAGGTGCTCCTACTCTGGCAGGGGGTTGGACTGGATGAGCTTTTGAGATCTTTTCCAGCCCCTAACATTCTGTGATGAATCAGCAACCAGTAGCACAGGCTTGATCTGCCTAAGGAAGGTGCTGCAGTGTGCTGTGGCACAGATTCTTACAGTGCCTGTTTTCTGTGGTTGGTGGTTTTATTCAGGCTGTTGTTGTGGAGTTAGTTAGGTTCAATTCCTTTCCAGATCATTCACACAAAGATTCTGTACCACACTGTTTAAATCATGGTTCAAAGCATTGCTGATTTATTGTTGTGCCCTTACAGCTTTGGGAAGCTTTTAAAACCTGAAGCTTTGTAAAGACTTTCACATTTTAAAGAGGATGTTTTGAGTCTTGGTTGTTTCCATAGTCAGCCAGTGAAATCAGTACCAGGAGCAAGTAACACATTTCTGTGCCAAATGTTAGTGCAAGGGAGCCCTCAAACAGGAAGGACATAGATCTGATTGAGCAGGTCCAGAGGAGGGCCACAAAGATGACTGAGGGGATGGAGCACCTCTGCTATGAGGACAGGCAGAGGGAGCTGGGGGTGTTCAGCCTGGAGAAGAGAAGGCTCCAGGCAGACCTAAGAGCAGCCTGCCAGTACCTGAAGGGGGCTACAAAAAGGCTGCAGAGGGACTGGTTGGAAAGGTCTGCAGTGACAGGATGAGGGACAATGGTTTGAAGTTACAGAAGAGGAGATTTAGCTTGGATGTTAGGAACAAGTTCTCTGCCATGAGGGTGGTGGAACACTGCAACAGATTGCCCAGGGAAGTAGTTGAGGCAGTTGGAGCACTTCAAGGTGAGGCTGGACAAGGCTCTGGGCAACCTGATCTAGAGATCCTACCTGGAGTACAGCATCCAGTTCTGGATCCCCTATAACAAGAAGGATCTGGAGGTGCTGGAATGTGCTCTCCCTTGTGGAGAAGGGCCACAAGGATGAGCAGAGGGCTGGAGCTGCTCTGCTATGGAGACAGACTGAGAGAGTTGGGGTTGTTCAGTCTGGAGAAGAGAAGGCTCCCAGGAGACCTTCTTGTGGCCTTCCAGTATCTGAAGGGAGCTACAAGAAAGCTGGGGAGGGACTTTTGAGTGTGTCAGGGAGTGACAGGACTGGGGGGGATGGAGCAAAACTAGAAATGGGTAGATGCAGATTGGATGTTAGGAAGAAATTCTTCCCCATGAGGGTGGTGAGACACTGGCACAGGTTGCCCAGGGAGGTGGTGGAAGCCTCATCCCTGGAGGTTTTTGCAGCCAGGCTGGATGTGGCTCTGAGCAACCTGCTGTAGTGTGAGGTGTCCCTGCCCATGGCAGGGGGGTTGGAACTGGCTGAGCCTTGAGTTCCCTTCCAATCCTTACAATTCCATGAATCTATGAATTCTATGTCCTTGCTGATGGCAGGGGGCTTGGACTAGGTGACCTTTGGAGGTCCCTTCCAACCCAGACCATTCTATGGGAAAAATATTTTGTAAGTTGTAATGCCCAGATCATTGCAGTGGTGGATCCTCCTTAGGTCAGGAGTTATTAAGATGGTTGAAATGATTGAATTCAGGTGGAGTTTATTTGCAGTTGTGACTGAACCACGCCAGGCTCTGTGAATGACTGTAATTCTTCAAGGCTACAGAATGGTTGTTTTACATTAATCAGAGGCTAATTTCTTCTCTGGAAGTGGCTCTAATGTTGATCATTTGCTCTCTGCCCATGTCCTTTAGTCTACAGAAGACTGGATGGCACAGTTGAGTGTTGTAGTAACAACAGCCTCACAGACATTTGCTTTTCATATAGCAATAACTTGGACAACCACCTGGTAAGTGATTTAAACTGCTAATGCTTTGGGGGAAAGCTAAAATGATTTACATGAAATGAGTAATATTCACCAACATTTATGCAGTTAAGTGCTTAAGAATACCTATAGTTTGTATCCCAGGTGTGTGTGTATGTCAGGCTCCCCATGTGCTGCCCAGGGAGGTGGTGGAGTCCCCAAGCCTGGCTGTGTTTCAAGGTGGTTTGGATGTGGTGCTTGGGGATGTGGTTTAGGGGTGAGCCTTGTAGAGCAGGGTTAATGGTTGGACTTGGGGATCCTGAGGCTCTTTTCCAACTGGAATGATTCTGTGATTCTGTGATGTACTTGGCTTAAATTAGGGTGGTTTTTTTTCCCCATGATTAATAAGGGAGTCCCTGGTAGAAAGATCTTACACCTCTCATTCCTTTAGGGAAAAAAGACACCTCCTCCATTTTATAGAGTCATAGAATCAGTCAGGGTTGGAAGGGACCTCAAGGATCAGCCAGTTCCAACCCCCCTGCCATGACCAGGGACACCTCACACTAGATCAGGCTGGCCAGAGCCTCATCCTTAAACACCTCCAAGGTTGGGGCCTCAACCACCTCCCTGGACAACCCATTCCAGGGTCTCACCACCCTGATGGTGAAGAACTTCTTCCTCAGGTCCAGTCTGAGTCTCCCCACTTCCAGCTTTATTCCATTTCCCCCTAGTCCTGTCACTACGTGATAGCCTAAAAAGTCCCTCCCCAGCTTTCTTGTAGGCCCAAGATTTATTTTCACCAACATTGGTGATAAAAAACAACTTTTGAGAGCAAGGTGAAACTGTCTGGTTTGGTGCTTCAGTCTCTAAAGGTACTGAGCTCTACAGGCAGAGCAAGGCACTGGGCTGTCTGTTCAGTTAGCTTGTCTGAAGCCAGCAGCACTGCTGATTAGGTTAAACTCAAAACATAGAATCATAGAATGGTTTGGGTTGGAAACAACCTCCAAAGGTCATCAAGTCCAACCCCCTCTGCAGTAAGCAGGGACATGTTCCACTAGATCAGGATTCCTAGAGCCCTGTTGAGCCTCAACCACTTCCCTGAGCAACCTGTTGCAGTGTTCTACCACCTGCATGGTGCAGAGCTTGTTCCTAACATCCAAGCTAAATCTGCTCTTCTCTTGTTTCAAACCATCTTCCCTCATCCTGTCCCTACAGGCCTTTGCAAACAGTCTCTCTCCATCCTTCTTGTAGCCCCTTCAGGTACTGGCAGGCTGCTGTTAGGTCTCCCTGGAGCCTTCTCCTCTCCAGGCTGATCACCCCCAGCTCCCTCAGCCTGTCCTTGTAGCAGAGGTGTTCCAGTCCCCTGATCATCTTTGTGGCTCTCCTCTGGCCCTGCTCCATCTGCTCCATGTCCTGTTTGTGTTGAGGGCTCCAGACCTGTACACAATACTCCAGGTGAGGTCTCACCAGAGCAGAGCAGAGTGTCAGAATCCCCTCTCTCCATCTCTGGCCACACTGCTATTGATGCAGCCCAGGCTGCCCTTGGCCTTCTGTGCTGCAAGCTCACACTGCCTGCTCCTGTCCAGCTTCACCAGAGCTGAGTCCCAGGGGACAATCCCCTCCCTGCTCCTGCTGGACACAGCATTGCTGATCCCAGCCAGGATGCCTTTGGCTTTCTTGGCCACCTGGGCACACTGCTGCCTCCTCTTCAGCTGCTTGGCCATTAGCACCCCCAGGTCCCCCTCCTCCAAATTCCACCAAAAAAGGTAATGACAAGTTGAATGGCTATGAGGTAGAGGTTCTGCAGGATTTCAGAACAACAACAACAAAAAAATCCACCAAAAAATCATATTTCAGCTCCTCAGGGGCTGGTAGTATATCAGTGAAGCCCTTTTTGCTTTAAAAAGGAACACACAGGGTGTTCAAGGCCAGGTTGGATGAGGCCTTGAGCAGCTGAGTCTGATTGAGAGGTGTCCCTGCCCATGATGGGGAGGTTGGAGGAGATGATCTCTGAGGTCCCTTCCAGCCTGAGCCATTCTATGCTCTTTTTTTCTGCTGTGTTGGGAGCTACCTTTACCTTTGCTGTTGCTTTGCAGCATGCCTGCCTGCCAGCACGGAAGGTGATTGAGGCCAGCAAGGTTTGTCGAGCCAACAGGGACTGCCAGAAGGATTTTGTGCCAAGCTTCTGTGTGACTCCTTCTTTAGAGAACCAGACAAGGCTCATCAGGGTAAAACATCCCCCTCACATTGACATGCTGTACGTGGGGCACCCCTTGCACCTGCAGTACACAGGTTGGTATCGTTCCTTGGTCTCATTTCTTGCACAGTTTCACAGCAAGGATTTCTGGTGTGCTTGACTTTGCCTGCCTGCTTGAAGGAGGTTTTTGGAGAGCTTGGCATTTAACTTGGTTAATGCAGAATCCATTTCTTCTTACAGCCAGTGGAGAGACATGGACTGCTCAGGCCTAAAATGAAATGTGCACAGTGCAGTGAGTTGTGAAGGTAATAGAAACCATATATGATAAGAGGTGGTTGTTTACTCAGAACAGCAGGGAAGGGCTGTGTCTAGAACAGATCTCACTTAGATTAGTCATGGGAACCAGGCACCTGCATTTGCCTTACACCAAAACTGCTCAAAATGCTGGTGTAAAATCTCTGGGGCATCTTCCTCTAACACCTTGCCTGGCAAGCTGCTGGACAGCAGCCCCAAGGAGAAGGTCCTGGGAGTGCTGGTGGGCAGGAAGTTCTGCGTGGGACAGGAATGTGCCCTGGTGGCCAAGAAGGCCAAGGGGGTCCTGGGGGGCATTCAGAGGAGTGTGTCCAGCAGATCCAGGGAGGTTCTCCTCCCCCTCTGCTCTGCCCTGCTGAGACCTCACCTGGAATATTGCATCCAGTTCTGGGCTGCCCAGTTCAAGAGGGACAGGGATCTGCTGGAGAGGGTCCAAGGGAGGGCTACAAGGATGCTGAAGGGACTGGAGACTGTCTGGTGAGGAGAGGCTGAGAGACCTGGGGGTGGTTAGTGTGGAGAGGAGAAGACTGAGAGGGGATCTGATCAATGTCTGTAAATATCTGAGGGCTGGGGGTCAGGAGAGAGGGGACAGGCTCTGCTCAGTTTCACCCTGGGATAGGACAAGGGGCAATGGATATAAACTCCAGCACAGGAGGTTCCACCTCAACATGAGGAGGAACTTCTTCACTGTGAAGGTCCCAGAGCCCTGGAACAGGCTGCCCAGAGAGGTTGTGGAGTCTCCTCCTCTGGAGCCTTTCCAGCCCTGTCTGGATGTGTTCCTGTGTGACCTGTGCTGGATTCTCTGGTCCTGCTCTGGCAGGGGGTTGGACTGGAAGATCTCCAGAGGTCACTTCCAACTCCTCACATCCTGTGAGCCTGTGAATATTAACAGGAGTGCTTAAACTACACCTAATAACCACATTCCCGTGACTATCAAACCACAAGGACAATCACAAAACAGTTTGGGGTTTTTTTCCATTTAAATGCCCTGAAGTTAATAACATAAAACAGTTTAGTTCCTTCTTTTGAACTGGATTATGGCTCTCCTTTACAGAATCACAGAATGTTAGGGTTTGGAAGGGACCTGGAAAGCTCATCCAGTCCAACCCCTCTGCCAGAGCAGAGCACCTACAGCAGGTCACACAGGAATGCATCCAGGTGGGTTTGGAAGATCTCCAGAGAAGGAGACTCCACAACCTCTCTGGGCAGCCTCTTCCAGGGCTCTGGTTGCTCTAAGGTCTCCCCAGAGCCTTCTTTTCTAGAGGCTAAACAGCCCCAGGGCTCTCAGTCTGTCACCATAGGGGAGGTTCTCCAGCCCTCTGATCTTCTTCATGGCCTCCTCTGGACCTCCTTCAGCAGCTCCTTGTCCCTCTTATGCTGGGAGCCCCAGAACTGGATGCAGTACTCCAGGTGGGGTCTCAGTAGAGCAGAGCAGAGGGACAGAATCCCCTCCCCCGTCCTGCTCCTCTCATCTCTTGAGGCAGCCCAGAATGTGATTTGCCTTCTGGGCCTGAGTGTATTAATTTGAAAGCTAACAGCTTGACTTCATTACAAACTTTGCTGCAAGTGCAGAGGGGGAAAACACCAGAGCTGATTGTTGGATACTGGCTTGGGCAGCAGGCAGCCTCCTGTACCATGGTAGAGTTCCATGCATTCCACTGAAACGACTTCTAAAGATTTCAAGGCTTAACTTTGCACTGTACAAGACTGGCTGGAGGGCAGCAGGTTTGTTTTTTTTTTCCAAATGTGATTGATCAGAATGTGGTAAACATTTAAATGTTTTAATTTTTTTGTTACAGTTAAGAAAAGAAAAGAATTTCTTCCTCTGCTGTGTGAATTTTGCATTAGGAATATGTTTCAATGAATGCCTGGCTCATTCATGTGATCATTGTGCCTGCAGGAAACAGAACTTCTTAGAGGGATGCTGCATTTAACACACAACTCTTATTAGCTACTTACAAGAAATATTGTACAGCTTCCTTCTGTCAAAAGTTTCTCTTTCCTCAAAGTAAAATACTGCTGCAAAAATGGTTTTGGTTGATATGGAGGTTATGTAGAGCTCTTCTTTTCAGCGTAACAACACACAGAGCTGTAAGCAGTCATGCTCCTAAATGATGACCTTGCAGTACTGGCAATATGGCCCGAGGTAAAACAGAAGGAATGATTAGAAATCACAGAAGGGACCTCCAAAGCTCATCCAGTCCATCCTCCCTGCACTCAGCAGGGACATCCTCAACTAGATCAGGTTGCCCAGAGCCTTGTCCAGCCTCACCTTGAAGAGTCCAACTGCCTCAACAATCTCCCTGGGCAGCCTGTTGCAGTGTTCCACCACCCACATGGTGCAGAGCTTGTCCTCACATCCAATCTAAATCTGCTCTTCTCTCATTTCAAACCATTGTCCCTCGTCCTATCACTGCAGGCCTTTGCAAACAGTCCCTCTGCAGCCTTCTTGGAGCCCCCTTCAGGTACTGGAAGGTTGTTCTTAGGTCTGCCTGGAGCCTTCTCCTCTCCAGGCTGATCACCCCCAGCTCCCTCAGCCTGTCCTCGTAGCAGAGGTGTTCCAGTCCCCTGATCATCTTTGTGGCTCTCCTCTGGCCCTGCTCCATCTGCTCCATGTCCTGTTTGTGTTGAGGGCTCCAGACCTGTACACAATACTCCAGGTGAGGTCTCACCAGAGCAGAGCAGAGTGTCAGAATCCCCTCTCTCCATCTCTGGCCACACTGCTATTGATGCAGCCCAGGCTGCCCTTGGCCTTCTTTGATGCAAGCTCACACTGCCTGCTCCTGTCCAGCTTCTCATCCGCCAGAGCTCCCAAGTCCTTTTCCACAGGGCTGCTTTCTAACACCTCATCCCCCAAGCCTGTATTGATAATGAGGATTGCTCCAACCCACATGCAGGACCCTGTACTTGGTTTGAACCTCATGAGGTTCACCTGGGCTGACCTCTCCAGGTTGTCCAGGTCCTTCTGTATGACATCCCATCCCTCTAGCAGGACACCTTTGCTTGCTGCCACGAGGTTTGATCCATTACAGCCATGACATTTATCTTCTCATATTAAAATATCTAGAGCTCAGTCCAGCAACTACCAGGAGAGTTTCTTTGGATTTGGAGGTGTCTCCAGGAGCAAGTTTGGGAATTTAGATCCATGTCTAGTGGTTGCCAAGGACAACAAAGAGGGAAGGAGATTAGTGATCCATTCTCAGAAACAGAAACATTCAGGTTGGAAGAGCCTCAGGATCACCAAGCCCAACCATGAACCCTACTCTGCAAGGCTCACCCCTAAACCACATCCCCAAGCACCACATCCAAACCACCTTCAAACACAACCAGGCTTGGGGACTCCACCACCTCCCTGGGCAGCCTCTGCCAATCCCTGACCACTCTTGCTGGGGAAAAATGTTTCCTAATGTTCAGCCTAAACCTCCCCAGTCACAGCTTGAGGCCATTCCCTCTTGTCCTATCACTAATTCCCTGTCAGAAGAGACCAGCAGCAACCTCTCCACAACCTCCTTTCAGGTAGCTGTAGACAGCAATGAGCTCTGCCCTCAGCCTCCTCTTTTCCAAACTAACCATCCCCAGCTCCTTCAGTCTCTCTCCATCAGATTTCTTCTCCAGGCCCTTCCCAGCTTCCTTGCCCTCCTCTGCCCTGGCTCCAGCACCTCCACATCTCTCTGGCATTGAGGTGCCCAAAACTGGACACAAGTAGGCACAGCTCCAGCTTCAGGATGGTGACTTCCTATGGTCATTAGCTGTTTGTCAGGAGGCAGTGAAGCTTGGGAATGAGAGTGTGCTGCAGTGTGTGTCTCTTGGAACCTTTGCACACACTGCCTGCCTCAGCCATTCTGCTATTTTGGCCCAGGAACAAGAGGTCTGATCAGATGTTCTGATATCAGCCTCCAGCCTGATGAGTTGTTTACTTTGGGTATCACTTGACTTGGATGCCTCTGACTTTCTGAAGGGAATGGTGTCCAGGGTTTCTGTCTGTTGTATTCCTCATCTGTTGGTCCAACAGACTTCATTTTCTCCCAGTTCCTGAAACTCAAAGGTCTTTCTGAAGCTCAGGTAAGAGAAGATGATTTGCAAGCTGTCTTGGTACAGCTGTGGCATTGTTGCCACACCAAACCTATTGTTTTTATGGGACTCCTTGGTATCCAAATCTCTCCATCTCATGCTAGGCTTGCTGGTTGGACTAATTATAGCTTCTGACTCATCAGAAGGGCCTCTGTTAACAGAAGAACATTTGGTTATGTGACTGACTGGACCAGTTCTCTGCCTCGTGTTCCCTTGGAATTACTCTCCTCTCATCTTTGTTCTGCTGCCCTTGAATTGTTTATTGAACCTGAAGAAAATTGATCTTGCTCTTGACTCTGCTCTGGTGGGATCCCAGCTGGAGTATTGTGTGCAGCTCTGGAGCCCTGAACACAGGAAGGACATGGACCTGATGGAGCAGAGCCATAAGAATGATGAGGGGGTTGGAGCTGCTCTGCTGTGAGGACAGGCTGAGGGAGCTGGGGGTGTTCAGCCTGGAGAAGAGAAGGCTCCAGGGAGATCTAAGAGCAGCCTTGCAGTACATTAGGGAGGCTACAAGAAGGGTGGAGGGAGACTGTTTGCAAAGGCCTGGCAGTGGTTTGAAATGAGGGAAGAGCAGATTTAGATTGGATGTTAGAAACAAGTTCTGCACCAGGAGGGTGCTGGAACACTGGAAAAGGTTGCCCAGGGAAATAGTTGAGGCCCCATCCCTCCAGGTCTTCAGGATGAGGCTGGACAAGGCTGTGGGCAACCTGATCTGGTTGAGGATGTTCCTGCTGAGTGCAGAGGGTGGTGGTGGACTAGGTGACCTTTGGAGGTCCCTTCCAACCCAACCCATTCTATGATTCTGTTAGTTTTGGGTATGCTATGTAGTAGTGCTGTGAGGTTCTCAGAGCTCCCTTAGCCTATAGCTTTAAATTCTCTCAAAGGGTGACTTAAATTGTTCCTTTCCCAAGGGATGTTTGTCCTGAGTGGTGTTTGAACTCCTGCCTCTACATAACTCTGTGGAGATTGTATCTCATGGCTATAACTTTTTCCCATGCTGGTAGGAAAATTCAGACCATACTGGCTCTGGGCAACCTGATCTAGTTGAGGATGTCCCTGCTTACTGCAGGGGGGGTTGGACTGGATGACCTTTGAAGGTCCCTTCCAAGCCATTCTGTGATTCAGTGATTCTATGACCTCACATCCCAAGTTGTTCTCTAGGGACACAGTAGCTGCTGCTGATACTGTGCAAGCTCATTCCTAGGGGGATTTTCTAATTCTGCCTTCATTTACCTAATCCTCTGCCTTCTGGGGACAAGACTCCACTGGACTGTGAGTGGAGCCTTAGAGTAGGAAAGATGTCCATCTTCCATCCATCTGTCTCAGAACTCAGGCTTTCAAATGATCCCTGAGGCTGACAGACTGAGACTGCTGTTTACTTTGAAAGCCCTCATGAAGACTTTTTATGAGGCAACCCAGATGGAGCATCCCTGTAGCACACTGGGAGGTCTCAAGCTACCTCAGTTCTCTTTGAAGAGCCTCTCATAAACATCTGACATGCAGTCAGCTGAAGCTTCATGTACATCTTCAAAGAAGTTAGAGTACCACAGGAGCATTTCAAGATCATAAGGTGCTTGACACTGCAATTTTCCAGCCATTATTTATAGGAAGGATGCTGAGCCCCACCTCCCAAGTTGTGAAGTTGCACTGAGGTACATCTTGGAGTAACTGCTGGTACCATCTGAGGACAAAAGAGCAAAGCTGCTCCTCATATGATGCCTCCAAACCCCTCCCCAGCCTCATTGCTCTTCTCTGGACACTCTCCAGCCCCTCAATGTCTTTCCTATCCTGTGGCACCCAGAATTGAACCCAGTGCTCAAGCTGTGGCCTCACCAGGGCTGAGCCCAGGGACACCATCCCTGCCCTGCTCCTGCTGCCCACACTGGTGTTGATCCAGGCCAGGTTGCTGTTGGCCTTCTTGGCCACCTGTGCACATTGGGACTCCAGAACTCTGCTCCCTAACTGCCCCACTGCTACTATAAACCATGAGCTCAGTCTGAGGTTGGGGAGGGGGAATCTTCTGAAGGTGCTGCAAGAGCAGAACTTTCTGGCTCTCAGAGGAAGTGCACAGGCACTGTGGATGTCTGCATGTGTTGACCAAAAGTCTGGTAACTCTCACCTCCTTTGATATGTTTTTCTTTGCAAAGGACTTAACTTCCACAGTGTGGGCTTTGTGAATGTAGCTGCCCAGTTGCTTCTGAAAATCCATGGCTCAGAGCTGCTTCTGCTGACACCCTGCTGGTTGCATTTGGCAGAGTCACTTGGATGTGACAGTGACCCAGGGTTCAGAGGGGTTTCATGGCTGCACTCTTCAGAACAAAGCCATGCCTGGGCTATTCACCCTTGAATAAATGGCAGTTGAGAGGTGATTTTGCTGCAGAATCCTTCTCTAAAGCTCAGAGTGTGATCATCCTGGAATGACTGCTGATGCTCTCTCTGTGTCTTTCTGTTTTCTGTTGCAGTAAGTCTCAGCAGCTTTGTGCCACGACAAAACTTCCTCAGCAGCGATCTGCCTGTGGTGATAGAGACATTTTGCAAGTATCCTTTGGAAGTGTTTCTTCTTTTGAAGGCAAGAAGGGAACTCTGCAGAGTTTGGTGGCCCAGGAAAATTGCAGTTGGATATCAATTTAGACAGGAGGCAGAGAAACATGCCCAGTGGCAGGACAAGGGGCAGTGGGTGGAAGTTCACAGGATCACAGGATGTCAGGGGTTGGAAGGGACCCAAAGAGATCTTCCAGTCCAATCCCCTGCCAGAGCAGGACCAGAGAATCTAGCTTAGGTCACAGAGGAGCACATCCAGTCACCAGAGAAGGAGACTCCACAACCTCTCTGGGCAGCCTATTCCAGGGCTCTGGGACCCTCACAGTAACGAAGTTCCTCCTTGTGTTGAGGTGGAACCTCCTGTGCTGGAGTTTATATCCATTGCCCCTTGTCCTGTCACAGGGAGCAACTGAGCAGAGCCTGTCCCCTCCCTCCTGACCCCCAGCCCTCAGATATTTATAAACATTGATTAAATCCCCTCTCAGTCTTCTCTTTTCCAGACTAAAACCCCCCAGGTCCCTCAGCCTCTCCTCACCAGGCAGTCTCCAGTCCCTTTCTCATCCTCATAGCCCTCCCTTGGACTCTCTCCAGCAGATCCTTGTCCCTCCTAAACTGGGGAGCCCAAAACTGAACACAGTACTCAAGATGAGGTCTCACCAGGGCAGAGCAAAGGGGGAGGAGAACCTCCCTTGAGCTTGAGGCATAGGAAGTTCCATGGAAACTTGAGGAAGAATGATTTCCCTGTGAGGGTGACAGAACCCTGGAACAGGCTGCCCAGGGGGTTGTGGAGTCTCCCTCTCTGGAGATATCCAAAACCTGCCTGGCTGTGTTCCTGTGTGACCTGCTGTAGGTGCTCCTGCTCTGGCAGGGGGCTTGGCCTGGATGATCTCTGGAGGTCCCTCCCAGCCCCTAACATTCTGTGATTCTGTGATTTCTGTCGAGTTTTGACATCTTTCTCCCTGCTCTGTATTGATTATTGTCCACCTGCCAAGCTCAGAATGAAACCTCCTGCTTGTGCTTTGCAGGATAATGTTGGCCACTGCTTTCTTAAACCCTTTCTTCAAGTGAGTCTTAACAGCTCTGATGAGAAAGTTAGAGTAAGCCTGGAGAAATGAGATGTTATCCCTAGCTTTGGTATGTCAGGGTTTGATCATTTCTGAGTCATTATGCTGAACTAAGTAACAGGACATGGCTGCTCTTCACAGGCTCACAGGATGTTAGGGTTGGAAGAGACCTCTGGAGATCATCCAGTCCAACCCCCTGCCAGAGCAGGAGCAGAGAATCCAGCACAGGTCACACAGGAACACATCCAGATGGGGCTGGAAAGGCTCCAGAGAAGGAGACTCCACAACCTCTTCTGTTTTTCTTCTTATCAGCAGAAAACAGAACATAGCCAATTCAAAAAGCAGGACAAGAATTCATTTAAATCATGTTTATTAATGAACAAGATTCCATAGGTATGTACATGCAGAAAGGGTAGCAGGCTTGCGTGGGGGTAAGCTAAGAAACCTTAGCCCTAGAAAGGGAAATATTTCTAGAATCAGAATGAGTTGGGTTGGAAGGGACTACCAAAGGTCATCTAGGCCAACCCCTCTGCAGTCAGCAGGGACATCTTCCACTAGACCTGGTTGCTCAGAGCCCTGTCCAGCCTGGCCTTGAATATCTCCAGGGATAGGGCCTCAACTACCTCCCTGGGCAACCTGTTGCAATGTTCCAGTACTGTCATGGTGTAGAACTTGTTCCTAACATCCAATCTAAATCTCCTCTTTTTATATTTCAAGCCATTGTCCCTCATCCTATCACTGCAGGCCTTTGCAAACAGTCTCTCTCCATCCTTCTTGTAGCCCCCTTCAGGTACTGGCAGGCTGCTCTTAGGTCTCCCTGGAGCCTTCTCTTCTCCAGGCTGAACCACCCCAGCTCCCTCAGCCTGTCCTTGTAGCAGAAGTGTTCCCCCTGATTTTTGTGGCCTCCTCTGGCTCCATCAGGTCCATGTCCTTCCTGTGTTGATGACTCCAGAGCTGGATGCAGCCCTCTGGGTGAGGTCAAGTGTCAGAATCACCTCCCTGGATCTGCTGGCCATGCATCTTTTGATGCAGCTCTGGGTGTGATTTGCCTTCTGGGCTGCAAGCTCACACTGTGGGCTCATATCCAGCTTCTCATCCACCAGCACCCCCCAAGTCCTTTTGTGCAGGGCTGCTCTCAAATCCATCATCCCCCAGCCTGGACTGACATTTAGCATTGCCCCAACCTATGGCTACAGGACTATTGGAAGAACCTTTGCCAAGAGGGAAGGTTCTGCATAAGCTCCCCTTTTCTGGGAGCACCCCAACAGCTGGCCCAGCTGTTCTCTCATTCAGACATCTTCTTGTCTGGCTTTGGAGGTAGGTATTAGAGTTAATAAGCCTTTACCAGCAATAAAAAGGATCTGCCCTTGCCTCATCTTCACACAGCCACTCAGCTCTTCTGGCTAACAGGTAAGCAGGAGGGAGAGGCCAGGTTTCCTGTTATATTCCAGCCTTTTACTTACTGCCCTGAGGGAGTGTTTTGGAAAATATTCCTAATCATTATTTCCTACTGAGGTCATAGGTCTAGAATACCTTCTTACTTCAGGTGTGGAGTCAGAACCTTCCTTTAAAACCACACAAAGCTGGGCAGTGTTAAGAGGGATGATGTTGCCATCTCTTGCTTCCATCCCAGTTGTGAATGAAGAGTTCCTCTTTAGTGATCCAAACCTAGGGAACACAAATCAATACAAATCAACCTCTAAAGGCAGGTGTCAAACTCAGTGTGCTCAGAATTTCTGTGAAACAGGATGGCACCTAAAAAAAAAAACCCAAACAGCTCTTGTATGGTTCTTTCTGCATGCTAGAAATGAAAATAACAAAAATATGGTTTGCATTGCATTTGTCTTTCCATTTTCCCGGATGTTATTCATGCACCTTAACTGCAGCCCTCCAGGTACCTAATTTCACTGTCAGGAGCACTGGCAGTTATCAATGCTGTACCCTGCTTTGCTTTGGATGGCCAGTGGATTTTGAATTCCTTCCTGGAAGCCACTCTCAGCTCCCTGATTGTAGAGAAACAAACCAGAGAGCTGGTTGGCTTTCTGGTTTTGCTGGCTGGTAGTGCACTTCTGGCTGCCAACGTTGCCCTGGGCCTTTGGATGGTGACAGCACGGTAGAGCATTGGCTACACTTCCATTGGGTCTCAGAGCACACAGAAATAATGAATCCATTGCCTTGCAAAACTTGGTCAGGACTGAGACTGAGATAATGCCCTCTAAAATGAGACTGAAGGAACCATCACTGCTGGCTGCTGGTTTCAAACTGTACAACGTTGTGCCTATGGCCATGAGCAGCTGATAGGAAGAGGCAGGAAGCTTTTGATGTCCTCTTGAAGCACTGTTCTGTATTTGGAGAGGTTTCACAGGACAAAGCCTAAGACTTCATTCATTCAGGTGACAAAATAAGGGAATGATGTGGCCTCAAACATCTGTAAAGTGGAAGGAAAAAAACCAAACCCACTTAGCTTTGATTTGGTAATTGGAACAGTTCTCAGAAAGACTTGGTGGGCTGTGATCATTACTTAGCATAGTTTGGAGTGTCTTGGTTTGGGGTTTTTTGTTGTTTTATTTTATTTTATAATTTGGATAACTGTCAGAAAGTCTTTGTGGGCTCTGATTATTTCTTAGCATAGTTTGGAGTGTCTTGGTCTGGGTTTTTTGTTGTTGTTGCTTTATTTTATAATTTGGATAATTGTCAGAAATTCTTTGTGGGCTCTGATTATTTCTTAGCATAGTTTTGAGTGTCTTGGTTTGGGGTTTGTTGTTGTTTTATTTTATAATTTGAATAATTGTCAAGGTCTTTGTGGGCTCTGATCATTTCTTAGTCACCATAGTTTTGAGTATCTTGGTTTGGGGTTTTTGTTGTTGTTTTATTTTATAATTTGAATAATTGTCAGTAAATCTTTGTGGGCTCTGATTATTTCTTAGCATAGTTTGGAGTGTCTTGGTTTGGGGTTTGTTGTTGTTTTATTTTATAATTTGAATAATTGTCAGAAAATCTTTGTGGGCTCTGATTATTTCTCAGCATAGTTTTGAGTGTCTTGGTTTGGGTTTTTTTTGTTGTTTTATAATTTGAATAATTGTCAGGGAATCTGTGTGGGCTCTGATCATTCCTTAGCATAGTTTTGAGTGTCTTGGTTTGGGTTTGGTTTTTTGTTTTTGTTGTGTTGTTCTATAATTTGAACAATTGTCAGAAAATCTTTCTGGGCTCTGATCATTCCTTAGCATGGTTTTGAGTGTCTTGGGTTGGTTGGGGGCTTTTCTCCATCTGGTATTTAACCCAACTGGACCCCTAAGAAGCCCTAAAGTCTGATCTCAAAATGCTGAAAAGCTAAGTAAATGCTAACACAAAGAAATCTTTTTGCCAACCCCCCAGATGCTGCAGGTTTGAAGGAGGTGTGACATAAGTGTTTTGGGAAGGGAAGGTGTTCAAGGCCAGGCTGGATGAGACCTTGAGCAGCCAAGTCTCGTTGAGAGGTGTCCCTGCCCATGGCAGGGAGGTTGGAGTGGATGATCTCTAAAGTCCTTGCCAACCTAAGCCATTCCATGATTCTAGGAAATGTTTACCATGTGTTGATGAGGAGAGAGAGGCCACAGGGGTTGGGATCTTCCCTTTCCAGCTAGCCCAAATGGCTGGCAGCATGTTGTCCTCAGGCTGCAGATCAGAAGTGCCAATGTCTGATAAGAATGAGGCTCCTGGGAGGATACCAAAGGCCACACTTCTGTGTTCCTGCCATGTTCAGTGGTCTGCTGTCACACACAGCTGAAGATGGTGTTGGGGTTTTTTTTAAAGGCAATATTTGTCAGCAATAGCTACAAAAGAACAATTTGAATTCCTGAGTGCTGAAGTATGTTGTGCAGAGTAATAATAATAATAATAATAAAGTGATAAATGTGTTGTTTTACTCAGCAAATGCCTATTGTATTATGCCTGTTTCCACTTGGGTTTGTGCTGGCTGTCTTCTGATGCTATGTATGTCAATGTACAGTAACTCCTGGGTGGTTTTCTCTTTTAAAAGATTGTTGCCTCCCTTTGCTGGGATTCATCCTGGACCAAGGGATGAATCATAGAATGGTCCAGGTCGGAAGGGACCTCCAAAGCTCATCCAGTCTGACCTCCCTGCAGTCAGCAGGGACATCCCCAACCAGATCAGGCTGCCCAGGGCCTCACTGAGCCTTCCCTTGAATATCTCCAGGGGTGAGGCTTCCACCACCTCCCTGGGCAACCTGTTCCAGTGCTCCACCACCCTCATGGTAATGAACTTCTTCCTGATATCCAATCTAAATCTGTCCTTCTCTAGTTTGAAGCCATTGCCCCTTGTCCTGTCTCTGCCTTTGCAAACAGTCTCTCTGCATCTTTCCTGTAGCCCCCTTCAGGTACTGGAAGGCTGCTCCTAGGTCTCCCCAGAGCCTCCTCTTCTCCTGGAACATTCATGTGCCTTGTTAACAAGCAGGGCTGAGGAGCACAGAATAAACACCCACCTGAGAGTGAGGTGTGCAAGGGAGTGGGGCAGGGTGCATGCTGCTGTCCCTCAACATGCTGGGGGGGGGTAAGGGAGCCCAGGAGCCCCTGTTAGGGAGAGCAGCCACTGCTCAGCACAAGACAAAGCAGATGGGGCAGGACATTGGGCTTGCTGCAGGGAAGGTTGGACTGGATGACCTTCAGAGGTCCCTTCCAGCCCAGCCCATTCTGTGATTCTAAGACAGCCAACAGAGCTGTTTGGGCTGAATCTGGTCATGGATCAGAATTGTTTAGAGGAAGAATGTGTTTTCAGCTGAACTGTTTAAACCTTTGGCTTTGCTTTTTGGAATGAGTGCAGGCCATAGCCCTGTTCTTAAATGGACAGGAGAAGCAGAGTCAGTGCTTTGCTGACATACTTTGAAGCCCTTTGTAATATTCTCACACAGAATCACAGAATGTTGGGGGCTGGAAGGGACCTCTAAAGATCATCCAGTCCAACCCCCAAGCAAGAGCAGGAGCACCTACACCAGATCACACAGGAACACATAGAATCATGGAATCACAGAATTGTTAGGGTTGGAAGGGACCTCAAGGATCATCTACTTCCAACCCCATTGCCATGCCAAAATGTCAAGGGGCTGGGAACCCACAATATTCCCTGGTTCCTTCACTTCAGTGGTTGATGACTGGCACTGGAGAACATGCAGTGATTCTTCTGTTGGGTTGTTCAGTCAGAAGGACACAGAATGATTCCTGTGTGTTGGGTTTCCACTCTGGAGAGCTTGCAGTGATTCTTCTGTTGGGTTGTTCAGTCAGAAGGACACAGAATGATTCCTGTGTGTTGGGTTTCCACTCTGGAGAGCTTGCAGTGATTCTTCTGTTGGGTTGTTCAGTCAGAAGGACACAGAATGATTCCTGTGTGTTGGGTTTTCACTCTGGAGAGCTTGCAGTGATTCTTCTGTTGGGTTGTTCAGTCAGAAGGACACAGAATGATTCCTGTGTGTTGGGTTTCCACTCTGGAGAGCTTGCAGTGATTCTTCTGTTGGGTTGTTCAGTCAGAAGGACACAGAATGATTCCTGTGTGTTGGGTTTTCACTCTGGAGAGCTTGCAGTGATTCTTCTGTTGGGTTGTTCAGTCAGAAGGACACAGAATGATTCCTGTGTGTTGGGTTTTCACTCTGGAGAGCTTGCAGTGATTCTTCTGTTGGGTTGTTCAGTCAGAAGGACACAGAATGATTCCTGTGTGTTGGGTTTCCACTCTGGAGAGCTTGCAGTGATTCTTCTGTTGGGTTGTTCAGTCAGAAGGACACAGAATGATTCCTGTGTGTTGGGTTTTCACTCTGGAGAGCTTGCAGTGATTCTTCTGTTGGGTTGTTCAGTCAGAAGGACACAGAATGATTCCTGTGTGTTGGGTTTCCACTCTGGAGAACTTGCAGTGATTCTTCTGTTGGGTTGTTCAGTCAGAAGGACACAGAATGATTCCTGTGTGTTGGGTTTCCACTCTGGAGAGCTTGCAGTGATTCTTCTGTTGGGTTGTTCAGTCAGAAGGACACAGAATGATTCCTGTGTGTTGGGTTTTCACTCTGGAGAGCTTGCAGTGATTCTTCTGTTGGGTTGTTCAGTCAGAAGGACACAGAATGATTCCTGTGTGTTGGGTTTCCACTCTGGAGAACTTGCAGTGATTCTTCTGTTGGGTTGTTCAGTCAGAAGGACACAGAATGATTCCTGTGTGTTGGGTTTCCACTCTGGAGAGCTTGCAGTGATTCTTCTGTTGGGTTGTTCAGTCAGAAGGACACAGAATGATTCCTGTGTGTTGGGTTTCCACTCTGGAGAACTTGCAGTGATTCTTCCACTTCTTTTTTTTTTTTTTTGTTCCAAAGGGAAATCAAGAATGCAAATGAAACCTTTCCTTAAAATGGAATCTTTCCACTTCTCATTCTGAGTGGCCCCTCAGAATGTAAATTATTCTTTAATAGAGAATCCCTCAAACTGATGAAAGGACTTATTGACTACAGTGTATAGCAGGACACTCTGAAAGGTTGGGTGGATGCTACTCTTGATGTATATACATTTTAAATCTGTATCAGATGGGAATATTAATGCCTGACATGGGGAAATAGATGTAGCTTTTGCTTGAAAGTGAGCAGAAGAATTCCCTCATTACAATCAGTCATTGATCTCACTTGGAATTTGGAAGACCTTTTCCTTTTTTTAACATACCAGCAAACATCCATAGCAAGTTCTGCTCATGCATAATCTGACATGAAAATGGCTCACCCCTTAGCATGCAGGGGGTTGCATGCTTTTTGCTGACTCAGGAAATTAAAACCAGCTTGCTACTGGCCAAACTGGGGCACTGTGTCCAATTCTGGTGCCCCCAGCATAAGAGGGACATGGAGCTGCTGGAGTGGGGCCACAAGGGGCCACAGAGATGATCAGAGGGCTGGAGAAACTCCCCTATGGGACAGGCTGAGAGAGTTGAGGCTGTTCAGCCTGGAGAAAAGAAGGCTCTGGGGAGACCTTACAGCAGCCTTCCAGTACCTGAAGGGGGTTACAAGAAAGCCAGAAAGGGACTTTTGACAAGGGCTGGGAGTGATAGGATGAGAGGGAATGGATTGAAGCTTGAGGAGGGCAGATTGAGACTGAAGATTAGGAAGAAATTCTTTCCAGTGAGGCTGGTGAGACACTGGAACAGGTTGCCCAGGGAGGTCATGGATGTCCCTTCCCCAGAGGTGTTCAGGGCCAGGTTGGATGAGACCTTGAGCAACCTGGTGCGAGGTGTCCCTGCCCATGGCAGGGGGGTTGGAATTGGATGAGCCTTGAGGACCCTTCCAACCCTGACAACTCTGTGATTCTATGCTGTGATGTAAACCACAGCTGCATGGGCTGTGTTCAGCTGATGTTTGAAGTATGTTTCTTGCTCTCTGTGAGTCTCAGCTACAAGCATGGTAGCCAGAGAGTGTTCAGGGCCATGCAAAGGGGTCAGCCTTAAAATCCATCACTCTATAAAAGTTGCTCTTTTTGCTGTTCTGAGTGATTGGTGGGATTAATGAGACTGTGCAGAGCATACTGAGAAGTGATGTTTTCAGGTCAGACCAAGGTATTTCACAGGATCACAGCATGGTGAGACACTGGCACAGGTTGCCCAGGGAGGTGGTGGAAGCCTCACCCTGGAGGTTTTTGCAGCCAGGCTGGATGTGGCTGTGAGCAACCTGCTGTAGTGTGAGGTGTCCCTGCCCATGGCAGGGGGGTTGGAACTGGCTGATCCTTGAGGTCCCTTCCAACCCTGACAATTCTGTGATTCTATGATTCTGTGTTAGGGGTTGGAAGGGACCTCTGGAGATCATCCAGTCCAACCCCCTGCCAGAGCAGGAGCAGAGAATCCAGCACAGGTCACACAGGAACACATCCAGACAGGGCTGGAAAGGCTCCACACAAGGAGACTCCACAACCTCTCTGGGCAGCCTGTTCCAGTGCTCTGGGACCCTCACAGTGCAGAAGTTCCTCCTCATGTTGAGGTGGAACCTCCTGTGCTGGAGTTTATATCCATTGCCCCTTGTCCTATCCCAGAGTGCAACTGAGCAGAGCCTGTCCCTGTCCCCTCCCTCTTGACCCCCAGCCCTCAGATATTGATAGACATTGATCAGATCCCCTCTCAGCCTTCTCCTCTCCAGACTAACCACCCCCAGGTCTCTCAGCCTCTCCTCACCAGGCAGTCTCCAGTCCCTTCAGCATCCTTGAGCCCTCCCTTGGACTCTCTCCAGCAGATCCCTGTCCCTCCTGACCTGGGGAGCCCGGACCTGGATGCAGTTCAGTTCAGCTCTATTGAAATAAGGATTTCTTTTTGTTCAGTTTAGGACATCACCAGTCCCAACATTTCCCACTGGCTCCAAGTACCTGTTGCAGGATGGCAGAAAGTGACCTGCAGTAAATATTTCTGTAAATAGCTTCTCTGTAGCTCCTATCTAAAAGATCTGACCTGGATGTCATTTAATGAGAGATGACGAGTGGTTATAAAAAATAATTTATGTGGCCTAATCTGTGTTGAATTCTTTTCCCAAGATGTGAGTTCAGCTCTGGAAATAGTTATTGGTGTGCATCCTGTGTTGAGACCAGTTCCCACAACCAGTCTTGCCTCAGCATTGTTCTTGTGACCTTGTGGGTAAGGAAGCTGAATATAACTCAGGTCTAAGATCCAGCATTGGAAGTTATTTTATCCCTTCTTGGTCCTGAATTTCATGTAACACCAGATCCAGTTTGGTTCTGGGGTACCTGCCCCAGATTAAGGCAGCATTTGGGAACCACTCTAGTAGGGACTGCCACAAACCTGCAGCTCTGTGACTCTTTCCTGTGCCTTGGGTTATGGTCACATGAAAACCAAATGGCAGTGAGTGAGGGCAGTGGAGGAGCTCAGTTTATGGCAGCTTTCTGAACCCCTCACACTGCTGCCCCAGTGTGAAAGGGCAGGAACAAAGAGCAGGATGTGACACTGCAGCTCCATTCATTCCATTGACATGGGTGTGAAAGTGGTGGAAAGAACTGGGTCGTTAACATTTCAGAGCAGGCAGAGATGTTTTCCAGCCCTCCACTGAGTCTTTCAGTGGCTGCTGATCAGACTTTTATCTATTTGTTTATAAATACTTGGTCATTCCATGGATTTTGTGCTGCGTAAGCACTATGGGTAGCTGTAGCCTATCACAGGCTCACAGGATGTCAGGGGTTGGAAGGGACCTCTGGGGATCCTCCTGTCCAATCCCCCTGCCAGAGCAGGGCCAGCACAGGAACACATCCAGACAGGGCTGGAAAGTCTCCAGAGAAGGAGACTCCACAACCTCTCTGGGCATCCTGTTCCAGTGCTCTGGGACCCTCACAGTGAAGAAGTTCCTCCTCATGTTGAGGTGGAACCTCCTGTGCTGCAGTTTCCATCCATTGCCCTTTGTCCTATCACAGAGTGCAACTGAGCAGAGCCTGTCCCCTCCCTCTTGGTACCCAGCCCTCAGATATTTATAAACATTGATCAGATCCCCTCTCAGCCTTCTCTTCTCCAAACTAAAAAGCCAACTCAGCAATAAGCTTTCCAAAGAGGAGGCAATGACCATCCTGCCTGCCTGCAGCAGCTTTGAAGCAGGAAGGTGTTGTGAGGAATGAAGCATACCCTGCATGGAGCAGATGTCACCAGACACACTGCTCTGATCCAGCCAGTTCCACATCCAGTTCAATTAGCAGCCTGAGTGTGATGTCTTCCCAGGTCTTATTTGGTAAAATGGACTTGGACAGTTTTGCTCTGCTCTGGTGAGACCTCACCTGGAGTACTGTGTGCAGGTCTGGAGCCCTCAATATAGGCAGGATGTGGACCTGGTGGAAAGGGTCAAGAGGATGGCCATGAGTATGATCAGGGGGTTGGAGCACCTCTGCTATGAGGATAGGCTGAGGGAGCTGGGGGTGTTCAGCCTGGAGAAGAGAAGGCTCCAGGGAGACCTAAGAGCAGCCTGCCAGTACCTGAAGAGGGCTGCAAGAAGGATGGAGAGAGACTGTTTGCAAAGGCCTGCAGGGACAGGACAAGGGGCAGTGGCTTTGTTGTGAATATTTATGACAGCTTCAAACTAGAGCAGAGCAGATTTAGATTTGGATGTTAGGAACTGGTTCTGCACCATGAGGGTGGTGGAACACTGCAACAGGTTGCCCAGGGAGGTGGTTGGGGCCCCATGCCTGGAGATATTCAAGGTGAGGCTCAACAGGACTCTAAGCAACCTGGTCTGGTTGAGGATGTCCCTGCTGACTGCAGGGGGGTTGGACTGGATGACCTTCAGAGGTCCCTTCCAACCCAGACCATTCTATGATTCTATGATTTCTCCTCTGTAGATGTTCATCCTGGGTTGGTTTTTGCAACAGCATCTTGGAACTGACCTTCACTGGGTGAGTTTGGAAGTCTGGATGCTGTTTCTAAGCCATGGCTTAGAGAAACTTAGTTTTCTTCCTTCTCAAGTTGTTTGTTAACACTTTAAATGCCCCTTTCCCTTACATCAAGCTGCTTTTAGCTGTCAGATGCTCAGCTGATGTTATCTGAAACTTGTCAGAGGAATATGTATTGTTTTGAAGTTCACTGTGGGTTTATTTCTCCCCCTCTCCCCTCCCTTCCCCTCCCTCCCCTCTTTACAGCCTTATTTTTCACATTGACTCACAGCTGTGGAATGTTTGATTTCTAGACCCTTTGTTCCCACTGAGCATTGTTCATGATCATGGTTTTATTTATTTTTCTTAAATAGAAGTAAAAAAAAAAAAAAACAAAAAAAAAGGAAGCTTCATTTGGAAAATGTCAAATGAATATATGGAACACTTGGAATATTGTGTTGGGGGTTTGGTTTGCCTCCCCTTCCCCCCTTTTTTTTTCCCCTTCCTTTCTCTTATTTAATCAAGCAAACAATAAGTATTGTTTTCTATGTCTGATAAATGTATCCTGCAAATAAATTCATGGTTGGATTGTTAATGGGCTTCAATCTCTCTTCTCAAACAAATTCCTTATTTGTGGCATTTACCACATGCTCTCATCTATCCTTACATTTCTTACATGTCATTTATATTCTCTCTCTCTCTCTCTGGGTACTCTCAAGGTACCACAAAGTACTACTGTGGGTTTCAGTGTCTGACCAGCTCTGAAAAATGAATCATCACAGATTTTGAGGGGTTTGAAGGGACCTCCAAAGCTCATCCAGTGCAACCCCCTTGCCAGAGCAGGAGCACCTAGAGCAGGTCACACAGGAACACAGCCAGGTGGGTTTGGAATGTCTCCAGAGAAGGAAACTCCACAACCTCTCTGGGCAGCCTGCTCCAGGGCTCTGGCACCCTCACAGGGAAAAAGTTTTTCTGTCTGTTCCTGTGGCACCTCCTCTGCTCCAGCTGGCACCCAGTGCCCCTTGTCCTATCATTGGACATCCCTGAGCAGAGCCTGGCTCTGTCCTCCTGACACTGACCTGCACATCTTTATCCCCAGCAGTGAGGTCAGCCTAGGTCACTGGATGATCTTTGGAGGTCCCTTGCAGTCCCTAACCTTCTGTGATTGTGTTCAATGCTTGACACAGGGTGCCATGGTCAAGGCAGCTGAAAGCACCTAAACGTTAAGGCCAGCCTGGTGGGAAGAACTTAAAAAGTCCTATCTGCAAGGTAAGCTTTAAAAAGAAATATTTTTAACTGCTGGTAAGTTTACAAAGAAGCTTTAATGTAATTCTTCTCCTGATCACCAAGCAGAATCCTAAACATCTTTGGTAGATCTGTATGCACTGAACTCAATTTCTTCAATCCTCTTCAAGATTTTGATGAGCTTCTGATGTGAACAACCCAATGCAAAACAATGTAAGGTCTGATCCTGCTGGATGGCTGAACATGAGCCAGCAGAGTGCACACATGACCAAGAAGGCCAACAGCAACCTGGCCTGGATCAACACCAGTGTGGGCAGCAGGAGCAGGGCAGGGATGGTGTCCCTGGGCTCAGCCCTGGTGAGGCCACAGCTTGAGCACTGGGGTCAGGTCTGGGTGCCACAGCATAGGAAAGACATTGAGGGGCTGGAGAGTGTCCAGAGAAGAGCAATGAGGCTGTGAGGGGTTTGGAGGCATCATACAAGGAGCAGCTGAGGGAGCTGGGGGTGTTTAGTGTGGAGAAGAGAAGGCTGAGAGGAGATCTTACTGCTCTCTACAGCTACCTGAAAGGAGGTTGGAGTGAGGCTGGGGTTGGTCTCTTCTCCCAAGTAACAGGAAATGAGTGTGAGTTATAGAAGCATAGAATCATAGAATCAGTCAGGGTTGGAAGGGACCACAAGGCACAGCCAGTTCCAACCCCCCTGCCATGGCCAGGGACACCTCACACTAGAGCAGGCTGGCCAGAGCCTCATCCAGCCTGGCCTTAAACACCTCCAGGGATGGGGCCCCAACCACCTCCCTGGACAACCCATTCCAGGCTCTCACCACTCTCATGGGGAAGAACTTCTTCCTCATGTCCTCATGAGTTGTGCCAGGGGAGGTTTAGGTTGGACATTAGGAAACACTTTAGTGAGAGAGTGGTGAGGGGTTGGCAGAGGCTGCCCAGGGAGGTGGGGGAGTCACCATCCCTGGAGGTGCTGAAGGAGCTGTAGCTGTGGTGCTTCAGGATCTGGTTTAGTGGTCATGATAGCTGGGCTGTGGTTGGACTCAGTGATCTGAAAGGTCTTTTTCAACCTTTAGTGAGTCTCTGGTTCTGTGCTGGCCAGAGGTGGTTTGTTCATGTATAGAGTGTTTCAGTCAGAAAGAGAGCAGGACAGTGCCCACTGCACTCTGTGAGTGGTGTGTAAGTGCTGCTCTGTCTCTCCAAGGTGAGTGTTAACTACTACATTTTGGGGGTTTCTTTCAAGATAAGAGCTGACCTGAAAATAAAAGCAACAAACTTCCATCTTTGCTAGAAACAGCCTATTCAGTTAAGACCAGAGAGACAACAGAAGCCTGTCCCAGGTAGCAGCTCAGGGCACTCATGTTCCTCTCCCTTCTTAAGGATCAAGCCTTATCTTAGTTTCAGTTAGTTTGGATGTGAAGTCAGATCTTTTTTCCTGCTTCCCCCCCTTCAGCACAAGTTGACCTCACAGATGCAATTATGAAGCAAGATTAATCAATCCCTTTTTCTGATGTTTTGCCCCTTGGCTTTGTTTTCATTCCTGCAGCTGTCTGAATACCTTCAGCAGCAACTTGGCCAAAACACCTGTACCTCTTATCATCCCTGCAAAATCAGCACAGCCCATTAATATGCAGCAGAAACCACAAATTCCTGCCTGCTTATCACTAATTATACCAAGTGCAGGGTCCTGCATCTGGGGAGGAATAACAGCAGGCACCAGGACAGGTTAGGAGCTGCCCTGCTGGAGAGCAGCTCCACAGAGAAAGACCTTGGAGTGCTGGTGGGCAGCAAGTTCTGCATGGGACAGCAAAGTGCCCTGGTGGCCAAGAGAGCCAATGGGATCCTGGGGTGCAGCAAGAAAAGTGTGGCCAGCAGGGCTGGGGAGGTTCTGCTCCCCCTCTGCTCTGCCCTGCTGAGACCACAGCTGCAATCCTGTGTCCAGTTTGGGGCTCCCCAGTTCAAGAGAGACAGAGACCTGCTGGAGAGAGTCCAACAGAGAGCCAGGAGGATGCTTAGGGGACTTGAGCATCTCCCCTGGGAAGAGAGACTGAGAGCCCTGGGGCTGTTTAGTGTGGAGAAGAGAAGGCTGAGAGGGATCTGATCAATGTCTATCAATAGCTGAGGGGTGGGGGTCAAGTGGAGGGGGCCAGGCTCTTTTGGGTGGTGCACAGTGATAGGATAAGGAACAATGGAGACAAACTTGAACATAGAAGATTTCAGCTCCACATGAGGAGAAACTTCTTTCCAGTGAGGGTGCCAGAGCCCTGGAACAGGCTGCCCAGGGGGGTTGTGGAGTCTCCTTCTCTGGAGACTTTCCAAACCCACCTGGATGCATTCCTGTGCAGCCTGCCCTGGGTGCTCCTGCTCTGGCAGGGGGCTTGGACTGGATGATCTCTGGAGGTCCCTTCCAACCTCTGATATACTGTGATACCAAAAAACTTGGGTGCTTTTTTTCCCCCCACTGGTATCTGTTCTTCATTGGATGATGGAGTTTATTCCCTGGAAATGTTGTGAGGTGCTTGCAACACTCAACACACTGCAGCTGCAGGGAGGAAGGAAAGAAATGGCCAAACCAAAAGATGCTTTTTACAACTAGACAAAATTCACTGTTTCAGTTACTGGACCAGTGCAAATAAGTTATTATTTTGTCAACTAGGAGCTTATTTATGGTTTGTCTCCTGCAATTATCTTCAAAGTCACTCCTAAGAAGAGTACTTCAGTAGTTAGGTTTAAGTGACCTCTGCATACCACAAATAGAATTGAACCAGAAGTTATTACTGAAATAGCTGAGAAAACTTCAGCATAGTATCAAGATTTTCATAAATCACAGAATGGTCTGGGTTGGAAGAGACCCCCAAAGGTCATCCAGTCTAACCCCCCTGCAGTCAGGAGGGACATCCTGCACCAGATCAGGTTGCTCAGAGCCCTGTCGAGCCTCAGCCTGAGTATCTCCAGGGTTGGGGCCCCGACTACCTCCCTGGGCAACCTGTTCCAGTGTTTTCCCACCCCCCTGGTAAAGAACTTGTTCCTAACATCCAGTCAGCAGCACTGACTTTGAGAGATACCTCTGAGTATAGAATCACAGAATCAGCCAGGTTGGCAGAGACCTCCAAGGTCATCAAGTCCAACCAGTCACCCAACCCTATCTAATCAACCAGAGCATGGCACTGAGTGTCTCATTCAGTCTCTTCTCAAACACCTCCAGGGATGCTGACCCCACCACCTCCCTGGGCAGCACATCCCATGGCCAATCTCTCTTTCTGGGAAGAACTTCTTTCTAAGCTCAAGCCTAAACTTCCCCCTGCACAGCTTGAGACTGTGTCCTCTTGTTCTGGTGCTGGTTGTCCGGGAGAAGAATCCAATCCCCACCTGGATACAACTTCAGGTCAAGCCTCACTTTGAATATCTCCAGGGCTGGGGCCTCAACCTGGGCAGCCTGTTCTGATGTCCCACTGCCAATGTAGTTGATCTATGAAACCAAAATTGTCATATTCTGATGCAAAATAGCAAAAAAAGAATCCAGACAACGAATGGTTGTGCAAGTTTATTAAAAAAAAAAAAGACATAATTTTTATGATTAATTAGATGTAAATAAGTAAATATGTTTGTAAGTGCCCCTTAAATTAAGGGGGCACCCTTCTAGATCAAAAGAGTGCTTTGAAATGCAAACCAAACCTCTCTTCTCCTGCCATGACTTTGTGTATGCACACAGATGCTAATTGGAGACGCTTTTGGTTGATTTCCTCTGCCCTCAACTGCCAGCAGTTCAGATTAAAATCATGACTCTTAGTGGCCTTAGAAAGCTGTCAAAGATACAGGGTTGTAGCTGCACTGAAGGAATCATAGCAGCACAATTGTCAGGGTTGGAAGGGACCTCAAGGCTCAGCCAGTCCCAACCCCCTGCCATGGGCAGGGACACCTCACACTACAGCAGGTTGCTCACAGCCACATCCAGCCTGGCTGCAAAAACCTCCAGGGATGAGGCTTCCACCACCTCCCTGGGCAACCTGTGCCAGTGTCTCACCACCCTCATGAGGAAGAATTTCTTCCTAACATCCAATCTGAATCTCCTCTCATTTCAAACCATTGCTCCTGGCCCTGTCCCTGCAGGCCTTTGCAAACAGTCCCTCTGCAGCCTTCTTGTAGCCCCCTTCAGGAACTGGCAGGCTGCTCTGAGGTCTCCCTGGAGCCTTCTCTTCTGCAGGCTGAACACCCCCAGCTCCATTAGCCTGTCCTTGCAGCAGAGATGCTCCAACCTCCTGATCATCTTTTATGGCTCTCCTCTGGAGCCACTCCATCAGGTCCATGTCCTTCCTGCGTAGAGGGCTCCAGAGCTGGCTGCAGTGCTCCAGGTGAGGTCCCACCAGAGCAGTCAGGATATAAATGAAGTGGAATATCATGAGGTGACCTACCCTAAAGGACAGTGACATGACTGGACCTGCCAAGGTGGGAAAACAGTTTCCTTGCTCCACTTTCCTCCATCTCTAGACTGAAGCAAGGATGTTCCTTTGTTGTAGCTGATGGACATTGCAAAGCTCCTTACTTGAGCAGTGTAAGGCACAGGCCTAGTCTTCTAAGCACAGCTTGTGAAAGTCTTGAAGCATAAGGATGCAGAAATCAAGAGGAATTTGGAGGTTTTCTCTGCTTTAGGCTATAACAAGCTTCTGAGGCTGCTGGTTGACTGCACAGAGTGCTGCCATGAGGAGAAGAATTCAGGGCCTCCACCCCACCTAGCTTGAGTCACTTGCTTTAGGCATTTGGATAGTCATCTTTCCCTCCCTCTCTACACTCAATAAAGATAGAGATACCACCACAGATAACCATCTAAGGAGCAATCATGCTGTGGGGCTGCTGCTTACCCAACACACCATGGATTCAGCCTAGCTACAGCCTGCTCCACAACCCTGTTGGAGAAGAAATACATTAACAAAGAGCACTGCTCTGAGCTGGACTCTCTTACAGCGACTTTGGAAGCCTCACCTATGAGTGGGTGCACTGTGTGGGTCCTCCCAGTTGCTGGGAGAGGTTCTCCAAATCCTCACTGTAATTAGGGCTTCCCAGAGACTGTTAATCAGGGTGGTGGTAAAGTATTAAGGCAATTGGTGATTCTCTTTCGTGATCACTTACAGCTAACCTCATTTAGTAAGGATTCAGGTTGATGTATTTTAGTTTTTCTGGTGAGGCCCAACAGGGCTCTGGCCGGCCTGATCTCCTGGAGGATGTCCCTGCTCATTGCACAGGGGTTGGACTAGATGACCTTTGGAGGTCCCTTCCAACTCAAACCATTCTATGAATTGTCAGGGTTGGAAGGGACCTCAAGGCTCATCCAGTTCCAACCCCCTGCCATGGGCAGGGACACCTCACACTAGATCAGGTTGTTCACAGCCACATCCAGCCTGGCTGCAAAAACCTCCAGGGGTGAGGCTTCCACCACCTCCCTGGGCAACCTCTGCCAGTGTCTCACCATGCTGTGATCCTGGTCTGACCTGAAAACATCATTTCTTCAATATGCTCTACACAGTCTCATTAATCCCAGTGTCTCACTCATGGTGAAGAACTTCTTCCAAACATCCAATCTGAATCTATCCATTTCTGTATTTATTTCCAATCCCCCAGTCCTATCACTCCCTGACACCCTCAAAAGTCCCTCCCCAGCTTTCTTGTAGCCCCCTGCAGATACTGGAAGGCTCAACCCTTAACAATTCCATGATCCTATGATCTGCCCAGGCTTGTCTTCACTTCTAGGAGATGACAGCTGAAGTTGCAGAATATTTCCACCATTAACCCTCAGACTGAGTTGTGCAAAGTCTGAAATAAACTCTCAGCTCAGCCTCAGTAAACCAGAGAGCAATCCTGTTGTGCTGGCTTGCTCACCTCTTTATTTTCAGGATTTGGATAGACTCCCTTGGTAGGAGCTCCCTTTGCCATGTGCAGTGGTGTGAGGCTGTAAGTCAGGTTGGAGAGGAGGGCTTCCAGGTCTTGATACACAGATGGTTTGAGAGCAGCATGCCCTGGAATGATTGGCTTCCAGAAAAGAGAGAGTAACTTTTAAACAGAACATCACACAGCCCAAGCCCCAAATGTGTGCATTTGGAAAACACAAGCAGGCAAGATACTAGCACAGAGCAAAGAAAAGAGGTTGTAAACAGCAGAGAAAGCAGAAACTGATGGAATGGACATCACACAGAGGGTTCACAGCAGCAGGGACTGGTATCAAACAGAATAAAGTTTGGCTTTGGAAAGGAAGAAAGATGTGTTGGGGGAAAAAACCCAAAGCAAACAGTGCTTCATTCAGAAGAGGTTGGGCAAGTGACTGTGCAGTTGGAATGGCAAGGTAGGGAAAGCTCCACTGATAGATAAATAGATAGTGGATAAAGATGCTGAGATGAATGAGGGATGAGATGAATTTTAGGTATCAATCAGAATCACAGAATCAGCCAGGTTGGAAGAGACCTCCAAGATCATCAGCTCCAACTGGTCACCCAACCCTAACTAATCAACCAGAGCATGGCACTGAGTGCCTCATTCAGTCTCTTCTCAAACACCTCCAGGGATGCTGACCCCACCACCTCCCTGGGCAGCACATCCCATGGCCAATCTCTCTTTCTGGGAAGAACTTCTTTCTAAGCTCAAGCCTAAACTTCCCCCTGCACAGCTTGAGACTGTGTCCTCTTGTTCTGGTGCTGGTTGCCTGGGAGAAGAGACCAACCCCCACCTGGCTACAACCTCCCTTCAGGCAGTTGTAGACAGCAATGAGGTCTCCCCAGAGCCTCCTCTTCTCCAGGCTAAACACCCCCAGCTCCCTCAGCCTCTCCTCACAGGGCTCTGCTCCAGACCCCTCCCCAGCCTTGGTGCCCTTCTCTGGACACCTTCCAGCATCTCAACATCTTTCTTGAATTGAGGAGCCCAGAACTGGACACAGCACTCAAGGTGTGGTCTAACCAGTGCTGAGCACAGGGCAGGATGACTTCCCTGCTCCTGCTGGCCACACTATTGCTGACCCAGGCCAGGATGCCATTGGCCTTCTTGGCCACCTGGGCACACTGCTGGCTCATGTTCAGCCTCCTGTCCATCAGTACCCCCAGGTCCCTTTCTGCTCTAGCCAGAAGCAGGACTGGAGCAGCATGGAGCAAATGACAACCAAGATGGTGGTGGAGAATTGATTGGGACAGCATTAAAGAAGGAGGCCTCCAGTCAGTGAAGATGTTAAGTGATGATCACAGAAAGGAAAGGTGAGAGGTTAGAACTGAGAAGATGAGCTGTTCAGAGGGGGAATGGGAGAGATGACTGGGGCTTGAGACTGCAGGAGGGATGTAAGGATGAAGGAAAGGTCCTATAGATGGCCACTGCTTCTCCTTCCTTCAGAGGCACTTCATCCTTTTTGTCTTCACAACTCTTTTACAGCACTTTGCTATTTACACCACAGCTGTGTTACTTACTTGTAACATTTCTTATTTCAAGCAGCTTGCAACATGACCTTAGGGGAGCTTTAAGGCTTTGCAGTGACCTTTTCCCCACCCAGTATCTCTCTTGGAATGACTTCCAGTTTGTTCCTGCCATGACTGAACCCCTGCACGATAGCATCTGTGCAAAGCCCCCAGAAGCAGCATCTCATTGCCTCTCAGCTTGCATTTCCTTCAAGTCAGTTGAACTCCTTGCTGTAAGCAAGCAATTTCAGAAAATGAAATAGGAATTTCCCTCTGTGTTTATGACATAACAGTAATGAAAGAGTTCTTCTTTTTTTTTCTTTTTCTCTGGTTTGTTTTGTTTGCAGTTAAATATTTCCCTGCAGTGTTTGCTGATCAAACATTTGAGGCACACAGAGAAAGTGGCTGTGGGCTTGACTGGAAGCCAGCTGAAGAGAGGAAATTTCATTGATTCAGCTGGGTTTTAGCTTGGATAAAAAAGCAGCTCAGGGACTGGTTTGCACTAAGAAATGTCTGCATTTCACTGAGACATTGGGCAAGGGAAATCTTATTTTTATGGACAGGAACATTCACAACACTTAACTCCTAAACAGCTTCTAAACAGAGCTCTGAACAGCTGTGTCCTACAGAAGGATCCACTTTAAACCTGGTACTTGTGGTCACCATTCAGAGGAGTGTGGCCAGCAGAGCCAGGGAGGTTCTCCTCCCCCTCTGCTCTCCCCTGGTGAGACCTCACCTGGAATATTGCATCCAGTTCTGGGCTCCCCAGGTCAGGAGGGACAGGGATCTGCTGGAGAGAGTCCAAGGGAGGGCTCCAAGGATGCTGAAGGGACTGGAGACTGCCTGGTGAGGAGAGGCTGAGAGACCTGGGGGTGGTTAGTCTGGAGAGGAGAAGACTGAGAGAGGATTTAATGTTTATAAATATCTGAGGGCTGGGGGTCAAGAGGGATTGGACAGGGACAGGGACAGGCTCTGCTCAGTTTCACCCTGTGATAGGACAAGGGGCAATGGATAGAAACTCCAGCACAGGAGGTTCCACCTCAACATGAGGAGGAACTTCTTCACTGTGAGGGTCCCAGAGCCCTGGAGCAGACTGCCCAGAGAGGTTGTGGAGTCTCCTTCTCTGGAGCCTTTCCAGCCCTGTCTGGATGTGTTCCTGTGTGACCTGTGCTGGATTCTCTGCTCCTGCTCTGGCAGGGGGTTGGACTGGAAGATCTCCTAGGGTCTCTTCCAACCTCTAAGATCCTGTGATCCTGTAATCCAGGCAATGAAAAATGCCATGCATCATGTGTGTCATATGAATAGGACCAGTCAAATAGCAACACGTGCTGTGCCTTAAGGTTAAGCTCCATGAATTGTTGTAAAGACAGCCTAAAGTTAATGCTATTGAGAACAAGGCTCTGAGCAACCTGCTCTAGTTGGGGATGTCCCTGCTGAGTGCAGGGGGACTGGATGAGCTTTGGAGGTCCCTTCCAACCCAAAGCATTTCATGATTCCATGATTTTTAATTTGGCATATCATGGGTTTGGGGAATTGTAAGAGCTAAAGCAGCTGCTTGCTCTTCCCAGGATTCATACCCTTGCAAAAGGGAGACTCTGGATGAATAAAAACTTGAGGAAAGAAAAGACAACCGCAGGTTACTGCATGAGAGGTTTGTAGTCTGTACAAATTATGGAGCCTGTGTACAAACAGCCTCCCTTGCTGTAGCTGAGCAGTCTTACACCTTTGTTTATCAGGGCAGCTGCCAGCTCCACTGCCTGTGCTTTCACATAACTCACAGCAGAGGCTTGGCTTTGGGGTTGTTTTTTCACAGGATCACAGATTGTTAGGAGCTGGAAGGGACCTCCAAAGCTCATCCAGTCCGACTCCCCTGCCAGAGCAGGAGCACCTAGAGCAGGGCACACAGGAACACAGCCAGGTGGGTCTTGAAGAAAGGGTTTAAGAAAGCAGTGGCCAACATTATCCTGCAAAGCACAAGCAGGAGGTTTCATTCTGAGCTTGGCAGGTGGACAATAATCAATACAGAGCAGGGAGAAAGATGTCAAAACTCGACAGAAATCACAGAATCACAGAATGTTAGGGGCTGGGAGGGACCTCCAGAGATCATCCAGGCCAAGCCCCCTGCCAGAGCAGGAGCACCTACAGCAGGTCACACAGGAACACAGCCAGGCAGGTTTTGGATATCTCCAGAGAGGGAGACTCCACAACCCCCTGGGCAGCCTGTTCCAGGGTTCTGTCACCCTCACAGGGAAATCATTCTTCCTCAAGTTTCCATGGAACTTCCTATGCCTCAAGCTCGAGGGAGGCTCTCCTCCCCCTCTGCTCTGCCCTGGTGAGACCTCATCTTGAGTACTGTGTTCAGTGCCCCTGGGGAACTGTTTCATGTCAGTGCCCAAAGTCCCTTTGGAATTAGTAATGTAAGTAGTAATGTACAATTGCAGTGGGCTGTAATTAGTGCCTACTATTCCTTTGCTGAGTTCTGGTGGAGTTTAGCTGCCTGACCACAATACACTCATAGTTTACTTTTTTTTTTTTCAGTAGCTTTTATAATTGTTTGGGAGGATTAACTATGATTTTGTCTGCTTCTCCAAGGTTGGTCTATCCATTGTAGCTCTAATTGTGAGGCATTTAGGTGAGCTGTAGATTAATCACTCTGGATTAGATTCTTGAATTCTCATTTCTCTGTGATTAACTTGCATTTAAAAGTCAAGATTTTTATTTAGATCACAGAATGGTCTGGCTTGGAAGGGACCTCCCAAAGTCATCCAGTCCAACACCCCTGCAGTCAGCAGGGGCATCCTCAACTAGATCAGGTTGCCCAGAGCCCTGTTGAGGCTCACTTTGAGTATCTCCAGGGATGGGACCCCAACCACCTCCCTGGGCAACCTGTGCCAGTGTTCATAGTAAAGAACTTGTTCTTAATATCCAATCTAAATCTGCTCTTCTCCAGTTTGAAGCCATTGCCCCTCATCCTGTCCCTGCAGGCCTTTGCAAACAGTCTCTCTCCATCCTTCTTGTAGCCCCCTTCAGGTCACTATTAGGTTTCCCTGGCCCCTATTTGGTCTCCCCAGAGCCTCCTCCTCTCCAGGCTGAACACCCCCAGCTCCCTCAGCCTGTCCTTGTAGCAGAGGTGCTCCAGCCCCCTGAATATTTTTGTGGCCCTCCTCTGGACCTTATAGCTTCTTTGAGGCACCACCTGTGAACTGTCAAGTCCCTCACAAAGCCCTTTCAGCTTTTTCCTTTGGTGCCTTTAATAAATGCAAAAATGGTCTGGCAGCCAATAAAGTGAGCTCATGGCCTGCTGAGTTGATCAGTGTTACTTTCCTGTACTGTTTATTCAGATGGAAAACTCATCTCTCTCTCTCTCCTAGAGCCAGGCTGTTTCTTATTTACAATAGAAAATGAAAGGAGAAGTGTGTGCAAAAGTTTCTATGCAGAAACCTTTCAAAGGAGCAATCATGGCTCTAAGTGCCCACATGGCAACTCTTATTTCATGTCAAGAGTGTCTCTGAATAGAAGAAAATGAATTTAAGCTGTGCAGAGCACTCCACTGATGTGGAATTCACCTGAGCTGTTCATAGCCACCAGACAGAAGCAGAACACATCTGATCCCTTTTAGACATCCACTGCAGGGGGAGATGAATTGCATCTTAAAAATGGCTCTCTGCTGGTTGTGAACGCACTCAAGGCAAACCAGATCAAACACAGCCTTCTGGATTGTAGACATCTGAAGTGAGATGAGCCGGGCTTCATGCACAGGGCTCCCAGGAGAGCCTGGTGTGGAACAGCTGCTCTGCACTGCCACTTTTAGGCAGGCATCTTGATTTAATCTAGGCAGCCCTCTGAGGAAGAGACCATTTTTTACTTGGAGCTTGTACTGCACTTGCAACCAAAAGGTTCACTCATGACACACCAAGATGGTAATGCCTTGTCTCACACAATCTCAGAGTGCCAGGGGCTGGAAGGCACCTCCAGAGACCATCAGGTCCAACCCCCCTGCCAAGCAGGGTCACCTAGGGCAGGCCACACAGCAACACATCCAGGCTGGCTTTGAAAGCCTCCAGAGAAGGAGGCTCCACAACCTCTCTGGGCAGCCTGCTCCAGGGCTCTGGCACACTCACTGTAAAGAAGTTTCTCCTCATGTTGTTGTTGAGCTTCCTGTGTTCTAGCTTACATCCATTATTCCTTGTCTTATTATCAGGTTCCACTGGAAGGAGCCTGTCCCCTTCCTCTTGACCCCCACCCCTCAGCTATTGATAGACATTGATCAGATCCCTCTCAGCCTTCTCTTCTCCACACTAAACAGCCCCAGGGCTCTCAGTCTCTCTTCACAAGGGAGATGCTCAAGTCCCTTAATCATCCACAATAAAAAGCTGATCTAGTGAATGTAGACTAATACCTCTGAGAGAATGATGATGCTAAGTTATGATGTTAGAAGCCCTGAATCCTGTGCATAATACAGGTAGGAGAAAAAAAAATCACAGTGTCATTTACCAGCACTTCTCACAGAGTGCACACTGAGGCACCATCACTCAAAAAGGAAGTCAAAATGATAACTAAAAGGACCAATTTTAGGAGAAACAGAATCAACAGAATGTTAGGGGCTGGAAGGGACCTCCAAAGCTCATCCAGTCCAACCCCCCTGCCAGAGCAGGAGCACCTAGAGCAGGTCACACAGGAACACAGCCAGGTGGGTTTGGAATGTCTGCAGAGAAGGAGACTCCACACCCCCCCTGGGCAGCCTGTTCCAGGGCTCTGTCACCCTCACAGGGAAAACATTTTTTCTTCTGTTTCCAAGGAACTTCCTATGCCTCAACTTCCACCACTGCCCCTTGTGCTGTCATTGGGCATCACCCAGCAGAGCCTGGCTCCATCCTCTTGGCACTCACCCTGCACATCTTCATCACCATGAATGAGGTCACTCTCAGGCTCCTCCTCTCCAAGCTCAAGAGCCCTCAGCTCCCTCAGTCTCTCCTCATAAGGAAGATGTTCCACTCCCTTAATTATCTCTGTGGCTCTATGCTGGACTCTTTCAAGCAGCTCCCTGAGGTCCTTCTTGAACTGAGAGGCTCAGAACTGGACACAATATTCCAGATGTGGCCTCAGCAGGGCAGAGTAGAGGGAGAGGAGAACCTCTCTGGACCTACTCCCCACAGCCCTTCTAATCCACCCCCAGGATGCCCTTGGCCTTCTTGGCCACAAGAGCACACTGCTGGCTCATGGTCAACCTCCCATCCACCAGGACCCCCAGGTCCCTTTCCCTTTCACTGCTCTCCAGCAGGTCAGCATAACCCAGTTCTGGGTTGTGTGATCAAATTCTCTAATTTTTGTGACTGTAATTATTAAGAAAAAAAGAAGAAAAAGCAGAAGGAGAACAGAGAAAAAAGTATAATGGCTATAGAAACAAAATGGTGTTCTACTGCTGATGGAAAACAGGGAAATGAGCTCCTGAAATCTCAGCCATATCACAGAGCACTTCCCCAGCACTGCTCTCCTGACCTCACCTGAGCTTGCCATCGTTCTGCTTCCATGCAAGGTAAGAAGGCAGCAGAATCCATGGGGTTTTGTTGCAGTTGTCTTCTGGTTGTGAAACAACAGATCCTGTCCTGTGGCTGGATCTGTAAGTCACCATCTGGGAGTGGTAAAGATGTTCTAACAAGCCTGATGCAGCTGTCAAACATAGCTTTTATGGCTTAGGTCATAACAGCAGACCAGTAGTGACAGGTCCTATCAATATCTGAAGAGGTTTATCAGGACTATGTGACAGCTGTGATAAAGAAGGTGGCCAAGCAAGGTGAGCTCTTTGGTTGCTTCCCAAGACAGCTGGAAAGCTGCTGTCAGAAAGGGACCTGGGGGTGCTCATGGCCAAGCAGCTGAAGAGGAGGCAGCAGTGTGCCCAGGTGGCCAAGAAAGCCAAAGGCATCCTGGCTGGGATCAGCAATGCTGTGTCCAGCAGGAGCAGGGAGGGGATTGTCCCCTGGCACTCAGCTCTGGGGAGGCCACACCTGGAGTATTGTGTCCAGTTTGGGGCACCTCAATGCCAGAGAGATGTGGAGGTGCTGGAGGCAGTGCAGAGGAGGGCAAGGAAGCTGGGAAGGGCCTGGAGAAGAAATCTGATGGAGAGAGACTGAAGGAGCTGGGGATGGTTAGTTTGGAAAAGAGGAGGCTGAGGGCAGACCTCATTGCTGTCTACAGCTACCTGAAAGGAGGTTGTGGAGAGGCTGCTGCTGGTCTCTTCTGACAGGTAATGAGGGATAGAATAAGAGAGGAATGGCCTCAAGCTGCACTAGGGGAGGTTTAGACTGGACATTAGGAAACATTTTTCCCCAGCAAGAGTGGTCAGACACTGGCACAGGCTGCCCAGGGAGGTGGTGGAGTCCCCAAGCCTGGCTGTGTTTGAAGGTGGTTTGGATGTGGTGCTTGGGGATGTGGTTTAGGGGTGAGCCTTGCAGAGCAGGGTTAATGGTTGGACTTGGGGATCCTGAGGCTCTTTTCCAACCTGAATGTTTCTGTGGTTCAGTGAAGACAATACTCATCTGATATGGGATTGAGAATCACCTGATGAACTGGGCCAGAGGATCACATGGTGAAGAGGGAAGGGGGGAGGTCATCTGATAGAAGCTGGGAAAAGGTTTCTCAGGGGCTGTTTGCGAAAGCCCCAAAAGGACTGCTTATAGGATGAAGCTGTTCTGAGAGATGACACAGATGATAAGGAAAAGCTTGGCCCCATTTTGCTGCCTCATGTGATGGGTTGATGGGAAAGACTGGTTGGAAAAGCAGCATCCATCTGATCTTTCCTTGTATTTGGCTCGGTGGAAAAGCAGCATCCATCTCATCTTTCCTTCTGTTTGGCTTGGTGGTGAGGAAACATCACTTGGGCAATTCTGTTGTGTGGTCAAACATCTGTAGATAAAAACATAGAAAGATACTTTGTCAAGCCTGTGGCATTTTGGCAGTTAGGATAAGAAAATAAAGGACACCTCTCCCCCCCAAAAAAAAAAAAAAACAACAAAACCTCCCACAATGTGCAGGTTAGAAGTATAACCCTGGGCTAAGCTGAGATGATGCTGGTGGGGAGACAAAGGTAAGGAATGAGCCATGAGGATGCTTAGGGGACTTGAGCATCTCACCTGGGAAGAGAGACTGAGAGCCCTGGGGCTGTTTAGTGTGGAGAAGAGAAGGCTGAGAGGGATCTGATCAATGTCTATCAATAGCTGAGGGGAGGGGGCCAGGCTCTTTTGGGTGGTGCACAGTGATAGGACAAGGAACAATGGAGACAAACTTGAACATAGAAGGTTTCAGCTCAACATGAGGAGAAACTTCTTTCCAGTGAGGGTGTCAGAGCCCTGGAACAGGCTGCCCAGGGGGGTTGTGGAGTCTCCTTCTCTGGAGCCTTTCCAAACCCACCTGGATGCATTCCTGTGCAGACTGCCCTGGGTGCTCCTGCTCTGGCAGAGGGGTTGGACCTGATGATCTCTGGAGGTCCCTTCCAACCTCTGCTATACTGTGAGACTGTAATGCTGTGAATGGTCTGTCAGTGGTTTCTGTTGCTACTCCTCAGTGGTATCAAAATAACTTCTTAGTTTCTGTGAAGCTTGAAACCTGATGGAGTGAGTGTGCTGACACAAGTAGGGTGTCCCTGAAGAACATGTGCAGAGTGACCAGGATCCTGGGGCCATTGGACCTGAGGCCTCAGCTCTGTAGTAAATAACTCCTGGGCAAAAGAGGCAGAATGGAGTCTATCCGGATCAAAGGAAATCCCATGGTGAAATGCAGCACCCTGGCTGAAAGCCAGCTTGAGGGCTCTCAAAAAAGCAGAGAGCATAATAGCTGCCACAATTCATGGTAGCACTTATTTAAGCAAGTAATTCTTAGCTGAGTTTGCTAAAACTTCCTGAAATTGTCCTGTTCTGTGAGAAGTAGCACAGCAGCACAGCAGCACAGCAGCACAGTATATCAGAGGTTCTCTATTCAAAATTGCATCCATTGTTCCTTGGCTTATCCCTGTGAACCACCCAAAATATCCTGGCCCCCTCCACTTGACCCCCACCCCTCAGCTATCGATAGACATTGATCAGATCCCTCTCAGCCTTCTCTTCTCCACACTAAACAGCCCCAGGGCTCTCAGTCTCTCTTCACAGGGGAGATGCTCAAGTCCCCTAAGCATCCTCCTGGCTCTTACATCCTATGATGTAATTTGACTCTCAGGGGCCCTTCTTTGTAGAACTATCCCCCCCCCCTAAAAAAAGTAAAAAAATAAATCTTTACTCCTATTGTAAGCTACTTGCTCAGACACAGAAGTAAATCCAGATACCTCCCCCCAGATTTATGCCTACCAGGCTTCACCAGGTCTTGTGGTGCAGCTGCAAATTCCCCTGCCAGCCAAAACCACACAACACCCTCCCCCACACAAACCAGAATTATATCAGTTGTCCTTTCCCTTAAATAGTGGAAACATCAGGAAATGGAATTGAATAACATATTACGATATCCTGGGATGACCTGTCTGCCCCTCTGTGACTTTCTGTCTTTTTGGAGGACCTTTTCTTTGTGGTTATCTTAAAGGTACCTGAGCCTCAAACCCCACCATGACAGGTTTTCCTTAAAAAAAAAAAAAAAGTACTAACACAGCCTTTGTGAACTCCTGTCTCAGATGTGTCATCCCTTTAGAAATTTAGCTATGCAAGAAAAAAAAAAGTCTCTAATGTCAAGTGATCCTAGTGCACCCCAGGCAGGCTGCAGAAGGACCTGAAGTTAAAACAACCTTCTGAATCGCTCATAAACTACTGAAAAACTGAATCATAGAATCATCAACAAGGTTGGAAAAGACCTCAGAGATCATCAAGTCCAACCTATCACCCAGCATCTCATGACTAACTAAAGCATGGCTTCAAGTGCCACATCCAATCCTTTTTTGAACACTTCCAGGGATGGTGACTCCACCACCTCCCTGGGCAGCACATTCCAAGGGCAGATCACTCTTTCTTTGAAGAACTTTCTCCTCACCTCCAGCCTAAAAAAAATCTTGTTGTTAAAGGATATTCCATAGCTGTCTATGAGAAGAAGTTGGTTTCCACACCTGAGGTGAACTTTGGGTTGTGGCAATTGTAGGTGAAGTATTTTCAGACCACTGAACACAGGCTGAGGTGGCCAGCAAAGATGATCTGGGAGTGTAGGGTTAAAAATGCTATTGCACTGCTTAAAAAACCTCTGAGACTTGCAGCACTTGGTGCTTTCTACACTGAAAGAGTTGTCAAACATTGGAATGTTCTGCCCAGGGCAGTGCTGGAGTCACCATCCCCAGGGGTGTTCAAGCAGTGTGTGGAGCTGGTGCTTAGGGACATGGTTTAGTGTTGAACTGGGTGGAAGGTTGGACTAGGTGAGCTTGGAGGTCTCTTCCAACCAGATGGGTTCTGTGCTTCTGTATTTCAGCCCAGTGTGGTCCTGTATGGAGAACAGAGGTAATGCAGGGTAAAAATGCACCTCTAGTGCACACCATTGAAGGCCTCTGGTCTATTGTTTTCCAGTGCAAAATCGTTCCTGTCAGCTCGTGCCTTTAATCTGTCAAATCCATCTGTAGAGGGTAGAGCCTCAGCCCTTGCTTTTCAGCACAAAGCTTTCCCTAACTTGGAAAACAACAGTGTCTCAACCCTTGTTTTTCCCCTCCTCCCACTGCACCCACTTTTGCAGTCTCTACTGGTTTGGGTGTGTAATCTTACACTGAATAAAGCCTCCCCCTCTGGCCTGTGCTAATCTTACCAACATGATGTCACCCAAACTCCACAGGATTTGTGAAACATGTTTAATAGTCCAGATCTTTTGATCTTGCCTCGTAAATCAATCCCTCCATCTCTTTTAATTATTTTAATTGCTCTTCTTTAAATTCCCTTCAGTGTAATCTTCCAACAGGAAGAATCCCCAAAATATCCCAGGCGTGACCTAGTTAAGCAGTAGGCACAGGGTAGTTCATGCCCAAGAGGTGGAAGAGTCTGTTAGCTCCTTCCTCACTGAAGTGATCTTTCACATAGAAGCTTCAATTCTCTGGGCTTTGTTATTGTGCAGGACCACATCTCATTTACTCTCCACTTCCACTCCTGCAGATTTCTCCCTCTTCTTGAACATTTTCCTACAGCTCTACCAATATTCCCAAGGCAAACTTCTTTTTTTTTTTTTCCTCCCACCCATAGCCCTGTTTAAAATCTGTTCATGCTGCTTTGCCAGCTTTTCCAGCTCCACCTCACTGTTCTAACAAACAGCTGTGAAGGCCATTTATGGCTAACAACTGGCCTTTAAGTTTAAGAAAGCCTTCACACTGAAATAATTTCTTAGCCTTTTCAGCTCTTCAGCTAAAGCCCACTACCCATCCAGAAAATTTCCACCCAGACATAGGTTTCTTTCTACCAGAGTGAATTTAATTAAAAGGATGATGCTCCACCCATCTTAAGTGCCAGTCCAGAATGGTCAGCCTTAAGAAGCAAAAGTTAATGCCAAGAAAGGATTTGCATGACAAAATGGTGTTCTTTTTTCTTCTTCCTGGAAACCCAGCAGAGCTGCTCATGTATATATAAGGGCATAATTTAGCCAAGCACCTGGCACGTATGAACAAATACATTTGAAGGTACTTAGGTGACAGCATCATTATTAACTTCTTCCAACTCTTCCACAATGGAAAGATAATGTAACAGGTTGAACTGAACAAAAAGCACTGGTTAGTTCCTTGCTGCCATCAGAGGCTAAGAGAGCAAAAAAAGCAATCCATGTAATGAGGTACCACCACAAGCAAAGGTGAGAGATGTAAGAGATCATAAAGTACAAAGGATTTTCCTGGCTGTCTTCTGAAAGCGCAATGTCTGAAAAAAAAAAACAAAACAGCTGGGAGATCAGAGATGGCAGGAAGGAAGCACTGATTTTGGTTAAAAAAAGAATAAAAGGCATGGCAGTAATAGAAAACAGAATTCATAGAATCATGGAATTGTAAGGGTTGGAAGGGACCTCAAGGATCAGCCAGTTCCAACACCCCTGCCATGGGCAGGATCACCTCACACTACATCAGGTTGCCCAGAGACACATCCAGCCTGGCCTTAAACACCTCCAGGGATGAGGCTTCCACCACCTCCCTGGGCAACCTCTGCCAGTGTCTCACCACCCACATGCGGAAGAATTTCTTCCTAACATTCAATCTGAATCTTCCCATTTCTAGTTTTGCTCCATTCCCCCCAATCCTATCACTACCTGACACCCTCAAAAGTCCCTCCCCAGCTTTCTTGTAGCCCCTTTAAGATACTGGAAGGCCACCAGAAGGTCTCCTGGGAGCCTTCTCCTCTCCAGACTGAACAACCCCAACTCTCTCAGTCTGTCTTCATAGCAGGGGAGCTCCAGCCCTCTGCTCATCCTGCCACGGCCCTGGTGAAGTGGAAACAAGGATACCAAATCTACCCAAGGAGGACTATGTTATCCCCTGTTACATCCAGGATTGGATTAAAGGTGTTGAATGGGAATCTGCAAAGCCCAATCCTTTAGCTAACTAATCATTAGGGGAAATGATTGAAAGAGTCCAGAACAGAGCCACAAGGATGATTAAGGGAGTGGAACATCTTCCTTATGAGGAGAGCTGAGGCTCTTTAGCTTGGAGAGGAGGAGCCTGAGGGGTGACCTCATTCATGTTTATAATTCTGTAAAGGCCGAGTGCCAAGAGGCTGGAGCCAAGCTCTGCTGGGTGATGCCCAATGACAGGACAAGGGGCAATGGGTGGAAGTTGAGGCATAGGAAATTCCATGGAAACATGAGGCAAGATTTTTTTCCTGTGAGGGTGGCAGAACACTGGAACAGGCTGCCCAGGGGGCTTGTGGAGTCTCCCTCTCTGGAGATATTCAAGACCCACCTGGCTGTGTTCCTGTGTGACCTGCTCTAGGTGCTCCTGCTCTGGCAGGGGGCTTGGCCTGGATGAGCTTTGGAGGTCCCTTCCAGCCCCTAACATTCTGTGATTCTGTGTGATTCTGTGGAAAAAAACCCCAAAACACAAAAAGCCTCTAATGGCTGGGCTGTGTTAAATAAGACTGAGTGGTGAAAGAGTAGTTATCACAGACCTGCAGATGTCTGTGCATCCTTTGATATGCATCTCCAGCCACTCTTTTTGATTTGCTCAGGATGCATGTGTGGAACTATACTGCTCAAAACAAGGATACTATAACATTACACAGTAAGGATTACTTGAAGACCTCTTAAGTGTGGAATCACACAAAATCACTGGTTCCCGTGGTGCATTGTGCAAACTCGATCTCACCCCAGTTTACAAAGGCTTGCAGTGACAGGACGAGGGGCAATGGCTTCAAACTAGAGAAGAGCAGATTTAGATTGGATGTAGGAACAAGTTCTGCACCATGATGCTGGTGGAACACTGGAAGGGGTTGCCCAGGGCGGTGGCCGGAGCCCCATCCCTGGAGATGTTCTATAACAAAACGAAAGGAACCAAGACCTGGCAAAACTTACAGTAACCATCCAAGTTAAACATCGCTTTTATTATTAACTACTTCTACATGGCATTTCTCTGGACTTATACTTACACATGGCTTATGTCCTTTTTGCATGCTATTTTGAAGTTACCTTTTAAGGAACTAAAAAATTACTTGAAATACAAGGCTTGGAAGGTTCTCTGGTGATGGTGCCCCTGAAACCACGGGAAAAGCCAGCAAACACCCTGCCAGCACAGCTAGGGCAAGAGACAACCCTGCGTCTGCCCAGCAGCCCCAAGGCTGAGGCCACCATTCGTGCTGAAATTGATCGTCGGCCTCAGCGCCGGGACACCACGCAGGGATCTCACCGGGGGTGTGCGCATGTGAATTGAACCCTAATGAAAGTCTCGGCTCCGCAGGATGTTTTCGGACTTACAGGCCAGCCCCAGGCCCACCGGCCCGGCAGGACCAAGCACTAACCGCCGGGCTGAAGCGCTGCAGCCACTGAGGAGGACGGCCGCGCCGCAGCGGCCACGCTCCCCGCCCCGCGGCGCTGCGGCTGGCGGCGCACCGAAAGAGGCCGGCACCAAGCCCCCGCCACCAAACACCCTCCGCATAGTGCCCGTTCCTCTGGCAGACACCGGCCTGGCCCCCACGCCGCCAGCGCCAGAAGCCCCAAACCCTGCCGCCGGCCCCAGAAGCCCCTAACGGCCGCTGCCCTCCCGCCCCGCCGCCATTGCCCCGCCCCGGCCGGGCGGGCCCCGCCCCGCGCCGCGCTGGCCCAGCCCCGCGGCGCCGCTGCAGCCCCCGCGCACATATAGGCTCCTGGCCGCACTCCCCGCGTCGCCGCCGCCGCCGCCTCCTCCAGGCATGGCACAGGGCTCTACCTCACTATGGCAGCAGCAGCAGCGCGGCACAGCACCCTCGACTTCCTGCTTGGCGCCACAGGTAACCGCCGCGGCGGGGGAGAGAGAGAGGAGGGCAGAGGGTGCGTCCGTGCGTCCGTTCTGCCCTCATCCCCCGCGCCAAAGCCTGGCGGTGTGTCGCGCTCCGCCTTTCCCCTCCTCGCCCCTGCCGTCGCCGAGGAAGTGGTGCGGCCGGCCGGCCGCCAGGCCCTGCGCGGGCGCCCCCTCCCCCGGACCTCCGTCTGGCGCCCCTGCCCGGCTGCGTGCCCCGTGTATTCCCCGCCGGTATCCGCCTCTGCCGGCGAGCAGATGCTCCCTGGGGCCATCGTGCCGCTGTACCCTCCCCGGGCGGGCGGCCTGCAGCGGCCTCCTGCCCTGCGCCTGGGGGCAGCCCGGCCTGGGGTGAGGCAGCGGTGTCGGGCGGTGCACGCATGGGGAGTGGTGCGTTTAGGTTCCCCCGCCGCGGCCGGTCACTGAGGCGGGCTGCAGCCGTCCGTCCGGGCGGGCTTTCCCCGCTGGCGGCGGCGGCGGCGGGCGAGCGGTCGGGCGGGAGGTGGCGCGCCGCGGGCCTGGTTTGGGGGCAGGGATGCCCTGGCTGTTTTCGAGCGGCCGGGCCGGGGCTCCCCGCGAAGCACGCTTGGGTTGGTGGAGCCTTTGCACCGCGCTCCAGGCGATGGCGATGAAACGGGCTGGCAGCTCCCGCCCGGCAGGGTGCGGTACAATGCATGAGCGTCTCGTCACTTCGGTGCTTCTCTGACCTCGTTGCAAAAGCGCGAAGGAAGTGATTAGTGATGAAACTGCGCTTTGGATGAGCTGCCCGCTGTTTCGAAGCTTTACCCCCGTAGTTATCTGCAGAGGGCACGTTCGAGCCGGAAAACGAGGAAGCCACTACGCTCCTCAGCGGCCAAGATGGGTGAAAAGGTTTAATCATGGGGGACCTACCGTGGGCTGCAAAGCTGGGTGGTGAAGTCAGTGAATGCTGAGCAAGGCAGGCAGTTAGGGCTGGCCTTCCCTTTCCCTTGGAGCAGGCCCTTCCTGGGGCCGGTGTTTCTCCAGGGATCTGACCTTCTGTGTTGTCCCTCTTGCTTTTTATTTCCCTTTTCGAAGAGAGGGAGGTATGAAAGCAGTTGCATGCGTTTGCAGCTAAAACCTAGCAGTAGCTTGATTTGAGAGAGAGGTTTCTGACCCCAGCGGCTCTGCTGCGTGCTGTGCCCTTCGTGGTGTTGCTGTGTTTGCGCTTTGAAGAGCCAGGAGCAGAGCGGGGGAGGGGGAGGAAGGTATTAGTGAGGTTTTTTCAGTGTGCTTTAGAATATTCTACTATGGTTCGTGGTGAAAGTGTTCCGGTTTCCATTACGCAGTGAGATTTTTTTGCAGTGCAACTTAGCCACTCCAACGATGACTTAACCAGTGAGTGAGATACTCCTACCATTTGCCATGCAACTTCTGCTCGATGAATCTAACATGAACAGAATTGGGCCGCTAAACCAATCTAAAAGCAATTTTCATGGGTTTCACCCAACACCCACAGTGTCCTCTTTGCCTGTTTAGATGCCTGAACTATGATGGGTTCAAACATTGCATCAGTAACTGGCTTCTGCAGAAGAGTCAGGATTACCAAGGAAAAGGCCAGGACTAGGTGTTTTGAAAATAAGCCATAGTTGCACTAGCTGCTGTTCATTAGACTGTGGTAACAGTCTTAAGTGTCTGATCCTGCTTTGGCAGGAGGGGATTGGGCTAGATGATATTTTGAGGTCACTTCCAACCCCTAACATTCTGTCATTCTGTCATCCTGCCTTCCTTTCAGGTAGGTTTTTCTATTCAATTTCCCTTTACTTTTGAAGGCAGTATTTGGATCTTACTCCCACCAAGAAGGGTGTGGCTAAATAGAGGTAGGGGGAGAGACCAACAGCAGAAGTGATGCTGAGCAGATCAAAGGGAAGAAGTTTTTTCTTTAGTATGCTCCTCACATCTCACTAAGGAAGTCTGTTGTACTGGACTTGATAGTACTTACGACAGTTTTGAAGCTGGCTTGAACTGTTCATATGGAGTTTCTCCTCTCCTCTAGTGTTTCTGCTTCTGAAAACAGAAGGAGTTTTCTATAGAAGAAAAAAACATCGAGCATACATCTGTATTTTATATTGAGAAGTTACAATTTAATGCCGAATCATGGCTCATCAAATAGTTGAGTTTTGCTGTCCCAGGTACCTTACAGAAAAAAACAAACCACTTCTGAGCATTGTGGAGTGCCATGAAATGACCTAGGCAGGGCAATCCTTAGATACCAGTACAGTCTAGGGGATGATGAAACTGAGAGCAGCCCTGCAGAAAAGGACTTGGGGGTGCTGGTGGATGAGAAGCTGGATATGAGCCAACAGTGTGAGCTTGCAGCCCAGAAGGCCTTTAGCATCCTGGGCTGTGTCAGAAGAAATGTGGCCAGGTCAAGAGAGGTGATTCTGCCACTTTGCTCAGCTCTAGTAAGACTTCATCTGGAATACTGTATCCAGCTCTGGAGTCCTCAGCACACAAAGGACATGGAGCTGATGGAGCAGGCTCACAGGAGGGCCACAAAAATCACCAGGGTATTGGAGCACCTCTGCTATGAGGACAGGCTGAGGGAGCTGGGGGTGTTCAGCCTGGAGAAGAGAAGGCTCCGAGGAGACTTAAGAGCAGCCTGCCAGTACCTGAAGGGGGCTACAAGAAGGCTCTAGAGGGACTGTTTACAATGGCCTGCAATGTTAGGACAAGGGGCAATGGTTTGAAATCAGAGGAGATCTAGATTGGATGTTAGGAACCAGTTCTGCACCATGAGGGTGCTGGAGCATTGCAACAGATTGCCCAGGGAGGTGGTTGAGGCCCCATCCCTGGAGATAGTCAAGGTGAGGCTGGACAAAGCTCTGAGCAAGCTGATGAAGTTGGAGGATGTCCCTGCTGAGTGCTGGGGGGGTGGATTAGGTGACCTTTGGAGGCCCCTTCCAACCCAGACCATTCTATGATTCTGGGTTAACAATTTTGGTGGATCTGGTTTTCGGTGGTGGGGTTGTGTTTTGGTTTTGTTGTGGGGTTTTTTTTTTTTTGTGTGTGTGGCTTGTCTTTATCCTTGGTCTTGGAGAAAGAAGGGGGCCTGTCTTTGCACCTTGGTGAAAGGGTCTCAAGGACACAGTGCATTAGGAAGATGGGGTTTTGTCATGTGTTAAATGCTTTGCAGCTAGCAACTGCTTGTGCTGAAGAGTAGTGTAGGTTGTGGTGGGTTGTTCCCACTTGCAGGCTGAATTGGCATGTGCCAGAACCCTTCAGTAGCTACCCTGTTTTCTTCAGGCAGCCCTGTTCTGGCTGGATGTCACCTCATGATATTTCACTTCATATATATCCTGACTGCTCTGGTGGGACCTCACCTGGAGCACTGCAGCCAGCTCTGGAGCCCTCCACGCAGGAAGGACATGGACCTGATGGAGTGGCTCCAGAGGAGAGCCATAAAAGATGATCAGGAGGTTGGAGCATCTCTGCTGCAAGGACAGGCTAATGGAGCTGGGGGTGTTCAGCCTGCAGAAGAGAAGGCTCCAGGGAGACCTAAAAGCAACCTTCCAGTTCCTGAAGGGGGTTACAAGAAGGCTGCAGAGGGACTGTTTGCAAAGGCCTGCAGGGACAGGGCCAGGAGCAATGGTTTGAAATGAGAGGAGATTCAGATTGGATGTTAGGAAGAAATTCTTCCCCATGAAGGTGGTGAGACACTGGCACAGGTTGCCCAGGGAGGTGGTGGAAGCCTCATCCCTGGAGGTTTTTGCAGCCAGGGTGGATGTGGCTGTGAGCAACCTGCTGTAGTGTGAGGTGTCCCTGCCCATGGCAGGGGGATTGGAACTGGCTGCTCCTTGAGGTCCCTTCCAACCCTGACAATTCTAGGATTCTCTTGGGGTGCTTCTTCAGGATCTAAATGTGTACTCAGCAAGGATGTTGAGTGGGAACTGGAGTAGTAGGCATTTCTTGGTGTTCACCAGTCTTACAGAAGTGATGATGGCAGTTGTTGGAGGTATTGAGAGATGCCAGCAATGGCAATGAAATCATGAGTATAGGGAGTTAAAAAGAGAAAAACACCTCTTGTGTTGGTTTAAGATGGGGGTGAGGGGACTGTAGCACTGTCTTGGGAATGGGGCTGCATGGGATGTGTGACACAGTGTAGCTCTTCCAAAAGCTGTCAGCTTTCTGCAGAGTTTTCAGTATCTTTAATGCACTGCAAAATCTACAAATTAGTCAAAAAAGGCCCTATTGTCTTCATAACCATGCTTCCTTTAATTATGCATATCATCAATTAAATAATAATTGCCAGTGGAGCTGAATCTTTTGAGGGCTGGATAATACAACCTGACTTCTGCAGTGGTCATGTCAAGAGCTGATAAAAGTAGTAACTGTAGAGTTCAGTCCTTTGCACAGAAGTATCTTGCTTATCAGTAGCCCCTGAGATAAACAGACAGCTTCAGCAGGCAAACAGCTTAGTGTTCCCTGTCCTTAAAATGCAGCCATGTCCATTTTATATTCCTTTTGTAACTGAGGCATAGAAGGATTTAGTCATGGTTTTCACTTCTAGGCTAATGACATTTCTGCTAGTCAGTTGGATATGAGGAGTTTGAGGCTCCTCAAAGTGCTCAGCTAAAGGACTTTTTTATGGAAGCATGTAGATGCCCTGTACCTTTACAGAATTGATTTGAGGTTACTCTTTGCTATAAATCTGATAATACATGCATGAATGTGTCATAGAAGCTTAGCTTTCTTGGTTGGGGAATATTGGAATAGCAGAACCAGGGCATGATGGGAGTTGGAAGGGACCTCTGGGGATCATCTAGTCCAATGCCACTGCTAAAGCAGGTTCACCCAGAGCAGGTTGCACAGGATCACATCCAGGCAGGTTTTGAATATCCAGAGAAGGAGACTCCACAACCTCTCTGGGCAGCCTGGTCCAGTGCTCTGGCACCTTCACAGGAAAGAATTTTTCCTCATGTTCAGGTGGAACTTCTGTGTTCCAGTTTGTGCCTGTTGCCCCTTGTCCTGTTGCATGGCACCACTAAAAGGGGTCTGGTCTCTTTCTCTTGCCACCTGCCTTTCAGATATTTATAAGCATTGATAAGATCCACTCTGTCTTCTCCAGGCTAAGCAGTTCCAGATCTCTCAGCCTTTCCTTGTAAGAGAAATGCTCCAGTGCCTTAATCATCTTCATGACCCTCCACCAGACTCTGCAGTAGTTTCTTCTCTCTTGAACTGAGGAGTCCAGAACTGGACATAGTAGTCCAGATGTTGCCTTGTTAGGGCAGAGTAGAAGGGGGAGGATAACTTCCTTTGACCTGCAGGCCACACTCTTCTTTAATACACCCCAAGATAACCATCGGCCCTGCTGGCCACAAGGTTAAATTGCTGTCTTAGCTTGTCATCCAGCAGGGTTTCCAGGTCCTCAGGAGAGTTGCTTTCCAGCAGGTCTACCCCTAACCTGTACTGGTTCATGGGGTTCTTCCTCCCTAGGTGTAGAACCAGCCATACACTTAACCTTGTTGAGCTTCAGTGTGTTCCTCTCTGCCCAGCTCTCCAACTGAATGGCAACACAACCTTCGGGGACATCAGCCACTCCTCCCAGTTCTGAATCAGCAAACCTGCTGGGGGCACACTCTGTTCCCTCATCCATGTCATTGATGAAGATGTTTCTATATAGGGGGGGAGGAAATGATACGGAGACTTCTGAGATTTGGTTTATTTGGTTAAGTTGCTTTGAAAGGGTAAGAACTTGTTGGAAACTCAATTTTGACTGTCTAGAAGCTTACTATTTCCAAGTGGATGTGTGTGCACATGGCCTATTTTTATTCAGGTAGGAAGGATAATTCATAACAGCTAGAACTTTTGAGTCTAGTTTTCATGGATATGAAGAAGAGGAGGTGACCTTTTGTGAGCAGAACCTCATCTTTAGGCCCCTTCAAGTGGCTTTGTCTGCAGGATTGTGGTAGTTTAGAGGCTAGGTGCCTTTAAACAGGATCTACTGCTTAATTCTGACACTGAGGAAAAATATGGTGAAAAAAATCAAGCCTCTCATCAGTAGGAGTCCATGTAAATAAAGTAGCTGATGGCTACAGTAATTATGTTCCAGTGTTGTTGGATGGTGGACAATATATGAAGAGATTCTTCACTAACAAATTGTGGACAAATTCTATCTGGAATCATGTTTATTGGATTCAACTTGAAAGAAATGGATTTTATTCTTTGGCTAGTGTTTTACATCTTACTGGAGACTACCTTGAGCTACAAAACTTACCTTTTGGAGTTTGGTTTTTTTTTTTTCAAGTGGAGGTACTAACTGCTTTAAAAGTTAGTTAAAAATGTCAGGTGTCTGAGCTGAAGCATCTGTGGTGATGTAAGGAAGGGCAATCCTTTGTCTTGACTTTTGGCCTCTTTTTAAATAGACAGGAATGCTGGCAGGTGAAGCTCCAGCATGCAGTCAGGGGTACCAGAATTTAAATGACCCTCACATCCTTTTTGTTGTTGTTTGTTTTACAGCTGTTTAGTAATGTACATGATGTACACCAGAGCTTGACATCCTTATAAATGTAATAAATGGTCATACATGTTGTGTTCTGAAAGAATCTTGATTTACTGGCTCTTACTCCCTGCCATCTCTGAAACCTCTACCTGTGAAAAGTCTACACCAGTTCAGATGCTTGCATGTGTTGAGCTGTAGTAAAGACAGCTTGGAATCGGTGCAGGTTTGGTTTAATAAGTAGATAATCAGCAGTTCTAGCTGCTGAGTTGTGCTGTATCCTGCACCAAGTGTGGCAATCCTGGAGAAAGCAGGAGGAGGTGATTGGCATTGAAAATTTGGTGTCTCTTGCAGGGTTTTTCCCCAAGTTGGACTCTTGTGTATGAAGGAGAAAGGCTTAAACTAATACTTAAGTACTCAACAGTTTCTGTGATTGTAAATAATAACCCCCTGAGCACTTGGCTGTATACAGAGCTCTTTTCCCATTTCCTCTGTAATGGGCAGTTTTGTTGCCTAGGGTACTGGAGCTGCTGAGGCTTTGTTTTTCCTAGGAGGCAGATTATGCTTCTGTGACTGGAGCTGGCTGCAGCTTAGCAGTAAGAGCACACTGAGGTCTGTTTGAACAAACTGTGAGGGGATGTCAGCTCTGAGCCTGGCAGCTGAATTTGACTGGTTCTGTCAAGTATGGGGTTGTCTGAAGTGCTGAAACATCTGCTGACAGTGATAACATGCAGGTGATAGGATTGGCTTATCTCATTTCTTTACCATATTGATTTATGGTATGTTACCAGAATTTGCTGACTCCTTGACTATGACTTGTATGTGAGGACCATGTAAATAAAGATTAAACAAGACTCTAACAATTGCCTCTGGGGCTTGCAGCATTCTTGGCTAAAGGTGTGTTTGCAGCTGACTTGCAGCTGCACTTCAGAACCAGGTCTGTGTTAGTTGTGCTCTCGTAGCAGCCTCCATGAGTGGTGTGGACTCAGCCTGTGTGCTTGGCTGAGCTGAGCCCTGCAGGACTTGCACAGTCTAGCTTGGACAGGCCTGGACCAGGAGCTGTGTCAGAGCATGAGTGGAGCCTGTCAGGATGTGTCAACACAAGAATTAACAGCTTTCCATTTTTAGCAGTAAGGGCTGCTGTGAACTCATTGCCCTGCTTTTGTTGGTTTCCACTTCTGAAGAGTAAAATGCTTTATGAATGGAAGTCTGAAAAGATAATTATCTGGTTCTCCAACCTGATGCCAGGTACTCAGTGGCTGCTTGCTCAGACATGAAGGAACTGTCACCCACAAAGGTGAAGGCTAGCAGCATGGGAGATATTTCCACCTTGAGGCTCCAGGAGATAGGCTACTTTTGACACCTCAGTATTTCCCATTTCAGGTACACTTCTGACCTTTTCAATGGCAAAAATCTCTTGGAAGGAGAGAAAAGTACTCATCACTCTGCTTAGATTTCTGGATGGTCAGGTATCAGCTGATGAGAGATGTAAGTGGACAGGAGAGCTTGGTATTATTTGGGCATGCTGAAGTTCTGTTACCAACTTCACTTTTCCTAACTGCTTTTATGGATGGAAGGCCTGCAGGTGTTTCAGCAAACATTTAAAATGGTAATAGTCTTTATGTCAGCTAATGGGCTTCAGTTGAATTGTCCAGAGAAGGGCCAAGAGGATGGTCAAAAGGCTGGAGCACCTCTCCTGTGAAGATGGGCTCAGAGAGTTGGGGTTGTTCAGTTGTGGGGAGACCTTATTGTAGCCTTCTAGTATCTGAAGGGGGCTACACGAAAGCTGGGGAGGGACTTTTTAGGCTGTCAGGGAGTGATAGAACTGGGAGGGGTGTGGATCCAAGCTAGAGGAAGGGAGATTTAGAGTAGACATTAGGAAAAAGTTCTTCACTGGCAGCAGGTTGCCCAGGGAGGTGGTGGAAGCCTCATCCCTGGAGGTTTTTGCAGCCAGGCTGGATGTGGCTGTGAGTAACCTGCTGTAGTGTGAGGTGTCCCATGGGCAAGGGGGTTGGAACTGGCTGATCCTTGAGGTGCCTTCCAACCCTGACAATTCTATGATTACTGGGAGAGAGAAATGAAGTTAGTGGAGCTGAGGCATTGAAACCACACTGGATGTTAAGGCTTAAGCTACACATCTCATGAAGTGGATGTTCCAAGTGCATGAATAATCTGTGTAAAGATGGTCTGGTGCACATGTGTGAGACTGTTGGTTTGCAGATGTCTCTCTGCCTCTTGCTCAGCTCTGATAATCTGTTGGGGTGAATTATTGCAAGAAACTTGAATGAAATCCATAGCAACATTAAAATTGATGGAGCAGTAAGTCTGGAAGAGTCTCTTTTGAGTCTTAGATGTTTAAAAGGGAAAAGATGCTGTTTATGGGTGGTTGAGGACAGTGTGGCAAACATGTCACAACTGTGTGTGTGTGGCTGTCTGTGTCACATTGTGTTGTGTGAGTATATGTGCTGGAGTAATCAATTCTTCTGTCTAGCTGTCCCTGTAGCAGAAGCTCACTATTTAACCTTTTCAAACAAGTTATTCTCCCAAACACTAGATGGAAATGGAATGTTGCCCTTTTAAGTGCTGCCAACAGAAGCGTTGTGCCACATCACTTAAATGTGGAGCCAAAGTTGCTGTTCTCAGGTGCTGAATTTCAAATTGTAAGATATCTTGCAAAATACAGTTAGGATTGCAGCTGTTGTGTGTAACACACAATCAGATTAGTCTTACTCTGGTGTGTTTATTGGTTGGTGGACTGAGATGTAACAGTAGAGTTTGGTAATGAATGGTTTTAGTACTGCAATATAATTTCATGCCCTCTTAAAGCACAAAGAGTAAGGCTTAAGCCTCACTGATGTTGGATTGCATTTTTATTGAGGCTGAGCCACAAAGATGCTGAAGGGAGTGGAACCATCTCCCAAGGAAAGGTTGAGGGAGCTGGGGCTCCAGTTTGGAGGAGCCCGAGGGTGACCTCATTCCTGTTGATAAAGATGTGCAGGGCAGTGTCAGGAGGACAGAGCCAGGCTCTGCTCAGGGATGTCCAAGGACAGGACAAGGGGCACTGGGTGCCAGCTGCAGCAGAGGAGGTGCCATGGGAATATAAGGAAAAACTTTCTCCCTGTGGGAGTGCCAGAGCCCTGGAGCAGGCTGCCCAGAGAGGTTGTGGAGTCTCCTCTGGAGCCATTCCAGACCCACCTGGATGTGTTCCTGTGTGACGTGCCCTAGGTGATCCTGATCTGGCAGGAGGGTTGCTTTCAAGGTCCCTTCCAACCTCTAACATTCTGTGATATTACAGAAAACTTCAGGAACTTCATCCTGGCAAACCATTATGAGGTCTTCAGTACAGAGGATCAATTCAGGTTGTGGGTGTGCAGCATATTAAACTTTTGGTTGTCCCAGTAGAAGAAATTGAGTGCAGGAAGGGTGAAGGGTGAACATCTTCAATGTGTGTGGTTTTTTTTCCCATTTTGTGGAAATGGATGGAGCTCATAGATGTGCAGTGGGTGGTGTTTATCTAGGCTTCTGCAGGGCTGTCCACACTGATCAGGTTAAGTTCCTGCAGTTGCTGCTGTGGCACAGCATGGCTTTATTTGCCTGGGTGCCAGAGCAGTCAGGGGTTTCTCCTGCAGCAGGCTGAAGGCCCAGTCTCCTGCTGCTGTTTCATCTTGAAATGCCCCTGGGTCCTTACCTGGATAGAAATCATGGAATTGGAGAATGGTTTGGGTTGGAAAAGACCTCCAAAGGTCCAATCCCCCTGCTGTGAGCAGGGACATCCTCAACTAGATCAGGTTGCTCAGAGCTTTGTCCAGCCTGACCTTACATATGAATATCTCCAGGGATGGGATCTCAACTACCTCCCTGGGCAAACTATTGCAGTGTTTCAGCACCCTCCTGGTGCAGAACTTAGCATCCAATCTAAATCTGCTTTTCTCTCATTTCAAACCACTGCCCCTTGTCCTGTCCCTGCAGGCCTTTGCAAACAGTCCCTCTGCAGTCTTCTTGTAGCCCCTTCAGGTCCTGGCAGGCTGCTCTTAGGTCTGCCTGGAGCCTTCTCTTCTCCAGGCTGAACACCCCCAACTCGCTCAGCCTGTCCTCATAGCAGAGGTGTTCCAGCCCCCTGATCATCTTGGTGGTTCTCCTCTGGACCCTCTCCATCAGGTGTATGTCCTTCCTGTGTTGATATCTTCCCAGGTGTGTTCCCTTGGTGTCTTATATCTGACACACTCCTACTTTGTCTCTGCACATTTCCTGTGAGGTTTTTGAAGAACTGGAGTTAGCAGGTGGTGTGCCCATGTGTGAGAATTTCAGACTTGCTCAATGCATTGGCTAAATATGTTGAAAGCATTCATCCATACAGCTCTGAACTGAAACAATATGCCAGACATTCAGTTTGCTAGGCTACAGTTTGGATCTTAATATACATTAATATACACTAATTATTTAATATACTTTTAGTTCCCTTTTATTCCCTCTCCTTGAGGATGTGGCTACCAAGGGAACAATTCATCAGAGATCTAGAGGCATAAGTGCTTTGTGTCTTCTTGGTTTGGTTGTTACACTCTGGCTTGCTAGAGGAAATGGTTCCAAACCAGGGTAGGGAAAATTTGAAGTCAGGAAAGGGGTAAATATTTTTTGATGAGAGCTGATCTGTTCCCATAGTTTAATAAGATCTTGTCATGCCTCTGGTATGAGGTCTTAAAGTAGAATATTTTTAGAAGTAGTCTGTAGCTCAGTAGCAAATCACTGAGCTCAGCCTTGGAGTATCTGGGTTAAACTAACTGGTGTTATGCATGAGGACAGACTAGATGCAGTAAGTCTGGACTTTGAGCTGTGCTCATGTTCCCAGATCACTGTTAAATGTTGTCTAGGCTCTGAATATTTCAGAGACATGTTTGCAACTGCTGCAAATCATCTTTTCAAGTGTGCTGGGATTCCCCAACTGCCTGGCTTAAGGGGGCATTAACTCTCTTGAGGAAATGTCTGAAATCCTGTCCTGCACTGGTTTTGTTTCTCTCCTCTGGAGTTGAAACTCTTCATTCCTTCTAGCAAGTAATTATCAAATACTTACAGCAGTGCTTCATGCTTGGTAACCACAGTTTTGTTTCCTTTGTTCCTGACTAGGGAAACAGATTGAGTACTTGAATTAACATTTTGGTGATTCAAAGGTATTCCTACTGTTCTAATCACCATTGTCCTTTCTGCTTATCAGTGCTTGATGATAGCATATCTGACTATGGGACTCCAATGGATTTAGGTGAGAGATCCTGAGGTTGCTGTCACTTCCTGATGCCCTCAAGCAACCACTGATGCCTGAGACGTTTTAAAATGAGAATCAAACTTTGGAGAATTAATTAGCCCTCTAAGGCAAGTCACAGAATCACAGAATATTAGAGGTTGGAAGTGACCTCCAGATCGAGTCCAGCGCCTGCTGCCAAAGAGTAGTCTGCACAGGAATGCATCCAGGTGGGTCCTATATGGCCTAACCAAAAGGAGACCTGGTGAAAGAGCATGTTCTTGTAGGAAGAATTCAAGCTTGTGCCTGGCTGCTTAGCCAGAAGCTTGCTGCTGAATATTCCAAACCCACCTGAATGCATTCCTGTGTGACTTGCTCTAGGTGCTCCTGCTCTGGCAGAGAGGGTTGGACTGGATGAGCTTTTGAGGTCCCTTCCAACGCCTAACATTCAGAGATGCAGCAGCTTGAGGCTTTAATATGTTCATGGAGCAGAACAGAATCAATGCTGAGTTGTCCTGCAGCCTCTGCCAAGATCACCTAGCACAAATCCTTGAAGCTATTGAAAGGAGATGGGTTAAATGTGATATGAACACAAATTATTTTAGAGGTTTTCTCTATCTTGCTACTTCAGTCTCTTGGAGGAGCTGCAGAAGTGAAGTGGTCTGGGGACTAGTTGCATACTGGTTCAGTTTGGGTTTCATGCTGATTTGTTGGTGTGAAAGGGGATGGCATCCATTTACTGCTGCTGTGATGATAACAAATATGTGAGGGAAGGAAATAAGGAGGAATTTGAGCTGAGGCAGAAGGTAAAGTGGGCTAAGGAAGCCAATGCCAAGCAAGAGGAGGTGACCATATAACCTGAAGTGACAAAAATTGGTGTGAATGTGCAGGTTTAGGAGCAGCTGCTCACATCTCCCCTCGAAAATACTGATGCATGCCCAAAAGCTGCATGTTCAAAGTGAGCAGTGCAAAGTTCCTTTCCCATTGCAAAGCTACAGAGGCTGGAATCAGTTTAAGTACTGTGGCTCTAATTATGATCCCATTTCTTTTTATGCTTTTGATGTTCCAAAACCATGTTGGCTTGATTTGTCAGCCCACTTGCTAACCACTGTAACCAAAGTTAGCTACTGAGCAGATAAACTATATTTTGAATCTTAATTACTGCCTGCACTGTGGTGGTTGGTACCTGACTGATGCTGGAGAGCAAGTATAAAAACTTCCTGGCATCATCTGCATAATTTGTACCAATAGGGAAGGGAGAAAGTCTACTGTGGAGTTTAGTGATGGCAGAGGGACTGAACTTTGTTTTTTTTTTTCTTGGTACAGACTTTTTTGTTCATTTCTTTGAACCTTGTACAAATCAGTACTGTCCTGGAAACTGCTGCTCATTATGCCTGCAGCCTGCACTTACTGCTTTCCACGGTACATGAATTTAAGGGCAAGGAGGAAAACAAAAAATGACCTTGGGAATAACTCTTTAATAGGTCAAGGTCCAGTTCTGGAGCCCCTATTACAAGAGGGATATGGACATGCTGCAGTGTGTCCAGAGAAGGGCCACAAGGATGAGCAGAGGGCTGGAGCACCTCTCTTATGAGGACAGACTGAGAGAGTTGGGGCTGTTCAGTCTGGAGAAGAGAAGGCTCCGAGGTGACCTTCTTGTGGCCTTCCAGTACCTGAAGAGGGCTACAAGAAAGCTGGGGAGGGACTTTTTAGGCTATCAGGTAGGGACAGGACTAGGGGGAGTGAACAAAGCTGGAAGTGGGGAGATTCAGACTGGATGTAAGGAAGAAGTTCTTCCCCATGAGAGTGGTGAGAGCCTGGAATGGGTTGTCCAGGGAGGTGGTTGAGGTCCCATCCCTGGAGGTGTTTAAGGCCAGGCTGGATGAGGCTCTGGCCAGCCTGCTGTAGTGTGAGGTGTCCCTGGCCATGGCATGGGGGTTGGAACTGGATGAGCCTTGTGGTCCCTTCCAACTGTGATTCTGTCTCAGTGCTTGGTTATAAACTGTTCATAATGTGGCTGTCAGGTGATTTTCTCTGACAGGCTCTAATCCCTGGTTATGTTACTGACATTGGATGACTCTGGTGGCTTTGTTTCTATTGGAGGCAAAACTCCTACTTGCCTCCCTGGCACAGTAGACAGCCTGTAGATGAATATTTTGTTAGGTTTTTGCACTGGTGTCAAAGTCTGTCCACTTCTGTTCTTGTTTTGGTAAATGCAGCTCTATCAGCATCTTCCCCTAAATAACCAAAAATACTTACAACTTGGTTTTGAGGCAGTTGTTTGAGTGGAACATCTGAAGTTGTTGTAAGGAGTATTTTAAAACCCCCACAGAACTAATTCACAGGTTGCATTGAGTTGGAAGAGCCTGTCAAAGGTCATCCTGTCCAACCTCCCTGCAGGCAGCAGGGACACCTCCAACTGGGTCAGGCTGCCCAGGGACACATCCAGTCTGATCCTGAATGTCTCCAGGAATGGGGCCTCACCCACATCCCTGGGCAGCCTGTTCCAATATTTCACCACACCCTTCATAAAGAACTTCTTCCTTCTGTCCAACCTAAATCTACCCTGCTCCAGTTTCAAACCATTGCCCCTCATCCTATCCCCACAAACCCTTCAAAGCAGTCCTTTCCTGTAGGTCCCCTTCAGATACTGAAATGTAGCTCTAAGGTCACCCTGGAGCCTTTGTCTCTCCAGGCTGAACAGTTTCAGTTGTTTCAACCTGCCTTCATAGGAGAGGTTCTCCATCCCTCTCTAATCATCTTCATGGCCCTCCTCTGGACCTGCTCTGTCAAGTCCATGTCCTTCCTGTGTTCAGATGTAGCACTCCAGGAGAGCTCTCACCACATCAAAGTATAGTGGCAGAATCATCTTCCTCAACCTGCTGGCCCCCCTTCTTTTGATGCAGCCCAGGATGCCTTCTGGGCTGCAAGTGTACACTGCTGGCTTGTGTCCAGTTCCTCATCCACCAGCACCCCCAAATCCTTTTCTGCAGGGCTGCTCTCCATTTCATCATTATCCAGCCTGTATTTATGTTGAGGATTGCCCCCAACCTAGGTGTAGGACCTTACACTTTGCCTTATTGAACCTCATGAGATTCTCCTCAGTCCACTTCTCCAGCCTGTTCAGGTCCTTCTGGATGTCATCTTGTCCTTCAGATTGATCCACTGCACCACTCAGCTTGGTATCATCTGCCAACATGCTGAGAGTGCAGCCAGCCTGGGGCTTCTAAAATCAGCACATTCTGACCAGAGAAATAACTTCATGGACAAATCATTAGCTTGCTTTGGAAGGTAATTGCCAAAGTAACCTCTTCAGTTATTTCCTCATGATGGTTTTATGCACTTCTGGGGGAGAGGCCTTTCCCATAGCATCCTGAAGGTTTCATCTGGGGGCCTGCTCTGTCCTGGATGTTGGAAAAAGGATATTCCTATAGGGCAGAATGGATAGGGTAGTTTGCCCTGTTTAGTTTTCAGTGCTTGTGGAAAAAAAATGGGGATTTTTAAGGCAGGAAAGCTGAGTTTCTTGTCAATGCTGTGGTTTCTTCTTGGGATTGTTGTTGGTGTGCTTTTAAGTGATTCGAATGTCTACATGAGGAAGGACTTGCCTGGACTGTGATTCAGTAGGTGACCAATAATAGTCATAATAAGTACTTTTATTACATCCAGTGTGGGTAAACACTTTTGCTGAGGGGTAAAGAATGATTTAAAAGAAAGCTGGATCCCCATGCACTAAGGAATATCTCTGGAGGGGGGAGGAGAAGGTACATGAATAATCTTGCTCAAATGGAACTCCAAGGAAAAGTACTCCAGGCTGCCAGCAAAACCTGCTCAGCCTTTTGTTAAAAACAAACCAACCCCCCAAAAAACCTAACCAAACCAACCCAACAACCCCTTGCACACTCTTCTTCTACTTCCCCCACCCCACAACCTCCAAAGCCAACCCCCCCCCAAGCTAGAACTGGTTTGAATGGAAGATCCTTACTAATGATTTTTTTCTCTCTCAATCTCACAGCTGATTGCAATGCCGTTCTTAAAGCTCTACAGCCCATTTTTCAGGAGCAGGGAATGACAGAAACAGTTCATAACTGGGAAGATCATGGTTATTTAGCAACCTACATTAAAAAAAATGGCAGGTGAGTGGTTTTCCTTTCTCCTTCCTTTAGATTGTGTCCCCTCTGTCCTCCCTTACAATTATTCATTTCTCCCTATGTCGGATCTCCTTCCAAGGTGCAGGCAGGGCAAGCTGTTAATTTATTAGCCTGTGTATGAAGTAACTAAGGTCAGAATCCTGAAAATCTTGTCTGTATCATCTTGCAGTTTGGATGGATTGCTCCCTCTGGGCTGTATTGATGCAGTAACATTGGGTGGTGCCTTGGTGTCAGGGCCAGTCCTTGCTGATGTGATTGGGGGGCATCCATGACCTCCCTGGGCAACCTGTTCCAGTGTCTTCCCCACCCTCACTGGAAAGAATTTCTTCCTAATCTCCAGTCTCAATCTGCCCTCCTCAAGCTTCAATCCATTCCCTCTTGTCCTATCATGAGTTTGGTGCTGTACATGAGCAGGGCTTCTGTCAATATGAGCAAACACGTTTTTAACCATCTAAAGGTGAGTGAGCCAGTACAAGATGAAGATGCACAGCTGATGTAACAAGCTGGGTACTAATCCCATCAGAAATGTTTGAGGTGAGATAGTAGCAGGTTGCTAAACAGTGTCTACACTCCAAAGTCTGCAGAGATAACCCCAGCTGCTTGCAGGGTGCCCCCCTGCTACAGATTGTTTCAAGTGTGGGTGCTGTTGATGACACAAGACCAAATGCATCTGGGCTGGGGCAATCCCAAGTGCTGATATAGGCTGGGCAATGACTTGCCTGAGAGCTCTCTGAAGAAAAGGGCTTGGGGGTGCTGATGGATGAGAAGCTCAATGTGAGCCAGCAGTGAGCACTTGCAGCCCAGAGAGCCAAGCAGAGGCTGGGTTGCATCAAAAAGTGTGGCCAGCAGGGCCAGGGAGGTGATTCTCCTCCTCTACTCCACTCTGGTGAGACCCCACCTGGAACACTCTGTCCAGGTCTGGAGCCTCTATTACAAGAAGGATCTGGAGGTGCTGGAATGTGCCCAGAGAAGGGCCATGAGGATGAGCAGAGGGCTGGAGCTCCTCTCCTATGAGGACAGACAGAGTTGGGGTTGTTCAGTCTGGAGAAGAGAAGGCTCCCAGGAAACCTTCTTGTGGCCTTCCAGTATCTGAAGAGGGCTACAAGAAAGCTGGGGAGGGACTTTTTAGGGTGTTGGGTAGTGATAGGAGTGGGGGAGGATGGAACAAAACTAGAAATGGGTAGATTCAGATTGGATGTTAGGAAGAAATTCTTCCCCATGAGGGTGGTGAGACACTGGCACAGGTTGCCCAGGGAGGTGGTGGAAGCCTCATCCCTGGAGGTTTTTGCAGCCAGGCTGGATGTGGCTGTGAGCAACCTGCTGTAGTGTGAGGTGTCCCTGCCCATGGCAGGGGGGTTGGAACTGGATGATCCTTGAGGTCCCTTCCAAGCCTAACAATTCTCTGATTCTGTGCTACTGTGTGACCAACCCAGTGTGTGGCTGTTGAAGGAATTGGAGCTGATTTGGGGATTAAACCATGCTTTCCTCTTGTCATTACCAAAGCCCCACAGCCCTCTTCTCCTTTGTCTGAAGCTAAGCAAGCAAAAGTCACATGAGATGACTCTACCTGGTCCATTTGCTTTGTGATTCACTCTGACAAAGGACCTCATTGAGGGCAGTTCATCTGAAAACGTTTAATAATAGGATTGTCAACACAAGACTCTGGAGCTGGGTGGGAAATAGCTCACTTGAGCCCCTCAAGTCTCTGTAGTGGTGGGGATGGATACACCTCTCTGCTTTGCCAGCCTCCTCACCCAAATGCTGGTTGAGTTGGTAGCACTTGCAGGACAGGAGCTCTCTCTGAGTTGTGGGACCCCAGCAGTCATGGTTTTATGAGCTTTGTGTTTTCAGATCTTTTCAGAATGATTTCAGGGTCACTTTAATCAGCATGCTTTTACTGAAGCATTGGTTACTCTGGCTAAGACTGGACAGTTAATTTTAGGAATGGGAAGTTTTTCTCTATTTTAATGTGTATGATACTTTTTGAAGTCATAGGGCTCAGTATATCTTAACAGATTTCAAGTTCTTAAATCCAGAGTGAGGAGAAATAACCTTTGGAAATTATCTTCTCAACTAATGCAGCATTTTAATAGCATCACTGCTTGTGACCAAGTGCTCTTCTGATACTGCCTCTGCTACAGCCACCAGGGTTTTTTCTGGTTCTTTGTTCATCCCTGCTCCCTCTTTTGTCAGGTTCTGTCTGAAAAGTCTTTAGAGACCCACAAAACCTGGAACTTGAAGTCATTCTGTCTAGAAGAGAAGGCTGGCTCTTAGCAAAGCTTTGTCCTCCCCTATACACCTCCATTTTTAGCTTGTAGCTGAAGTCTTGTTTAGAGAAGTGTAATCCTGCTGGCAGTTGACTTCTCTGTTCACAACAGTGCAAGATTTATCCAGTTGGAAGTTGGTTTGTGTGTCACTGAGGTGGTGAGGAATGTTAACAGCATGAAGGGAGGGGTGTATTTACTTTGTTCTGTTAGTCTTTTACTAACCACTCTGTGTGCTAGTCAGCATATTTTAAAGGAGGAGGATGAGCCTTCCTCAGCTCCTTTGTTTCAGGCTGAAATGTTTATTCATGTAGCTACCTAGAAGACAAAAAATGGGATGGAGATTTGGAAGCAGTTGCTAAGAATCAGCAAGCTTTCGTTGGTTTAATTACCTTGTTTTTGTAGAAAAGAGAACAACAATCATGGTGTAGTGGATAAACTGTGGTTGTCTATTACTTAAATACTCTGTAATTAAGATGAAAAGTATTTTACAAAAGAGCACGCTTAATTTTGGGATTTCCTACTTACTATAAGCAGGTCTTTGTTTCCTAAGCCCTCCTGAGTAATTTGACAGGTGTTTTTCTTGGCAAGCTGGCTTTTAAATACTTGAACTATTTGATGGTGACTCAGTTTGTCAGCAGATAAAAGCTTTGGTGGGGAGAGAGGTTTGTGTGTACCTGTCTGTTTAGTTTTGGGGTGCAGTGGTGGGAAATCCTTTCTCTAATGTGTGGGGTTGCAGGGTTCCTTGCTTAATACAAGTAACTAAGGTAGGATGCACACTTTGGTTTAGAATGTGTTGATCTCTCTGCTTCTGGTTCCTCTTTAGAGAGGATGCTCATCCAAACCCTCTGTTTCAAACAGGTAACTTTTTCATTTGTGCAAATGGGATTTATTTCTTGGCATCTGGTGTTCCCAGTTGTTTAGGTGGCAAGATGGATGAGAGGGAATGGACTGAAGCTTGAGGAGGGCAGATTTAGACTGGGGATTAGGAAGAAATTCTTTCCAGTGAGGGTGGGGAGACACTGGAAGAGGTTGCCCAGGGAGAGGTGGTGGTTGTCTCCTCCCTTGGAGGTGTTTGAGGCCAGGCTGGATGAGGCCTTGAGCAATCTGCTCTAGTGGCAGGTATCCCTGCCCATGGCAGGGGGTTGGAACTAGATGATCTTGAAGATGCCTTCCAACCTAAACCATTCTATTAAGATGCAGCACTCAGAACAAGATGCTGCATCCTGAATAGTTCCTGCAGTTGAGACTTGTTTTCATGCAACCACAAAAAACTTGAGCACTGCCCTAGAAGACCTGGCAAATACACAGCAGGTACAGCAACAAGTGGAGCCTTGTTAGCAGGGAGCTGCCTTTCACATGCAGATTGTATTTCCTGAAGAAAGGGATCCCTCACTGAGCTCTTTTGACTTGCTGCTTTTATCAAAGTGCATGCAAGCTGTACCCCAAAGGAGTGTCAAGTGTTTCATTCTGAAAACAGGAATGAAATGTTTCAGTAAGACAAGATGCAAGAGGGGGAACTTCTTGGAGAAAACTTCATTTTCTATATTTTTTTTTCTTTCCCCTCATTTGGATTTTGAAGGAAACTTCTGGATGTATTTTCATAGGTAGAAGAACCTCTATTGTGGTTCCTAAATTCCAGCTGCTGCTGCAAACTATAAAGTGGTTTGGGTTGGAGGGGACCTCTGAAGGTCATCTAGTCCAACCCCCCTGCACTCAGCAGGGGCATCCTCCACTAGATCAGGTTGCCCAGAGCCTTGTAGAGCCTGACATTGAGGCCCCATCCCTGGAGATCTTCAACTGCCACTGTGAGCAGCCTGTTGTAATGTTCCAGCACCCTCATAGTGCAGAACTTGTTCTTAATCCCCCCTCTAAATCTTCTCTAATTTCAAACTAATGTCCTATCACTCAGTCCCTTTGCAGCCTTCCTGTGGCCCCCTTCAGTTACTGAATGGCCACTATGAAGTCTTCCCAGAGCCTTCTCTTCTCCAGGCTAAACACCCGCAGCTCCCCCAGCCAGTCCTCATAGCAGAGGTTCTCCAGCCCCCTGATCATTTTCATGGCCCTCCTCAGGACTTGCTCCATCAGGTCCATGTCCTTCCTGTGTTGACGGATACAGTACTCCAGGTGAGGTCTTTCCAGAGCAGAATGAAGTGGCAGAATCACCTCTGGACCTGCTGGCCACACTTATTTTGCAGCCAGGCTGCCATTGGCCTTCTGGACTGTAAGTACACACTTGGCTCATGTCCAGCTTCTCATCCCTTGTACCTCCCAAGCACTGTTCTGCAGGGCTGCTTTCTATCACCTCATCCCACAGCCTGTATTGATATCTCAGGTTGCCACAAGCTAGGTACAGGACCTTACGCTTTACCTTAGGTTCTGAGCAGCCTGATCTAGTGTGAGATGTCCCTGCTCATGGCAGGGGGGTTGGAACTGGTTGATCCTTGAGGTCCCTTCCAATCCTAACAATTCTATGATTCCTCGGCTACCTCTCCAGCTTGTCCACGTCCCTCTGGATGACACCCATCACATCCTTCAGACTTATCAACCTTACCCCTCAGCTTAATGTCTGCAAATATGTTGAGGCTGCACTCAATCTTGCTGTCTGCATCATTAATGAGAATACTGAACAGTGCTGGTCCCAATACAGACCCTTGAGGGTCACCGCTTGTCACTGTTCTCCATCTGGACATCAAGCCATCGACTACTACCTTTGGATGTAATCATCCAATCAATTCCTTATCCACTGCACAGTCTACCCATCAAATCCATCTCTTTCTACCTTAGAGGAAAGGATTCGCATGTGTTCTGCCAAGCAGAGAAGTGTAAATAACAGAAGCCAGCACAGTCTTGGTTCTCTGCTGCTTGGAGCTAATGAATCTTTTGTGGGCTCAGCCTGGGCTTGCTGCTCTTGCCTTAATGCCACCAGTCTGGTTGCCTTTCTGAATGGACTCCTGTGCTGTTTGCTGTGTCTGTAAATCTTTACAGGCATTTTAGCTAATTTGGGTGTTAATTTCCAACCAAGTGACTTTTAACCAAGGTACAACTAACCTGGAGCTGTGTCAGCTTTTTGAGGATTGGGAATTTCATTCCAGGTTATTTTACCATTCTGAGATCATCAGCCAGATGCTCAGAAGGTGAATTTTTTGCCCCACTACACTGCTTTGGCTTACATCCTGCAACCCCCATTCCCCTCCTGCAGGTGTCAGGACCCTGTTCTTCTGGTCGAGGTAACAATTTGAATGGTAGTTCTGCAGTGTCTCTCTCTTCTAATGCTGTCATGTCACTGATGATAAGTCTGAAGGTGTGTGGCTGTGATTTCCAGAGCAAACCTTCTCTTTGCCTCTCACCCAAAAAAAGACCTGAAAGCAAAGGCTGTAACATCCCCTACCAAGGAATTATTTCATGCAGTCACAGGGCAAGTGAAGACATCAGCTGTCAAATTTTATACCAGCTATGATTCCTGTTGGGAAGGAGTTTAAAAGGGAACTGCAGTTGTGGAATGATCCCTGTTGCTCATGTAAAGAGCAAGCCCTGGAATATGGGAATAAACTGATAAAGTTTTCCCTAACAGTGCAAATATTTCTGGTACTGTGCCATGTTTCAGAGAGCTTGATAAGGAAGCTTATCTTAGGAGCAGTTCTGCCTGCAGTGCTGCAGCTCTGAGGGCTTGGAGCAGGTCTATGAACTTAAGCAGAATGTCCCTTTCACTGAGTATGACTGTCCTCCTGCTGTGACCACTGCTTACATCTAAGCAGCTCTGCTCTAATAACCTGGATGTCTCTACATTAAAAAAAAAAAAACAAACACACACCACTACCAAGAAAAAAAAATACATTTTGGTGTCTTGTGAAAGCTGCTTATTCTTTGAGCTGTGTCCAGCTCTGCAACACAGGAAGGTCATGGGCCTGGAGGAGTGGGTCCAGAGGAGAGCCACAAAGAAGATCAGAGGGCTGGAACACCTCTGCTATGAGGACAGGCTGAGGGAGCTGGGGGTGTTCAGCCTGGAGGAGAGAAGGCTCCAGGGAGACCTAAGAGCAGCCTTGCAGTACCTGAAGGGAGCTACAAGAAGGCTGCAGAGGGACTGTTTGCAAAGGCCTGCAGGGACAGGATGAGGGGAAATGGCTGCAAATTAGAGCAGAGCAGATTTAGATTGGATGTTAGGAACTAGTTCTGCACCATGAGGGTGGTGGAACACTGCAACAGGTTGCCTGGGGAGGTGGTTGAGGCCCCATCCCTGGAGATCTTCAAGGTCAGCCTCAACAGGGCTCTGAGCAACCTGATCTGGTTGAGGATGTCCCTGCTGACTGCAGGGGGGTTGGACTGGATGACCTTTGGAGACCCCTTCCAACCCAGCCCATTCTGATTCTCTTCATTGTTTAACAGCCTTCTCAGTGATGTCCAGTGACAGGACAAGGGGAACTGGGTGCAAGTGGAGCAGAGGAGGTTCCACATGAACATGAGGAAAAACTTTCCTTGTGAGGGTGCCAGAACAGGCTGCCCAGAGAGGTTGTGGAGTCTCCTTGTCTGGAGACATTCCAAACCCACCTGGATGTGTTCTTGTATGATGTCCTTTGGTGTTCCTGCTCAAGCAGGGAAGTTGGCCTGGATGATCTTTTGACGTCTCTTCCAACCCCTACCATTCTGTGAGGAGTGAGTTTCACTCTGTTTTGTCAGTCTTTACCTCTTCACCACTACAGATCACTGCTGTCCAGTGCCAGCAGACTGTTTATATTCTGGAATAACTTCAGTTAGTTTCATTTGATCCTTTTACAGTTAAATATTTACAGTTTTCAGATAACACTTGCAGAGTGTTTGGGATTTTTCTGAGTGCAGCTAAGGCTGTCTGCTGGCCAGAGCTGTTACCACCATGAAGAGGTGGAGTTCATCTTGAGGCTGGTAGTTTAGGAAAGGAGCTCTGGGACAAAAAAAAAGGCAGGAGCAGTGGGAAGATGAGAGGTCACCTAAACTTTGTTTCAACAAGAGTTGGTTTGTGTTTTGTCTTTGAGGCTGAGTGGGATGATAAGAGCAGACAAGCAAAGAAAGGGACATTCACAGGGCTGTATCTCACTGGAGGTTCTCAACGTTGTACTAATGGACATCCACTCCTGAATACTCTTTTCTTTGCTTGATTTTTCTGTCCCCTTCCCTTCCTTTGCTCTATATGTTCAGTGTATGCTTCTCCTCCCTCACTTTATGTAATCCCCTTGTAGCTTTTCTGTTTGTTTTTTATCTTCTCCACTCCCCAGTGTGAAAAATATCACCTCTGCTACTCTATATTATTTTGGCCTTCTTTCTAGTCCTTACCTTTTCTTAGTCCTTACCTTCCCTAGACCTTACTGCTCCCTACAACTACCTGAAGGGAGGTTGTAGCCAGGTGGAGGTCTGTCTCTTCTCCCAGGCAACTTGATACTAATCCAAAAGGTTGCTCAAATGAAGGGCAACAAAACTGGGGAGGGGTCTGGAGGGCCTGTGAGGGGAGGCTGAGGGAGCTGGGGGTGTTTAGCCTGGAGAAGAGGAGGCTCAGGGCAGACCTCATTGCTGTCTACAACTGCCTGAAGGGAGGTTGTAGCCAGGTGGGGCTTGGTCTCTTCTCCCAGGCAAGCAGCACCAGAACAAGAGGACACAGTCTCAAGCTGTGGGAGGGAAGGTTTAGGCTGGATATTAGGAGGAAGAAATTTTTCCCAGAAAGAGATTGGCCATGGGAATGTGCCGCCCAGGGAGGTGGTGGAGTCACCATCCCTGCAAGTGTTTAAAAACAGACTGGATGAGGCACTCAGTGCCATGGGTTAGTTGGTTAGATGCTGTTGGGTGATAGGTTGGACTTGATCTTGAAGGTCTTTTCCAGCCTGGTTAGTTCTGTGATTCTTTTGCTTGTTGCAAGGTCTTGAAGGTCCTTTGTCTAACCAAGACCTACTATGGTGAAGCCTTGCTCTTTGTTCTTTAACTGTTCCTGTAATAAATACAGTATCCAGCAGAAGCTTTGTCTGTCTTGCATCTGTATTCATCAATGAGAATTTGCTGCTGTAATTGCTTTGCCAAAGCTGTCATTTGCTCTGGGGCAGTTATTGTTTCTTTCTCCTAAATTTTTCTTCAGCTTTGAATGGGAACTCTGTGAATAGTTGCTATAAAGATTTCTTTTTTTTTTTTTAAGATACAGGGGAAGGAGAGTGTCCACTTTTCTTGAGGCTTTCTTTCAGTTAAAAGGAAGCCAACACAGTACAATTACTCAAGCAGGCCTTCTTTGAAGAGCTGTGACCATGAGGATGAGCAGAGGGCTGGAGCTCCTCTCCTATGAGGACAGGCTGAGAGAGTTGGGCTTGTTCAGTCTGGAGAAGAGAAGGCTCTGAGGAGACCTTGTGGCCTTCCAGTATCTGAAGGAGGCTACAAGAAAGCTGGGGAGGGACTTTTGAGGGTGTGGGGTAGTGATAGGAGTGGGGGGAATGGATCCAGGCTAGAAGAGGGGAAATATAGATTAGACATTAGGAAGAAATTCTTCCCCATGAGGGTGGTGAGACACTGGCAGAGGTTGCCCAGGGAGGTGGTGGAAGCCTCATCCCTGGAGGTTTTTGCAGCCAGGCTGGATGTGGCTGTGAGCAACCTGCTGTGGTGTGAGGTGTCCCTGCCCATGGCAGGGGGGTTGGAACTGGATGATCCTTGAGGTCCCTTCCAACCCTGACAGTTTTGTGATTCTGTGACTAGTAGGGAGTGAGTTTTCCCCTCATATCTTACTCATGTAGTTACTTTGGTTTATACACTTTGTTTCACTGCCATACTGATTTTATTAGCTGTGTAGTGACTGGTATGCTCTTGCAACACTGCTGCTTGGTGGCTTGCAGGGGAAGACTGGAGCTGGCACTGCCAACAGTTGCAGATGGCTGGAAAAGAAGCTCATGTTCCAATTTTAATATAACTTGTTGCAGACTTTCTTCTCTCACACATTCTGATTTTTGATAATGAAGTCCCTGTCTCTTCTCTTTGTAGCTTTGCCAATTTGAGGATTCACCCTCATGGCTTGGTGTTGGTGGATCTGCAGAGCTACAATGATCACATGAAAGGACGAGAGGAAGCTGATAAGGTATGGGTGATGCTTACCAAACTGCAGGAGTCCCTTTTCTGCACCTTTATCCAAGTACAGCTTGGCAAAAGGTTTTCAAGTATTGAAGGTTTCTGAAGTATCAAACCTGAATGCTTACAGATGAGTAGTAACACCTGTAGTAGTTACACAGGTGTTGGAGTGCACACTTTTGCATACTCTGGTCTAATGTTCTCTGCTGTGAAAACATAGCAGCCTTAGTTAGGGCTTAGGTGTCTTTAGGTAGGTACCCAGTGAAAACTGATGCTTAACACACAACCCAGTGTATGTGTGTGACTGACTTCTTTCTCTCTTAATTTGAGAGATGGGGAGCCTCAATGAACTTCTTCCCCACAGAGAAAAATAATTTTTCCCCCATAGGAAGGCTCCAGGAATTGTTTTTGTGCTATTTAAGGGCCAGAAATGCCTAATGCAGTTGGACAAGGCTGGTGATGGCCCCAAGGTCCCCTCCTACAGATCTGCCTTGGACAAAATTAAATTCTCTTGGTCCAGCAGTAACTTTACTGGGGAGCTCAGGCAGTTTCTGGTCTTCTTAGCTTTTGGAGGTCATAGCAGCCACCTCCAGCCCAGTGAGGGGTTGGGGAGAAGCCCATGAGCCCCTAAGGGATGAGATGTGGGTCCTGGTTCCATTTTACTGTGCCAAGCTGGGGACAATGATTTTTAAACTGAAGCTGGGTGGTAGATTTAGGTTGGAAATTAGGAGGAAGGTCTTTACAATGAGAGTGAAACAGGTTGCCCAGGGATGTTGTTGAGGCTCTGTCCTTGGAGACATTCAAGACCAGACTCAAGGTGTCCCTGGGCAGCCTGATCTAGTTGGAGGTGTCCCTGCTGACTGCAGGAGTGTGGACAAGATGACCTTTGGAGGTCCCTTCCAAGCCCTATGCAACCTGTGAACAGGATATTGCAGGGAAATAGGCCACTGGATTGGTAGGAATTAAACCTTACAGGGTTCTCATCTTCCCTCTTCGGCTGTGCCTGCAAGGTCTGGTTGTGTTATCCTGGAGGACAGCAGAAGGCAGTGCTGACAGCTGCTCCAGTACACACATTCTTGCTAGTAAGGGGCTTAAGGCAAACAGCTAATTATTCATAGGCTTCTAATGTTGCATTTCAAAGCCTTTCAGTACAGATGCTGTATTTTATGGCCTTCCAAGTAGCCTAATTTAACAGATATTTTACATCAAGTGATCACCTATAAATTCCACCTACTGATTGCTATGTTGTGTTTTTTTTTTTTTTCTTTCAGCTTCTAAACAAAGTAGAAGAAAGAATGAAAGAATTGTTCCATGGTGATATAAAAAGGGTGAAAAGGTAACTTTGCACATCTGCTTTTGCATGTGGTTTGTCTGTGCAGGTGCTGAAGAGAAGAAGCAAATTATGCTTTGCTCTACTGCAGCCCTGGAAGATGACTTTATATAGTGGAGTTTCCCCTATGTTTTAAAATTGTTTTATTGCAGAACTGAAGATTTGACAAGGTTTTTAATTTCATAGAATCATAGCATGGCTTAGGTTGGAAAGGACCTCAGAGATCATCTACTCCAACCCCTTCCTCTCACCTAATCTTGGCTGTTTAAGGCCTCATCCAGCCTGGCCTTGGAACACCCCCAGGGAGGGGGCATCCACAGCCTCCCTGGGCAGCCTATTCCAGAGTCTCACCACCCTTGCACTGAAGAATCTTCCTAAGCTCCAGTCTAACCCTGCTCTGCCTCAGCTTCAAACCATTCCCTCTTGCCCTGTTGCTAGACACCCTTATGAAAAGTCCCTCTCCAGCCTTCTGTAGGTCCCTTCAGGTACTGGAAGGTTGCTCTAAGGATCCCCTGGAGTCTTCTCTTCAAGATTTTCACACAGTCACTTAATTCCAGGGTTTAGCTCTTTCCAGAAGTGTTGCTAAGAAAACCCACAGTTTGTGGACCCAGATGGCAGTGCCCAGGTGCCCAAGCTCCTGCCCTACCCCAGTCCCAGCCTGGGCCTCAGTATCAACAACTTTCTTCAATATTGTCACTTTGGGCAAGGATTACTACTTCAGTTTGCTGCAATGGTTGCATGAAGTGGTGGGAGAAAAATGCTACCAGGCAGTAAGAAGATACTGCTCTGGAAGGAGTGGGGAACCAGGGGTAGCAGGGGGATAGGCCAGGGCATGAATCTTGCCCTCTGGGCCACATCCCATGGCTTGTGGACAAGGTGAGCAGGGCTGATGATGGTGGCTGGTGGCAGTATCAGCCTTACAATTGTTCAGCTGGGCTGTAGTACTGGGACAGCTCCAGGACCAAGCTGAGTGTCAAGAATCAGTGAAAGACTTGGGCAAGCATAGAATCATAGAATGGTTTGGGTTGGAAGGGGCCTCCAAAGGTCATCCAGTCCAACCCTGCTGCAGTCAGCAGGGACATCCTCCATTAGATCAGGTTGCTCAGAGCCTTGTCCAGCCTGACCTTGAATATCTCCAGGGATGGGACCTCAGCTACCTCCTTGGGCAACCTCTTGGCAGTGTTCTAGCACCCTCATAGTAAGCATGAGCAGGGCTGCATCATAGCATAGGATGAGAGGCAGTGGTTTGAAATCAGAGGAGAGGAGCTTTAGATGGGATGTTAGGAAGGAGGTCTGCACCACAAGGCTGGTAGTGTTCTAGATCAATTAGTTACTTTAGTAGGAAAAGGATTGAACCTCTTACAACAGTGGATCTGCTTTTCATCCTTCTGTTAGCTTCACACATACACCTCCACTGGAAACAGTGCTGCTGGCAAAGTTGTTCCTGCCTGGTTTTTGTTCTTGACTACTGTGTAGCTGCTCACCCTGTGCTGCCATCCTGTGGCTTTCTGAGGGCAGGGAATATTTCTGTCATATTCCTTGAGAATCACTGGTGAGTTTAGCAGCTGCTCTGTCTTCTGCATCACCCTTCTCTGGACCAAAACTTAAAACATTATCTGTTGTGGATGTGGGAAATATGATGTCTGTGCCTGCAAGTTTTGATCATTCACTGCCCTATCAAATACAGTTTGGCTTTACAGGTGAAGCATTGATTGGAACCAAGATACTTCTGTGTGGAATTAAAGCCAGCCAAAGCCAAACACCTCTCCCCCAAAAAGACGACCAGCACCACCAAAACCAAACCAGAAACACAAACCCAAACAACCCAAAACCAAGCAAACCCCACCCAAAAAAACCCACAGGAAAAAAAAACCAAACAAACAAACCACCCCAAAGCCCTCAACCAACAAAAAAACCCTCCAAACAAACAAAGAACCCCAAAAAAATCCCTAAAAAAACACCAAAAAAAACAAGAAAAGAAACCCCCAACAACCAACCCCCACCAAAACAATCTATGCAGATCATTCAGATGCTTGAAGCACTTTTCAAAAGTAGATGAAAACTGTCAGCTGGTATCAAGGGTTGTGCTTGTTTTACTGAAGGGTGACCTGACTCAGTTTGAAACACAATTGTTCACTTTTCATAGAATCTTAGAATGGTTTGGGTTGGAAGGGATCTTCAAAAGTCATCTAGACCAACCCCCTGCAGTCAGCAGGGACAACCTCCACCAGATCAGGTTGCTCAGAGCCCCATTGAGGCTGACCTTGAAGATCTCCAGGGATGGAGCCTCAACTACTTCCCTAGGCAACCTGTTGCAATGTTCCAGCACCCTCATGGTAGAGAACTTGTTCCTCACATCTAATCTAAATCTCCTCCAGCTTCAAACCATTGCTCCTGGCCCTGTCCCTGCAGGGCCCTTTGCAAACAGTCCCTCTGCAGCCTTCTTCAGGATCCCCTTCAGGTACTGGCAGGCTGCTCATAGGTCTCCCTGGAGCCTTCTCTTCTGCAGGCTGAACAACCCCAGCTCCCTCACCCTTCCTCATAGCAGAGGTGTTCCAACCTCCTGATAATCTTCATGGCCCTCTTGTGGTCCTGCTCCTTTAGGTCTGTATCCTTCCTGTTTGTATTTAAAGCCTCTCTCAGTGCAACTTCAGCAGGGTGAGACCCACTGCTCTCAAAGCAATAGCATTCTTAGAGGAGCTGAAGGTGGGAAGAGGTTTTTGTTTGTTTTCTGTCTGTATTGTATCCATCCTGGTTGCAAGTAATTCTTCTGCAGAGCCTGGTATGTTTCTATGATTCTGCTGTGTAGATTTGCAGTATCACAGAACATTAGAGGTTGGAAGTGACCTCCAGAGATTGTTGGGTCCATCCCCCCCTGCCAGAGCAGGATCACCCAAGGTAGTCCACACAGGAATGCATCCAGATGGGTTTGGAAAGGCTCCAGAGAAGGAGACTCCACAACCTCTCTGGGCAGCCTGTTCCAGGGCTCTGACACCCTCACTGGAAAGAAGTTTCTCCTCATGTGGAGCTGAAATCTTCTATGTTTGAGTTTGTATCCATTGTTTCTTGGCTTATTACTATGCACACCACTGAAAAGAGCCTGGCCCCCTCCACTTGACCCCCACCCCTCAGCTATTGATAGACATTGATCAATCCCCTTTCAGTCTGCTCTTCTCCAGACTCCAGGGCTCTCAGTCTCTCTTCACAGGGGAGATGCTCAAGTCCCCTCAGCATCCTCATAGCTCTCTGTTGGACTCTCTCCAGCAGGTCTCTGGCTCTCTTGTACTGGGAAGCCCCAAACTGGACACAAGATTCCAGCTGTGGTCTCATCAGGGCAGAGTAGAGGAGAACTTCCCCAGCCCTGCTGGCCACACTTTTCTTGCTGCACCCCAGGATCCCATTGGCTCCCTTGGCCACAAGGGCACATTGCTGTCCCATGCAGAACTTGCTATCCACTGAGACTCTAAGGCCTTTCTCCAAGGAGCTGTTTTCCAGCAGGGCAGCCCCTAACCTGTCCTGCTGCCTTCTCTTGGGGTGGTGATAAGTAGAGATGCATGTTGTAGAAGTTGTACATGAAGAAAAATCCATTCCTACTCAATCTGTGCCTCAGCAAGGTACATTCAACATATGAGTAATGGGTTGCTTGCCTTCTGACTGTTAAATCATGCACATTGTTTTATATCCGTCTTACTGCTGCATTTTATTTATTACAGTGAATCCCCAGGATGCCTAGAAGGGATTAAAAGGAATGATTCTCAAATATTTTTATCTTTTCTTTCTCTTTTTTTTTTCTTTCCTTGTAGGCTGCCAGCCATTCTGAGAGGAGGTGTCATTGACAGATACTGGCCCACAGCCGACGGACGCCTCGTGGAGTACGACATAGACGAAGTTGTTTATGATGAAGATTCACCTTTCCAGAACATTAAAATCCTGCATTCAAAACAGTTTGGGAATATTCTTATCCTCAGTGGGGATGTTAGTAAGTATGAGCTCGCTTTGAGGGGGTCTCTGGGGTGATGTTGCAGGGAGAGGTGGTTGCTTTTGTGCTGCAGTGCAGTTTGAATCGCTGAGGGTGGTAGTTATGATGCTGGGAGCTACATGTATGTAGTACCCATATAAGCTGTTCTTCTATGTAAAGTCTTTTAATCAGGCTGACCAATGGAAAATCTAAAGTTAGAAAAAGAGATTTGTTAGTTTTTCTAAGGTTGTCTTTGCTGTGGAAGGTGACACAGGGGGATAGAAATCCAAATATTCCTAGCAGAGCTTACTCTACTCTTTCGTGTCAGCACTTACATAGAATCAAAGAATTGTCAGGGTTGGAAGGGACCCCAAGGCTCATCCAGTTCCAGCCCCCCTGCCATGGGCAAGGACACCTCACACTACAGCAGGTTGCTCACAGCCACATCCAACTTGGCCTTAAAAACCTCCAGGGATGAATCTTCCACTACCTCCCTGAGGAACCTGTGCCAGTGTCTCACCACCCTCATGGGGAAGAATTTATTCCTAACATTCCTTCCTTCCAATCTAAATCTACCCACTTCTAGTTTTGCTCCATTCCCTCTAATCCTATCATTACCTGACACCCTCAAAAGTCCCTCCCCAGCTTTCTTGTAGGTCCAGCCTCCTGAGGGTTTGTCTTTGACAGTCAAACAAGATACTTTATCAGTCTTCAAAATGAAGTGGTGTTCTAAAAAGAATCATAGAATGCTAAGGGTTGGAAGGGATCTCTGGAGATCAAGTCCAGCTCCCCTGCCAGAGCAGGATTGCCTAGGGCAGGTCACACAGGAATGCATCCAGGTGGGTCCTGCTCTGGCAGGAGGGTTGGACCTGATGATTTCTTGAGGTCCCTTCCAACCTCTGATACACTATGAGACTGTGTGGTTTGGAAAGGCTCCAGAGAACGAGACTCCACAACCTCTCTGGGCAGCCTGTTCCAGGGCTCTGGCACCCTCACAGTAAAGAAATTTCTCCTTGTGTTGAGGTGCAGCCTCCTGTGCTCTAACTTGTCCTTGGTTTTTCTTGTCCTGTCAGGAACTGGTGTGTGTGTGTGGGGATAACCCACACCCACCCAGGGCATTACCTGCTTGGTGAGATACAGGACAGCTGCTGACTCAAAAGGCTCAGTTGAACTCTTTAACTTAATCAGGAGAGTGACCCAACATTTATAGGAGGGTCTTTGTGTGGTACTCTGTTCCTGCTGGTCTTTGTGGTTTTGAAAGTGAACTTAGAGGATGGGCTGCTGCTTTTCCAGTGGAATCAGAATATGCTGTTTGCTAGGAAATGTAGGGTAAGAAATATTCTTTGTAAAATCTCCCAGAGCTTAAGTTGAAGAGTACTGACTAAGGTAAAAGAGGGGTGTTGATTTTTATGGATAGAATTTCTAATTTCAGTCTAGTGCCAGAGTGATTGAGAAGTTTGACTGTAGCTTTCTGAAATCTCCAGAAATATCTCTTAGTTAGTCCTCTGATAGTTGCAGAAAGCTTCAGTGGAGGTGGCAGCTGAAAATTGTTATTGAATTTGTTAGCAAGGTACTTTCTAATTCGGTTAGAATTGTAGTTAAAATCCCCAAATGAGGTATTCTGTGCTCCTAGCCAGAAATTTTCATTAGAGTTTCATCTGAGCATGAGATTTCATTTGAATGTTGTCACAATTAGCTTCATATAAAGGGAAGTGTGCTATTACTTATTTAGCTTCTCTGGGATTTTTAAAATACTGCTTTGTGTTGGTTTGTTACTCTGCACTGAAGCAAAATGCTGATGCCAGGCAGGTGATAGGATATCACAGAAAACACCCAGTTGGAAGAGACCTCCAAGCTCACCCAGCCCAACCTTCAACCCAGCACTGCAGGGTCAACACTAACCATGTTCCTAAGCACCAGCTCCACACACTGCTTGAACACCCCCAGGGATGGGGACTCCAGCACTGCCCTGGGCAGAACATTCCAATGTTTGACAACCCTTTCACTGAAAAATATTTCCTAACATCCAGCCTGAACCTCCCCTGGTGCAGCTTGGAACCATTTCCTCTGCTCCTGTCTCTTGCCACCAAGGAGCAGAGGCTGCCCCCTCCTCACTCCAATTTTCCTTCGGATAGGTAGTTGCAGAGAGCAATGAGGTCTCCCTCAGCCTCCTCTTCTCCAGACTGAACACCCTCAGCTCCCTCAGCTGCTCCTTGTAGCCCAGGTGCTCCAGGCCCTTCTCCAGCCTCATTGCCCTTCTCTGCACACACTCCACCCCCTCAATGTCCTTCCTGCAGTGAGGGGCCCAGAACTGAACACAACACTGGAGGTGTGACCTCAGCAGTGCTGAGCACAGAGGGTTGATCACCTCCTGTCCCTCCTGGCCACAGTGTTTCTAATCCAAGGCAGGCTGCCAGTGGCTTTCTTGGCCACCTGGGCACACTGCTGAGTCCATGTGCTGCAGCACTGAGTTTTACCTTTGTGGCTCAGATCTGTCCTTACAGGTGAGGAATGTCTGTCTGCTCTGGAGCTAATAGTCAGCAGAAGGCTTCTTTCAGGGCTCCTCAGCAGTTAGGTGCTGTGGTAGATTGTACATATTCATTGCATTTCATATTTCTGGATTGTAGTTTTGCTTGTAGCTCCAGCTTCATTTGCTTCCATCTGAGCTAGTCTGGCAGTATTCTTTTTGGGGGGTAATTTCAACCCACCACAGGTGTGAATGGTCATAGTTATGCTTCTGTGCAGGCATCCACTGGGGGGCATCTAGGTTGTTCTTTTTAGCTGAGATCCAGAGTGTGCTTACAAAAATCTCTTGATTTGTCTCTTGCACTACTAGCCTGAGGTTAAAAGCCCACTGAAGTATAAAGCAGGGACGTCATGTCCTGGGTACTGACAGTTCTGGTTCTCTTGGCATGCAGTACTGGCTAATGCTGAGGTAGCCATTGCTGGCTTTGCATTGAGAACTGGAGAAATCCTTTGAGGCACTCTGAGGAGGCTCTTTGGTAACTGAGCAGCTTCCTGTTACCTAGCCTGTCTCTGAGAGCTAGGTTGTTTTTGCTGATGCTCTTGCTTGGGTTTGTATTTTCACAAAATCACAGAATTAACCAGGCTGGAAAAGACCTTTGAGATCATCCAGTCCAACCTATCACCCAACACCATCTCATCAAATAACCCATGGCACAAAGTGCCTCATCCAGTCTGATTCTAAATGCTTCCAGGGACAGTGATTCCACCACCTCCCTGAGCAGCACATTCCAATGGCCAATCTCTCTTTCTGGGAAGAATTTCTTCCTCACATCCAACCTAAACCTCCCCTGGCACAGCTTGAGACTGAGTCCTCTCCTCCTGTCACTGCTTGCCTGGGAGAAGAGACCAACCCCCACCTGGCTACAACCTCCCTTCAGGTAGTTGTAGACAGCAATGAGGTCTCCCCTGAGCCTCCTCTTCTCCAGGCTAAACAACCCCAGCTCCCTCAGCCTCTCCTCATAGTGCTGCACTCCAAACCCCTCCCCAGCCTGGTTGCTCTTCTCTGGACATGTTTGAGCAACCTTTTGGATTAGTATCAAGTTAATACCAGTTAAGAACTGAATTGCAACATTTCTGTCCACCTCTCTTTCCTTCTATTCAGATCTGGCAGAGAGTGACCTGGCATACACTCAAGCCATAATGGGCAGTGGGAAGGAAGACTACTCTGGGAAAGAAGTGCTCATCCTAGGAGGTGGTGATGGAGGTATACTGTATGAGATAGTCAAGCTGAAGCCAAAGATGGTTACTATGGTAGAGATATCCTTTGACAAATGACTGATCTTTCCTTTCAGTGTTTTTCAGCCTGTTTACTGCTGGTGTCTTTGCATTGAGGGCAATGAACTGTCACATTCTCATTTGTGGGGGGAGATGGGGGCTAAAATTTAATTTTTGTCAGCTGAGAGAGACCCAGTGGCTGCCTGTTGGCACATCATGATGCAGTATGCACTTTCAAGTTCCCAATCCATACTAGAGCTCTTGAGTAGCAACAAAAGAACACTTCTGTCATAAGACTGAGATTCTCCACTACTAGTAGAAGACAGATCCATCAAGTCTGTAGTTGGCAATGAGTTTTACCTTCTTGGGTGGTTTTCTTTTTGTGAAGAAAAGCATAAAAATCCCTAGAAACAAAAGGTTTTATTCTTGAAGTCAAGACTTGGTGGATTGTGTTGGTGAGAGAATCACAGGATGTCAGGGGTTGGAAGGGACCTCTGGAGACCAAGGAGCCCAACCCCCTGCCTGTGCAGGTTGCACAGGAACACATTCAGACAGGGTTTGAAAGTTTCCAGAGGAAGAGACTCCATAATCTCTCTGGGGAGCCTGTTCCAGTGCTCTGTGACCCTCACAGTAAAGAAATCCTCCTCATGTTGAGGTAGAACTTCCTGTGCTGTAGTTCTACATCCATTGCCCCTTGTCCTATCACAGAGCACTCTTGCCCTGTTTTAAAACCACTGATAACTAGTTTGGAAACTTGATTTTTGAACTATAGAATGTTGAAATGTGAACCACTGTTAGCCATATGAAGTTGCTGATCATCCTAGCGTTTAGATTCACCTTGCTACTAAAAATGGAATCACAGAATGGCTTAGGTTGGAAGGGGCCTCAGAGATCATCTACTCCAACCTCCCTGCCATGGGTAATAGTTTTTAACATGCAGGTTAAAGTCGTAGTTTAGCTTATATGGGAGTTTTGTTTTTAATACATAGGATCATAGAATTGTTAGGGTTGGAAGGGACCTCAAGGCTCATCCAGTTCCAACCCCCCTGCCATGGGCAGGGACACCTCACACTACAGCAGGTTGCTCAGAGCCACATCCAGCCTGGCTGCAAAAACCTCCAGGGTGAGGCTTCCACCACCTCCCTGGGCAACCTCTTCCAGTGTCTCACCACCCTCATGAGGAAGAACTTCTTCCTAACATCCAATCTGAATTTATCCATTACTAGTTCAGCTCCATTCCCCCCAGTCCTATCACTCCCTGACACCCCAAAAAGTCCTTCCCCAGCTTTCTTGTAGCCCCCTTCAGATACTGGAAGGCCACAAGAAGGTCTCCTTGGAGCCTTCTCTTCTCCAAAGTGAACCACCCCAATTCTCTCTCTCATAGGAGAGGTGTTCCTGTCCTCTACTCATCCTATTGTTCACATTTCCCAATATTGGGAACCTCAGGTACCACTAAACCAAAGCCCTCCCCAAGCCTCTAGCATCCAGAGGTGAATACACACTGCAACAGCCAGCCTTCCCTATACCAAGGTACACATCTTACTCTTCCTTTGTGAGTGTTCCCTGGATGAGCATTTCTTCCTGAAGAAACAGGACTCCTTTCTGAAGGAACAGGTGGTATTAGATGTGTGACTCCTGGCCTGTAGAATGCCTTAACCAGCTTCAAACATCGACCAAATGGTGATCGACGGGTGTAAAAAATACATGAGGAAAACCTGTGGAGATGTCTTGGACAATCTGAAAGGAGAATGCTATCAGGTAAGGCTCTGTTTCTCTTACATGAAAAGCAGCATTTAAAATATTATACCTAGCCTGGAAGACTGCTGTGGCAAAAGTGTGGGTGGGTTTTTTTTTTTTTTTTTTGGGAAGGGTCTTCTGATTTTTCTTAATTTCCTTTTTTTACTCTTTGAGTAGCTGGCAGTGGGATTTGTGTTGGAAGAGTAGGTTAGTGGCAAAATATTTTAACTCTCCCTTTTCAAACTCTTTTTCATCTTCAGTGGAAAGTTTTCCTTTTTCATGACTGCCCCTTAGGGCTCTTACAGATAGTAGTTTACAGGTGTGAGCTTAAAGCATGCAAAAAATGAATAGGGAAGTCACAGGATCGCAGAATGTCGGGGGTTGGAAGGGACCCAAATAGAATCATAGGGTCAGTCAGGGTTGGAAGGGACCTCAAGGATCATCCATGCCATGGGCAGGGACACCTCACACTAGATCAGGCTGGCCAGAGCCTCATCCAGCCTGGCCTTAAACACTTCCAGGGATGGGGCCTCAACCACCTCCCTGGACAACCCATTCCAGGCTCTCACCACTCTCATGGGGAAGAACTTCTTCCTCATGTCCAGCCTGAATCTCTGAATTTCTTCCTAACATCCAATCTGAATCTCCCCACTTCCAGCTTTGTTCCATTCCCTCTAGTCCTGTCCCTACCTGACACCCTCAAAAGTCCCTCCCCAGCTTTCTTGTAGCCCTCTTCAGATACTGGAAAGCCACAAGAAGGTCACCTCAGAGCCTTCTCTTCTCCGGACTGAACAACCCCAACTCTTTCAGTCTGTCCTCATAGGAGAGGTGCTCCTGCCCTCTGCTCATCCTCATGGCCCTTCTCTGGACACCTTCCAGCATGTCCATATCCCTCTTGTAACAGAGGCTCCAGAACTGGATGCAGTACTCCAGGTGGGGTCTCAGCAGAGCTGAGCAGAGGGGGAGAATCACCTCCCTTGACCTGCTGGCCACACTTCTCCTGATGCAGCCCAGGCTCTGGTTGGCTCTCTGGGCTGCAAGTGCACATTGACAGCTCCTGTTGAGCTTCTCATCCACCAACATCCCCAAGTCCCTCTCCTCAGGGCTGCTCTTCAGCTAGTCCCTGCCCAGCCTGTATCAGTGCTTGGGATTGCCCCAACCCAGATGCAGGACCCTGCCCTTGGTCTTGTTGAACCTCATAGGAGAGGTGCTCCAGCCCTGTGATCATCCTCATGGTCCTAATACAGAGTGGCCCCAAATAGATTGAGTCCAACCCCCCTGCCAGAGCAGGACCATACAATCTAGCTCAGGTCACAGATGAACACATCCAGACAGGCCTTGAAGGTCTCTAGAGAAGGAGACTCCACAACCTTTCAGTGGAGCCTGTTCCAGTGCTCTGTGACCCTTACAGTAAGGGGTTGGAAGGGACCTCCAGAGATCATCCAGTCCATCCCCCTACCAGAGCAGGAGCACCTGCAGTAGGTCACACAAGAATGCATCCAGATGGGTTTGGAATGTCTCCAGAGGAGTAGACTCCACAACCCCCCTGGGCAGCCTGTTCCAAGGCTCTGGCACCCTCTCAGGGAAAAAGTTTTTTCCTTGTGTTCATGTGGAACCTTCTGTGCTCCAACTTCAACCCACTGCTTTATAAACACAAATGAGGGCACCCCTCAGGCTCCTCTGCTCCAACATCTCCTCAGCAGGGAGATCTTCCATTACTCCCTTCAGTGTCTTTGTGGCTCTCTGCTGGACTCTCTCACGTAGTTCCCTGAGGCCCTTCTTGACCTGAGGGGTCCAGAACTGGACACAAGATTCCAGATGTGGCTTCAGCAGGGCAGAGTAGAGGGAGAAGAGAATCTTCCTCCGCTTACAAACCACAGCCCTTCTAATCCATCCCAGGATGCCCTTGCTCTTCTGGCCACAAAGACTCATTGTTGTCTCATGGGCATCCTCCTGTCCACCAGGACTCCCAGGTCCCTTTCCCCTGTGCTGCTCTCCCACAGGTCATTCCCAACCTATCATGGTCCCTAGGGTTGTCCTTTCCCAGATGCAAGACTCTGCCCTTGCCCTTGTTGGGTTTCACATACTTCTTTGCATGAGTCAGAGTCACCCTTCATGCAGACATCTTACTCTGCTCCTGTGTTGGGGTTCTGCTAAGTGTTGGGTGGGCCAAGTCACACCGCAAGCAGTGGCAGGGCTGGGAGGTACAGTTCTGTGGTGCCTGTGTTGTCATTGTCATAATTCCTAAACCTCTTCTTCCTTTTTATGTGATGAGGTTGAGAGTGGAGCCTAAAATCAAATGCATACTTAATTTGTTGTATTTCCCCTTCCTCTTAATTGTTGTCAGTCTGCTTTTGCTCCTTTTACTTGGTCAGTTTTAGGGCATTTTGAGGACTAGAATTTCATTCTTACAGGTTCTGATTGAAGACTGTATTCCTGTACTGAAGAGGTATGCCAAAGAAGGAAGGATGTTTGATTATGTCATCAATGACCTGACAGCTGTTCCAATCTCCACATCTCCAGAAGAAGGTTAATCTTTTTTTTCTTCTAAATAGGAAGGTTTTTGGATGTTTCTGCCTCCTCTGCATGATAGTTAGCAGTTTGCAACAAAAATACTTTGATTCTTTTACCTTCTTGATTACAAAGCTGAGAGTCAAAAACTGATAGCAACACATCTGTTAATTCGTAGTTTTTTTTCTTTCAGTGTCAGGAAAACTCAAGTGCTGAGGAATTCTTTAAACTCCTCTTCCAGAATAATACCAGCTCATGGAGAATGCATTTGAAGTTCACACTGCAGTAAAATTTTACCTACTCTTTAGCTTCTTGGAAATGAATTCATTTAATTTCTTGGAAATTAAAGAGTCTGGAAAATTATAGTGGGGTGGAAAAAAACAAAACAGATTTCTGTTATTGCCACTAGGTATGGCTTGTGGGAGGGTTATATTCTTTCTTGTTGGCTGCTTGTTGTGGTTTTTTTAAAGGTATAGGATAGGTCCCCTTTAAGCAGTAGGTATGTTGCAGGTCTTGAATGCAAGTGACGAAGGCAGTCGTGTGCTGTTCTGGTTTGAAATCAAAACTCTCCCTGCAGATTCTACCTGGGAATTTCTGCGCTTGATTCTCGACCTCTCCATGAAAGTCCTGAAGCAAGATGGAAAATACTTCACACAGGTATGGTGTCTGCTTTAAAAAACAAAAAGTATTGCTGTACATGTCTTGCAGTTTGCACTTCTCAGGTTAGAAAGAAAGGGGACAAGCTCTAAAGCAACTGAGAAAAATCTACCAGCAAGCTGATTCTTCCCTTTTAACAATCATTAGGGGGTTTTGTGTTGCAAACTGTCCTCTCTTTGTCTTATTTCAGTCTTGGACTTGAAAAGCATCATTTCAAGAATCAGCTAGGCATGCTTCTGAATGTTTTTAGCTACAAACAATTGCTTGAAAAAGCAGAACAGATGTCATTTGTAAACAGATGTGTGGGTTTTCAGAATCACAGAATGTTAGGGGTTGGAAGGGACCTCGAACAGAGCACCAGAACAATAGCACCTAGAGTAGGTTACACAGGAATGCATCCAGGTGGGTTTGGAAAGGCTCCAGAGAAGGAGACTCCACAACCTCTCTGGGCAGCCTGTTCCAGGGCTCTGGCACCCTCACAGTGAAAGTTGTTTTTTGTTTTTTGTTTTTTTTTTTTTTTCCTGATGTTCACATGGAAGCTCCTCTGCTCCAGCTTGCACCCATTGCCCCTTGGACATCACTGAGCAGAGCCTGGCTCTATTCTTCTGACACTGCTCTTTGTCTTTATAAACATGAATGATGACACCCCTCAGGCTCCTTTGCTCCAAGCTAAAGAGCCCCAGCTCCCTCAGCCTTTCCTCAGCAGGGAGATGTCCCATTCCCTTCATTTTTGTGGCTCTGTGCTGGACTCCTTCAGCCAATTGATTGAGGTTCTGCTTGAGCTGAGGGGCCCAGAACTGGACACAATATTCCAAGTGCAGCCTCAGCAAGACAGAGAGGGAGGAGAACCTCTCTCAACCAACTAATCACACCCCTTCTAATCCATCCCAGGATATCATTGTCACATGTTCAGGCTTGTCACCTCTTCATTGAGCTCTGTTGGGAGTTTCCAGAGTATTAGGGTTAGACTGGACCTGCAAAGAGTCAGGGTTAGACTGGACCTCCAGAGACCATTGAGTCCAACCCCCCAGGAAAATGTTCTCCTCGGTTCAGAAATTGTCAGCAGGCAGTCTAGAGCTGTCTAACTCAGATATAATTTATCTGAGATCGTACAAAGAATAATTTCTGACACACTGCCCTTATCAAACCTTGATGATCACCCCATGGTGATGCTCAAAGCAGTCTCCAAGTGCTGATACAGGATCTCCTCTCACCACCAGGTGGAGACTGATCACCACCATTGCCTAGCAGCTGACTAACCTGGAGAGAGGTTCTGCTTGGCAAAGGTTTTGCAGATTATTTCTTTATGTTCCTAGGGGATGCATGAACACAATTGGTCAATTTTAGGGTGAAGGAGGGATCTTCTGCTTGTTTCAGCTCTGGACAGGTAGAAAGGGTGGTTTATGGATCTCTTTTTCTGGTGTTTTAAGTCAGTGCTTATTGAGAGGGGGATGGAATGCTTCCATACTTGCTCTATGTCCCTAAATAATCATCACAATGAGAACATAAAACTTACCTGTATGGGTTGCAGCCTTGGTTCTTCAGCTGCATCTTCCATATTGAGAGGCTTTCAGCCTAAAAAGGGAGGTATGCAGACCAAGAGCTCTAAAGTTCAACTTGTCAGCCCTCCTTAAGTTTAACACTTGAGGTTTGTTAAAAAAAGGAGACCTCATTGCTGTCTACAGCTACCTGAAAGGAGGTTGTGGAGAGGCTGCTGCTGGTCTCTTCTGACAGGGAATTAGTGATAGAAGAAGAGGGAATGGCCTCAAGCTGTGACTGGGGAGGTTTAGACTGGACAGTAGGCAATGTTTTTTTTCCCTGCCAGGCATTGGAATGTGCTGCCCAGGGAGGTGGAGTCCCCAAGCCTGGCTGTGTTTGAAGGTGGTTTGGATGTGGTGCTTGGGGATGTGGTTTAGGGGTGAGCCTTGTAGAGTAGGGTTAATGGTTGGGCTTGGTGATCCTGAGGCTCTTTTCCAGCCTGAACGTTTCTGTGGTTCTGTGAAAACTCACTGGTGAACCTAATCCCACCACTCTGATGCTTAAGGGTCATATGGCTTCCTATATTTCTGTTCCTCCTCTTTCTGAAGCTGGTGCTTGGAAGTGTTTAGTGATGCAGTGTAGATCTGGGTCTGAAATGCTCAGAGTTGCTTTCTCCAAGGGAAAGCAGCTACATGTTCAGGTTCCCAGCTCTCACAGGGAAGAGGAGTGGGTGAGGATGTAAGAACTTGCCACATCCCACAGTCTGGTTTTATCTCTAATGGACTTTCCCTCCAACTTCAGTGTAGTTGTAGATACTAATTTGAGGTGGGCTGGCTTTTTTTTCCTGAACCATCACCATCTTGCACCTTCTTAATAGCATGTAAGGATTGTCCCAGCAGCTGTGAAACTACACTCTTAAGATGTAGAGGCTACTGATTGTAAGGTTGTCCCTTTGTGTCTGGGGATTACATGAAGCTAAGAAATATGCTTGGCTTTTGGTTTTTCATTATTGTTTTCTGTGCTAAGTTTTTGCTCTGCTGACCTAATCCTTGGGGGTTGTGCAGGCTGTCATTTTCCTCCTGTTTATGAAGTGGAACCTTTAAAAATACCTCTCAACAGGACTTTGCTCCTTCATAGTCTGGGTCATTCAACCCAGTCAGGACAGAAACTGTCTTGGAGCACTCACAGGTTTGGGTTCTGGTAAACACCACTAACCACTGGAGCCAAGGGGTCAGATGTCTCCCCCAGGCACACGCAGCCATTCACCAAGCTCTCACTTCCTGGCTGCTCTCTAATACAGAGTGGCCCTGCCCTCTGAATGGCCAGACCACTGGGATGTTGCTCCATAGCTACACTCCTTTTTTTGGCCACTGTGTGGGTTTTCTAATTAGCACTTCCAAAGAGGGAGCAGGTTTCTCCTTTCAGTGTTGAAAGGAGGCTGGAAGAACGGATGCAGGACAGCCTCTGTGTGAGCCTGTGTGATTTCTTGGCAGTTTAGGAGTCTTTAAGGGACAGACATTTCATTTCCTTGTGGTACCAAGAGTTCAGTTTTAGTTCAGGCCATTTGGCCAGTGGAGATACTTCCAGTGAGATTGGCCTCCATTATGTCCTTAAAAGCCATCCCTGTCACCCAAAAATCAAACCTTATGGCATGAATTCCTTGCTCTGTTTTACTGCTTCTTAGCTGCTCTGAAGTGAAGGAAAAAAACCCAAACAAAAAACAAAACAAACAACCCCAGAAACAAAAACACCAACAGAACAAACAGGTGAACATAAAAATCCCAAACAAACCAACCACACAAAACAAAACAGAAGCAGACAAGAAACAACGACACAAACCAACCAACCAGAACCCACCACAACCAGAAAACCCAACCAAAACCAGCCCTGGCCATGGCTGACTCTGGCAGTTGTCAGTTAAAATAGAAAGCTATGTGAAATTAAAACTATCAAGTAAACTTCTCTAGTACACTCTCCCAGAGAAGGATGTCCAGTAGCAATGGCACTTAACCTGTTCAGACCTATCAAATTCTGTGGATGCTTAGGGGACTTGAGCATCTCCCCTATGAAGAGAGACTGAGATCCTTGGGGCTATTTAGTCTGGAGAAGACAAAACTGAGAGGGGATCTGATTAATGTCTATCAATAGCTGAGGGGTGGGTGTCAACTGGAGGGGGCCAGGCTCTTTTGGGTGGTGCACAGTGATAAGACAAGGAACAATGGAGACAAACTTGAACATAGAAGATTTCAGCTCAACATGAGGAGAAACTTCTTTCCAGTGAGGGTGCCAGAGCCCTGGAACAGGCTGCCCAGAGAGGTTGTGGAGTCTCCTTCTCTGGAGCCTTTCCAAACCCACCTGGATGCATTCCTGTGCAGACTCCCCTGGGTGCTCCTGCTCTGGCAGGGGGTTGGACCTGATGATCTCTGGAGGTCCCTTCCAACCTCTGATAGACTGTGAGACTGTGATATCCACCTCTCCCCTTCTGGAGGTAAAACAGCCAGGTGGGGATGGCTGAACCTTTAGGTTGATATGCTGATGTTGGAGGTTGTGAGTTTGAAAAGTTAAAACTCTCTGCTTCTTGCCATGTTCCATTGTTCCTGTGACTCGTTTTCCCCCCTGGCTGCAGTGATTTGTCTGTTGCTGGAGAAGCAGAAAGGATGGAAATACTGAAGCAACAGGCTGGGGAAGTGGATACTTTCCTCTCCTTGTGTACCCTGTGAAACTTCCTCTGTATTAGTGGTGTGCTCCAGAAATTACCTAGAAGTGTTTTCTATTTCTGACTTAAATTACACACACACAGGTTGGGTTTTAATTTGCTTTTGCATTCTCTCTGCTGTCAAAACAAAATGATATATTTGGTAAAGGGTGGCTGCTGGTGTCCCCTGGATAATAACAGGTTACTAAACAAATACTACAGCAGTCTGTTCATTGTTGGCCTTTGTGCAGTTGGGGCTCAGTTTGGGTTCATCTCTTTTTTTTTTTTTTTTTTTCCCCCCCCCCACAAGCCCCTACTGTTTTATGCTACCCCAAACCAAATATGATTGGGGCTTTTTAGTCTGGAGAAGAGAAGACTGAGAGGGGATTTAGTAAATGTTTATAAATATCTGAGGGCTGGGGGGGCAAGAGGTAGGGGACAGGCTCTGCTCAGTTGCACCCTGGGGTAGGACAAGGGGCAATGGACCATGGGATGTTGGGGGTTGGAAGTGACCTCTGGAAATTGAGTCCAACCCCCCTGCCAGAGCAGGACCAGGACCAGAGAATCCACCACAGGTCACAGAGGAACACATCCAGACAGAGACTCCACAACCTCCCTGGGCAGCCTGTTCCAGTGCTCTGTGACCCTCACAGTGAAGAAGTTCCTCCTCATGCTGAGCTGGAACCTCCTGTGCTGGAGTTTATATCCATTGCCCCTTCCAACCTAAACCATTCAATGAATCTATGAAAATCTGTTTGTTGCAGAAATATTTGCAGCATACTTAAGCAACCCTAAAGAGAAGAGTTACTGAGTAGATATTTCAGGTGAAGAACACATGGTGGACTGGTTTTCAGCTGAAGCCCTCATGTAGTGCTTGCTTCTGCTAATGAGAAGAGAGCTGATCCAACCCTTGCTTGGAGAGATACTCCCATTGATGTTCCCTGGAGGCAGCATGCAGACAAGCTGTTCAGGATCTGCCTTGTAAATACTGAATACTAAGAACAGCCTCCTTCTCTGGAGGCTTTCCAGCCCTGTCTGGATGTGTTCCTGTGTGACCTGTGCTGGATTCTATGCTCCTGCTCTAGCAGAGGGGTTGGACTTGATGATTTCCAGAGGTCCCTTGCATCCTTTGATTTAGTGGAGGATGTCCCTGCTGACTGCAGAGGTGGTTGGACTGGATGACCTTTGGAGGTCCCTCCCAACCCAGACCATTCTGTGATTCTCTCTTCTATGTTTCCCTAACATCCTGTGATGCTGTGAACAGCATGGTTCCAGTTCTGAATGACTGTAGCAGCCTTGCATTAATGTCAGTGTTCAAGGCCAGGTTGGATGAGGCCTTGAGCAGCTGAGTCTAGTAGAGAGGCATCCCTGCCCATGGCTGGGAGGTTGGAGTAGATGATCACAGGGTGAGAATCACATCATGTTAGGGGTTGGAAGGGACCTCTGGAGATCTTCCAGTCCAACCCCTCTGCCAGAGCAGGAGCATAGAATCCAGCACAGGTCACACAGGAACACATCCAGACAGGGCTGGAAAATCTCCAGAGAAGGAGACTCCACAACCTCTCTGGGCAGCCTGTTCCAGGGCTCTGGGACCCTGACAGAAGAAGTTCCTCCTCATGCTGAGGTGGAACCTCCTGTGCTGCAGTTTATATCCATTACCCCTTGTCCTGATCTCTAAGGTCCCTTCCCACCTGCCCCTTGTCCTGACCTCTAAGGTCCTTTCCAACCTAAGCCATTCTGTGATTCTATAGATTTATCTGCACTTCTGCTCTTTTTATTTTGTGTGTGTGTGATCCTAACTGAGACTTCTTTCTTTGTTTTTCTTGCAGGGAAACTGTATCAATCTGACTGATGCCTTGACTCTGTATGAAGAACAGCTCAGCAGGCTTTATTGTCCTGTGGAGTTTTCAAAAGAAACTGTTTGTGTTCCCTCCTACATGGAATTGTATCCTTAAAGACTGAGGGGGGGAATAAAAAACAAGTGAAGAGTGTTGTATTAATAAACCAAGCAAGCCTAGACTGCTTGGAGGTGATGAGCTGAAGTACAAGGAGGCAATTCTAACTGAAACACTATTTATGTGGTTGGGTTTTTTTTTTCCATAGTAAATGAAGTACTGCAGTTTTATGTTGAAGGTTATTGGCAGGGATCATTATTTTAAAATGCCATACATTCACAACTGGTGAAAATGATCAGCACCTTACAAGACCCAGGCTATGTTTTTAATAATGTTTGCATTAAGGCCTGACAGCTGTAAAAGCACAAATAACTACTGTCTCTGACACTCCAAGCTACAAGGGCAAATATCTTCATGTCTTCTCTCTTTTTTTTCTTTTTGTCTTGAAAATGTTAAGATTAAATCTGAGACTGAGTAGAGAGCTGACAGCAGTTAGAAGCAGGAGGTGTTTGTTAGTCAGTGTGGAGCTCAGAACAGTATTAGGATTAGAGACAGAAGGGAAGCAAAGTGAACACACAGAGCAGAGGAAAGGCTGTGGCAGTTTCCACACACTTAACATGTTATGAACCAGCAGGTCCTTTAAAGAGCTCTCCTGTCAAGAGACACACAGCCACAGCAGGCATTGCCCTGCAGAAACATTTCCTGCACACAAGAGGGGTAGACACTCAAAGCAAACACAGCCAGCAGAATGCCAGATTAAGATGCCTCACTTGAAGCTGCTGGCTTGAAGCTGAAACTACTAGCTCCATGTATGATTTGCCTGCAACCCAGAAAAGTGAAGAAATCCTGGATTTTTAGGAATGGGATGTTGCTGAGAAATATATGCACCCCTCCACTTGGAATAGTAGTGACAGGATGAGGAATTATGGGGCTTGTAGTGAGAGGACAAGGGGCAGTGGTTTCAAACTGGACCATGGCAGATTTAGGTTGGACATAAGAAGTTCTTTACAACTGGAGTGGTGAAATACTGCAACAGGCTGCCCAAGGATGTTCATGGAGACATTCAAGACCAGACTTGGGCAGCCTGATCTAGGTGGAAGTCTCCTTGCTCACTGCAGGATGGGTGGACAAGATGATCTTTGAGGGTCCCTTCCAACCTGATGCAATCTGACTATTTCTTCACCAACTGATAATGCCTATTAGGAATCACTCTCTTACCCATTGGAAATCCAGTCTGAGCTCTCTGTTCAAGAATCTATTAAAAGGGGCCAGCAAATGGGACAATGCACGGTGCTGGGCTCTTCTCACAGGGAATTAGTGATAGGACAAGAGGGAATGGCCTCAAGCTGTGCCAAGGGAGGTATAGGCTGGACATTAGGAGATGTTTTTTCACTCCAAGTGTGGTCAAGCATTGGAACAGACTGCCCAGGGAGGTGGTTGAGTTCAAGGCTGGAAAAGACCCTTGAGATGATCAGACCACTAACACTACTCTAGCAAGTTCACTGCTAGACCATATTGCTAAGTGCCACAACTAAACCACCTTTAAACACAGCCAGGCTTGGGGACTCCACCACCTCCCTGGGCAGCCTGTGCCAATCCCTCACCACTCTTGCTGGGAAAAAATGTTTCCTAATGTCCAGCCTAATCCTGCCCTGGTGCAGCTTGAGGCCATTCCCTCTTGTTCTCTTACTAATTCCCTGTGAGAAGAGACCAGCACCAGTCTCTCTATGTTGTCCTGTCAGGCAGTTGCAGAGCATGATAAGGTCTCCCCTCAGCCTCCTCTTCCTCACACTAAGCAGTCCCAGTTCTCTCAGCTGCTCTTCATCATTCTCATTCACCAGGCCCTTCAGCAGCTTAGTTGCTGTTCTCTGCACCTGCTCCAACCCCTCAATGTCCTTCTTGTATGGAGGTGCCCAAAACTGAACACAGGTGCAGCCTCATCAGTGCAGAGTACAGGAGAACAATCCCTACCCTGCTCCTGCTGGTCACACCACTGCTGATCCAAGCCAGGATGCCCTTGGCTTTCTTTGCCATCTGGGCACACTGCTGGCTCTTCTTCAGCCACTTGCTCCAACCTGAAGCATTGTATGAATCTTTGAGCTGCTATAAGTTTTCAGATTGGAAATCTCCCTGAAAAGAGCTATCTTAAAATTAAGTTCACCATGAGAGTGGTGAGAGCCTGGAATGGGTTGTCCAGGGAGGTGGTGGAGTCCCCATCCCTGGAGGTGTTTAAGGCCAGGCTGGATGAGGCTCTGGCCAGCCTGATCTAGTGTGAGGTGTCCCTGCCCATGGCAGGGGGGTTGGAACTGGATGAGCCTTGTGGTCCCTTCCATCCCTGACTGATTCTATGCTTCTAAGTGTGTATTACAAACTCTGCTTTTACTTCTGTTGTTTCTTTTTCCCTTAACTGCTCCTTTTTTCTCCAGATGGGTATTCTATACTATTTGGAAGAAACAAACCAACATCTGACCAGGAAGATTATTTGATTAACTTCTCCTAAATGTACATGCTGCATGGAGCATATATAGGCCTGCCACCTGCTGCATATTTGCCATCTTGAACCTTTTAAATTATATTGCTGTAGATGATCCTGAAACTTAGTCCTGCTATTGATTGTGAATTCTTTAAATGGTTTTTTTTTGTTTGTTTGGTTTGTTTTTTTAATTATGATTTTTAATTTAAAAGCAAATGGGGAAGGGGGAGGAAAAAAAATTGTATATTTTGATGAGCTAGGGTGTTATTTTTTTGGAAGTCAACTTAAAAGATAAATAAGCAGCAAACCTCTATGGCTGCTGAATGCACTGAACCTTTAGAATGTGATCCTTTTTATTTTGTTGGATTGGGTTTGGTTTTTTTCTTTTGTAGATCTTCTCAAACTGATTAAAAAAAAAAAAAAAGACATCTTTAGCATTTCATCCCTGAAAGGGTGGTCCAGGGAGGTTGTTTGTTTTTTGGTTTTTTGGGGTTTTTTTTTGGTTTGTGTTTTGGTTTGGTTGGGTTTTCCATTAAATTTTTATCTATGATGCTTTTAAGGAGGAGGGGGATTTTTTTTGTCTGGTTGCTTGTTTTTTTCTTTTTTTTTTCTTTTAATAAACACTTGCAATGCTTCTATAGAGAAGGGCATAATAAAATTAGGGGAGGGGAAAATGGGGGGAAAATAATAATAATAAATTCTTCTGAAAGGATACCCAAAGTCCCTTCAGTGTGGGAAGGGAAGACAGCTAGTCTGAAATTCTCTCTCTTCACTCTTAATTTCCTTCCTCCTTGCTGTAATCTCTTCTGCAGGAGAACCACCTTTGACCTTTTACTTCATGGAGTTCTTTAGCTGCAGCCCTATTGATTATTTGGCTTTTGATGTGGATTTCACAGCAGGTTAGAGAGGCCCTTTGAACTCTATCAGCATGGAAATGAAAGCTGCCTTTCCATCCCACCCACTGCATGAAATTGAGTTCCCTGTGGGCATGCCCTCCTCAGCCTTAAGGGCAGCACTGGGTTCTTGAAGGGAACATCACTTCAGAGGGCAAAGAAACGTGGGCATGCTCTAGGTTGATGTGCAGCACCAATGCTGAATGTTGGAGGCAGGTGGTTTATATTTCAGTAGGGTAAATCCTGGTTGGACTGTTGCAGGTTGACCATGTTTTGTGTGGGGCTCTGGCTGAGCTGGATTCACCGGCAGTGTAAAAATCACTGGAAGCCAGGTTGTGTGCTAGGTTTGTTCTGCAAAGCTTTCCTTTCATTCCTGTGGTCTGGAAAGTGATGTTTGGGTAGGGATGTCCTATCTGTTGACTCAAACTTTCAGTGTTTAAAAACCCCACTTAAAGGGAGGTGGGAAGGGTAGAAACCATTCTCTGTATTGCTCTACATTTCCAGAGTAGAATAAAAAGTGCACTATTTGCCTAAAACAGGTTGTAATCCTGAAGCATAATCATGTTTGGGGGGCTTTAGTTGATTAATTTTTATCTTCTCTGGGTTTTCTTTTCCCCTTAATATCAGCATTTGGGTGGTTTGGTTTTTTTTTTTCCTCTAATATCAGCATTTTCCCAGTTTTTATTAGAGGGAGTTGATTTCTCCCTAAGATTCTCTCAATGAAAACAAAGCAAACTGAAAAAGCACTCTGGAGATCTATATCCTGAAGTCATACAGAAAGGATGATTTTACTGCAGCCTACCTTACATACTCATGAGATTCCAGTAGCATAAGCAGAATCCCAGAGTGAGACTGGGAAAACTGGCAAAAATTTGGGAGTGTGTAACTTGTTTGGTGAAGTTGTGCTGTTAAAATGCTTCTAGTTTGACCAGTCAGTAGAAGTATTCTTCAGTCTTCTTTTTTTCTTTTTAATTTACTGCAGTTAATTCTTTTTTAATCTACATGGGGCACAGTTCTTCCATGGCCTACAGCTTGTTCATCTCCCCCACCCCCAAGTACTCCCAAAGAGCAGAACCTCCCTCTAAAAAAAGAGTAGAGTGTCTTGCATTTTCCTGAGTGTTTTTAGCTCTGTGTACATTCCAGAAATTGCTTTGATGTTGCCTAGAGCCTGGCAGCAACCCTTCATTGATGATGCAGGGCTGCCATCAGTATACTGTGCAGCTGCAAATGAAATCCATGTCCTCCTCTACCCGGTGACATGCATCCTTCACTTGGCAAGCATGACTGTTCCCACTGATTCTAACTAGGATTCTTTCCAGAGGTGAAATGAAGCCCACAGGCATGCACTGGGATGGAGCTCACAGCAGAGATGTTCCTGAGTGAGGTGGTGTAGATGTACAAATCAGTCACAACAAGGAAGAGGGAGGTGGTGGCTTTTTTAGTATAAAGAGTTGGAGTTGGTTTTCCCCCCCCTTTAAACCTCTTTTTTTTTTTTTCTTTTAGCATAGTGTTTATTTTTTAAGTGATAGATGCAGTATAAAGCAATTCAGCAAACACTGAGCATTTTATATATATATATTTTTAAGTTGCTGAATTGATTCTGAGCAATTCTATATGAGCTATCAGTTTTTTTTGTTGCTGTAGTATAGATCATTTGATTTCATTTGATTTTGTTGTTGCTGTAGTGTAGATCATTTAGTTTGATTTTTTTTTTTTTTTTGTGGTGTAGTGTAGATCATTTGATTGGATTTCTTTTTTTGGTGGTGTAGTGTAGATCATTTGATTTGGATATTTTTTTTTTTTTGGTGGTGTAGTGTAGATCATTTGATTTGGATATTTTTTTTTTTTTTGGTGGTGTAGTGTAGATCATTTGATTTGGATATTTTTTTTTTTTTGGTGGTGTAGTGTAGATCATTTGATTTGGATATTTTTTTTTTTTTTGGTGGTGTAGTGTAGATCATTTGATTTGATTTTTTTTTTTTTAAAGGAAAACAAATTTTTGTGTTAGAAATTCCACATGCGAACTGCCACAGCTGCTCAGTCCTCCACTTTTTAAGGCCAGTAGGGAAATAGCTATGACTGCTGCACTAAGAAAACAACTCCCCAGGTATGGTTTAACTAAAGTTAAGGTTTTCCTTGTGTTTTTTTTTTTTTATTTTTTTATTTTATTCTTTGCACTAAATGCTGCTTCCACCTAGAACTGTGATCTAAGTCTTTTAAAAACCCAACTGGATTGATAGTGGTTTGTGCAAAGAGAAGACTGCTGGCGTTGTATGGACTGCTCCAGTGCAGTGCACATGTTCAAATAAAGGTACACTCTTATTCCTTGTGTCTTTGCAGTTGTTGCATACAGGCAGAGAGTGGGCCAGGACAGAAGGGACCTCCAAAGGGCAGCCAGTCCAAGCCCTCCCCTGCAGTCAGCAGGGACATCCCCAACTAGATCAGGATGCCCAGGGCCTCGTTGAGCTTCACCTTGAATATCAGAGGTTGGAAGGGACCTCAAGAGATAATGATGCCTTAAGGGACCTCCCTTAAGTTCCCTTCCAACCTCTGATGTACTGTGATCTCAATATCTCACCTTGAATATCTCCCTGAGGAGAGGCTGAGGGAGCTGGGGGTGTTCAGCCTGGAGAAGAGGAGGCTCAGGGGAGACCTCATTGCTGTCTACAACTCCCTGAAGGGAGGCTGTAGCCAGGTGGGGGTTGGTCTCTTCTCCCAAGCAACCAGCAGCAGAACAAGAGGACACAGTCTCAAGCTGCACCAGGGGAAGTTTAGTCTGGAGGTGAGGAGAAAGTTCTTCCCAGAAAGAGAGATTGGCCATGGGAATGTGCTGCCCAGGGAGGTGGTGGAGTCACCGTCCCTGGAGGTGTTCAAAAAAGGATTGGATGTGGCACTTGGAGCCATGGTTTAGTTAGTCATGAGGTGCTGGGTGATAGGTTGGACTTGATGATCTCTGAGGTCTTTTCCAACCTGGTTGATTCTATGATCTCCAGGGAAGGAACCTCGACCATCTCCCTGAGTAATTTGTTTCAGTGATCCACCACCCTCCTAGCAGAGAACCTGTTCCTAACATCCAATCTAAGTCTGCTCTGCTCTAGTTTGAAGCTGTTGCCCCTTGTCCTGTCACTGCAGGCATTAGCAAACAGTCTCTCTCCATTCTTCCTGTAGCCTCCTTCATGTACTGCAAGGCTGCTCTTAGGTCTCCCTGGAGCCTTCTCTTCTCCAGGCTGACAACTCCCAGCTCCCTCAGGCTGTCCTTGTAGCAGAGCTGCTCCAACCCCTTGAATATTTTTGTGGCTCTCCTATGGACCCAATGGAGAGGGTCCATATCCTTCCTATATTGAGGACTCTCCTAACTACCTTGTGGGTCCAGTGTTAAAATGACCCAAATGAAGGGTATGATGCTTACCACTGCACCTAGGGTTGGTTCTTTTCCTTCTCACCTAACAAAGGTGAGAATCATGCTTCTGTCTTCTCTCCCAGATAAATAAAACCAGTGACTTTCCATATAATACCTGCTCAGATAAGATACAGCACACTGCAGTGGGAAGCATCACTTGAGACTTCAGTCATCTTTGCATAGAAATTTAATTTGCTGTAGTGTGGATTTGATTTTTCTTTTTTGGAGGTCTGTAAGTGTTAAGTTTGGGGTTTTGGTTTTTTTTGGTTTTTTGTTTTTTTTTTTTTTTTTTTCTGCTGCATTGGCAAGTTGGCTTTGAGTGGTAGCATGACTCATTGCATGGCATAGAGAAAAAGGGGAGAAAAAAGTGAGGCATTGAGGATGATGCAGGCTTTGGCAGAGTTTAGGGAAGAGGGAGAAGGGCAAGATGAACAGGATGGGCACACTGGGAAAAGTTACCCTGAGGTGTAGTTGAGGAAGATGATTGATGTCAGACAAGAAGGGTGTGACTTCTAAAAGAGACTTGAGGGAGATGTGTATCATCCCCAGCTAACTGAAAAGCAGAAGTGTTTAGAATCATAGAATCACAGAATGGTCTGGGTTGGAAGGGACCTCCAAAGGTCATCCAGTCCAAACCCCTCTGCAATCAGCAGGGACATCCTCCACTAGAGCAGGTTGTCCAGAGCCTTGTTGAGCTTCACCTTTGAATATCTCCAAGGATGGGGCCCTGAGCACTTCCCTGGGTGACCTGTTGCAGTGTTTCACCATCCTCATGGTAAAGAACCTGTTCCTAACACTCAGTCTAAACCTGTTCTTCTCTAGTTTGAATTCATTGCCCTTGTCCTGTCACTGCAGGCCTTTGTAAACAGCCTCTCTCCATCCTTCTTGTAGCCCCCTTCAGTACTGGAAGGCTCCCTTCCTGAAGCCCAAGGGAAAGGGAAGTGTGGGGTTTACCTGTCCTGCCTTGTCACTGAGCATGGAAGGCAGTGACCTGGAATTGTGAGAACCTGATCAGAAGTGGTAACTACATGAAAAGCAGAGGGGTTTCCATCTGACTTCAAAAGTGCTGTGACCACTTCATTGGATGGTTCTCCAAAGGCTAATTAAGTTTCATGACCTCAGCTCAGTGCCTGTGCAGCACTGTTGGTGTGATGGGATTTGAAAGACTCAGAGAAAAGTGATTACTGTAGAATAGGAGCATTTTAGTGTGAGCAGTCTTGACACAGACAAAGGCAAGCAGCAATGGAATTTTAAAACTAGTTTTAGTAGATGAGAATAACAAAAATGAGAGTTCACAACTATCTGCACTAGGGTTTTTGCTTTTGTTCTGGTAGCTTCTTAATGTTATCTGACACTTCTTTATCAAAACTGCTGGGTTTGCTGCTTTTAAATTATTTTATTCCATGCTTTGTCCACATTCTGCTCTTAATCTCCTGGGAGATTACTTGCTTGTGGCTGGCAACTCCTGTAATGCTCAGGTGGTGTTAATGATGTTTTATAACCACTGGTTAGTTGTATGAGGTGGAAGGATGAGTAGGTTGGGGACAGACCTGTTGGACAGCAATGAAGGGGAAAAGGACCTGGGGGTCCTAGTGGGCAGAAGGATGCCCAAGAGCCAGCAATATGCTCTTGTGGTAAAGAAGGCCAAGGGCATCCTGGGGTGGATTAGAAGGTGTGGTTAGTAGGTCAAAAGAGGTTCTCCTCCCCCTCTGGTGAGGCCAGAGCTGGAATATTGTGTCCAGTTCAGGGCCCCTCAGGTCAAGAAGGACCTCAGGGAAATGCTTGAAACAGTCCAGCACAGAACCACAAAGATGCTGAAGGCAGTGGAACATCTTCCTTATGAGGGGAGCCTGAGAGAGCTGGGGCCCTGTAGCTTGGAGAGGAGGAGCCTGAGACACTGGTGACCTCATTCATGTTGATGAAGATGTGCAGGGTGAGTGCCAAGAGGATGGAGCCAGGCTCTGCTGGGTGATGCCTAAAGCTTCACCCTGTCTCTGCTGGTCAGAGACCCTCCTCACACTCAGCCTCCCAAGGGAGCTGCCTCCACCTTGCCTGTAGTTCTGCCTGTTCAGTTGCACTACAGGACATCTCCAGAGCCATGACCTCCAGCCTGTCCTCATTCTTCCCATCACACTTGGAATCCGCTTTTAATATGCAGATGAAGCTGAGGAGCTACCTTATCTGCTTAGAATCACAGAATGGTCTGGGTTGGAAGGGACCTCCAAAGGTCACCCAGTCCAACCCCCCTGCAATCAGCAGGGATGTCCTCCACTAGATCAGGTTGCCCAGAGCCCTGTCCAGCCTCAGCTTGAATTATCTCCAGGGTTGGGTTTTGCTTCTCCCCCTCCAGCCCTGGGCTTATAACAAGCTGCTTCCCCAGCTATCAAATTGTGCTCTGAGCCATCCTCATGAATCTGAAATAGCATCCAAGGTGCTCCCCACTGCAAGCACTACTCACCTGGCTCTGCAGGCTCTCTGCAAGCAGCTTGCCTTGCAGCCAGTTTTAAGCTTCACCTGCAAGTTCTCCACTGATTCCTGCAACGCTCTTTTCTTCTCCTGCTCTCTCAGATGTGTTGTAGATCAATTTTTTTTTCTGTTCTGGCATCAGCACTGCCCCTAAACCTGCTCTAACACCTCTAACAGGAGGGGGTCATTGAAATCAAGTTGGACCAGGGTAGTTGTTCCTAAGTGCCAGGGAACTCGGACTCAGCAGATTGAACTCCCTTGCTCATCCTCCCCCACAGCAGAGCCACAATGGAACCAGCCCTGCACAAAAGGGGTGGGAGGCGTTTCTCTCCTTTCCCAGATTGCTTTTCCCTGGGAAAAACCTCTGAGGCTGAGTCTCAGAATCACAGAATGTATGTGATGGGAAGGGACCTCCAAGCTCATCCACTCCAACCCTCAACCCAGCACAGAAGGTTTGGCACTAAACAGTGTCCCAGAGTACCAGATCCACACATCCTGCAGACTACCCCAACTGAAATGCCCCAACCTTGGTCTCCTGAGCCAGCCCTGGGCAGCAGGGGAGGTCATGTTGAGACTGAAAACTTCCCTTGGAGTAAATTAAAGCAAAGCAACACCTGCTGGCTGATGAGTTGGGTTTGTTAGAGCCAGGGAAAACTCTGTGTGATGGACTGGAGCAGAGGGAAAAGGGGAAGAAAGAAGATCACAGAACTAGAGAAATGTTTAGGTTGGAAAAGAGCTTCAGGGTCACCAAGTCCAACCATTAACCCTACTCTACAAGGCTCACCCCAAGCACCACATCCAAACCACCTTGAAACACAGCCAGGCTTGGGGACTCCACCACCTCCCTGGGCAGCCTCTGCCAATCCCTCACCACTCTTGCAGGGAACAAATTCTTCCTAATGTCCAGTCTAAACCTCCCCAGTCACAGCTTGAGGCCATTCCCTCTTGTCCTATCACTAATTCCCTGTCAGAAGAGACCAGCAGCAGCCTCTCCACAACCTCCTTTCAGGTAGCTGTAGACAGCAATGAGGTCTGCCCTCAGCCTCCTCTTTTCCAAACTACCCATCCCCAGCTCCTTCAGTTGCTCTTCATCAGATTTCTTCTCCAGGCCCTTCCCCATCTTCCTTGCCCTCCTCTGCACTCACTCCACTTGGTTCCACTTCCTCCACAGGAGGTTCCACCTCAACATGAGGAAGAACTTCTTTCCTGTGAGGGTCCCAGAGCCCTGGAACAGGCTGCCCAGAGAGGTTGTGGAGTCTCCTCCTCTGGAGCCTTTCCAGCCCTGTCTGGATGTGTTCCTGTGTGACCTGTGCTGGATTCTGTGGTCCTGCTCTGGCAGGGGGGTTGGACTGGAAGATCTCCAGAGGTCCCTTCCAACCCCTAACATCCAGAGGTTCGTGATATCAGCACAACTTGAATCCAGTGATGATTTCACTGGCATATAGTCCAAGTTCTTGGTGGTGGGTGTGCATTCCAACAGGGGCTTCTGTGGTAAGTGGACTCCAGAAGATGTGGTCCTTTTCTACCCTTCTGTGGTGGTGGTGTGGATAGTCTCTCCAAATCCCAATGAGGTGTGCCCCAGGCCCCTGCAGTGCCATGTCTGTCACACATGATTTCAAAGATAGAGTTTCCACCTCTGCAGGAATCGTCAGCCAGCAGCTCACCTGGAGAGCTGTTCAGGTAGGTCACACCTCCTTTGAGACAACAGTTATGGACCCACTCTTGCCACCATGCATTGTGAGGCAACAGAGGGCTGGGCTATCACCCACTGCCATGGGCCAGTTGCTCTAATGCCTCACAGCTCTCTCAGTGAAGACATTTGTCCTAACATCCAACCTGCTGGTTGGGGGTGAGTGAAACAGCCTCATCCCTGGAGGTTTTAAAGGCCAGGCTGGATGTGGCTGTGAGCAACCTGCTCTGGTGTGAGGTGTCCCTGCACTGGGAGAAGCTTGGAGCTAGACCTCTCTTCAAACGTAGTACAAATCATGGAACTACAGAACGGTTTGGGTTGGAAGGGACCTCCAAAGGGCATCCAGTCTAACCCCCTCTGCAGTCAGCAGGGACATCCTGCACCAGATCAGGTTGCTCAGAGCCCTATCAAGGCTCAGCTTGAGTATCTCCAGGGTTGGGGCCCCAACTACCTTCCTGGGCAACCTGTTCCAGTGTTTTCCCACCCTCCTGGTAAAGAACTTGTTCCTAACATCCAGTCAGCAGCACCGACTTTGAGAGATATCTCTGAGTACAGAATCATGAAATCAAGCAGGTTGGAAGAGACCTCCAGGATCATCAAGTCCAACTGATCACCCAACCCTAACTAATCAAGCAGATCATGGCCCTGAGTGCCTCATCCAGGCTCTTCTTAAACACCTCCAGGGATGCTGACCCCACCACCTCCCTGGGCAGCACATTCCAATGGCCAATCTCTCCTTCTGGGAAGAATTTCTTCCTAACATCAAGCCTAAACCTCCCCTGGTGTAGCTTGAGACTGTGTCCTCTTTTTCTCGTGCTGGTTGCCTGGGAGAAGAGACCAACCCCCACCTGGCTACAACCTCCCTTCAGGGAGTTGTAGACAGCAATGAGGTCTCCCCTGAGCCTCCTCTTCTCCAGGCTAAACACCCCCAGCTCCCTCAGCCTCTCCTCACAGGGCTCTGCTCCAGACCCCTCCCCAGCCTTGGTGCCCTTCTCTAGACACGTTCCAGCAACTCAACATCTTTCTTGAATTGAACCAACAGCCCAGAGGTTTTACTCAAAGCTCTGTGTTGTTTCCAGTCAAGTTTGGTTATAAATGTGTACAAATGGAAGGCAGTGACAAACCTGAGTGTGTGGCATAGCCTTGTGTCAATAAGAAGGAAACCAGCAAAGCTTTATTTGAAATAGAGATGTTGGAAACTCCAGGGCAGGGCTGTCAGAGACATAGCAATTTGGGGTTTAAAGATTATTGTGTTGAGTGCCTAACTTTGGTTCCTGAAGGTTTCTTTGCCTTCAGGAAAGTGAAATGTGGGTCTTGATGGTCCTGTCCCATGGGACCTCACGCTGTGGTTTCAGCCTTTGGCTTCTCCTTTCCCCAGAAGTGGTGACTAAAGGCATTTAAAGCCTTCTGAGGGACTGCTGTGTGTCCTTATTAGCCATGAGGATAGGCACTGAAGAGTGGGATAAGAGCAGACATAGCTGGAAATACCTCCACTGGAGGAGAGGCTCCAAAACTTAGCTTGTCCTGGGCTGGTTTATTTAGGACGTCATCTTTCATCTGGGATTCTTCTGGCTTTGAAGCTGTGTGCAAAAGTTAATTGTACACAAACTGTTTAAGCTTGGAGGAGGAGAAAAAGAATCCACTCAAGGAAAATGCAGTCCAATAAAAGTAACTTCAGGAAGATCCTGAGCTGGTTGCAGCAAACACCTGGAAGAGGCAGGGTTAGGTTGTGGGGATTTGGGGTCTTTTTTGTTGTTTTTTTCTTGGCTAGTGTGTTTTCCTCTGAAAACAGAGGTTGTGGAGTTGTGTTTTGCCTTGCTCTGTCCTCCCTCCTGCCCAGCTTTGTTTAGTGACACTGGACCTTGTCAGTTAATTCCAAGCAAATTGGACAGAGGGGACTTGGGCATTAAAAAAAAAAAATAGAAAAAGTGAAGTTCTGACAACTTTGTGCCTGGGTGGAGAGGCTTCTGTGTGAGTATAGCCCTTGGTAGGATGAGGAGAATTCATCGTGTGACCAAACAGCCCTTGTGCAAGAGCTTGACCCTCCCAGCACTTCTTAACTTGACTGCCTTGGGTTGTGAAGCAGTTGGAGGAGTTTTTGCTCCACTTTTTCAGATTTTCTACAGAAGTTAGCACAAGCAGGTAGCTACCCTCTTGCAGTGGAGTGGCAGGGTGTCCCCAGTCCCCCCCGTTCAGTGGCTCCCTCATGGAGCAGTTGTTCTGCTCCTGCCTTCAGCTGTCTCTGAGCTCTGCTGCTTCTGCAGATAGATTTGTGCTGACAGATGCAGGTGTGTGAGGAGGCAGGAGCCATTGCCTTGGCAGAGGGCACAAAGTGCTTGCAAGGAGGCTGCAGAGGGACCTTTTATGAAGGCCTGCAGTGAGAGGACAAGGGGCAATTAGAGAAGAGGAGATTTAGGCTGGGTGTTAGGAACAGGTTCTTCACTGTGAGGGTGGTGCAATGCTGCAACAGGCTGCCCAGAGAGGTGGTTGAGGCCCCATCCCTGGAGATCTTCAAGGTGAGGCTTGATGGGGCTCCTGGTGACCTGCTCTGGTTGAGGTGGGAATGTTTGTGCATTGTCACAGATTCATAGAATGGTTCAGATTGGAAGGGACTTTCAAGATCATCTAGTTCCAACCCCCTGCCGTGGGCAGGGACACCTTCCACTAAGACCAGGATGCTCAAGGTCTCATCCAACCTGTCCTTGAACATTTCCAGGGAGGGGGCATCCATGACCTCCTTGGGCAACCTGTTCCACCCTCACTGGAAAGAATTTCTTCCTAATCTCCAGTCTAAACCTGCCCTCCTCAAGCTTCAATCTGTTGCCCCTCATCCTATCACTACAATCCCTTGTCAGAAGTCCCTTCCCAGCTTTCTTGCAGGCCCCCTTCAGGCACTAGCATTGCTCTAAGTGTCAGAGGGATCCCATTCTTCCAGTGGCATCTTGGTCAGAGGAAATGCGAAGTGAATCAAGAGTGATTTGCAGCATGTTGCATCTAATTATTACCACCACCTCCTACCTCCCCCCCCTCATGTCTTTTCAGTGCTTAATGAATGTTTAACAGAGTCTTTGTACAGCCTCATTAAGTGCCTTATTGGGCTCTAAGAGCCAGGAGTGCTGTTAGCAGTTCCAGCAGTTTTGTGGCCCTGTATGATGTACCTGCTGGAACTGGGATGAGCCAGGCAGCCAAATCCAAGCACACGCACACCAGAAACACAGAGCAAATGCCACAGACCCCAAAACATTCAGTCTCCAAGCTCCTAAGTCTGCCATGAGATGCACACCTTGTGAGGTGTGGCTTTTCTTCCCTCTGCTTGAACAGCTTCTTAGCAGGATGGGTGGGGGCTCAGATAAGAACCCAGAAAGCTGAATGCAAAAACTGAGAAAGAAACTTTTTACCCTGAGGGTGGTGAAACACTGGAAGAGGTTGCCCAGTGAAATGGTAGAAGCCCCATCTCTGGAGGTATTCAATGTCAGACAGTTCAAGAGAGACAGAGACCTGCTGGAGAGAGTCCAACAGAGAGCCAGGAGGATGCTTAGGGGACTTGAGCATCTCCCCTGGGAAGAGAGACTGAGAGCCCTGGGGCTGTTTAGTGTGGAGAAGAGAAGGCTGAGAGGGATCTGATCAATGTCTATCAATAGCTGAGGGGTGGGGGTCTAGTGGAGGGGGCCAGGCTCTTTTGGGTGGTGCACAGTGATAAGCCAAGGACCAATGGAGACAAACTTGAACAGAGAAGATTTCAGCTCCACATGAGGAGAAACTTCTTTCCAGTGAGAGTGCCAGAGCCCTGGAACAGGCTGCCCAGAGAGATTGTGGAGTCTCCTTCTCTGGAGCCTTTCCAAACCCAGCTGGATGCATTCCTGTATGGACTGCCCTGGGTGCTCCTGCTCTGGCAGGGGGTTGGACCTGATGATCTCTGGAGGTCCCTTCCAGCCTCTAATGTTCTGTGGCACTGCTGTGATGTCCTGCTGGCTGCAGTGGGCTCGGACTAGTTGACCTTTAGGAGTCCCTCCCAACCTAAACCATTCTGTGAGTGCAGAAAGCTGCCACTGAGAACAGGAGCATGGCTCTGCCTCTCCCTGCATCCCTGTGGCTGGTGTGAGAATTCGATCTGGAGGCAGGGAGGGCTCCTCAGAGGGCTGAACAGCACTCAGCCAAGAGAGAATTCACCCAGAAAGGATTCATTTTGGTACCTGATAATGGGGGGAACCTTGGCTCCTGGAGAGAGAGTTAGCAAGAAACCAAGACAGCCATAGAAGTAAGGCAGCAGTGGCAGCAGCATTATTGTTGTTGTTAGTGTTACATTAAATCTTTCTTAAAAAATATTTTTATTTTTAATTATTAGTTTTAAATTATTTTTATTAGTTTTATTATCAATTTTATTTCAATAGCTATTTAATTCTTATTACTTAATTGTATTTTGTTAGTTGTTTAATTTTTGTTTAATTTTTAATTTTTAAATTTCCTTTTTATTTATTTTTTTGTTCACTTTTATTTTCATTTAAAATTAATTTTTAATGTACCTTCTTTATTTTTAATTTAACTTTTTATTTCCCTTTTCCTTTATTTTGAATTTAAGTTTTATTTCAAATTTAACTTTTTTCTAATTTAACTTTTTTTCTAATTTAACTTTTTTTCCAATTTAACATTTTTTTTCCAATTTAACACTTTTTTTCCAATTTAACACTTTTTTTCCAATTTAACACTTTTTTCCAATTTAACACTTTTTTCCAATTTAACACTTTTTTTCCAATTTAACACTTTTTTTCCAATTTAACACTTTTTTTCCAATTTAACACTTTTTTCCAATTTAAAACTTTTTTCCAATTTAAAACTTTTTTCCAATTTAAAACTTTTTTTCCAATTTAAAACTTTTTTCCCAATTTAAAACTTTTTTCCAATTTAAACCTTTTTTTCCAATTTAAACCTTTTTTTCCAATTTAAACCTTTTTTTCCAATTTAAACCTTTTTTTCCAATTTAAAACTGTTTTTCCAATTTAAAACTGTTTTTCCAATTTAAAACTGTTTTTCCAATTTAACTTTTAATTTACTTTTTAATTTAATTTTAAATTAAGTTTTTTAGCTGTTCAAGTCTTTTATTTATTTATAATTTTTTTTAGGTTTTTTTGTTATTTTTCTTTTTTTTTTTTTAGTTATTCAATTTTTATTCATTTATTTATTATTAATACTCCTCACCAACTTAAAGTGCCAAATAGATAGAATCAGAGAATCATAGAATTGTCAGGGTTGGAAGGGACCTCAAGGCTCAGCCAGTTCCAACCCCCCTGCCATGGGCAGGGACACCTCACACTACAGCAGGTTGCTCACAGCCACATCCAGCCTGGCTGCAAAAACCTCCAGGGATGAGGCTTCCACCACCTCCCTGGGCAACCTGTGCCAGTCTCTCACCACCCTCATGAGGAAGAACTTCTTCCTAACATCCAATCTGAATCTACCCATTTCTAGTTTTGCTCCAGAACTAGACTCAGTACTGCAGGTGGGGTCTCACCAGAGTGGAGTAGAGCAGGAGAATCACCTCCCTGGCCCTGCTGGCTATGCTACTTTCCACTAAGCTTAGAGTAGTGCTCAGCTTGGAAGCATAGGAATCATCCCCTAAGATTCATTGTAAATCCACAAGGGCTGAAATATCTTGCTTGGGGTGGGAGTGGGAGAGTAAGCACAAACCAACATAAAAAAAGCAGATCTGTCTTTTCAAGCAGCACTGTTCTGTAGGTTGTGCTGATTGTTGGTTTGTGCTGCAGGACTGTGATTTTTGGCACACGCTGTGGCACACCAAATGCCCCCAGTGCCATGCTACGTGATGAGCTCCTAGGAAGCTTTAAAAAGGGATTTGTCCACTGGGTGGGCAGCTGTCTGGTGAAGCCAAATAGTGCAGCAAGAACAGTTTCAGAAGGGGAAACTTTAGTCAGCAGATAATTGGTCTATTTAAAATAAGCAGAAGAGGGGAAAACCACAAAGACAACTTTCCAGTAGTCTCCTGCTTGCAGGGGTTGCCAGCAGCACTGCTTTGAGTCTGATGCGGTTGCAGCTATATGTCAGAATAACTAAAACATCTGTTGAGAAATCCTTCTGTTTGGATAAGTCCCTCCTGATAAGAGGGACTGCTGAAGGATTGACTGGGAGAGGCTCTCCAGGCAGCCTTTTCCTCCTCCTAGTCAGAGGAGAACATAGGAGAGAGCTCCTCTTTTATCCCTATCCTCCGAGAGGGAGAGAGCAGGAAGCGCCGGGATATGCTTCACGCCAGACTCCTGGAGCTGTAAAGAGGAGAGAGGAGGAGAGTTCATGGGTGCAGTTTGTGAGTAGTTGAAATACTGATAGCAGAGGAAAAAACAGTGCAAGCAGGTCCCAAAGCCATCCTAATGGAAGGAGAAACAGCTCCCGAGGCCAAGAGAGCATCCAGCAAAGCCATGCGGATCGCCCTGGGCATCTTCGTGAGTGGCACCGTTGTGCTTGGCACCACGCTGTTCTTGGGTAAGTCAGAAAGGGCAAAGGCTGTCCTGAAGGCAGCCCTCCTCAGCCTGCCTGCTTGCTGCCAGTGCTTGAGCTCCAAGAGGTGTTTTTGGTGGGGAGGGGGAGGAAAAAAATCTTCTTTTCCCCTCTCGTTTTATATTCAACCCAACCTGGAAATGAGGTCGGGGAAAGGGATTTGGTATGGGAGCACCAGTGCCGGAAAACACAGACCTGAGCTTGTGTGAAATGCTGGCTGCTGCATTTGTCATTTGGGTGCTCAGCTGAAGGGGTTCTGGCTAGATTTGGGCTCTTCCTGCAGAGCAGGGAGGGGAGGAACTGGTGAGGTTTTGCCACAGCAGATTGTGACTGCTGCAGACTAATGCTCCGTTCCCTGAGAAGGAATCTGGAGAGCACACATTTTGTGGATTCTTTTAGGGTTTTCCTTCGTTTGGTTTTCATTTAGGGCTCGACTAGAATTTCTGTAGAAGGTTTCCGTAGTGCAGAAGCTTGCACATTTTTTAGATTACTTTTTTTTTCTTTCTTCCCTCCCCTCTGTTCTTCTACGACGAATTGCAAAAACCCTACAGAGTACATCTGGGATGAAATTGAAGTGTTCCAATCAGGTCTATAAGCTGTCATTGGACACAGTAGCAGAAGGAATTAGTTTTCCTTCTCTCCAGGATTTGGAATCAGCTGGAGACTGGTTTTGGTGAAACATCACACACAAGCTTATGCCTCCACCTATAAATGAAGTGAGGATCACAGGGTGTGAGGGGTGGGAAGGGACCTCTGGAGATGATGGAGTCCAACCCCCAGTTATAAATGTACCCCAAAGCACCAAGCAGTGCTGTATCCTGTAAGAACCTGCACAGAAAGATCCTCTTTTGGAAGAATTCAGCCTAACTTTTGGGTTCTTTAGACCAGCAAAGATTTCTCTGGACTGCAGGAAACTTTACTCCTGGCCAAGCTGTCAGTGCCTGGCTTGGACAGCAGCACTCTGCACTGGGTTAAGAACTTGGCTAGAGGGCCAAGCCCAGAGAGTGGTGGTGAATGGTACCACTGCCAGCTGGCAGCCAGGCACTAGTGGTGTCCCCCAGGGATCAGTGCTGGGCCCCATCCTGTTTAATATCTTTATTGATGATCTGGATGAGGAGAGAGAGTCCACTGTTAGTATTTGCAGATGACACCAAGTTGGGAGCAGCTGTGGATCTGTCAGAGGGTAGGAGGGGCTCTGCAGAGGGACCTTGCCAGGCTGGAGAGATGGGCAGAGTCCAAGGGCATGAGATTTAACAAGTCTGAGTGCCAGGTTCTGCACTTCGGCCACAACAACCTCATGCAGTGCTACAGGCTGGGGACAGAGTGGCTGAGAGCAGCCAGGCAGAGAGGGACCTGGGGGGAATGGTTGAAAGGAGGCTGAACATGAGCCAGCAGTGTGCCCAGGTGGCCAAGAAGGCCAGTGGCATCCTGGCCTGGATCAGCAATGGTGCAGCCAGCAGGAGCAGGGAAGTCATCCTGCCCTGTGCTCAGCACTGGTTAGACCACACCTTGAGTGCTGTGTCCAGTTCTGGGCTCCTCAGTTCAAGAGAGATGTTGAGATGCTGGAAGGTGTCCAGAGAAGGGCAATGAGGCTGGGGAGGGGTCTGGAGCAGAGCCCTGTGAGGAGAGGCTGAGGGAGTTTTGGTTTGTGTTGAGTGGTGGGTGGGATTTGAGTTTTAAACTGCCTTGAGGTTTTCAACAAAACAAAAACAAAAAGAAAAGGGAAAAGAGCAATTCTTTTGGTTTAATGTTTTGTCCAGGCAATGTTTCCATGTGTTGTGGTTGTAAGGCTGAGCCTAACTCCCCTTTGGTTTTGTTAAACTGTGGAAAAGGAGACCTCTCTTGGGTTGGTTCCTAGAATGAATCCTAGGATGGCTCAGGCTGGAAGGGACCTCAGAGCTCATCTCCTCCACCCTCCCCACCATGGGCAGGGACACCTCTCAACTAGACTCACCTGCTCAAGACCTCGATCAGTCTGGCCTTGAACACCCCCAGGCAGGAGGCAGCCACAGCCTCCCTGGGCAGCCTCTTTGAGTCTCAGCACCCTCCCACTGAAGAGCTTCCTCCCAGGATCCAGCCCAACCCTGCTCTCTCTGTCTAGAGGACATTTTTCTGGTGCCCACCTCCTGGGTTCTCTAGAGTACAGACCTCCAGGGACTACAACTACTTAAAAGGAAGTTGTAGTCAGGTGGGGGTCAGGCTCTTCTCCCAGGCAATTTGTGACAGGACAAGCCTGAAGCTGCACTAGGGGAGGGTTAGGTTGGCTATTAGGAAGCAATTCCTCATGGAAAGGCTGATTAGGCACTGGAATGGACTGCTGAGGGAGGTGGTGGAGTCACCATCCCTGGAGGTCTTTAAGATTGGCTGTGGCCCTTGGTGACATGGTCTGGTTGATGTGGTGCTGTTAGGTCCTAGGCTGGACTTGATGACCTCAGAGCTCTATTCCAGCCTCAATAACTCTGTTGTTCTGTGGTACTCTCTGGTTAAGACATCCCAGTTCTTAACCACCTGACACATCCTCAGTTTGGAAGGAGATTTGCTGGAAATCCAGCCATTTTCTGTCATGAATTTCATGACAGCTATGAAGTTGGAGGAGATGAAGCAGCTTTATATTCAACTCAAGCTTTAGGGGGGAGTCTATAGTAAAAGATTCTTGTCCCTGTGTAACCATGTGGAACTATCAGCATTGCTAAAGTTCCTACACCTTCTTCTTTTCCTTTGTCTGGGTTGTTTTGGGCTTTTTTTCTTAATTTTTAATTTTATATTTTCTTTTTGCCATGGAGTGAGTTGATAAGACAACAGATATGATGAAACATTTCTCCCTGTCTACAGAGCACTCCTACCTGAGCCTGATTTTATCTGCCCCTTATTTCATCTGCCCCTTGGGACTCTCTCCTCCTCCTTGCAAGTAACAATTGGCTGCAGGTTTGCTGCCTGACAGCAGTGTATGAAAGGTGCATTTCCTATGCTGAAGGTTCACTGGCAGCTGTAATAAACATTTTCTTTAAAAGATGAGCAAAGCTAATTGACAATTTCATAGTTCTTGTCAGCAAGGTTTGGGGTTTTTGTGGGAGTTTTTTTGTTTGTTGGTTTGGTTGGGTTTTTTTTTTTTGGAAGCAAATGCAGTACTGTTCAGACATGAACTGCACTGTGTTTCATCAGTCACAGCTATCCCTGTGCCTAGTGCTGCCTGCTGTATTCCAGGCTGGAATAAGAGGACCCTGAAAGGGTGCTGGGTTCATGCCAGTGGGGTCAGGCAGTGCAGTGCTGCTGCAGAAGGAGGTACAGCAGGGCAATGTGAGCCCCTCAGCTCAGCTGGAACTGAGAGAACCCTGCAGAAAGTGGCCTGGTAGCTCCATGTCACATTGCCAGCTGCAGAAAATGCATCTCTGGAGGGTGATAGCAGCAATGATTAATTGTTTTTATCATGGTGGTGCTTGCTGTCAGCACATAAAACTCAAGTGTTGTTACTCCAGGCACTGTGCAAAGAGCACTGAGAGGCAGCCCTTGCTCCAAGCTGCAGTGGGCAAAGACAGAGGAAGGAGAATGCAGGCACAGGAAGGGAAAGTGCTTTGTTATGAGCTGCAGTAGCTACTGAATGTACTTTCTACTTCTAAATCAGTGTAGTTGGAGATGCATTGGGGCCAGAGCTTGCAGTGACATTTGAGTGATCAAGTCCTGCCCTTGGGTCACAACAACCCCAAGCAGTGCTGCAGGCTTGGGGCAGTGTGGTTGGAAAGCTGCTGGCAGAAAGGGACCTGGGGGTGCTCATGGCCAAGCAGCTGAAGAGGAGGCAGCAGTGTGCCCAGGTGGCCAAGAAAGCCAAAGGCATCCTGGCTGGGATCAGCAATGCTGTGTCCAGCAGGAGCAGGGAGGGGATTGTCCCCTGGCACTCAGCTCTGGGGAGGCCACACCTGGAGTGCTGTGTCCAGTTTGGGGCACCTCAATGCCAGAGAGATGTGGAGGTGCTGGAGGCAGTGCAGAGGAGGGCAAGGAAGCTGGGAAGGGCCTGGAGAAGAAATCTGATGGAGAGAGACTGAAGGAGCTGGGGATGGTTAGTTTGGAAAAGAGGAGGCTGAGGGCAGACCTCATTGCTGTCTACAGCTACCTGAAAGGAGGTTGTGGAGAGGCTGCTGCTGGTCTCTTCTGACAGGGAATTAGTGATAGAACAAGAGGGAATGGCCTCAAGCTGTGACTGGGGAGGTTTAGGCTGGACATTGGGAAAGGACTTTTCCCATCAAGAGTGGTGAGGGATTGGCAGAGGCTGCCCAGGGAGGTGGTGGAGTCCCCAAGCCTGGCTGTGTTTGAAGGTGGTTTGGATGTGGTGCTTGGGGATGTGGTTTAGGGGTGAGCCTTGCAGAGTAGGGTTCATGGTTGGACTTGGTGATCCTGAGGCTCTTTTCCAACCTGAATGTTTCTGTGATTCTGTGCAGTACTCAACACTGGGCTGGTCAAAACTGATTAGAAATGGTCTCATTATGATTTTCCATTTTTGCAGTGAGCCAAGGCCTGATAAAGTTTCACTCCAAGCAACAGTACTGTTTGACCTCAGAATGCATTGAAGCTGGTAAGCAACTATTTTATCCTCTCTACTATGTTAATAGATTCTTTATTCTGTTTAATTTTCCCCCCATGCTACATTTTACTCAGTTTCATTAATAATCAAGGAAAAAAAAACAAAACAAAGAAGCAAACAAAACTTTTGAAGTCTCTGTTTAAGTTCCTGCAGGTCTGTTTGTTTCCTACAATTAAAATTCATGATTTGAATTGTTTGTAGGGGTAGATGTGGGTAACCCTTACAAAACTGAGACCTCTTTTAGTATTAAATGTGAGCTGAAGGGTCTGGGCTTGGTAGGACCTGATTGATGCTCATTTTGCACAGGTCAGTTTTGACAGAGTTTTCAGGTTTAGGTTGGAAGGGCTCTCACAGGTCACTTAGTTCCAACCCCTCTGCCATGGGCAGGGACACCTTCCACTGGACCAGGTTGCTCAAGGTCTCATCCAACCTGGCATTGAAACACCTCCAGGTAGGAGGCACCCACAGCCCCCCTGGGCAACCTGTTCCAGTGTCTCACCACCCTCACTGCAAAGAATTTCTTCCTAATCTCCAGTCTCAATCTGCCCTCCTCCAGCTTCAATCCATTCCTTCTCATCCTATCACTACAAGCCCTTGTCAAAAGTCCCTTCCTGGCTTTCTGATAGATTCCTCTCAGGTACTGTAAGGCTGCTCTAAGGTGTCCCCAGAGCCTTCTCTTCTGCAGGCTGAACAGCCCCAACTCTCAGCCTGTCTTGCTTGCATTAAATCAAAGAGTTTTATCAGTGAAAGCAGTGAGAACACAGATCAAACCATAGTTAACACATCTGGAAATCTACCCCTAGAGTAGTTTTAATGGGAACAAAGTGGACATTGTGTGGAGTTATGGCTCAGAACAGAAATACTTCTGTGTGAAGCTGATACTGTGAGATGTTTGGCATGAGTATGAAATCCTGACAAATTCTGTGGTGCTCTGTAAACTGGAAAAGAAAAGAGAAGAGAAAAGAAAAGAAGGGAAAGGAGGAGGAAAGGGAAAGGAAAAAAAATTGCGGATCTCAGCATTTCCCAGCTGCTTCTTGCCATTCTGTTTCTGCTCTGCACAGCACTGGCAATGCTGGTGGCCACCCTGGCATCACCCCACTAGAACAGATCCCTGAATGAGTGCAAATATCCAAGTCAGGTGGGATGTCAAATCAAATCATCATCACCTCCAGCCCTCCTCACAAAAAATAAGCATGGGGACAGCCAAGACAGTGCTGGCCTCCTATTCAGCTGCCTGTCCATTAGCACCCCCAGGTCCCTTTCTGCCAGCAGCTTTCCAGCCCGCTCAGGATGTGCAGCCAGACTGACCAGACAGACTGAGGGCTGGGGGCAGGCAAACCTCATGAAGTTCAATAAGGACAAGTGCAGAGTCCTGGGGAGGAATAACAGCAGGCCCCAGGAGAGGTTAGGAGCTGCCCTGCTGGAAAGTAGCTCCATGGAGAAAGACCTTGGAGTGCTGGTGGGCAGCAAGTTCTGCATGGGACAGCAATGTGCTCTGGTGGCCAAGAGAGCCAATGGGATCCCAGGGTGCAGCAAGAAAAGTGTGGCCAGGAGGGCTGGGGAGGTTCTGCTCCCCCTCTGCTATGCCCTGCTGAGAACACAGCTGCAATCCTGTGTCCAGTTTGGGGCTCCCCAGTTCAAGAGAGACAGAGACCTGCTGGAGAGAGTCCAAGGGAGAGCCAGGAGGATGCTCTGGGGACTTGAGCATCTCCCCTGTGAAGAGAGACTGAGAGCCCTGGGGCTGTTTAGTGTGGAGAAGAGAAGGCTGAGAGGGATCTGATCAATGTCTATCAATAGCTGAGGGGTGGGGGTCAAGTGGAGGGGGCCAGGCTCTTTTGGGTGGTGTACAGTGATAAGACAAGGAACAATGGGTTCAAATTTGAACATAGAAGATTTCATCTCAACATGAGGAGAAACTTCTTTCCAGTGAGGGTGCCAGAGCCCTGGAACAGGCTGCCTAGGGGGGTTGTGGAGTCTCCTTCTCTGGAGCCTTTCCAAACCCACCTGGATGCATTCCTGTATGGACTACCCTGGGTGCTCCTGCTCTGGCAGGGGGGTTGGACTGGATGAAAACATTCAAATTCAGGTTGAATGGGGCTCTGATCTAGTAGAAGATGTCACAGCATCACAGAAAACATCCAGTTGGAAAAGACCTCCGAGCTCACTCTGTCCAACCTTCAACCCAGCACTGCAGGGTCAACACTAACCATGTCCCTAAGCACCAGCTCCACACACTGCTTGAACACCCCCAGGGATGGGGACTCCAGCACTGCCCTGGGCAGAACATTCCAATGCTTGATAAACCTTTCACTGAGAAATATTTCCTAACATCCAGCCTGAACCTCCCCTGGTGCAGCTTGGAACCATTTCCTCTGCTCCTGTCTCTTGCCACCAAGGAGCAGAGGCTGCCCCCTCCTCACTCCAACCTCCCTTCAGGTAGTTGCAGAGAGCAATGAGGTCTGCCCTCAGCCTCCTCTTCTGCAGACTGAACACCCCCAGCTCCCTCAGATGCTCCTCATAGCTCCAGGCCCTTCTCCAGCCTCATTGCCCTTCTCTGGACTCACTCCAGCTCCTCGATGTCCTTCCTGTAGTGAGGGGCCCAGAACTGAACACAGCACTGGAGGTGTGACCTCAGCAGTGCTGAGCACAGAGGGATGATCACCTCCTGTCCCTGCTGGCCACAGTCATCCAGTCAGTGTCAACTAATTCAAGCCAGTGTCATCTGCTTACTGCAGAGGGGTTGGACTGGATCATCTTTAAAAGTCTCTTCAATTCCCTGATTTCTGACTGGATACTCCCAAGCTGAGTCTCTGGCTTGTCAGAGTGATCTCTCTCTTCCCTGCCTCACTTGCAATAGCAGCTGGTGGGAAGGAAGTCACAAAGTGGAACTGAAAATGCTGCAATTATCTCTCCCAATGAATGATAGATCAGAACTTGATTTGTTTTCTAGTGCAGCTATTGAGCTAAAGGTAAACAGTGCATCATGTCTGCAATGCTAATTACAACCTGCTTAATGTGGATTGCTGCTTAAATTCCTCAGGCATTAATTTATCTCGTGGTGACAATGCAGAGCCTGTGTTCAGCAGTTCACATTCTTGCAGTGCTAGTTTCAGTGGTCATTGCTGTACAGGACTCAAATATTCACTGAAGGCATCCTGGCTGGGATTAGAAATGCTGTGTCCAGCAGGAGCAGGGAGGGGATTGTCCCCTGGCACTCAGCTCTGGGGAGGCCACACCTGGAGTGTTGTGTCCAGGTTTGGACCTCAATCCAAGAGAGATGTGGAGGTGCTGGAGGCAGTGCAGAGGAGGGCAAGGAAGCTGGGAAGGGCCTGGAGAAGAAATCTGATGGAGAGAGACTGAAGGAGCTGGGGATGGTTAGTTTGGAAAAGAGGAGGCTGAGGGCAGACCTCATTGCTGTCTACAGCTACCTGAAAGGAGGTTGTGGAGAGGCTGCTGCTGGTCTCTTCTGACAGGGAATTAGTGACAGAACAAGAGGGAATGGCCTCAAGCTGTGACTGGGGAGGTTTAGACTGGACATTAGGAAAAGATTTTTCCCAGCAAGAGTGGTGAGGGATTGGCAGAGGCTGCCCAGGGAGGTGGTGGAGTCCCCAAGCCTGGCTGTGTTTGAAGGTGGTTTGGATGTGGTGCTTGGGGATGTGGTTTAGGGGTGAGCCTTGCAGAGTAGGGTTCATGGTTGGACTTGGTGATGCTGAGGCTCTGAACCTCTGCAACCTTCTGAAACCTGAACGTTTCTGTGATTTTTTTTTTTTTTTTTTTTTTGCTTCACTGCTAGATGCTGGAGAAGCTGTGTGTCAATCTTTCTGCTCTTCAAAAAATGGCAGAGGTCAGGGCACACATCAGCCCTAGGACAGCAAGGCTTAGCTTGCAGTAGGGTCAGCATCTTGTTGCAGAGACTGGGACATGTTAATTATCATTTCTGGACTCTGACTTGGCCTCCATCAAAAGCAGTGTGGGCAGCAGGAGCAGGGCAGGGATGGTGCCCCTGGGCTCAGCCCTGGTGAGGCCACAGCTTGAGCACTGGGTTCAATTCTGGGTGCCACAGCACAGGAAAGACATTGAGGGGCTGGAGAGTGTCCAGAGAAGAGCAATGAGGCTGGGGAGGGGTTTGGAGGCATCATATGAGAAGCAGCTGAGGGAGCTGGGGGTGTTCAGTCTGGAGAAGAGAAGGCTGAGGGGAGGTCTTATTGCTCTCTACAGCTCCATGAAAGGAGGTTGGAGTGAGGCTGGGGTTGATCTCCTCTCCCAGGTAACCAATGACAGGACAAGAGGCAATGAGTGGAAGTTGTGCCAGAGGAGGTTTCGGTTGGACATTAGGGAAAATTTCTTTAGTGTGAGAGTGGTGAGGAGTTGGCACAGGCTGCCCAGGGAGGTGGTGGAGTCCCCATGCCTGGAGGTGTTCCAGAAGCTGTAGCTGTGGTGCTTCAGGATCTGGTTTAGTGCTCATGGCAGTTGGGTTAGGGCTGGACTCAATGATCTGAAAGATCTTCTCCACCCTTAACGATTCTACGACACTACCAATCTCTGCTGAGGGAAAAGTCTTGTAGAGGGGAAAAAAAAAAAAGAAAAGAAGAAGAAAAAGAGGTCTGTGTTGTCTTGTCTTCCAGCTGCTGGGATCCTGAGCAAGATAAACCACTCAGTGGACCCCTGTGAGGACTTCTATGGCTTCGCCTGCGACGGCTGGATCTCCAGCCACCCCATCCCCGAGGACATGGCCAACTACGGCGTCTACCCTTGGCTGCGCCACTCCGTCGACCTCAAACTGAAGGGTGAGTCTGGCCCTGCTGGAAGCCTTGGGGGGGCTGGCTTCTCCCTCCAGCTTGTCACCTGCATGGTTACAGAGCCAACAGAAGTCTCCCTGCTTCCTGCCAGTCACAGGACAGCTCAGCTCGGAAGGGACCTCGGAGGTCGTCTGCTCCAAGCTCCCTGCCACGGGCAGGGACACCTCTCAGCTAGACTCAGCTGCTCAAGGCTTCATTCAACCTGGCCTTGGACAGCCCCAGGGAGGAGGCATCCACAGCCTCCCTGTGCAGCCTGTTCCAGAGTCTCACCACCCTCATACTGAAGAACTTCTTCCCAAGGTCCAGCCCAACCCTGCTCTCCATGTCTAGATGACATTGTTTCTGCTGTCCACTTCTTCCCAAGGTCCAGCCCAACCCTGCTCTCCATGTCTAGATGACATTGTTTCTGCTGTCCACTTCTTCCCAAGGTCCAGCCCAACCCTGCTCTCCATGTTTAGATGACATTGTTTCTGCTGTCCACTTCTTCCCAAGGTCCAGCCCAACCCTGCTCTCCATGTCTAGATGACATTGTTTCTGCTGTCCACTTCTTCCCAAGGTCCAGCCCAACCCTGCTCTCCATGTTTAGATGACATTGTTTCTGCTGTCCACTTCTTCCCAAGGTCCAGCCCAACCCTGCTCTCCATGTCTAGATGACATTGTTTCTGCTGTCCACTTCTTCCCAAGATGGAGCCCAACCCTGCTCTCCATGTCTAGATGACATTGTTTCTGCTGTCCACTTCTTCCCAAGGTCCAGCCCAACCCTGCTCTCCCTCAGCTTCTAACCATTCCTCCTTGTCCTATTTCTAGACACCCTCATGAGAAGTCCCTCTGCAGCATTCCTGTAGGATCCCTTCAGGTACTGGAAGGCAGCTCTAAGGTTCCCCCCTCCAAGACATTCCCCCCAAGGTGCTGCAGCTGCACTGGGTGATGCCTTTCCACTTAGCTAAGAGCAGTTGCTGGGATCATTGGATAATGTTCAACAGCCTGATCTGATGTTGTCTTTTTAGCCTATTTTTGTGGGTTTTAATCGAAAATAACTTTGAGAGGTAGTGAATTGTGACAGGGGTAGAATTTGGGATGAAGAACACAGCTGGTGGAAACTTAAGAGTGGAGGGATGAGTGGATGGATTTTCCAAAGGAAAATCTTGCTCTGGCAGGGGGGTTGGACCTGATGATCTCTGGAGGTCCCTTCCAACCTCTGATCTACTGTGACAGTGTGCAAAGGAGTGGGGATTTGAAGTCTCTTCCCCTTGCAGCAGAGCAGAGTGCTGCAGGAGCACATGACTCACAGTTAAGAACATCCCAGATCCAGACAAGCACCAGACTAGGACAGTACAAATAGCAGGGAAGGGATCTGGGACAAAACCAGAGTTCTGTTTTCCTGTGTACTTACCTAGACCTCAGCAGGAGGCAATTTACTGACTTCCAGAGATGGAGGTGGTTTGGGTGTTGTGTTTCCTCAAGCTGCCATTGAAGCACCTGAGCTGTCATCAGGGAAACAGAAGGCTGCTGAAGAATGTGTCTGGAGTCAGAAATAGCCCCAGAGTGGAAATGTGTAGGAAGAGAGGTATTTTAATCTGTGGGTGACCCTGCAGCAGGCCACCTGGTCAGGAAGCTGTGCAGCCTGGCTGAGGAGGAAGGGTGATGGATATTGTTAGGTAGGAAAGCTCTGCCAGATTCTCATGCTCCTCACTGAAGGTGAGTCATGCAAAGCAAAGATGTCCAAGGTTTGTTATGGTTGGCATGCCTGAGCATTGCACACCTTGAGTAGTTGACATAAGCTGCTTGGAGCTCACAATCACAGAGTATCTCTGGTTGGAAGAGACATCCAAGCTCACCCAGTCCAACCTTCAACCCAGCACTGCAGGGTCAACAATAACCATGTCCCTAAGCACCAGCTCCACACACTGCTTGAACACCCCCAGGGATGGGGACTCCAGCACTGCCCTGGGCAGAACATTCCAATGTTTGACAACCCTTTCACTGAGAAATATTTCCTAACATCCAGCCTGAACCTCCCCTGGTGCAGCTTGGAACCATTTCCTCTGGTCCTGTCACTTGCCACCAGGGAGCAGAGGCTGCCCCCTCCTCACTCCAACCTCCCTTCAGGTAGTTGCAGAGAGCAATGAGGTCTGCCCTCAGCCTCCTCTTCTCCAGACTGAACACCCCCAGCTCCCTCAGCTGCTCCTTGTAGCCCAGGTGCTCCAGGCCCTTCTCCAGCCTCATTGCCCTTCTCTGGACTCACTCCAGCTCCTCAATGTCCTTCCTGTAGTGAGGGGCCCAGAACTGAACACAGCACTGGAGGTGGGAACTCAGCAGTGCTGAGCACAGAGGGATGATCACCTCCTGTCCCTCCTGGCCATGGTGTCTCTAATCCAAGCCAGGATGCCAGTGGCTTTCTTGGGCACCTGGGCACACTGCTGAGTCCTCTTCAGTTGACCATCAACCAATACCCTCAGGTACCCCTTCCAAATTGCAGTTTTGCAACCATGCATCCCCAGGTCTGCAACTTAACCAGGGTGGTGTTGGGCCCCAAGTGCAGCTAACCACAGAACAGAGGTCAGGTTGGTGGTGGTGTGCTTAATTTGAATGCAGCTTCCATTCCATTCCATTCTTTATTCTCTTAGGGTTTGTACATAGGTCCATGTGTAGGCATCAAAGCCCTTCCCCACTTGCTTTCTTCAGTCATATAGGGCCATGAGGATGAGCAGAGGGCTGGAGCACCTCTCCTGTGGAGACAGGCTGAGAGAGTTGGGGTTGTTCAGTCTGGAGAGGAGAAGGCTCTGAGGAAACCTTCTTGTGGCCTTCCAGTATCTGAAGAGGGCTACAAGAAAGACTGATAAAGTATCTTGTTTGACTGTCAAAGACAAACCCTCAGGAGGCTGGACCTGCAAGAAAGCTGGGGAGGGACTTTTGAGGGTGTCAGGGAGTGATAGGACTGGGGGGAATGGAGCAAAACTAGAAGTGGGGAGATTCAGGCTGGATGTTAGGAAGAAATCCTTCCCCATGAGGGTGGTGAGAGACTGGAACAGGTTGCCCAGGGAGGTGGTGGAAGCCTCATCCCTGGAGGTTTTTGCAGCCAGGCTGGATGTGGCTGTGAGCAACCTGCTGTAGTGTGAGGTGACCCTGCCCATGGCAGGGGGGTTGGAACTGGCTGAGCCTTGAGGTCCCTTCCAGCCCTGACAATTCTGTGATTCTATATTACATTCAATTTTCACATCAAGTGTTTTAAAACTGGGTTTCAGAATATGAGCTTGAAAGTTCTGCATAGGTTTACCATCTGATAACTGCTGGTTGAAGTCTGCTTGAAGATGTCACAACCAAAAGGAAAAAAAAAAAAAAACAAATCAAACCAAACCAAAACCAAACCAACAAAACATTGCCAGGGCCTGGTTTAGGTTGTGGTTTGCATTCTAATTGTTCTGCTTCCAGAATCAGGCTGTGTTAGGTAACTGCACATCCTGCATCAACCACAGCCACAAAGAACCCAGACCTAATTGAATAGAGAGTAGCAAGCTGTGAGTCTCATCCTTAATTTCCTCTTTTGATAGAGGCTAATGAAGGACACCATGCTAAGCCACGTTTTTCTATGAGCTTCTTACTGAAGTCTCTTTAGGGGCTAGGAAAATGCAAGACAGAGAGAGCAAAACATCTAAGTGAGGAGTATTTGCTTGTTGGAAAGCCAGCAGCAGAACAGGAGTGTGATGAGGGCACAGAGGGCACTGCCAGCAAGTTTGGTGATGGCACCAAGCTGGGAGGAATGGCTGAGAGACCTGAAGGCTGTGCTGCCATTCAGCCAGACCTGGACAGGCTGCAGAGTTGGGAGGGGAGAAATGGAATGAAATCCAACAAGGACAAGGTAGAGTCTGGGATCTGGGAAAGAGCAACCCCGTGGAGCAGGAGAGGCTGGGGGCTCATCTGGGCTCACCTAGGGCAGCTCTAGGGAAAAGGACCTGGGAGTCTTGGTAGACTACTGGATGCCCATGAGCCAGCAATGTGCCCCTGTGGCCAAGAAGGCCAAGGGCATCCTGGGGTGGATCAGAAGGGCTGTGCTTAGCAGGTCCAGAGAGGTTCTCCTCTCCCCCTACTCTGCCCTGCTGAGGCCACATCTGGAATATTGTGTCCAGTTCTGGGCCTCTCTGGTCAAGAAGGACCTCAGGGAACTGCCTGAAAGAATCCAGCACAGAGCAACAAAGATGGTGGTGTGGAACATCTCCTTGTGAGGCCAGGCTGAGGGAGCTGAGGGCTCTTGAGCTTGGAGCAGAGGAGCCTGAGAGGTGACCTCAGTGCTGGGGATAAAGATGTGCAGGGCAGTGTCAGGAGGACAGAGCCAGGCTCTGCTCAGGGCTGGCCAAGGACAGCACAAGGGGCACTGGGTGCAAGCTGGAGCAGAGGAGGTGCCACAGGAACAGAAGGGAAAACTTTTCCCCTGTGAGGGTGGCAGAGCCCTGGAGTAGGCTGCCCAGAGAGGTTGAGGAGTCTCCTTCTCTGGAGATATTCCAAACCCACCTGGCTGTGTTCCTGTGTGACCTGCTCTAGGTGCTCCTGCTCTGGCAGGGGGGTTGGACTGGATGAGCTTTGGAGGTCCCTTCCAACCCCTAAAGTTCTCTGATTCTGCCATTTTATTACCCCTGGTGAATGTTGATTGTGCACCAAGCATTTCCTTCTCTTTTTTCCTGAAGCCTGCAGGACAATGATATGCAGAAGGGACTCTAAAATTGTTTTGGTTTTGTTTTTCAAGTGACCATGCAGGAAGCAATAAATTAAACCCAACAAAACCAGGCAAACATTCCTGAATCTCAGCACTGCAAAGGAGCTGGTTTAAATTAAGTGAATAATTTCTTTGTGTGTCTTCCAGGCCTTCTAAATTTAATTTGCCTGTGGAAACCAGTTTAAAGCCCTCCACACTGAACCTGGCCCAGTGAGACACCTCCATCAGATTAAATTTACTGTGCTAGGCTTCCCCGGGTGGCTGTTTTCTGACTGCCACTCCAAGTGAGGAACTTCCAACGTGGCAAAGAGAGGGGAGGGGATGGTGCGTGGCTTTGAAAAGAACATGAGAGAGTCAGCAAAAAAACCCCAACAACAACAAAAAAACCAACCAACCAACCACCACCAACAACAACAAAAAAAAAAACCAACAAAACCAACAAACCAACCAAAAATTAGCTTGGCAATGTAGGCAACTTGTCCCTGCAATCTTTTCTTTACCTCTAAAAAGAATTTATTTCCTGAAACAGTAAGGTAAAAATAGCTCAGTAGGGGGATGTAGAATATTTGACCATGGGAGAGATCTTTCAGACAAGTCCCAGAAGGTGGTGCTGGGTGGCTGCTGGTGGTGAGGGTGCTGGGTGGCTGGTGGGGGTGCTGGGTGGGTGCTGAGGAGTGATGCTGGGTGGCTGGTTGTGGGTGGTGTGGGGTGGCTGCTTGGGGGGTGGTGCTGGGTGGCTGGTTGTGGGTGGTGCTGAGTGGCTGCTGGAGGGTGATGCTGAGTGGCTGGTGGGGGTGTTGGGTGGGTGCTGAGGAGTGATGCTGCGTGGCTGCTGGTGGTGCTGGGGGCTGATGCTGGGTGGCTGGTGGGGGTGGGATTGGTGGCTGCTGTCCTGCACAGAGAACCCTGTGCCTCAGGGCTCTTTGGGGCTGGTTTCTGCCACCTTTCAACAGGTGCACACTTGGGACCACAGAGATGGCTTGGATGAGGCCCATGAGGTCTGTGATGCAGCTGCTAAGGCTGCCCCCTGGAAGTCTGTATTAGCTGAGTCATCTTCTGTGATTTGTTCCTTCAGAGGGAGCTGCTTGAGAGCTGTCCCTTGTAAGAGGGAGAATGCCAGCAGCAATTCCAGTACCTGAAGGAAGCCTGCAAGCAAGCCAGGAAGGGACTTGTGACAAGGGCTTGTAGGGATAGGATGAGAGGGAATGGATTGAAGCTTGAGGAGGGCAGATGGAGACTGGAGATTAGGAAGGAATTCTTTAGAGTGAGGCTGGTGAGACACTGGAACAGGTTGCCCAGGGAGGTTGTGGATGTCCCCTCCCTGAAGGTGTTCAAAGCCAGGTTGGATGAGTCAAAGGTGTTCAAAGCCAGGGTTGAGTTTTTCCCAGGCTTTGTGGCTGCTCAGAGTGGAAGTTGTATTTGTAATGGGTGGTTTTGGGAAACCATGAGTATGGGAAGGAGATCATTTTGGTTCCTAGATGAGGTTTGAAGGCAGCTCAGTAACTGGGCCACAGGATTCCCACAACACCTCCCTGCTTGGGAGACATCCTCCTACAAGCCCTGCACTGCAGGAGGAGCTGGGGCTTGCAGCCTGCTGCCATTCCACATGCAGCACAAGTTTGTCCCCAGATTTTCCAGGGGATGATAATGTTTCTATCTGCAGCTATCACCTTCCAAAATCACTCTGACTTCACCTCAACATGAGCAGAAACTTCTTTGCAGTGAGGGTGCCAGAGCCCTGGAACAGGCTGCCCAGAGAGGTTGTGGAGTCTCCTTCTCTAGAGGCTTTCCAAACCCACCTGGATGCATTTCTGGGTGCTCCTGCTCTGGCTGATCTCTGGAGGTCTCATCCAACCTCTAATGTTCTGTGGTGCTGTGATCCTCTGTGACCTGTACAACTGCAGAGAGAGGATTCCTCCCTTGGCAGGCACAGCAGTCCATGGCATCTGGTTTCCCATTTTCTGACTAACAAAACCATTACACAAGTACATGTTGAAAGTCTTAAGATAATGAAGTAAAGCTTAATCATAGAATTGTTCAGGTTGGAAAAGACCCTTGAGATGATCAGGTCCAACCATGAACCCTACTCTGCAAGGCTCACCCCTAAACCACATCCCCAAGCACCACATCCAAACCACCTTCAAACACAGCCAGGCTTGGGGACTCCACCACCTCCCTGGGCAGCCTCTGCCAATCCCTGACCACTCTTGCTGGGAAAAAATGTTTCCTACTGTCCAGTCTAAACCTCCCCAGTCACAGCTTGAGGCCATTCCCTCTTGTTCTGTCACTAATTCCCTGTCAGAAGAGACCAGCAGCAGCCTCTCCACAACCTCCTTTCAGGTAGCTGTAGACAGCAATGAGGTCTGCCCTCAGCCTCCTCTTTTCCAAACTAACCATCCCCAGCTCCTTCAGTCTCTCTCCATCAGATTTCTTCTCCAGGCCCTTCCCAGCTTCCTTGCCCTCCTCTGCACTGCCTCCAGCACCTCCACATCTCTCTGGCATTGAGGTGCCCCAAACTGGACACAATACTCCAGGTGTGGCCTCCCCAGAGCTGAGTGCCAGGGGACAATCCCCTCCCTGCTCCTGCTGGACACAGCATTGCTGATCCCAGCCAGGATGCCTTTGGCTTTCTTGGCCACCTGGGCACACTGCTGCCTCCTCTTCAGCTGCTTGGCCATGAGCACCCCCAGGTCCCTTTCTGCCAGCAGCTTTCCAGCCACACTGCCCCAAGCCTGCAGCATTGCTTGGGGTTGTTGTGGCTGGAAAGCTGAGAGAACAACTTTAACTCTAGGATATGTTCCTGACGGAGTGGGTCCAGAGGAGGGCCCCAAAGATAATCTGGGAGCTGGAACACCTCTGCTACAAGGACAGGCTGAGGGAGCTGGGGGTGTTCAGCCTGGCGAAGAGAAGGCTCCAAGGAGACCTAAGAGCAGCCTGCCAGGACCTGAAGGGGGCTACAAGAAGGCTGCAGTGATAGCACAGGGGGCAATGGTTTGAAAGGAGAGAAGAGCAGATGATTGAGGTTGGATATTATGAGCAAGTTCTGCACCATGAAGGTGGTGGAACACTGCAGCAGGTTGCCCAGGCAGGTAGTTGAGGTCTTATCCCTTGGAGAGCTTCAAAGTGATGCTTGCCAAGGCTTCCAGCAACCTGATCTAGTGGAGGATGTCCCTGCTGACTGTAGGTGGGTTGGACTAGATGACATCTGGAGGTCTCTTCCTAACCCAAACCATTCTATGACCTTGCAACCTGCACTGTTTGTGTTGCAGTCTAGTAAATCCGTACTTCCACAGAGCAAGAGTGGGAAGTTACCACTGGCTGAGGGATTAAAAACAGCCTTGGAGTTAATTTTAGATGTTGTGGCCAGTGCTTTTATTTTGAGATAGAACACTGTGCCCCTCAGAGGCCTTGACCCATAAAACTTAACCACTGCCAACCCTCCTTCATACTCTGGGAAAAAGAAAAAAAAGAAAGAATTTGGACACTCTATACTCTAAACGAACATCAGCTGACCCCAAACCATTCTCAACCAACCACTCTTGCAACATGGAAGATCACAGGGCTGGAAGGAAGGCTGCAGATCCGGCTGGGATTTCCATATGAGCAGGGTGGTTCTGCAGTCTCTCCGGTGTGCCCTTTCCCATCCTGCCCAACTGGGCACTGAACTTCACTTCTTATATTCTTAGGAGATCAAGAGAGGTTCTCCTCCCCCTCTACTCTGCCCTGGGGAGGCTGCATCTGGAGGATTGTGTCCAGTTCTGAGTGTGACAAGGAGCTACAGGCATTACCTTAATTTCTCACTGAAACTTTTTTTTTTTTACCCGTTTTATCAATATTTTCCAATCAGTGCAAAAGTTTCTCCAAGCAGACATCCCTGTTGTCTATGTGCAGTGTAATGAACAATCTACTCTGCCCTGGGGAGGCTGCAGCTGGAGTTTTGTGTTCACTTTTGGGCCTCTCAGGTCAAGAAGGACCTCAGGGAACTGCTTGAAAGAGTCCAGCACAGAGCCACAAAGATGATTAAGGGAATCACAGAATGGTCAGGGTTGGAAGGGACCTCAAGGCTCAGCCAGTTCCAACCCCCCACCATGGGCAGGGACACCTCACACTACAGCAGGTTGCTCACAGCCACATCCAGCCTGGCTGCAAAAACCTCCAGGGATGAGGCTTCCACCACCTCCCTGGACAACCTGTGCCAGTGTCTCACCACCCTCATGGGGAAGAATTTCTTCCTAACATCCAATCTGAATCTACCCATTTCTAGTTTTGCTCCATTCCCCCCAGTCCCTTTTTCCTAATGTCTAATCTAAATCTCCCCTCCTCTAGCTTGGATCCATCCCCCCCAGTCCTATCACTCCCTGACACCCTGAAAAGTCCTTCCCCAGCTTTCTTGTAGATCCCCTTCAGATGCTGGAATGCCACAATAAGGTCTCCTCAGAGCCTTCTCTTCGCCAGCCTGAACAGCCTCAACTCTCAGAGTATCTCCCCCATGAGGAGAGCCAGATGGAGTTTGGAGAGGAGGAGCCTGAGGGTAACCCCGTTCATGTTGATAAAGATGTGCAGGGTGAGTGCCAAGGGGCTGGAGCCAAGCTCTGCTGGGTGATGCCCAATGACAGCACAAGGGGCAAGGGTGGAAGTTGAGGCATAGGAAATTCCATGGAAACAGGAGGAAACATTTTTTCTCTGTGAGGGTGACAGAACCCTGAACAGGCTGCCCAGGGGGGTTGTGGAGTCTCCTTCTCTGCAGACATTCCAAACCCACCTGGCTGTGTTCCTGTGTGACCTGCTCCAGGTGCTCCTGCTCTGGCAGGGGGGTTGGACTGGATGAGCTTTGGAGGTCCCTCCCAGCCCCTAACATTCTGTGATGCTGTGAGATTCCATGCACTTAGAGTTGGAAGATAGGGCAATGCCTTCATGACACTGTTGGGCACCTTAGATACTCTTAGTGGCCTAAGTGCAGTTGGCTGCTTGGGGTCTTAGGGGTTACTGCTGCTTTTCAGGAGCTCCTTAGAGGGAAGAAAATCCAGGATTTAAGGGTTAGACATTCTTAATGAGGACTGGATTAATAATAATTACAGCTCAGGGACCTGAGGGAATGCCATTCTGCACACAGGTGGTGTGTGTTTGGTTTGATTGCCAAACTCAAACCAAGGTTTGAGTAGGTTGGTTGGGATTTTTTTCTCTACTTTTCAGCTGAAATTCTTCACAGGGCATCCTTAAAATGTCCTGCTGCTGGCAGCAGAGAATCTCCTGCAAATTTCCTAGAAAGAACTTAGGGTTTGCTTCTTCCCAGAGGTAGCACAGAATAAATCCAATGTGGGAAGGAAACAAAGCTGGCCCCAGACTGATAGCTGGAGATGAGGCAGCTGCTCTTTTAATTATTACAGAATCACAGAATCAAGCAGGTTGGAAGAGATCTCTACGATCATCAAGCCCAAGCAATCAATCAACCCTATGTAATCAACCAGAGCATGGCACTGAGTGCCTCATCCAGGCTCTTCTTGAACACCTCCAGGGATGCTGACCCCACCACCTCCCTGGGCAGCACATCCCAACGGCCAATCTCTCTTTCTGGGAAGAACTTCTTTTTAAGATCAAGTCTAAACTTCCCCCTGCACAGCTTGAGACTGTGTCCTCTTGTTCTGGTGCTGGGTGCCTGGGAGAAGAGACCAACCCCCACCTGGCTGCAACCTCCCTTCAGGCAGTTGTAGACAGCAATGAGGTCTGCCCTGAGCCTCCTCTTCTCCAGGCTGAACACCCCCAGCTCCCTCAGCCTCTCCTCACAGGGCTGTGCTCCAGACCCCTCCCCAGCCTTGGTGCCCTTCTCTGGACACATTCAAGTATCTCAATGTCCCTCTTAAACTGAGGAGCCCAGAACTGCTTCAGTTGTGTCCTCTGGGCAATGCTGAGCAACTTCCACTGATATTGAAGGGGCTGAGAGGCATTCATCATTTCCAAAGGATCAAGCTCTTTGAGTGCTTGGATCAAGTTCAGCAAGCTTTATACTCCTCAGGGAGTACCACTCCAATCAGTAGGACTCTGACATGAGTCAGATAAGGAGTTCCTCCTCTGTGCCTCACTTTCTTGATCTGAAACAATGGCTAATGGCTCTATCTTCTCAGGCCCACATGTCTAAGAGTGCTTAGAGATCCTTATGCTGCATGTCTAGAGTGCAGTGCCAGGAGTAATCATTATGCTTTTATCACAGGCAATTACATTATCCATGGAATGCAGCTTGATAGCTTGCATTGGGGTAGAACACGATTCACAGAGGGCTAAAGAACAGCTTCCGAAAAAGCAGCGAGCCTTGAAGACGTCAAGGGGCTGGGAAGCCACAGGCTCCCCTGGTGCCTTGACTTCAGTGGTTCATCACTGTCACTGCTGACTTAGAATCATAGAATAATTGTCAGGGTTGGAAGGGACCTCAGGGATCAGCCAGTTCCAACCACACTACAGCAGGTTGCTCACAGCCTGGCCTTAAAACCCTCCAGGGATGAGGCTTCCACCACCTCCCTGGGCAACCTGTTCCAGTGTCTCACCACCCTCCTGGGGAAGAACTTCCTCCTAACATCCAATCTCAATCTCCCCATTTCTAGTTCTGTTCCATTCCCTCTTGTCCTACTTGTCTGCTTGTAGCTTTTCACTCCTTCAGGGTTTCAGCTTTCCAGGAAACTGGCTGTCCCTTTGGGCTTCTGGTCTAGCTTGGTTTGGAGTTGGTTTGGTTGGTTTGTTTCAAATCTGAGCATGTTCCCACTGGGACATTTGTACCTGCAGTTGTTTTTCCTTCAAGCTGCCAGGCATCCTAATGCCTTTCAGCACACCACCAGATACCAGTGGTGCAAACACTTCAGTTTTGTATTTTGCACAGGCAGCAAATGCTTGCAAAAGGATAAGGGCAGAGATGAATAGGGGAAAAATAGCTACTGACTTTACCAGCACAGGGTCTTCTCCCTATCTAGGGGTTGGAAAGGGCAAAGAAAACTTACATTTTTTTTTTTTCTCTCTAGGATAACAAATAAGCTTAGCAAATCACGTAGTGTCCCTTGGGAATGCAGCTCAACAGCAAGCTGCCTGAGAGCCTACAGGATAGGACTAGGACTAGGGATGGAATTCTGCCCCTCTACCACAGCACTGGTGAGGCCTCACCTCAAGCACTGCCTGCAGTTCTGGGCCACTTACTGCAAGAAAGGTCTTGAGGTGCTGGAGTGGGTCCAGAGGAGAGCGATGAGACTGGGGAAAGGACTGGAGGGAAAGTCTGATGAGGAGAGGCTGAGGGAGCTGGGGGTGTTTAGTCTGGAGGAGAGGAGACTCAGGGGGGACCTTATCACACTCTACAACTACCTGAAGGGAAGCTGTAGCAAGGTGGGAGTCAAGCTCTGCTCCCAGGTGACAAGATGAGAGGGCATGGCCTGAAGCTGCACCGGGGAGGTTTAGGTTGGATGTCAGGAAGCAATTCTTCATGGAAAGGGGAATTAGACACTGGAATGGACTGCCCAGGGAGGTGGTGGAGTCGCTGTCCCTGGAGGTGTTTAAGGCAAGATTGGATGTGGCACTTAGTGACATGGTCTGGGCAGTGTGGTGGTGGTAGGGCATAGGCTGGACTTGATGATCTCAGAGCTCTGTTCCAGCCTCAGTGATTCTGTGAATATATACAACCTGCAGGTCAAGAGATTGCTAAATCAGATCCACCTTCCTAACCTGAATAAGTGGTATGCATGTAAATCTGCTGTAAATCTGGCTGGACAAACTCTTTATCATGCCCTCCCAAGTCAGAAAGGGGAAAGGTGCAGGATTTCTCATGGCTGTAATTAAAACACAGTGGTTGAAAACCAAAGGGAAGCTTTGTCCAAGACAGTAGGCTGGGAAATCAACCAAGGACTAGGAATGGAAAGCAAGATTAAAGGTAACATTTAGGCACCAGACTATCCTTAGGGGCTTCAGAATAGCAAGCAGATAAATAGACACAGAGGCAGGCTAGCAAAGCTGGCCTTGGAAAGTGCCTGGCTCTCCCTTTTAACAGCAGATAATTGCTGTTTACTGGAGGGGAGGGAACCACAGGAACCTGACCTTTTTTTAGCCCTCTTGCCCTGGATAAAAGCTGTCTGAAGGCAACTGAATAGAAACTTACTTCCTTCCCTTCCCACCCCCATCTCCCTACCCCCTCTGCCCAGCTGGGGCTTTTTTTTCCCTTGACTGCCTCTCTGAGCAACTATAATTCAGACAAGTAAGGATCATTGCCAGCTGTGGAGTGGTTTGGTTGGGTGTTGTGGGGGTTTTTCTGCTGATGCTGAGTGTTTGTCTTTTCCCCAGGAGTCAGGGAGATCAGTGATGCTCTCCTGCCTAACCTGGGCTGCCAGAAGTTAAAAGAAGCTCTCCACTCTCAGCCCCCCAGTAAAGAAAATGAATGATGAAACCATTTCCATCCTCAGAAAGTTTAGGGTATCACAGATTGATTTCTAGACCATTGAATGGTTTAGATTAGAAAGGACTTTGAAGATCATCTACAGTCTGCAATTATTGGGTGCTTCTGAGCTCCTCAGCTCTTGTCTGCACAGGGAGGAGGTTTTTCTGATGTTCCTTGTGTAGCTCCAGCCAAGCACCGTTTTTTAACTAAGCTCACAAAATATTTATCCACAGATTTGTGGATTTGTAGAATGGGTTGGGTTGGAAAGGACCTTAAAGATCATCCAGGTCCAACTCCCCTGCCAGGCCCAGGGACACCTTCCACTGGACCAGGTTGCTCAAGGTCTCATCCAACCTGGCCTTGAACACCTCCAGGGAGAGGGCACCCACAGCCTTCCTGGGCAACCTGTGCCAGAGTCTCACCACCCTCACTGCAAAGAATTTCTTCCTAATCTCCAGTCTCAATCTGCCCTCCTCATTTTTAAAGCCATTCCCTCTCATCTTATCATCACTACAAGCCCTGCTAAAAAGTCCTTTCCTGGCTTTCTTGTAGACCCTCTTCAGGTACTGGAAGGCTGCTCTAAGGTCCCTATGGAGCCTTCTTTTCTCCAGCTGAACAGCCCCAACTCTCTCAGCCTGTCCCTATGGAGGAGGTTCTCCAGCCCTTTGAGCATCTTTGTGGCCCTCTTCTGGACCTGCTCCAACAGCTCCATGTCCCTCTTATGCTGGGGGCACCAGAACTGGACTCAGTACTCTAGCTGGGGTCTCAGCGGAGCAGAGGGGCAGAATTCCCTCCCTGCCCTGCTGTTCTCCCTGCTTTGGATACAGCCTAGAACATGCTTGGCCTTTTGGGCTGCCAGTGTACATCTTGAACACCTTTAGCCAGTTTCTGACTGTGCAAGTGGTAGTAGCTTAATGAGATGAGTTTTGTTATCCCAGTGCTGTGGAGCAGACTTGTCAAGAGGTTTTTGACATTTGCCATGGCTGAGGAGAATTATCAATAGGTTTTGACATTTGCCATAGGTGAGTTTTATGTGAAGGGAAACATAAATCTTGCATCTGGCCATCCTGGGTGTCCAGGCATACGGACCATGGGGTGCTGAGATCAGTAATGCAGGCCAAGATCCCTTTTGTTCCAAAGAGAGTGAGTTTGGAATTAATTTGAAAGGGAAAGGTGTGGCTGAAGAGCTGCTTTGCCACAACAGCCATTCAGATCTGTGCTTTGGACTTGGCCAGGGGAAAAAATGATTGCAGACTTGATATGCAAGGTGATTTAAGCTAGGCTGGTTTGCATAGTTCAATATCTTTCAATATCTTTCTGTTCAATGTCTTTATTGATGAGCTGGACAAGGGGACTGAGTCCATCATCAGTAAGTTTGCAGGTGACACCAAGCTGGGGGCAGGTGTTGATCTGTTAGAGGGTAGGAGGGCTCAGCAGAGGGACCTTGCCAGGCTGGAGAGATGGGCAGAGGCCAAGGGCATGAGATTGAACAAGTCTGAGTGCCAGGTTCTGCACTTTGGTCACAACAACCCCATGCAGAGCTACAGGCTGGGGACAGAGTGGCTGAGAGCAGCCAGGCAGAAAGGGACCTGGGGGGACTGGTGGACAGCAGCTGAACATGAGCCAGCAGTGTGCCCAGGTGGCCAAGAAGGCCAATGGCATCCTGGCCTGGGTCAGCAATAGTGTGGCCAGCAGGAGCAGGGAAGTCATCCTGCCCTGTGCTCAGCACTGGTTAGACCACACCTTGAGTGCTGTGTCCAGTTCTGGGCTCTTCAGTTCAAGAGAGATGTTGAGATGCTGGAAGGTGTCCAGAGAAGGGCAACAAAGCTGGGGAGAGGTCTGGAGCAGAGCCCTGTGAGGAGAGGCTGAGGGAGCTGGGGGTGTTCAGCCTGGAGAAGAGGAGGCTCAGGGGAGACCTCATTGCTGTCTACAACTGCCTGAAGGGAGGTTGTAGCCAGGTGGGGGTTGGTCTCTTCTCCCAGGCAACCAGCACCAGAACAAGAGGACACAGTCTCAAGCTGTGCTAGGGGAGGTTTAGGCTGGATGTGAGGAAGAAATTCTTCTCAGACAGCGAGATTGGCCATGGGAATGTGCTGCCCAGGGAGGTGGTGGGGTCAGCATCCCTGGAGGTGTTTAAGAAGAGCCTGGATGAGGCACTCAGTGCCATGCTCTGCTTGATTAGATAGGGTTGGGTGGTCAGTTGGACTTGATGATCCTGGAGGTCTCTTCCAACCTGGTTGATGATTCTGTGATTCTGCTTTGCTTGTCCTGCTGATTTTTGGCTCTGCCCTTCCAGTTGACATTTGCAGCAGGTTGGTGTGGAATGTCAGCAGCAGCAATGAGCTCTTCAGCTGTGGGGTGGGGTTAATAACTATGCTGCCCTCTTTCAGAGGGTTGTAAATCAGCTCAGACTCTGGGACGGTTTTATTTGATTCCTGCAGCTAGATTGCTGCTCCATCTCCAGCACTCTCACAACTGGAGACCAGTGACAAGTGGTGTCCCTCAGGGCTTGGTGCTGGGACCAGTGCTGTTTGTCTGTGATCTGGGCAGTGGGCCTGAAGCACCCTCAGGGTGCAGATGACACCAAGCTGTGTGGAGCAGCTGACCTGCTGGAGGGAAGGGACCCATCCAGAGGGACTTGGATAGGTTTCAGAGGTGAGCCCAAGTCAACCTCATGAGATTCACCAAGGCCAAGTGCCAGGTCCTACACGTGGGCTGGGGCAATCCCAAGCACGAATAGAGGCTGGGTGAGGAGTGGCTCAAGAGCAGTCTCAAGGAGAGGGAATTGGGGGTGTCAGCTGATGATAAATTCAGCATGAGCCGGCAGTGATCACTGGCAGCCCAGCAGGCAGCTCTGTGCCTGGCTGCAACCAGAGCAGGGAGGGGATTCTGCCCCTCTGCTCTGGTGAGACCCCCACCTGCAGCACTGCCTCCAGTTCTGGTGCTCCCTGCACAGGAGGGACATGGAGCTGCTGGAGAAGGTCTAGAGGAGCCCATAAAGATGATCACAGGGCTGGAGAACCTCTCCTGTAGGGACAGGCTGTTCAGCCTGGAGAAGAGAAGCCACCATGGGGACCTTAGAGCAGCCTTCCAGCACCTGAAGGAAGCCTGCAAGCAAGCCAGGAAGGGCTTTTTAGAAGGGCTTGTAGTGATAGGATGAGAGGGAATGGCTTTAAGCTTGAGGAGGGCAGAGTTAGACTGGAGATTAGGAAGAAATTCTTTAGAGTGAGGTGGGTGAGACACTGGAACAGGTTGCCCAGGAAGGCTGTGGATGCCCTTTCCCTGGAGGTGTTCAAGGCCAGGTTGGATGAGACCTTGCCCCCCAGCCCTCAGATATTTATAGACATTTATCAAATCCCCTCTCAGTCTTCTCCTCTCCAGACTAACCAGCCCCAGGGCTCTCAGCCTCTCCTCACCAGGCAGTCTCCAGTCCCTTCAGCATCCTTGTAGCCCTCCCTTGGACTTTCTCCAGCAGATCCCTGTCCCTCTTGAACTGGGGAGCCCAGAACTGGATGCAGTATTCCAGGTGAGGTCTCACCATGGCAGAATAGAGGGGGAGGAGAACCTCCCTGGCTCTGCTGGCCACACTCCTCTGAATGCACCCCAGGACCCCATTGGGTCCTCAGAGAGCAGAGCTCAGCCCTTACAATTGGATATGCTCAGCACAGGAGGGGCTGCTACAGCCTGAGACTATGACCAGGCTAATTACTGAACCTGCCATTGCTAATTTAAAGTTAACTTGAGGTGCCCACATTGATTTTAATCACAGAAGTGGCTGACTTTCCATGGATACAGCAACCTGCAGATAAAGCTCATTGATTACCTCTATTTTTCATTAGCAGGCATTGCCTCTTGCTCCTCTTCTTTAAGAGGAACTGAAATATTCAAGGGCATGTGTGCAAGCTGGGTGTAGTTGTGTACTGAAGGAGAAAGGAATTTCTAAACCTTGTGTTTGGGATTTTTAGATTAGCTAATGCAGAAGGCAAATGCTCCAGGTGTGAGCTTCTAAATCATTCCAGAAACTTGAGGCTGAGGCAGAGGAATATCTACAGCCTCATGGATCACATCCCTATTTCAGTGTCCACAGGGTTCAGCCATCTTCTCTTATTGGCCTGTATTGGAAATGCTGTGTCCAGCAGGAGCAGGGAGGGGATTGTCCCCTGGCACTCAGCTCTGGGGATGCCACACCTGGAGTATTGTGTCCAGTTTGGGGCACCTCAATGCCAGAGAGATGTGGAGGTGCTGGAGCCAGTGCAGAGGAGGGCAAGGAAGCTGGGAAGGGCCTGGAGAAGAAATCTGATGGAGAGAGACTGAAGGAGCTGGGGATGCTTAGTTTGGAAAAGAGGAGGCTGAGGGCAGACCTCATTGCTGTCTCCAGCTACCTGAAAGGAGGTTGTGGAGAGGCTGCTGCTGGTCTCTTCTGACAGGGAATTAGTGACAGAACAAGAGGGAATGGCCTCAAGCTGTGACTGGGGAGGTTTAGACTGGACATTAGGAAACATTTTTCCTTGCAAGAGTGGTGAGGGATTGGCAGAGGCTGCCCAGGGAGGTGGTGGAGTCCCCAAGCCTGGCTGTGTTTGAAGGTGGTTTGGATGTGGTGCTTGGGGATGTGGTTTAGGGGTGAGCCTTGCAGAGTAGGGTTCATGGTTGGACTTGGTGATCCTGAGGGTCTGTTCCAACCTGCATGTTTCTGTGGTTCTGTGATCTTATTAATGCTTCAGTGTTTGGTCAGTGGGTTTTATGTTATCAGAAACAAGAATTTACTTCATAAATCAGTTTGGAGCAAGGTACCTCACCTCCCTCTTTGCATCAGTGCAGGGAGTGTTAACAGCTTCCTTCTGTCTTGCAAGGAGAAGGTGTAATGGTTTGAAACTGTCTTTTTAATTTTTCCTTGCAAAGTTCAAAACAGAGAAAGTGAAAGAATGTAAATAAGTCACTATTGGGTGTAAGAAAGCAAAATACTGATTGTTCTAAACACTTCCATTGGATAGATAGAAATGTTTAAGAACTATCACCCAAAACAAAGTAGGCACTCTGCACATTCTGCGTTCGGCAGTGGGGGCAGTTGCTGGGCTGTCTGGCTGCTGTTTCTTCTTCTCTTCTGGCTGAAGATAACACACTGACCTTGGCAGCTAAGTTAACAACTTTCTGCTTAACTAACTCTGCTTCTCTGTCCAGGGGGGTCTGGGGGGGAAGCTCCTGGGAGAGGGAGGCCCCTTTGGGAGGGTCCCCTTGGGGGGAAGCAAAGGGAGATCGGTTGTGCTTTTTCTGTATATATTTGTGAATGTTGTGAATTTTGTATATTTGTACATATTCATTGCATTTCATTGTAGATTTTAGACTCTGCTTGTAAATACAGCTTTTCATTTGCTTCCAGACTGAGCTAGCCTGGTTATTGTTGGTGGGGGGGAATTTCAGCTCACACCGACACAGATGGGGAAACCCTCAGTCTGATTTTTAACAGGGGGTTATGCAGGTCTGTTTCTAGAATTCATTTCCTTTTGTTGGCTCTCATCCTCTGTACCTCTCCTGAGCTTTAGCTGTGCTACCACCACTGAATTTTGTTAGCCATGCAATTTCAGGGCTGCAGAGCTCACTTTCAAGGATCAGAAGTTATTGCAAAGGCTTTCATAGGCGTGTGGGGTTTCTCTCAGCCTTGCTTTTTGGTGATTATAGTTTCTTCTGAAATGCAGCCCTTAAGATGGGAACAAGTCTGATTGTTCAGCTGAGAACTGTGCCTGCTGGAGATGTGTGGCAATGATTGGTGTCATGTTGTATTTAACAAGCTGAGAAATATTAACAAGTTGAGGATTTGGATCCAAAGCTGTCAGGAATCCTCTCCAGAAGTGTTTTTAGGGAAGAGCTTATCCATAATTAAAAAGGAATCATAGAATCACAGAATCAGTCAGGGTTGGAAGGGACCACAAGGATCATCCAGTTCCAACCCCCCTGCCATGGGCAGGGACACCTCACACTAGATCAGGCTGGCCAGAGCCTCATCCAGCCTGGCCTTAAACACCTCCAGGGATGAGACCTCAACCACCTCCCTGGACAACCCATTCCAGGCTCTCACCACTCTCATGGTGAAGAACTTCTTCCTCATGTCCAGTCTGAATCTCCCCACTTCCAGCTTTGTTCCATTCCCCCCAGTCCTGTCACTCCCTGATATCCTAAAAAGTCCCTCCCCAGCTTTCTTGTAGCCCTCTTCAGATCCTGGAAGGCCACAAGAAGGTCACCTCAGAGCCTTCTCTTCTCCAGACTGAACAACCCCAACTCTTTCAGTCTGTCCTCACAGGAGAGGTGCTCCAGCCCTCTGCTAATCCTGGTGGCCCTTCTCTGGACACCTTCCAGCATGTCTATATCCCTCTTGTAATAGAGGCTCCAGAACTGGATGCAGTACTCCAGGTGGGGTCTCACCAGAGCTGAGCAGAGGGGGAGAATCACCTCCCTTGACCTGCTGGCCACACTTCTCCTGATGCAGCCCAGGCTCTGCTTGGCTTTCTGGGCTGCAAGTGCACATTGACAGCTCCTGTTGAGCTTCTCATCCACCAGCACCCCCAAGTCCCTCTCCTCAGGGCTGCCCTCCAGCCACTCACTGCCCAGCCTGGATTTGTGCTTGGGATTGCCTTGACCCAGCTGCAGGACCCTGCACTTGGTCTTGTTGAACCTCCTGAGGTTGGCTTGTGCCCAGCTCTGCAGCCTGTCCAGGTCCCTCTGGATGGATCCCTTCCCTCCAGCCTGTCTGCTGTACCACACAGCTTGGTGCCACCAGTGAGCTTGCTGAGGGTGCACTCAATGCCTCTGTCCATGGCACCAACACAGATGTTGAACAAGACTGGTCCCAGGACTGAGCCCTGAGGGACTCTGCTTGTCACTGGCCTGCACTGGGACATGGCCTCCTTATAATGTTCAAGGATCCAAGCAAAGGAATTGTGGTGGGTTTGGGCTTTTCTGGTTGCTTAGATTTGTTGTTTTTTTTTTTTTTTTTCTTTTTAAGGATAAAAGGAGCTGGAAAGAGAACAAGTGGCATTTGTTATCGCTAGGCTATTCTTTGACTAATGAACAATTTCACAGAGTCACAGAATGTTAAGGGCTGGAAGGGACCTTGAGACATCATCCAGTCCAACCCCCCTGCCAGAGCAGGAGCAGCTAGAGCAGGTCACACAGGAACTCAAACAGCCAGGTATTGAAGATCTCCAGAGAAGGAGGCTCCACAACCTCGCTGGTGTCTGTTAATTGTAAATACCTGTAAATATTGTAAATATTGTATATTTATTGTATATTTTGTACACACTCATTGCATTCCATTGTAGATTGTAGTTTTGTCACACCTACCAGCCCCAGGAAGCTGAGTCACTTGAAACATTCCCAACTCCTTACCCCTCTGCATTGATTCCCACCCTCACCCCATGATTCCTTGTCCCCTCAGTTTGCCAGGTTTGTGGGAATGAGCAATAAGCAGGATCTTAAAAAATAAAACCAGTCTTCTTGAAAATAAATAAACAGATGAATGAATGAATAGATGAATGAATGAATAGATGAATGAATAAATAAATAGATGTATAAATAAATACTCTTCTGTTGGGGGTGGGAAAAGTGCAACTACCTCTTAGGGCTGTGCTCCTGCATGGGAAACCTCGTCTTTGGTTAAACAAACACAATGATTAAAGCAGCTGCTGAGGCAGGCAGGGGTAGTTGCCTGCATTTTCCAACCCCATAAAAAACCAAATGCCCTTTCTTTGTTTTTTTTCCAGCCTTGCTCGAGAAGCCCATCAGCAGAAGACGAGACAGTGAAGCTGTCCAGAAGGCCAAGGTCCTGTATGCCTCTTGCATGAATGAGAGTAAGTAAGTGGCCCCTGCTTTGAAAGGGACACCTGTTGCTACCTTGGGTTGTCAGCACAGGTTCTGTTTCTCCCTCCTGAGCTGGCTTGCAGAGACACAAGCTTGGCTGATTTGGATTCGACTGAGTGCAAAGTCTTTTGCATGTTTCTGAAGGTGGCTGTGGAGACTGAGATGCAACAAGACACAGAAGTTCATTTCCTGAGTCCTCTGCTTCTCAGGGAATTATGAAGGGATCTTTATCCATCTTTATCTCCTCCTCTGCTCTGCTCTGGTGAGACCCCAACTGGAATACTGTGTCCAGTTCTGGAGCCTCTATTACAAGAAGGATCTGGAGGTGCTGTAAGGTGTCCAGAGAAGGGCCACAAGGATGAGCAGAGGGCTGGAGCTGCTCTGCTATGGAGACAGAGAGAGAGAGTTGGGGTTGTGCAGTCTGGAGAAGAGAAGGCTCTGAGGAGACCTTCTGGTGGCCTTCCGGTATCTGAAGGGGGCTACAAGAAAGCTGGGGAGGGACTTTTGAGGGTGTTAGGGAGTGATAGGACTGAGGGGAATGGAACAAAATTAGAAGTGGGTAGATTCAGATTGAATGTTAGGAAGAAATTCTTCCCCATGCGGGTGGTGAGACACTGGCACAGGTTGCCCAGGGAGGTGGTGGAATCCTCACCCCTGGAGGTTTTTGCAGCCAGGCTGGATGTGGCTGTGAGCAACCTGCTGTGGTGTGAGGTGTCCCTGCCCATGGCAGGGGGTTGGAACGGGCTGATCCTTGAGGTCCCTTCCAGCCCTAACAATTCTGTGATTCATGATCCATGCAAAAGGATTCCAACACCATGCCCCAGGGATGTGGGGGGTAGTGCCTGGTGAATCAAAGAACCCTCTGATGAAATTCTCATCCTGAGCCTGTTGCTCAGTACCTTTCTCAAAATCCAAACACCTCCACAGGGCTGGGTATAGACAGCCCTGGACTCTTCACCTTTACCTGAGATATGTTCGTGTCAGGCAAGTTTGGGCTGGAAACTCCACAGCCACATTTGGAGAGTGCTTTCTTTTCTTCAGCTTGTTAAGTGTTACTGTAAGGTGATACACAGGAGGTTGGAAGCTGCTACTACCTTTCTGTAGCTGCATGAGTGAAAAATGAGTTGGGAAGGAGTGGACTTTGCCCTTCTAAGTGTTCTTTGTCCTTCTGATTCTTTCCACCTTGATTTTCTGTATGCTTTTTTTCCAGCACAGCCTGAAACTGTCTGTCTGCAAGTGAAGACAGCAGGCCCTGGAGTCTTGGTGCCAAGATGCTCAACCCTCTAGCTTTGACTATGCACAATAACTCCCTTTTGGACACAGGGCAGTTTCTGTGCTGGTTGATAAGCAAGGAATGGTGGTTTTTTTAATTGACTTAATTCCAGCCACTGCATTTATTGAAAGGCATTGATTTGCCTCTGATGTTCCTGATGCAGGCAAATTGAGCTGTACCTCTGTGCTTCTGTGCTGAGCAGAGGCTTGGAGTTTCACCTAGTGCTTTGTCTTCCCCAGAAGTCACAGAATCATAGAATGGTCTGGGTGGGAGTGGACCTCCAAAGGTCTTCCAGTCCACCCCCCTCCAGTGAGCAGGGACATCCTCAAGAAGATCAGGTTGCCTGGAGCCCTGTGGAGCCTCACCTTGAATATCTGCAAGGATGGGGCCTCCACTACTTCTCTGGGCAACCTGTTTCAGTGTTCAGCCACCCTCATGGTGCAGAACTTGTTCCTAAGTCCAGTCTGAATCTTCTCTAATTTCAAACTCTTTCCCCTCATCCTATCACTGCTGCCTTTGAAAACAGTCCCTCTCCAGCCTTCTTGTAGGCTCCCCTCAGATACTGGAAGACTGCTTTTGGTCTCTCCAGAGCCTTCTCTTCTCCAGGCTGAACACCCCCAGCTCCCTCAGCCTGTCCTCATAGCAGAGGAGCTCCAGCCCCCTGATAACTTTCACAGCCCTCCTCTGGACCTGCTCCATCAGCTCCCTGTGCTTTGTGTGTTGAGGCCACCAGAGCTGGACACAGTACTCCAGCTGAGGTCATCAATCAGTGCCCCCAAGTCTGGTGTGGCTGCTGCTGGCTGTCAGCTGCCTGGGCTGTGATCCTTGTCACACTTTGACGTTGCAGACAGAATCGAGAAAGCCGACGTGAAACCCCTGCTGAGTTTGCTGAGGCATTCCCCCTTCCGCTGGCCTGTGCTGGAAGCCAACCTTGGACCTGAAGGGCTGTGGTCAGAAAGGAAGTTTAGCTTGGTCCAAGCCTTGGCAGCTCTTCGTGGCCAGCACAGCACCTCGGTCTTCATCCGTCTCTACGTGGCTGCTGATGACAAAGCCTCCAGCCGCTACATCCTGAAGGTACAGTGTGGCACGTCCCAGGGGCTGCTCTGGTGGCTTGAAGATTCCCCCAATGTCATATTTTTTTGCCAGGACAGCTCAGCTAGAAGCAAGTGAGGCTGCATTTACAGGCAAGACTACAACCCACAGTGAAATGCAATGAATGTGTGCAAAATACACAATATTTGCAGCTAGTAAACTGCACAAGAACCTCCCTGGCCAAAGATCAGGGGAGTTGCAACAGCTTCTCCCTTCCCTGCCCTGCTCTGAACCCTCCTCTGTACATGAAAAAGGGACAAGAGAAAAGAGCAGAGAAGTTGCTGTTAATGCCAGTCTCAACAAAGCAGTGCAGTCAAGGTCAGTAAAGCAAATTAATCTCTCCCAGAGCAAAAGCAGCAGCGAAAAGAGAGTTTGTTTTGCACAACTGGTTTCAGTCCCTTATCTTCTCCAAAGGGATTGTTTAGAACTATCATTATTTCCCTTTTTTTACACCCAAGAGTGATTTATTTACAGTTTACCACTTTCTGTTCAAGATCTGTGGAAAATGTTTAAAGGCATAGCCTAAAACTACCACAGCTGCCCTACATGGCATTGAGTGCTCTCCTCTTTTACAAAACACTTTTACATGCCAAATGTTCACCCTTGGTTGTTGTTGCTTGTGGCCAAGAGAGCCAATGGGATCCTGGGGAGCACCAAGAAAAGTGTGGCCAGCAGGGCTGGGGAAGTTCTTCTCTCCCTCTGCCCTGCTGAGACCACATCTGGAATCTTGTGTCCAGTTTTGGGCTCCCCAGTTCAAGAGAGACATAGACCTGCTGGAGAGAGTCCAACAGAGAGCCAGGAGGATGCTTAGGGGACTTGAGCATCTCCCTTGGGAAGAGAGACTGAGAGCCCTGGGGCTGTTTAGTGTGGAGAAGAGAAGGCTGAGAGGGATCTGATCAATGTCTATCAATAGCTGAGGGGTGGGGGTCAAGTGGAGGGGGCCAGGATGTTTGGGTGGTGCACAGTGATAGGGCAAGGAGCAGTAGATACAAACTTGAACATAGAAGATTTCAGCTCCACATGAGGAGAAACTTCTTTCCAGTGAGGGTGCCCGAGCCCTGGAACAGGCTGCCCAGAGAGGTTGTGGAGTCTCCTTCTCTGGAGACTTTCCAAACCCACCTGGATGCATTCCTGTGCAGACTCCCCTGGGTGCTCCTGCTCTGGCAGGGGGGTTGGACCTGATGATCTCTGGAGGTCCCTTCCAACCTCTGATGTACTGTGATACTGTGATGTACATGGGTGCCAGTTTATGGGAATGTAGAAGCTGCTAGGAACCCCATGCTATTGAAAACTATCGCTGTACAGGATTTTTTTCCCTTTTAGATGGCAAAAAGAGAGAGTAAAATATGTTCCCAGTAGGCCAATATTCAGGGTCAATGTGCCTGAAAACAAGAGAGGTGAATGTCTACTCCTGGGGGTGTTCTAGGAGAGCTGCATAGGACTCATCAGTTGCATCAAGAGTGTTTTGTACCTGTAAAGATGAAGAATGGTGCATCTGTAGCAGATGTTTTGAACCTGAACTATTTTTCTGGAGATGAAAACACATTGTCTCGTGCTTCTGCAGCACCTTGTAGCACGGATCTCCCCCAAACACTTCCAACCCTGAAGTACAGAATTGACCTTCTCACTGAAATGCTTTTGGACTAAAGCATTGCCACTTGAACAGTGCACAGCATTGCACAAGAGTTTAGGTTGGTGAGGGATAAAAACAGACCCAGGAAATGTTGCCTTGTAGCCTGACAAAGCTCCAGAGAGATTTGTGTTACTGTGGGATGTCACCAGGGCAAGGCTGAGTGCCCGGGCCAAAGGCATTATGGTTTAAACAGCAGAGAGGAGTAGAGAGAGCAGACCAGCCCTCCACTGCTACAAGAAAAGGGTTTAAGAAGGCAAGAGAGAAGGGGAAAATAAAGTTAAGATGCTCTTCATCACAGCAAAATAGAATCTAGATAGGTGCTGAAGGGAGTGGAGCATCTCCCTGCTGAGGACAGGCTGAGGGAGCTGGGGCTTGGAGCAGAGGAGACTGAGGATTCCTGTTGGTAAAGATGTGAAGGCTGAGTGCCAAGAGTCCAGCACAGAGCCACAAAAATGCTGCTGAAGGCAGTGGAACATCTCCCTGCTGAGGAAAGGCTGAGGGAGCTGAGGGCTCTTGAGCTTGGGAAAGAGCAGCCTGAGAGGTGACCTCATTCCTGTTGATAAAGATGTGCAGGGCAGTGTCAGGAGGACAGAGCCAGGCTCTGCTTGGTGATGTCCAATGACAGCACAAGGGGCACTGGGTGCCAGCTGGAGCACAGGAGGTTCCATGTGAACAGAAGGAAAAACTTCTTCCCTGTGAGGGTGTCAGAGCCCTGGAGCAGGCTGCCCAGAGAGGTTGAGGAGTCTCCTCCAGAGACATTCCAAACCCACCTGGCTGTGTTCCTGTGTGACCTGCTCTAGGTGCTCCTGCTCTGGCAGGGGGGTTGGACTGGATGAGCTTTGGAGGTCCCTTCTAGCCCCTAACAATCTGTGATCTATGATCCTCATGTTGCTAACATCTGGTCTAGCTGTGGGACTGCAGCCAAGAGTGGACTGTACGAGGGGATCACCCAACAGGTAACTGGAGTGGATGGCAGGTCAGAGCCAGTCCTTTAAAACACCTTTTGATGGAAGCATTTAACTGCTACGAAATGGAAAGGTAAATATTCCCCATCTCTGGGACGTTTCCCTGAATAGTCAACAGCAGATCAAGAGTTCTCTGTATTGAAGATGTCATCCTGCTCAGATGCTGTCCAGATCCTCTCAGGATTGCTTTGGCTGCAGATGTATTTAACAGGGTTGAAGCAGTAGAATCAGGAGAGGGATTTAGGTATCTCCTGTCATAAAATTTCACTTCTAGTCACCTGTCAGTGAAGGGCTGGACAAGTTATGTCCTTATTGCTGATCTCTTGGAATAGAATTCTTGCTTTATCTATCTGGCAGGATTTTCACTCAATATACTTAGTGGCACCTTAGAGTTCGGTCTGTGGATAACTGAAGCACTGTGTGCTGTGAATGCCACATCCTTCCATAGGCTGTTCTGCTGTTGATTTAGTTGTTAACTTGGTCTGCAGAATGCAGCAGCCACTATTGTGCTTTGCCTGTGGTTTAGCCAAGTCCCAGGGGTGCAGATGTACCATGGAGGATTTCAGTCTGCTTGTGAAAATGACTCTGTTGCAAAATTCTTTTTTGTTCAGTATTGCAAAATCATGAATGGCTGAGAAAAGTTAGAAACTCCAAAGAAAACTTTGGTCAGCATTCAACACAATCTTTTTTCTTCTTTTTTTTTTTTTTCTTTCTTCTCTCTTCTCTCTTTTCTCTCTCCTCTCTCCTCTCTCTCCTCTCTCTCCTCTCTTCTTCTCCTCTCTTCTTCTCCTCTCTTCTTCTCCTCTCTTCTTCTCCTCTCTTCTTCTCCTCTCTTCTTCTCCTCTCTTCTTCTCCTCTCTTCTTCTCCTCTCTTCTTCTCCTCTCTTCTTCTCCTCTCTTCTTCTCCTCTCTTCTTCTCCTCTCTTCTTCTCCTCTCTTCTTCTCCTCTCTTCTTCTCCTCTCTTCTTCTCCTCTCTTCTTCTCCTCTCTTCTTCTCCTCTCTTCTTCTCCTCTCTTCTTCTCCTCTCTTCTTCTCCTCTCTTCTTCTCCTCTCTTCTTCTCCTCTCTTCTTCTCCTCTCTTCTTCTCCTCTCTTCTTCTCCTCTCTTCTTCTCCTCTCTTCTTCTCCTCTCTTCTTCTCCTCTCTTCTTCTCCTCTCTTCTTCTCCTCTCTTCTTCTCCTCTCTTCTTCTCCTCTCTTCTTCTCCTCTCTTCTTCTCCTCTCTTCTTCTCCTCTCTTCTTCTCCTCTCTTCTTCTCCTCTCTTCTTCTCCTCTCTTCTTCTCCTCTCTTCTTCTCCTCTCTTCTTCTCCTCTCTTCTTCTCCTCTCTTCTTCTCCTCTCTTCTTCTCCTCTCTTCTTCTCCTCTCTTCTTCTCCTCTCTTCTTCTCCTCTCTTCTTCTCCTCTCTTCTTCTCCTCTCTTCTTCTCCTCTCTTCTTCTCCTCTCTTCTTCTCCTCTCTTCTCTTCTTTCTACTTTCTTCTTCCTTCCTCTCCTTTCTTCTTTCTCCTTTTCTCTCAAGCAGTTCCCTGAGGCCCTTCTTGAACTGAGGGGCCCAGAACTGGTTGTAGCATTCCAGCTGTGGCCTCACCACAGCAGAGTAGAGGGGGAGGAAACATAATTCATGTAGGTGATTCTTTACTGTAGTAGTTGGCTCAGGCATTGCAGGGGGTATCTGTGGCTCCCCAGATCACAGTGATGTGATTTAGGTAATGTCTGTCAGGACACAATTTTTCTGTTGTATTTTTCAACCCTGTGGAACTCAGGCTGGTGCAATGTATTATGTCTTACACTTACACACAGCTTCCATAGCTGCCAGAAAATCATGGATTCTTCTGAGGTTGCTTATGGGGCTGCTTGGGATCTGGATGAATTTCACACACTCAGAGCACGCAGGATGCTAGGGATGGAAGGAACCTCTGGAGATCCAGTCCAACCCCCCTGCCAGAGCAGGACCAGAGAATCCAGCACAGGTCACACAGGAACACATCCAGACAGGGCTGGAAAGGCTCCAGAGAAGGAGACTCCACAACCTCTCTGGGCAGCCTGTTCCAGGGCTCTGGGACCCTCACACTGAAGAAGTTCCTCCTCATGTTGAGATGGAACCTCCTCTGCTGGAGTTTATATCCATTGCCCCTTGTCCTATCCCAGGGTGCAACTGAGCAGAGCCTGTCCCTGTCCCCTCCCTCTCAACTCCCAGCCCTCAGATATTTACAGACATTGATCAGATTCCCCTCTCAGTCTTCTCCTCTCCACACTAACCACCCCCCAGTCTCTCAGCCTCTCCTCACCAGACAGTCTCCAGTCCCTTCAGCATCCTTGTAGCCCTCCCTTGGACTCTCTCCAGCAGATCCCTGTCCCTCTTGAACTGGGGAGCCCAGAACTGGATGCAATATTCCAGGTGAGGTCTCAGCAGGGCAGAGTAGAGGGGCAGGAGAACCTCCCTGGCTCTGCTGGCCACACTCCTCTGAATGCACTCCAGGACCCCCTTGGCCTTCTTGCCCCCCAGGGCACATTGCTGTGCCATGCACAACTTGTTGTCCACCAGCACTCCCAGGTCCTTCTCCTTGGGGCTGCTCTCCAGCAGATCCCCTCCCAACCTGTCCTGCTGCAGTTTATTCTTCCTTCCCAGCTGCAGGACTCTGCACTCATCCTTGTTGAACCTCACTGGGTTCCTCTCTGCCCAGCTCTCAGTCTGTCCAAGCCTCACTGAATGGCTGCACAGCCTTCAGGTGCCTCAGCCAAGCCTCCCAGTTTGGTCTCATCAGCAAACATCAGCTGAGCAGCCTCTGTCTGTCTGTCCCCTCATAAATGTCATTGATTTATTTACTAAATACTGCTTCTTCTCATTCTTAACAGCTTGACCAAGCAAGCCTCTCTCTTGCATCTCGAGAGGATTACCTAGAAAACACCACAGAAGCCAAATCTGTAAGTATTATTACCTGGCAATCAGAGTGGCTGTGTTTGCCTTCTGGGTTTGGTTTGTTTTGGTTTGGTTTTTAATTTGGTTTCCTTGTTTCTTTCATTTTGGGAGCTCCAAACTTCGGAAGGGCTGTGGTTTGTTTGCACTTAGAGTGTAGAGAGTTATCTTCTCTTAGAAAACATCCCCATCTCTGTGTTTTCCTGATCTCCTGTGCAGCTGTGCTCCAGGGGTCTCCTCACTCTTGTTGTCTCCTCACAGTCCCGAGATGCCTTCTTGCAGTTCATGGTGGACACAGCAGTGCTGCTGGGCGCCAACGCTTCCCGAGCGGAGCATGACATGAAGGCTGTTCTAAACCTGGAAGTGAAAATAGCTGAGGTGGGTGACCTGCTGTGGAGTGGAAGCCAGGATGGAATGGAACATGAGCCAGCAGTGTGCCCAGGCAGCCAGGAGAGCAAATGGCATCCTGACCTGGATCAGGAGTAGTGTAGTCAGCAGGACAAGGGAGGTTATTCTGCCCCTGTACTCAGCGCTTGAGTGCTGTGTCCAGTTCTGGCCTCCTCAGTTCAAGAGAGATGTTGAGGTACTGGAATGTGTCCAGAGAAGGGCAAGAAGGCTGGGGAGGGGTCTGGAGCAGAGCCCTGTGAGGAGAGGCTGAGGGAGCTGGGGGTGTTCAGCCTGGAGAAGAGGAGGCTCAGGGGAGACCTCATTGCTGTCTACAACTGCCTGAAGGGAGGCTGTAGCCAGGTGGGGGTTGGTCTCTTCTCCCAGGCAACCAGCACCAGAACAAGAGGACACAGTCTCAAGCTGTGCCAGGGGAGATATAGGCTGGATGTGAGGAGGAAGTTCTTCACAGAGAGAGAGATTGGCCATGGGAATGTGCTGCCCAGGGAGGTGGTGGAGTCACCATCCCTGGAGATGTTCAAGAAAAGCCTGGATGAGGCACTCAGTACCATAGTCTGGTTGATTGGATAGGGCTGGGTGCTGGGTTGGACTGGATGACCTTGGAGGTCTCTTCCAACCTGGCTGATTCTATGATTCTAGGCTTTACCAAAAAAAAAAACCAAAAAAAACAAACCAGCGCAATCATGTTTCAAAGGGGAAAGTCATTCTATCCACAGCCTTAGCATCACAGAACATTCAGGTTGGAAAAGAGCCTCAGGATCACCAAGTCCAACCATTAACCCTACTCTACAAGGCTCACCCCTAACCCATGTCCCTGAGCACCACATCCAAACCACCTTCAAACACAGCCAGGCTTGGGGTCTCCACCACCTCCCTGGGCAGCCTCTGCCAATCCCTCACCACTCTTGCTGGGAATTTTTTTTCCCTGATGTCCAGTCTAAACCTTCCCTAGTGTAGCTTGAGGCCATCCCCTCTTGTTCTATCACTAATTACCTGTGAGAAGAGACCAGCAGCAGCCTCTCCACAGCCTCTTTTCAGGGAATTGTCAAGGGCAGTAAGGCTACCCCTCAGCCTCTTCCTCTTTTGATTCTTGGAGAAGTAAGAGGAGAGGAGGTAGCACAACTGCCACCTTGCACTCCCAGAGAGCAGACTTTGGCCTGCTTAGGAGCCTGGTTGATAATGTCCCTTGGGAGGCTGTCCTGAAGGAGGGCTGAACATCCTTCAAGAAGGAAATCTTGAAGGAGCAGGAGCAGTCTGTTCCTGTGTGCCAAAAGACAAGCCTACAAGGGAGCAAAGGGTTCAAGAAGAGTTTAGAGACTTGTCAAATAAATTAAATATATAGAAAAGGAGAAGAAAGGATTTTTTTTCTTATATTATCTTTTTTTCCTGGGTAGCTTGAGCAATAGTAAACCCACAGACACTTACTGGGGAATTGTGGTTGGAGAACTGCCAGCTGTCTGCTTAGTCTGGCGTCAGCCTCTGCCCTCTCTAAACTTCACAGTGTATAGGAGTGGGGCTGGAATTGCCATGGGGAATTCTTCTCTTCAACACTGGAAAACTTTGAGCTGTATCTCTTACTCGGCTTGAGTTTCCACAATGTACTTATCTCAGGCTGGAGCTTTTTTTGAACCATACAGTTTGAAGCTGGCTTCTGCTTGGCACACCAGAATGAATAAATATTAATGGTCTGAAGTGTGCTTTTATCTCTTATGAATCAATATGTGTTTCCTCAGTACAACCAGAGTTAAAATTGGGCTGATATGGTCAGGGAACACATGCAGCTCATTCAGCTCCCCAGTAGTGAGTTAAAGTGACATTGAACTGTGTTCCACTTCTCCTAGTCAAATGCCATCCTCAGGGAATTCAATGGGTTGCATCCAGAGAAGTGTGGCCAGCAGGGTGAGGGAGGTGATTCTCCTCCTCTACTCCACTCTGAGACCCCACTTGGAGCACTGTGTCCAGTTCTGGAGCCTCTATTACAAGAAGGATCTGGAGGTGCTGGAAGGTGTCCAGAGAAGGGCCACAAGGATGAGCAGAGGGCTGGAGCTGCTCTGCTATGGAGACAGAATGAGAGAGTTGGGGTTGTGCAGTCTGGAGAAGAGAAGGCTCTGAGGAGACCTTCTTGTGGCCTTCCAGTATCTGAAGGGGGCTACAAGAAAGCTGGGGAGGGACTTTTGAGGGTGTCAGGGAGTGATAGAACTGGGAGGAATGGAACAAAACTAGAGGGGAGATTTAGGTTAGATGTTAGGAAAGAAATTCTTCCCCATGAGGGTGGTGAGAGACTGGCACAGGTTGCCCAGGGAGGTGGTGGAAGCCTCATCCCTGGAGGTTTTTGCAGCCAGGCTGGATGTGGCTGTGAGCAACCTGCTGTGGTGTGAGGTGTCCCTGCCCATGGCAGGGGGGTTGGAACTGGATGATCCTTGAGGTCCCCTCCAGCCCTGGCAATTCTCTGATTCTGTGAATGCCACTGGGAAAACAGGTGGTGAGAGATTTCTGCACTGGGATTATGATGGACAGTATTGGTGTAAGAGCAGGTCCCTACAAGATAATCCCTCTTTTGATGACTTTGGTGTGTGTATTTGTTTGTCTGTTTGTTTGTTTCCCCCAGATCATGGTTCCATATGAAAATCGAACAAGTGAGGTGATGTACAACAAAATGAACCTATCAGAGCTCACTGTCATGATTCCACAGGTTGGTTGGGGATAACTGGGGGAAAAAAACATTCATTTCATGTCTGACCTTTGTAATTAAAATTGCTTTTACTGCCCAGAGCAGCATGTTAAAGAAGGATCATTAGGAATGTGTGTACTCGATTACAGTATAAGGCTCTTGAGATACAGTTTCGACTTGGTAGTTTAGAAGCTTAGGTGCCTCTAAGAACCAGAAAGTTAAAGACCCCCAGGAGGTCCAGAGTGTCCAGAAGGTAGACTGGGAAGTGTATTTCATTCCCTTAAGTCCTGCATCCCCATAAGGCTGGCTGCAGAGCTGGGTTTCTTCCCCTTTCCCTTCCTTCTCTCCTCCTGGGAGGATGCACAGGCCCTTATCTCTTGCAGAGGACTGAGACCTGCTTTTGGCCTTGGCAATGCTGCCAGTTAGGCTTGGAGCTACCTAATTGGGCACTGGAGCTGCCTAATTGGGGCTTGGAGCTGCCAAGGTGAATTTTATCTGTGTCACAATGATGTGGTGTGAGTGGCAGAGAGGCTTGGTGGGTGGAGGGCATGAAGGCCTGGTTTAAAGGGAGGTTTGTGTGAAGCTTTAGCTCAATGGCGTTGTGTGATTGAGGCCAGGCTATGGATTTTGTGTATTTTGTGAGCTTTGAACTGGTTTGTGTGATAACAAATAGTATTTGCCTTTCAACTTTCCAGTCCTATCCAATCCTTTGTGTGAGCATTTCCCCTTTACCCCTTTTGGAAGAGGTAAAGGAGCATCTGTCTTGCTCTAAACAAAGACAAAAACATGTTTTCAAACCTCAGTAGTGACAAAGTGCACTAGGTGCTAAATTTTTAGCAAGCTTTGAAGCCATTAGTCCCAAAGGTGCAACTAGGTAATAGATCATCTCTCTTTCTGAACTGCTTTAACCAGCCTTCCTCTTTCTCCTTGCAGTTTGACTGGCTGGGCTACATCAAGAAGGTGATTGACACCAAGCTCTATCCTGAGCTCAAAGACATAGGTCCTTCAGAACACGTGATTGTCCGTGTTCCTCAGTACTTCAAAGATTTATTCAGGATATTAGAAAATGAAAGGAAAAAGTAAGGATCCTCTGATGGTTTCATTTACTCTTATGAAGGGAATTCAAATCCTAGGCATTTCCTGGGGTTTTTTTCAGCTGCTTCAGATGTTCTTGGAATCAAGCCTCTAGGCAAAAGGTCTGCTTGGTTTTGTTTGAGTGAGGATGTGAAGAAGAGGAGGCTCGGGGGGTGGCCTCATTGCTCTCTACAACTACCTGAAGGGAGGTTGTAGCCAGGTGGGGGTTGGTTTCTTCTCCCAGGCAACCAGCAGCAGAACAAGAGGACACAGTCTCAAGTTGTGCCAGGGGAGGTATAGAATCATGGAATCAGTCAGGGTTGGAAGGGACCACAAGGATCATCCAGTTCCAATCCCCCTGCCATGGGCAGGGACACCTCACACTAGAGCAAGCTGGCCAGAGCCTCATCCAGCCTGGCCTTCAACACCTCCAGGGATGGAGCCTCAACCACCTCCCTGCACAACCCATTCCAGGCTCTCACCACTCTCATGGGGAAGAACTTCTTCTTCATGTCCAGTCTGAACTCCCTCACTTCCAGCTTTATTCCATATAGGCTGGATGTGAGGAGGAAGTTCTTCACAGAGAGAGATTTGCCATTGGAATGTGCTGCCCAGGGAGGTGGTGGAGTCACCATCCCTGGAGATGTTCAAGAAAAGCCTGGATAAGGCACTTAGTGCCATGGATTGGTAGATTGGATAGGGCTGGATGATCTTGGAGGTCTCTTCCAACCTGGTTGATTCTATGATTCAATGAATATCAGCTTGTGTGTAGCAGGAGGGCTTGCAATTTCAACACCTCTTTTGTTCTAAATGGAAAACCCAGGTTGCAGTAAAGCTACACTTCCCAGATAGATTCAGCAACTTAGGTAGAGTCTTGTACCTTGTGAAACGATTTCCATCCCAGAAGGCCAATCACACCCTGGGCTGCATCAAAAGCAGCATTGCCAGCAGATCCAGAGAGGTGATTCTGCCACTCTGCTCTGGTGAGACCTCACCTGGAGTGCTGTGTACCCCCCTGCCAGAGCAGGAGCAGAGAATCCAACACAGGTGACACACAAATGCATCCAGACAGGGCTGGAAAGGCTCCAGAGAAGGAGACTCCACAACCTCTCTGGGCAGCCTGTTCCAGGGCTCTGGGACCTTCACAGTGAAGAAGTTCCTCCTCATGTTGAGGTGGAACCTCCTGTGCTGCAGTTTCCATCCATTGCCCCTTGTCCTGTCCCAGGGTGCAACTGAGCAGAGCCTGTCCCCTCCCTCTTGACCCCCAGCCCTCAGATATTGTTAGACATTGATTAAATCCCCTCTCAGTCTTCTCCTCTCCACACTAACCACCCCCAGGTCTCTCAGCCTCTCCTCATCAGACAGTCTCCAGTCCCTTCAGCATCCTTGTAGCTCTCCCTTGGACTCTCTCCAGCAGATCCCTATCCCTCTTGAGCTGGGGAGCCCAGAACTGGATGCAATATTCCAGGTGAGGTCTCAGCAGAGCAGAGCAGAGTGGGAGGAGAACCTCCCTGGCTCTGCTGGCCACACACACACACGTGTTTAGGCTGAATATCTCATAGCTGATAATGGTTCAGGTGTTTTCTGCTCAGTCTCACCTGTAACAGTCACTACATGGCAACAGAGATCATATTTGTCTGTTGGATGATAATGTTTATTACTTAAAATGTCCTCATCTGCTCCTGAGGTAACCTTGTTATCTGGCCTGATCAAATTAGGAAATTGCCTTACTGCAAACTCCTAACAATGAGCTCTTAGCATTCCCCAGCAGGGTCAACTCTGAAAAGTTAACAAGGATATTTTCTTTCAGCTAATCTCATTTGCCATTCTCCATGTGATCCTTTTAAAGGTTAAATTCATGCAAACAATATGAATTTGGTTTGTTACAGTGCCTGTCTAGACCAATCAAATCCCTGCCTCAAACAGTTCAAAATCCTGGATTTGTTTCAGTGATCAGAAGGTGAATTAACTTCTGGTAATTTCAGGAGATGAAGCATCAACCTGCACACAATCACAGGATGCTGGGGGTTGGAAGGGACCTCTAAAGCTCATCCAGTCCAACCCCCCTGTCACAGCAGGAGCACCTACAGCAGGTCACACAGAATGCATCCAGGAGGGTTTTGAATATCTCCAGAGAAGGAGACTCCACAACCTCTCTGGGCAGCCTGTTCCAGTGTTCCATTACCTTCATAGCAAACTTGTTCCTAACATCCAATCTAAACCTACTCTTCTCTAGTATCAAACCATTGCCCCTCATCCTATCACTGCAGGTCTTTGTAAACAGTCTCTCTCCATCCTTCTTGTGGATCTCCTTTAGATACTGGAAGGTTGTTATTAGGTCTCCCCAGAGCTTTCTCTTCTGCCTTCCCTGCTGACACCTGTGTGCTGGAGCTTAGTGTGAGCCATTACCAGGGTACATGAAATTGTGTCCTTGTTGGAGGTGTTCACAGCTGTTGTAGGAAGCAGCTTTTTTTTTTTTTTTTTTCCCAAGGATTTCAGAATGATTAACTGATTCCCTTTGCCTTACTCTGTGGTGCAGCAAGAAAAGTGTGGCCAGCAGGGCTAGGGAGGCTCTTCTCCCCCTCTGCTCTGCCCTGCTGAGACCACAGCTGCAATCCTGTGTCCAGTTTGGGGCTCCCCAGTTCAGGAGAGACAGAGACCTGCTGGAGAGAGTCCAACAGAGAGCCAGGAGGATGCTGAGGGGACTTGAGCATCTCCCCTGTGAAGAGAGACTGAGAGCCCTGGGGCTGTTTAGTGTGGAGAAGAGAAGGCTGAGAGGGATCTGATCAATGTCTATCAATAGCTGAGGGGTGGGGGTCAAGTGGAGGGGGCCAGGCTCTTTTGGGTGTTGCACAGTGATAAGACAAGGAGCAGTGGATACAAACTTGAACATAGAAGATTTCATCTCAACATGAGGAGAAACTTCTTTGCAGTGAGGGTGCCAGAGCCCTGGAACAGGCTGCCCAGAGAGGTTGTGGAGTCTCCTTCTCTGGAGCCTTTCCAAGCCCACCTGGATGCATTCCTGTGCAGACTCCCCTGGGTGCTCCTGCTCTGGCAGGGGGCTTGGACCTGATGGTCTCTGGAGGTCCCTCCAACCTCTAATGTACTGTGATGCTGTGATACTTTATTCCATCTTTGCAGTATGAGGCAATTCATAGAGAAGTGCTTTGTAATTCCTGCAGCATAGGAGAGGCTGTGAATCCAGGGAGCACTGGATTCACAGATTCATGGCGTCACAGAATGGGGTTAGGTTGGAAGGGACCTCTCCTTTCTGCTCTTTGCCTGCCCCCAAAAATTAGAGAGGGAATTACAGTAATTTGATTTGAACTAGCAGTAGACATTGAAGGTTTTTTTGGTGCTTATAATTTGATTCCTGACTGAATTCCTGATGCAGTTTTTAGTTCCTGAATGCAGTTTTGAATCCTTGAACACAGTTTGCCATCCCTGAATGCAATTTTCCATCCCTGAATGCAATTTTCAATCTTTGCATACAGTTTTCAATCCCTGAATGCAATTTTCTATCCCTGGATACAGTTTTTGATCCCTGAATGCAATTTTCCATCCCTGAATGCAATTTTCAATTTTTGCATACAGTTTTCAATCCCTGAATGCAATTTTCTATCCCTGGATACAGTTTTTGATCCCTGAATGCAATTTTCCATCCCTGAATGCAATTTCCAATCCCTGCATACACTTTTCAATCCCTGCATGCAGCTTTCTCTCCCTGCATGCAGCTTTCAACCCCAGAATACAGTTCTCAATCCCTGCACACAATTTTCCATCAGATCACTTATCCCTCTAGCTCATATTAAATCTATCCTCTTTTTCATTGCCACTTTGTCTGTGGATTAAAGCATTGCCAACTCAGAATTTTATAAGGGCACTCTCCTCAGTTCCAAGGCAGGGTAGAGAGTTCCTCAGTAAGATATTCCTGAGCTCTGGTATAATTTTAACAAGCTGCCTCCTGCTTCCTTTGGGAGTGTGGATCACACTCCTGGGCAGATTGGTTGAAAGCAAGCCTACATTTCTTTCTGTAGGAGTCATTTTGCAGTTAGGAATAGGGGGCTATGAACTCTGCTCTTCTGAAAGGTTACAACAACAGATGCTCTGCTCTCACAGAAGGAGCAAAGAGGATTTGTCCATAGCAGTAGGGGTTGGGGACTCACCTGCTAGAGAAGAGTGAAGGGGAAAAGGACCTGAGAGTCCTAGTGGATGGAAAGATGCCCAGCAATGTGCTCCTGTGGCCAAGAAGGTCAATGGCATCCTGGGGTGGATTAGGAAAGATGTGGTTAGTAGGTCAAGAGAGGTTCTCCTGCCCCTCTACTCTGCCCTGGTGAGGCTGCATCTGGAATATAGTGTCCAGTTCTGAGCCACTCAGTTCAAGAAGGACCTCAGGGAACTGCATGAAAGAGTCCAGCACAGAACCACAAAAATACTTAAGGGATTGGAACATTCTTCCTTATGAGGAGAGACTGAGCGAGCCAACTATACCCTGGGCTGCAGCAAGAGAAGTGTGGCCAGCAGGGAGAGGGAGGTGATTCTTCCCCTCTGCTCCACTCTGAGAGCCCACTTGGAGCTCTGTGTCCAGTTCTGGAGCCTCTAAAACAAGAAGGATCTGGAGGTGCTGGAATGTGTCCAGAGAAGGGCCATGAGGATGCTCAGAGGGCTGGAGCTGCTCTGCTCTGGAGACAGACTGAGAGAGTTGGGGTTGTTCAGTTTGGAGAAGAGAAGGCTCCCAGGAGACCTTCTTGTGGCCTTCCAGGATCTGAAGGGGGCTACAAGAAAGCTGGGGAGGGACTTTTGAGGGTGTCAGGGAGTGATAGGAGTGGGAGGAATGGAGCAAAACTAGAAATGGGAAGATTCAGATTGGATGTTAGGAAGAAATTCTTCCCCATGAGGGTGGTGAGACACTGGCACAGGTTGCCCAGGGAGGTGGTGGAAGCCTCATCCCTGGAGGTTTTTAAGTCCAGGCTGGATGTGGCTGTGAGCAACCTGCTCTGGTGTGAGGTGTCCCTGTACATGGCAGAGGGGTTGGAACTGGATGATCCTTAAGGTCCCTTCCAACCCTGACAATTCTCTGATTCTCTCTGTTCTGTTTCATAGTTACAATTTCTGGGCCCTGCTAATGAGGAGAGATAACACTGACTTTGATTTACAAAAGGAAAAAAAAAATCAGTTATTTCCTTATCTCTGCACAGAACTTTCATGCAGCTATTATGAGGACACATCCCTTGCCACTTCCAGGGAAAATGACAACCGCCTCTTGAAAACTGCCTTAAAAATGACATCCTAGGAGAGGGGATCATTGTAAATGGTCCCCTGGAGGATGCTTATCAGGGTGCAATTACACATGAACTGGCTGCCATCACACAGGACCTCCAGGCTCTGTGCTCAGTTTGGTCCTCACTCATCAATTCCCAGGGAGAAATTTCCAGCTGAAACGTTTGTGGAGATATTTCTGGGACTGGCTCTGTGGTCCATCAGATGCCTTTTAGATGTCTGATGAAAATCTTATCTGATCTAACAGGACTCTTGCCAACTATCTGGTGTGGAGGATGGTTTATGCCAGGCTGTTTAACCTCAGCAGACGTTTCCAGTACCGCTGGCTCGAGTTCTCTCGGGTAAGTCAGGAGATTTTAGAGCCTCTACAGAGGGAATTGGGGATACATTTCTTAAATAAACTCCTATTATTTTTTTCCCCTGATGGAAACTCCCTTTAAAACAATTCAGACATTTTCTTGGTGGTGGTTGGATTAGGGGGAATAGATCCAAGCTAGAGGAGATTTAGATTAGATGTTAGGAAGTTCTTCCCCATGAGGGTGGTGAGAGACTGGCACAGGTTGCCCAGGGAGGTGGTGGAAGCCTCATCCCTGGAGGTTTTTGCAGCCAGGCTGGATGTGGCTGTGAGCAACCTGCTGTAGTGTGAGGTGTCCCTGCCCATGGCAGGGAGGTTGGAACTGGATGATCCTTGAGGTCCCTTCCAACCCTGACAGTTCTATGATTCTATGTAAATGCTGATATGAACGAGCAGAGCAAGCTCTGCTAAGAACACTTTGGGTTTCTATCCTCCTGTGTCACCTTCCCCACAGCAAAGACAACCTTAGAAAACTAATAAATATCTTTTTTTTTTTTTTTACTTCAGATTCTCCTATTGGTCAGCCTTTGAGATTAAAAGACTTTACATACAGCAACAGCTCATTTTTTTTTTTTTCTTTTCAGGGTTTTTCTGTAATGAAACTTAAGAATTCTGATGTTTATCTGAGCAACCTGCTGTAGTGTGAGGTATCCCTGGCCAGGGCAGGGGGGTTGGAACTGGCTGAGCCTTGAGGTCCCTTCCAACCCTAACAACTCTATGATTCTATATGACACTAAGGAAAAATAAGGAGCTTTTTCAGACCTTCCTTTAAAAAAAATATTAGTCTTCCTGCACAGAAACCTGGAAGCTGGGAAGTTTCTGAGCTCTGGGCCAGGGCTGTGAGGTGTGCTGTTCTTGAAGGCCAAACCTCTCAGCTTTTGAACCAACCTGTGGGTTACATGTACACAAATCATAGAGTCATTAAGGTTGGAAAAGAGCTTTGAGATCATCAAGTCCATCCATAACCCAGCTACCATGACCATTAAACCATATCCTGAAGCACCACAGCTACAGCTTATTCAACACCTCCAGGGATGGAGACTCCACCACCTCCCTGGGCAGCCCATCCCATGGCCAATATTTCTGGGAAGAACTTCTCTCTAAGCTCAAGCCTAAATTTCCCCCTGCACAGCTTGAGACTGTGTCCTCTTGTTCTGGTGCTGCTTGCCTGGGAGAAGAGACCAACCCCCACCTGGCTACAACCTCCCTTCAGGGAGTTGTAGACAGCAATGAGGTCTCCCCTGAGCCTCCTCTTCTCCAGGCTGAACACCCCCAGCTCCCTCAGCCTCTCCTCACAGGGCTCTGCTCCAGACCCCTCCCCAGCCTTGGTGCCCTTCTCTGGACACCTTCCAGCATCTCAACATCTCTCTTGAACTGAAGAGCCCAGAACTGGACACAGCACTCAAGGTGTGGTCTAACCAGTGCTGAGCACAGGGCAGGATGACTTCCCTGCTCCTGCTGGCCACACTCTTGCTGATCCAGGCCAGGATGCCCTTGGCCTTCTTGGCCACCTGGGCACACTGCTGGCTCATGTTCAGCCTCCTGTCCACCAGTACCCCCAGGTCCCTCTCTGCCTGGCTGCTCTCCAGCCACTCTGTCCCCAGCCTGTAGCACTGCATGAGGTTGTTGTGGCCAAAGTGTAGAACCCTCACTTAGCCTTGTTCAATCTCATGCCCTTGGACTCTGCCCACCCATCCAGCCTGGCAAGGTCCCTCTGCAGAGCCCTCCTACCTGATGGTGCTTTGTCTCATTCCCAAGCCAATTCAGTTTAGAGAGGGTGAACTTCTTGTTTGTCGTTATGAAAATTAGCTGCTTGGTGACATCATGACAACAGGAGGCTGGCCTGATGCTGCCAGCAGCAGGGGTGGGTGCTCTGTCCTTCCTGGTACCCAGCTGAAGCACCCAGAATGTCTTTCCTTCGGTATAGAGTCACAGAGTGGTCTGGGTTGGAAGGGACCTCCAAAGGTCATCTAGTCCAACCCCCCTCTGCAGTAGGCAGGGGCATCCTCAACTAGATCAGGTGGAATAGGTCTTAGTTGATCCCATACTTAAAAATCAACTCCAATAGCTTGATGGAAGCTACAGAGGGAAGTAAATCTCTGACCCTTCTGAGTTTATATTCAGGTCAGCTTTAAAGCTGCCATTTTCTTCATGCAGGAAAAAAAAAAATGGTGAGAAGCTGCCTGTCAGATGCACAGAAACAAGCTTGTAAGTGTGTCCCCTCCTGGGACATGCCTCACTGGCAGGTAAAAGAGATGGATGGTGACCAGCAGCCAGTCTGCAGCAGAATATTGAGTTACATTCTGGCCAGGGGGAAAAAAAATAATTCCTGAAAGGAAACTTGAAGCTTTGGCTGTTGTACAGTTTTCTATGGTAACTAGCTGCTCTCATGTCTCTGGGTACTTCCTCCAGAAGCTTAGGGAGAAAGCTAATTCAAATTAATTCAGTGCGTGTTAACGATGCCATCAATGGGTTTTGTGTTAAGTGGTTGTGAAAACCAAAGAGCAGCCAAGAGAGGGCAGTGAGGCACCAGCTCCTTCCCACTCTCTGCTCCTGAGGCCTGGAGATGGAGAGCTAGATAAGTGCCAACAATCAGCAGCTAAGAGTTAACAGCAAAAGGTAAGCACAGTGAACAGCTCAGGGAAACAGACGTTGATGGGTCAACAGAAAGCACATGAGAAATGGAGTCCAAGGCAAAGGCTTGCTTGAGCAGATTTGGCCAGCCAGAGCTTTGGAAGACTAAAGACACACAGGTCACAGAATCACAGAATGTTAGGGGCTGGGAGGGACCTTGGAGGATCACCCAGTCTAACCCCCTGGATTTTCTTCCCTCTAAGGAGCTCCTGAAAAGCAGCAGTAACCCCTAAAACCCCAGGCAGCCAACTGCACTCAGGCCACTAAGAGTATCTAAGGTGCCCAACAGTGTCATGAAGGCATTGCCCTATCTTCCAACTCTAAGTGCATGGAATCTCACAGCATCACAGAATGTTAGGGGCTGGGAGGGACCTCGAAAGCTCATCCAGTCCAACCCCCCTGCCAGAGCAGGAGCACCTGGAGCAGGTCACACAGGAACACAGCCAGGTGGGTCTTGAGTATCTCCAGAGAGGGAGACTCCACAACCCCCCTGGGCAGCCTGTTCCAGAGTTCTGTCACCCTCACAGGGAAGTAATTCCTCCTCCTGCTTCCATGGAACTTCCTATGCCTCAGCTCCCACCCACTGTCCTTTGGGACCTCTTGCCAGGTTAAGTCAAAACAAAACAAACCACTGAATGACTACTAAGGAGACATGACCCTGAGATGAACCAGTGACCCTTAAAGAAAAAGCTATCTTGTCCCATCCAGAGGGACCTTGACAGGCACAAGCCAACCTCATGAGGTTCAACAAGACCAAGTGCAGGGTCCTGCATCTGGGTTGAGGCAATCCCAAGCACAAATCCAGGCTTGGCAGGGACTGGCTGGAGAGCAGCCCTGAGGAGAGGGACTTGGGGGTGCTGGGGGATGAGAAGCTCAACAGGAGCTGTCGATGTGCACTTGCAGCCCAGAGAGCCAAGCAGAGGCTGGGCTGCAGCAAGAGAAGTGTGGCCAGCAGGGCAAGGGAGGTGATTCTCCCCCTCTGCTCAGCTCTGGTGAGACCCCACCTGGAGTACTGCATCCAGTTCTGGAGCCTCTGTTACAAGAGGGCTATGGACATGCTGAAAAGTGTCCAGAGAAGGGCCATGAGGATGAGCAGAGGGCTGGAGCACCTCTCCTGTGAGGACAGACTGAAAGAGTTGGGGTTGTTCAGTCTGGAGAAGAGAAGGCTCTGAGGAGACCTTCTTGTGGCCTTCCAGTGGCTGAAGGGGGCTACAAGAAAGCTGGGGAGGGACTTTTGAGGGTGTCAGGGAGTGATAGGACTGGAGGGAATGGAGCAAAACTAGAAATGGGTAGATTCAGATTGGATGTTAGGAAGAAGTTGTTCCCCATGAGGGTGGTGAGAGACTGGCACAGGTTGCCCAGGGAAGTGGTGGAAGCCTCATCCCTGGAGGTGTTTAAGGCCAGGCTGGATGAGGCTCTGGCCAGCCTGCTGTAGTGTGAGGTGTCCCTGCCCATGGCAGAGGGGTTGGAACTGTATGATCCTTGTGGTCACTTCCAACCCTGACTGATTCTGTGATTATTTATTCATTCCTGAATTTAATGAGCCTCAACACCATCATAATAAGCACAGTATTTTCTTTTTTCTACCAGGTTTTCATTTTCTGTGGGTGCCAAGGTGGAAACCTTGGGCAAATCAGGGCACTTAAACTCTTTGCAGTGAAAGGGGAGGGGAAAAAAAAAAAGGCAATGATGAAGCTTCAAAAAGTGTTAGGCTGAGAAATAGACCAAACCTGCTGACTCTGGAGAAAGTGCTTTGATTACCACATCAGCAACTATCAGCAGCTCCTCTGCAGTGGCCCTCTTGAGTCTGAGAAAATGTGCAGTGGCACCTGGGGAACAGAGCAGTTAATTGTGTTGTGGAGCTCTGAATTGCCTGGGAGGGCTGGAAGCCTGCTATTTATGGTCACTGTTACTACCTGGAGTAGTGTATTTTAGAGTGGTGCATTAATATTAGGAGGACCATTTGGAGGGAGTTCTCCTTTGGCTGTTTGTAACACAAATACCAATAAAGCAGCTGTGAGAGGCAATCCATCCTCTCAGCTCTGTTCTTTTATTGGCCTCCCAGCCTGTGCTGCCTTTCTGTCCTCCTCACAGGGGCAAGCCTCCCTTGAAATAATGATAATTATGATGCTGGAGTAATAACAACAATAATAGTATGTCACAAGCTAAAAGCCAGCTCTGCCTCCTAACTCTTTCTCCAGCTGCTGTGCGTAGTCAGAGCTTTCAGGAGGGATTTCAATCTCTAATAACTAAATGCCATGAGTTCCCTTCTTCCTCTGCAGCAGAAAAAGAAAAAGGAAAAAGAAAAAAAAGCAGCTTCATTGTGGTTTAGCTTGCACCCTGGAGAGAAATTTTCTCCTCTCTTTTTTTCCCCCCCCTTGTTATTCCTCCCCTACCCCTCCTGGTTTTGACTGCTCTGTTATATAAAGGGGAGAAAGAATTTGGGAAAGGAGTTTATGATGAAATCTAGCTTTGTGCAGGGAGGCTATCACCTTGTTGTGTATTGGTTTGGCTCCTGTGGTTTTTCCTCACAGAGGCAGTGTTCTCTCTCTGTCATTGAAAAATCTATCAGTGCACCCTCCAGGATTAATAGAAAGCATTGGAAAAATTGCAATCTGCTGATGTGTTTGAGTATGAGTCATTGATTAAGCTTAATTACAGGCAATACAATGGGGGGGGTGGGGGGGGAAATCAATCTCTGACCTACCCAAAAAATATCTGATCTTCAATAGCTGAGAGTTAAGCCACTGTGGAATTTTCCAGCGCAAACTTTTCATGTTGGAAAACGACAAACCCAAACCCTTCAGTTTTTTTGGCTGGAAATTTCTTCTTGGTCTCAAAGGAGAAGACTGGGAGAAAGAAGAGGCTCAGAAAGTGCTACATCAGTACTTTAGGGGCTTGTACAGTCTGTGAGAGGACAAAATCCTTATCCTGCCTGACCTGGCCTGGCGTTGTCTGCTCTCTGCTTTTTACACAGCCAACAGGTGTTGAGTACTGGGCTGGAATTTTCCTTGTTCTCTGGGTAAAAGCTTAAAGAAGTTTCTCAAGTGGAAGGGGGAACTCTTTAAACTTTTAAAACAACAAAAAAACTTCTTAACTCAGCACATTCTTAAGCCATGGACCTATCTGTGATTTTCACAGAATCACACAAACATTCAGGTTGGAAAAGAGCCTCAGGATCCTCAAGCCCAACCATTAACCCTACTCTACAAGGCTCACCCCTAAACCACATCCCCAAGCACCACATCCAAACCACAATCAAACACAACCAGGGTTGGTGAGTCAACCACCTCTCTGGGCAGCACATTTCAATGCCTGACCACTCTTGCAGGGAAAAATGTTTCCTACTGTCCAATCTAAACCTTACCCAGTCACAGCTTGAGGCCGTTCCCTCTTGTTCTGTCACTAATTCCCTGTCAGAAGAGACCAGCAGCAGCCTCTCCACAACCTCCTTTCAGGTAGCTGTAGACAGCAATGAGGTCTGCCCTCAGCCTCCTCTTTTCCAGACTAACCATCCCCAGCTCCTTCAGTCTCTCTCCATCAGATTTATTCTCTTGTTATTAAAACAAAAAAGTACTTCTTCTACCTTGTGCTGTCGTTGGGCATCACCAAGCAGAGCCTGGCTCCATCCTCTTGGGTCTCACCCTTTACATCTTTGTAAGCATGAAGGATGTCACCCCTCAGGCTCCTCTTCTCCAAGGTGAAAAGCCCCAGCTCAAAGAGGATGATGTGATGAGCTGCTGTGTGCATCTGCCAACAGGTGATCCATGGAACCACAACTTTGGTGCCTCAGTGGGATAAATGCGTGGACCTGGTCGAAAGCTCTCTCCCCTACGTCGTGGGGAAGATGTTTGTGAATGCCCATTTCCAAGAAGACAAGAAGGAGATGGTGAGTCCCTTCAGATCTGTCTAGCAACTTGGGATCCCCCTCACAGCTTGCCTCTGAGTCTAGAGCAGAGTTTAGAAAAAGAGACAAGGTTCTTAACAATGCCTTAATTGAATTGGGAAAACAAAGCAAAAACAAAAGAGGAAAGAGAAAGGCTACATCTGTAGTCTAAGCAAGAAAAGTCCAACTGATTTCTGGCCCAAAATGAAGGGATTCTTAGAGCCACATAGTGGAGGCTTATGGTTTGTCCTTTGAATCTTTTGCTCATCAGCAAGTCTTCTTCCACACTGCTGAGCTCAGAGAGTAGCTGAAGGTCCTTCCTCACTGTAAAAGCTTCACAGTCTCACAGTATCTCAGAGGTTGGAAGGGACCTCCAGAGACCATCAGGTCCACCCCCCCCTGCCAGAGCAGGAGCACCCAGGGTAGTCCATACAGGAATGCATCCAGCTGGGTTTGGAAAGGCTCCAGAGAAGGAGACTCCACAACCTCTCTGGGCAGCCTGTTCCAGGGCTCTGGCACCCTCACTGGAAAGAAGTTTCTCCTCATGTTGAGGTGAAATCTTCTATGTTCAAATTTGAACCCATTGTTCCTTCTCTTATCACTGTGCACCACCCAAAAGAGCCTGGTCCCCTCCACTTGACCCCCACCCCTCAGCTATTGATAGACATTGATCAGATCCCCTCTCAGCCTTCTCTTCTCCACACTAAACACCCCCAGAGCTCTCAGTCTCTCTTCACAGGGGAGATGCTCAAGTCCCCTAAGCATCCTCCTGGCTCTCCCTTGGACTCTCTCCAGCAGGTCTCTGTCTCTCTTGAACTGGGGAGCCCCAAACTGGACACAGGATTGCAGGTGTGGTCTCAGCAGGGCAGAGTAGAGAGGCAGAAGAACTTCCCTAACCCTGCTGGCCACACCTTTCTTGATGCATTCCAGGCTTCCTTTGGCTTCCTTTGGTTTTGTTTTTCCCTGGCCCAATATCTTTCTGTGATAAGCAAATCCTGATTTATGGATAATATGGATTCTTTTTTTACCTCCTGTTTTGTCATTAATGTCTCACACTTTAGGTACTCCTCTCCATTTATCAAGGAATAAAACCCATTTTTAGTGTCTAAATATAGCCCTGTTTCTAACCCAGAGTGCCTGCAGTGTTTCTTACAGCTATGCCTGAGCAGTTTCAGTAATAACTTTGATATCAGAAATAGGTTTCTCCCCTCTGCCCCCTGCAGCTACAGCTGCTGCATAAAGCCTAAGTATACACCAGGGCCCATCTGCAGAGCTTGAGTTTGAACTTGCAACCTCCAAATCCAGGGAGTTCACCTCATTAGTGCACTAAGTTAATTGAGTCAGTGTTCTGCCATCAATATCTTGAAGTTAGCCTATTCCCTGGGATGCAGTTCACTGGGAGTGTTGACTGTTTAGTCATATTTAATGCCAGGCCTGTTCCTGTTGTCCCATTTTGTTTCTAAAAATAAGAAAACCTTTTTTTTTTTTTTTTTTTTTTTTTTTTTTTGAGGGGGGAGAAAGGGTAGGGGGGAAAAAAAAACCAAAGGATCTTTGCTGTGCTTTGTGTGGCTCCAGCACAAATCAAGAACAGATTCAGATGAAAATGCACATCTGACAAATGAATGACAATTTAGCTGAAGTTGATGTTAGGGTTTTTAGTCACCACTTCTAATGACACTGCAGAGCCACTGAATCTGTGGAATGAATTTGTATCAATCTCTGCTACTTGGTCATTAATTTTCCCATGTAACCTAAGTGATAACACCAAGATCCAATAAGCCTTCAGGTAATGATTAGCTGTCTTGTGCTATCTCAGCTAGGATTTGGTCTGTGCTGCAGGACTCCAGCAATGACTGGATCCCTCAAATTGCTGCACTCTCACAGTATCTATAGCTTCAGTATCCTCAGAGGCTACCTTCATGAGGTTCATCTGTTGCTGTAAATACCTTTCTGGCCTGTGCTGCCAGGTGGATGCATAAGCATGAGGGCATTTCTGCTCTTTAGACTGACAGAACACACCTCTTAACTATTGGATTTATGGGTTTCTCTCATCTCAGGGTTTCCTTCATCTGCAAATTCACTAAACATTCCTTCTCCCCTCTCCCTTCTCCCTTCTCCCTTCTCCCTTCTCCCTTCTCCCTTCTCCCTTCTCCCTTCTCCCTTCTCCCTTCTCCCTTCTCCCCTCTCCCTTCTCCCTTCTCCCTTCTCCCTTCTCCCTCTCCCTCTCCCTTCTCTCCTCTCTCCCTTCCCCCTCTCCTCCCCCTCTCCCCTCCTCCCCTCCTCCCCTCCCTCCCCCTCTCCCTCCCCCTCTCCCCTCTCCTCCCCTCTCCCCTCTCCTCCCCTCTCCCCCTCCTCCCCTCTCCCCTCTCCCCTCTCCCTTCCTCCCCTCTCCCCTCTCCCCTCCCCTCCCTCTCCCCTTCCTCCCTCTCCTCCCCTCCCTCCCTCTCCCCCCTCCCTCCCCTCTCCCTTCCCCCCCTCCCTTCCTCCCCTCCTCCTCCCCTCTCCCTTCATTATTAATTATTATTACTGTTATTTGTGGTATGCTCCTGGCTTTGTGCAGGTGTGTATGTCTGAAGAAACAAGCAAGCTGAAGTGACAGGGAGTTTTCCTAGCTTTGCATGGGTGGAAGCTGTCACCAGTGGTTCAAGACCACAGAAGCAATTAAGGCTGCTCAGTGTTGTGAGCCATGGCCTCTATCCCAGCAGTAAATGGAGAGTAGGAGTACTTCACCAATACAGCTCAACACAGGATAAATATTTGGATCCTGCCTTGTGCCTGGCTCATGGTTCTGTCAGCCCAGATCCGGTCCCTTGACAGTATTAATAAGGTGTGTCTCAGCCTGACACAGACCAAACAAGGCTGGAGATGCTCTCTCTGCAGAAAAGGCTTCGTCTGTGCAAATGCCTTGCAGCTGGCTCCTTCTGCATGGGCTAGGAGTCTAGAACCAAAATGTCAGAAACCTTCCCAGATCATTGCAGCTCTCCCCCCCCATTCCACTATGCTTGATGATTTCAAGACAGACATGAGAATGGATTAGCCATGAACAGGTGGTGTGGTCCACCTGAAGGAAAAGGAAAAGGAAATGGAAAGAGACTTCTTCCAGGAGAGTTGTTCTGAGGACTGGAGGAAGAAGCAATTAATATTCAAGAAAGAGGAGCAAAAGCTGGATAGAACCATTCATGGGCTGACCAACCCCATTGCTCCTGTATGCATCACAGTTCTCCTTGTCAGGATTGTGCCTTGACAGATTTTCCTGAGAGGGGTTGCTCAATGTCTTTGCAGATGGAGGAGCTGACTGAAGGGATTCGCTGGGCCTTCATTGACATGCTGGAAAAAGAAAATGACTGGATGGACTCTGAAACGAAAAGGAAAGCTCTTGAGAAGGTAACAACATTTAAATGTGGAATGGTGAAGTCCTGGTACAGTGAAGATTTGACTTGAGTGGTGCAGAATGGCATGGACTGTGCTGGCACTTCCTTTTGTTTGTTTGGTTAGAAGCTGAGCTCCTGTTTCTCTGCTGAAGTTATTTTTGTTACCTTGTGGTGACTCACTTCCCTCCATCTTTGCTAGCTGGACACCTCTCTGTGGCTAGAACACCAGTTATGAAGTGCTGCGATCGAGGCTGGCATTGCTGGTCCTGATCACTTTCAGATGGAATGACAATGAAATACAGGAAGCAAGGGTGAGGGCAGAGGGAGGTAATCAAAGCTGCCTTTGACAGAATCACAGAGTTGTCAGGGTTGGGAGGGACCTCAAGGATCAGCCAGTTCCAACCCCACTACCATGGGCAGGGACACCTCACACTACAGCAGGTTGCTCACAGCCACATCCAGGCCTTAAAAACCTCCAGGGATGAGGCTTCCATCACCTCCCTGGGAAACCTCTGCCAGTGTCTCACCACCCTCATGGGGAAGAATTTCTTCCTAACATCCAATCTAAATCTCCCCTCCTCTAGCTTGGATCCATTCCCCCCAGTCCTATCACCCCTGACACCCTCAAAAGTCCCTCCCCAGCTTTCTTGTAGCCCCCTTCTTATAGTCGAAGGCCACAAGAAGGTCTCCTTGCAGCCTTCTCTTCTCCACACTGCACAACCCCAACTCTCTCAGTCTGTCTCCATAGCAGAGCAGCTCCAGCCCTCTGCTCATCCTCATGGCCCTTCTCTGGACACCTTCCAGCACCTCCAGCTCCTTCTTGTAATAGAGACTCCAGAACTGTTCACAGAGCTCCAGGTGTGGTCTCACCAGAGTGCAGCAGGGAGGGAGAATCCCCTCCCTCACCCTGCTGGCCACACTTCTCTTGCTGCAGCCCAGGCTCTGCTTGGCTTTCTGGGCTGCAAGTTCGTACTTTATTTCCACGTTCCTAGCATGTCATACATGCAAGGAGAGCTTGTCCAAATGCAGAGCCCTGCCCCCAGAGCAGCAGATGAAAGAGGCATAAACAAAGAAGAGTTGAGGGCAACATGCAGCACTTGTCTCCTTGTTTGCTGGAGCAATAGGATGTCAGTGGGTCAGTAAACACCTTCTCTGAGCAAACTGACGTGCAAGTGCAGCTCAACTGCTCCTGCTCCCTCTGCTTGACTAAAAGTGGTGCTGTTTTGACTGGAAAACAAACATGGGCTTCAGGGGATTCTTGGGAATTCTGCTGAAAAGTCTGCTGAGACCCTTGAGCAGTGGCAGGTCTGCAGTTCCATGAGCAGCCCCTTCACAGCTGTGCAAGTGGAATAATGCTGCAGGAATCCACCCAGAAACCAGAGCAGGAGAACCTGCTAGCCTGATGGGAAATCTATTGCAGTTATCACTTCTTACTGGCTCTTATACTATTTTATTTATCTATTGATTTATCTGTTTATTTACCTATTTACCTATCTATTTACCTATCTATTTTACTGTCTATCTCTGTCTCTATTTGTCTCTATCTCTATCTCTCTTTATCTATCTCTGTCTCTCTTTATCTCTCTCTCTCTCCTTGTCTTCCCCTTCCTCCTTCTCCCTCCTTCTCCCTCCTTCTCCCTCCTTCTCCCTCCTTCTCCCTCCTTCTCCCTCCTTCTCCCTCCCTCTCCCTCCTTCTCCCTCCTTCTCCCTCCTTCTCCCTCCTTCTCCCTCCTTCTCCCTCCTTCTCCCTCCTTCTCCCTCCCTCCCTCTCCCTCCCTCCCTCTCCCTCCTCTCCTCCCTCCCTCCCTCCCTCCCTCTCCCTCCCTCCCTCTCCCTCCCTCCCTCCTCCCCTCTCCCTCTCTCCTCCCTCTCCCTCTCTCCTCCCTCTCCCTCTCTCCTCCCTCTCCCTCTCTCCTCCCTCCCTCCTTCTCCCTCCCTCTCTCTTTCTTCCTTTACTAGAAATACCCTTGGAAATACAATGACCTATAACTGGACATTTGCTGCAAAATAAGTACAGGAAGATTTTTCTAAGTGTTTTCTTTATATAATGTGCTATAATTTAGGTATTGGAACATCTGGTGCAAGTTAAGGAAAGTTCTCTAATTAATTCCTTCATAGAGAGATTTCTGTACAGCTTTACAGGCAAGGCTGATGTTGACAGGACTGGAGGAAATGGAACAGAACTAGAAAGGGGGAGATTCAGATTGGATGTCAGGAAGAAGTTTTTCCCCATGAGGGTGGTGAGACACTGGCACAGGTTGCCCAGGGAGGTGGTGGAAGCCTCATCCCTGGAGGTTTTTGCAGCCAGGCTGGATGTGGCTGTGAGCAACCTGCTGTGGTGTGAGGTGTCCCTGCCCATGGCAGGGGGGTTGGAACTGGATGAGCCTTGAGGTCACTTTCACCCCTGACAATTCTATGATTTTTCTAGCAAACCATCTACTTAACCATTTTGTTCACAATTAGCTTTCTGCCTTTCAGCAGAGAAACAAACCAACTATTGCCACAAACTAAAGATCCCTCTACCTTTCCCCCTTTAAGCAGAGTTTGGTTCAGAAGCTTGATTACATCTCTTGTAGGTAGAGATGCCTGTTTCCCTCTCTTGGCACATTTAGAAGCTTCTGGCACTTTGCTCCTAATTCAGGCACCTCATTTAAGTTTCTGAAGTTAATGGGGTGAGTCTGGGCCAAACACTGCATGACAAACTGAATTCAAGGAGGGCAATAAAAAGAATACTACAGGCTGTAGTACTATGAGTAGCAACTGGTTTCAATCCATTCCCACTGACTTGAACAACAGCTTCACAGTTTGCTGACATGGGAACAAGGTCAAGCTTATCAGCAATGTGCTCTTGTGGCCAAGAAGGCCAATGGCATCCTGGCTGGGATTAGGAGGACTGCAGTTACTAGGTCAAGAGAGGTTCTCCTCCCCCTCTGCTCTGCCCTGGGGAGGCCACATCTGGAATATTGTGTCCAGTTCTGTGCCTCTCAGTTCAAGAAAGACCTCAGGAAACTGCTTCAGAGTCCAGCACAGAGCCACAGAGATGATTAATGGAGCAGAACATCTTCCTTATGAGGAGAGCCTGAGGGAGCTGAGGGCCCTTGAGCTTGGAGAAGAGGAGCCTGAGAGTGACCTCATTCATGTTTATAAACCTGTAAAGGCTGAGTGCAAAGAGGATGAAGCCAGGCTCTGCTTGATAATGCCCAATGACAGCATAAGGGGCAATGGTGGAAGTTGAGGCATAGGAAGTTCCATGGAAATGTGGATTTTTTTTTTTTCTCTGTGAGGGTGACAGAACGCTGGAACAGGCTGCCCAGGGGGGGTGTGCAGTCTCCCTCAAAACCCATCTGGATGTGTTCCTGTGTGATCTGCTCTAGGAATAAAGCTGGAAGTGGGGAGATTCAGGCTGGATGTGAGGAAGAAGTTCTTCACCATGAGAGTGATGAGAGCCTGGAATGGGTTGTCCAGGGAGGTGGTTGGGGCCCCATCCCTGGAGGTGTTTAAGGCCAGGCTGGATGAGGCTCTGGCCAGCCTGCTCTAGTGTGAGGTGTCCCTGGCCATGGCAGGGGGCTTGGAACTGGATGAGCCTTGTGGTCCCTTCCAACCCTGACTGATTCTATGATTCTATGATTCTAAGGTGCTCCTGCTCTGGCAGGGGGGTTGGACTGGATGAGCTTTCGAGGTCCCTTCCAACCCCTAACATTCTGTGATTCTGTGAAATTCCATGCACTTAAGGGTTGGAAGATAGGGCAATGGCTTCATGACACTGTTGTGCACCTTAGATATTCTTAGAGCTTTGGGGGTCCCTTCCAACCCCTAACATCCTGTGATGCTGTGAAATTCAGTGCACTTAGAGCTGGAAGATAGGGCAATGCCTTCAGGACACTGTTGGGCACCTTAGATACTCTTAGAGCTTTGGGGGTCCCTTCCAACCCCTAACATTCTGTGATGCTGTGACATCTGTGAGGATAGTGCAGGTGCCTTAGATCTCACAATATAGGAAGGAGCTTAGTTTGTTCTTGAATTGAAGAGGAAGTTGCATTGTGTTCTAGGGGTCTTCTCAGGCTTGCTCTTCATTTCTGACCACTGTCAAACCAGAGATTCCTGCTGTAACACAGAGCACAGTGGGATGCAGAATCATGGAATCAGAATGGCTTGGGGAAACAACTTGACAGGCTTAAAGAGAATTAAGTGCAAATCCTCTCTGTGGCTTCAGACCCTCACTGCTTGTGTGTTTTCTGCTGCCTTTCTGAGCAGTGCCCACCCCGGATTGTGCACTGTGCTGAGGCCAGACGTGTGGCTTGCTGCTGTCAGCCTGATGCTTTGCAATCAAAGGGAACAATCGACCTCTGAAGGACTTACAAAAGGCCCTCTGGTAGAATCGATGCTTGAATTTTGCTTTGGGCGTCCTGTCACTTCCATCTAATCACTGCAATGTTTCTCCTTTTGTGTCTGCGCTCTTGTTTTAAGTCCCTCAGAGGCACAATACCGATCTGATGACCCCAAACGGTCTGAAAAGGATCAAATCAACTGGTCAGCTGGATACAGGGAAGGACTGCCTTGCAGACACGATTTCTGAGAGTCACCTTTTTAGCCCTTGGGTACTTTGGAGTTGAGGTTTGACTCTCCCTCTGTAACAAAACAATAGAGCGAGATAGCATCTAACAATTTCCTTCTATCCTCTCTCCATTCCTCTCTTCCTGTGATCGAGCCATAGACTTAAACCAGACCCTCTGAAAGCCTATCTTGCAAAGAAAACGTTGATCGGGGTCGGGTGCCTTGGTTTGTCTTCTTGTGCAGTTCTCACCTAGCTCTCTGGATGGAGCTCACGCTGCTTCCAAAGGAGCTCCAGGTCGGAGACAAGCGTTTGGCTCTGTGCTGTGAGGTTCTGTTTTCTGCCCTATCCATCCTCCTCTGCTCTGTGCAAGCCTTCCTTTATTGCTCTGTATTTGACTATCGTCTGAAATTTGCTTCAACTATGCCTGTTGAGCTCGTGGATCTTGAATTAAGAAAGAAAGCAAACAAGCAAACAAAAAACAACCCCAAAACAACCCCCACCCCCTCAAAAAAATCCACAGAAGGTTCCTCTTCTTACTCTTTCAGCCTCTCTCTTATGTGAGGGTCATTAAAATGTGCCTTCATGTGAAGAATAGAGAAATCATTCAAGTAAGTGCAGCTCCAAGGGTGTGCTTGCCAAGAGTCTTTTGTGAGTTATAGAATTAGTGCAGGAAAAAAGCAGCCCTGTTTGGCTGGCCAGGCATCAGGTGAGCTCTGGGCTACCTTGCAGCCTCTGAGAAGGATGGCAGCTGAGGACGGGGTGGGGGGACAGAGGAGAACCTTTTGTTACCCTCACAATAGAAGTACAATTAAATGGGACAGGGATGTACTTGGGAGAGTCCAAGGGAGGGCTCAAGGATGCTGAAGGGACTGGAGACTGTCTGGTGAGGAGAGGCTGAGAGCCCTGGGGGTGGTTAGTGTGGAGAGAAGAAGACTGAGAGGGGATCTAATCAATGTCTGTAAATATCTGAGTGCTGGGGGTCAGGAAGGAAGGGACAGGGACAGGCTCTGCTCAGTTGCACCCTGGGATAGGACAAAGGGCAATGGATGGAAACTGCAGCACAGGAGTTTCCACCTCAACATGAGGAGGAAATTCTTCCCTGTGAGGGTCCCAGAGCACTGGAACAGGCTGCCCAGAGAGGTTGTGGAGTCTCCTTCTCTGGAGCCTTTCCAGCCCTGTCTGGATGTGTTCCTGTGTGACCTGTGCTGGATTCTCTGCTCCTGCTCTGGCAGGGGGGTTGGACTGGAAGATCTCCAGAGGTCCCTTCCAACCCCTAAGATCCTGTGAGCCTGTGAGATAGTGTTGATAGCTGTGTTTTGTAATAGTGGGCCTGAGGGAAAAGGTGAGACCCACAACTGAAACTCTTTTGGGATGACTTGAGTGATCAGGGATCTCATCTTTTAAATTGTAATTTATTGCTGCTGCTCTGCAAAGGCTCATTCACTGGAAGATCATCACTGAGATGTGAAGTTACTCCTTTACTTGGCCAGGAGCTATTATTTTATTGAACACTGTTTGTCCTTCCTGAAATGCTCTTTGTGCTTGAGCTTAACTAGGAGCTTGAAAAAAGAGGTTTTACTTTTTTTCCCCCCCAAAAGCCTGTTTTCTGGAAGTCTGCAAATACCCTCTATTGTAGAAAGCTTCTGGTTGAGTGGTTTGGTTTCTGGCAGGTTTCTGGCTTAGTATTTTTTGGCTTGATTTCTGGCTTAGTTTCTGGCTTGATTTTTCGCTTGGGATTTGGCTTGGTTTCTGGCTTGGTTTTTTTTGGCTTGGTTTCTGGCTTGGTTTTTTTTGGCTTGGTTTCTGGCTTGGTTTTTTTTTGGCTTGGTTTCTGGCTTGGTTTTTTTTGGCTTGGTTTCTGGCTTGGTTTTTTTTGGCTTGGTTTCTGGCTTGTTTTTTTTGGCTTGGTTTCTGGCTTGGTTTTTTTGGCTTGGTTTCTGGCTTGGTTTTTTTGGCTTGGTTTCTGGATTTTTTTTTTTTGGCTTGGTTTCTGGCTTGGTTTTCTGGCTTTTTTTTTTTGGCTTGGTTTCTGGCTTAGTTTCTGGCATGGTTTCTGGCAGGTTTCTGGCTTAGTATTTTTTGGCTTGATTTCTGGCTTGGTTTCTGGCTTGGTTTCTGGTTTGTTTTTTTTGGCTTGGTTTCTGGTTTTTTTTTTTTGGCTTGGTTTCTGGTTTGGTTTTTTTTGGCTTGGTTTCTGGTTTGTTTTTTTTTGGCTTGGTTTCTGGCTTGATGTTTGGCTTGGTTTCTGGATTGTTTATTTTGGCTTGGTTTCTGGTTTGGTTTTCTGGCTTGTGGTTTGGGTTTTTTTTTTTTTTTGTTTTTTTTGTTTTTTTTTTTTTTTTTTGCTTGGTTTTTTGGCTTGGGGTTTGGCTTGGTTTATGGCTTGGTTGTTTTGGATTGGTTTCTGGCTTGGGGTTTGCTTTCTGGTTTAGTCTTTGGTCTTTGGTTTGGTTTGTTTTGCAACACTATTTTTAAAGCATAGCTAATAAGCCAAAACAAACAAACAAAACCCAGTTGTTTTTCCTATAATCAGAATTTTCTCTAACACTATTAACCTCTTTAGGTCAGGGAGCACAAATCCCAAGGTCACTGAGCAGTCATTTTTTTTTCTTTTGCCTGATGAACTTGAATGGTGCTTGGCTTTATTTCTGCCTAAGGAAGTCATACACACAACCTTTGTTTTCTTCAC